>NC_087479.1:10304459-10940368 GCF_036417665.1 Passer domesticus
CATCTTGAAAATTCACACAATGTGCAGGCCATCCAGGATGGGAAAGGAAAAATAAACAGCTCTGAGAAAACACAGCTGACAAATGAGGTCTTCCAGCAAGCAAAGGGAAGGGGTACAAGGACCGAGGACTGAATAAATGGTTGGGGTGGGACACTGAGCTGAAGGTGCCGGGGTGGCACCCAGGGAGCAGTGCCTGCTGCTCACACTGCCCCCAGCACCCTTCCAGGAACCCCATGGTGGTGTCTCAGGGATGATTAGTTAGACAACCAATTTGTATGTGTCACCTTGGCTTTGGATTGTTCCGGTTCCTTAATCACCATGTCTTGCTGCAACAAGTTGAAGGCCTCAAAGAAATCCAAGTGTTTTACATCAGCTTTGTTACGTTTATCACTCAACCTTACAATCTCTTTGGTGAAAGAGAACAAGTCAGTTTGAAAGGGTCTCTTTCCATAAACTCCTGTTGATTGGCATTAATGATATTTTCCTCCTTTGATTCTTTGTTAATCTGGATCTTTATGAGTCATTCCATTATACTGCTGGGACTCGTGTCAGGAGACAGGCCTATAATTACTTAGATCCTTCTCTCTACCTTTTCCAAAACCTTTTCCAACATCTGCTTTCCTTTGGAGCTTTCCCACTGCCCAAAAAGTTACTGGATATCACAGGCATCTGTATTGCTGTGATTATGTGTTGAAGGCATCCTTGATAATCACCCGAAGTCAGGAACATTATATGTGCTACTGAAACAAGGGAGGGTTGAACAATATAGTATAATAACTCTAAAATCATAAACAGTCTTTGCAAAAGCAAAGAGGAAATATTTTATTTGCATGTTTATCCTGAGTTTCTATATCACAACATAGTGTTATGGCTACAAAGCGTAGAAGGTCAATAACTTCAAACTGAATTGGAAAAATATCACATTAATGCTGTTGCCCCAATCCTGATTATAATTCATATCACACAACAACATAAAAACACTTTTGGAGGGAGAGGTGATGTTTTATCATCTCAGCATGGGACAGTTTTCAAGATGCATAGAAGAGCAAGATGAATTAGAAGGAATGCTTTATTATTATCAAAATGGAAAGCAAGAATTAAGACTATCATAATTTCAAACACACACAAAAAATAAACTCAAGTCCTTTATTCATCTGCATCTGTATTTATCTGAAGAGGCATCTGAAGTTGGTGGAGAGGGCCAGGTTCCCCCTGGCTGCCCTGCAGCCAGCCTGGCTGGTGCTTCCCAGTGGGAAAGATGTACTCCGAGCTCAGGCTTGGAGGAACAGGACGTCTTTGTCCCAAAATAGTCAGGGCACCAGCTCTGCTTCTTCCCGGCCAAGAGTGCCTGTCACAGCTTAGCCTTTTTTCACTGATGACAATAAACATTCTGGGATTAGGTCTGTGGTCTGTATGAATCACAGAGCTTTGTAGGACTTGCTTCAAGTGCCTGGCACTATAACCATAATAAATGAATAGTCCCTGTTGGCAGTGAAGTCCATGCCTGCTGCAGGTATTCTGAGCAGAGAAAATCAAGCCTGTGGTGCACAGCTGAAGAATTTTCTCCATGTGTCATGGAGTTTCCCTTTGAATAACTTGCTTCAATTTTCTTTTCATGTTACACACCATCAGGTGATTTATAGGCAAGCATCTACCTACAACTACGTAGCATAATCACCTTTCATTGCTTTTATTCTCTTTTGCCCTTCTCTCTCTTAGCCCAGTACTTCTATGACTTGTTGGACCAAAGTCTCTTTTCACCATTCATAAAAATACCATCAGAGCAGCCACAGCTGTGAGCCTCTCTGAGCAGGGCAGGAGGGGAGCCCTGGGAACCCTCTTGCCTGGGAACTGCTGCTTTTTGGGGCTCTGCACCCCTCCCTTGCCTTCAGTGAATGCCCACTTTGCCACCTACCTTCTCCTTGGCCCCTTAGCTAGTCTGTCAGCAGAGCGATAATTCTTGCTGGCTGGATTTACCCTTGCAAATATAGGATCCCGTTGAGCTAATAAATACTTCCTGTCATTGCCTAGGGTTGCCAACAGTAACATTCCCTTCCCCATTTATAGGAGATGCTGAATATGGCATTGGTACTATTAACACCTTTAATGTTTCTCCCATTAACATTTTCTGCCTGTAAAAGGATTTTCATATTTTCTGTTGGTTCTGGTTTTACTTTCTTTGGTGGCTACTGAATCCTGGACCACCTGAGCTTCGAGGAATCAGATCTTTAAATTTATTTTAAAGATTTTACAATAATTGTAGATTTTTCAGTCTGGCTTTGAAAAGCAAGATAATATTGGAGAGAAATGTGGGTGTACAACTCTGAATGCTTTAGGAACCTTTTATATTTACCCTTTTTTTTCAGCAGCAATATGGAATCAAATACCCATGAAAAAGACACACCGATAATTATTAATATAAGACTTTTCTGTAGAAAAAAGGGGACTAAAAGAGGGAAGATTGAAAAAAAGGGAAGATAACAGAATGGAGAGGAATTTGCAGGTTTTTAAGGTTCAGTAAATACTTGCTCCTGTTTTCCAAACAGCTTTTGCTGAAAGCATTTCTGTGTGTCTGCATTAGCAGATGAGATGGTTTTAACCCCAGTAAGCAGGAGCATGGGAGCAGTGCTGGTTCCTGCTGCCTTACCCCAGGAGGGGAAGTGGAGGATGGCATTGGAGGAGCTGGGTGGGCTGTGGGAGGCTTCCCAGTGGGAGAGGAGGAAGGGAACACACATGTGGACATGAATGAAGAACTGACAGACTGGGAAGGCACATGGATCTGAGGGATGGGGAGAGAGCTAGCAGCTGGAAAAACATACAGACACTAACCCTGGGAGTAAACCTGCTCCTCTCACAAAGAGTGAACTCAGAGGCTACACTGGGTCCCACGCTGGGTGTGATCCTGGATGGTTTGAGTTCTTGTTTCTTCACCCTACTGGGCTTCAGTGAGTGTCGCAGTTGGTTATTATTATGGGGCTGAGCCTTTAAGACATCCTTTAAGAGAGGGAAAACCATTTTTCCTTCTTATATGAGGGAGATGACCTGTGAGGGCACTTGTCTCCAGGGGACACTGCTGAAGGTCAGATGCATCACCTTTAGGCACCTGAGACTGGGCACACCTGGGGCCAAAGTCTGACTGCAGTGAGTTGAGCAAGGATGTTTGGAGGACACTGAAGGGCTCCTGTAGTGGGGCTACAGACCATTAGAGAAAAATGTGTTTTTTCCACTGGGCTACATTTGCCATTCAGTGCCATGTCCCGCAGACCTCTCCATGGCACTGTGCCATAGATTTCAGGACCTCTGGGCTTCTCTGGGGAGACCCGGCACAGACTGAGAGAGGACTCAGGAAATGCACTCTGTCCTCAAGAGACAGCAGTGTGGGGCAGGCACAACCAATGCTCCTTGGCAGTGCTGACAAATGCTGTGTAAGCATCCATACAAACACACACACACACATTTATATTCCTCTGTGTCTGCATGCATATAGCAGGAAATCTTTTGCTCCCCTCGTAACAGACCCTCCTGGTATCTCTAAGTGTGACACACACTCCCCTTGGGAGGCCATGGAGACTGTAATGTCTAACAGGGTAGGATTTATCTCATTCTCTAACACCTAGGGAAAAGACTAATACTATTTTCTAAAGTGCTGCATTGTTTTTGGGTTCATCTATATTGCTTTTAATATTTTATGTATGTGAATTTGATGTACTGCAATGAAAACACCCTTATATCTTTTTCTAGTAAGTGCGTCTTTCAGAACTAGAAATGATGTCAAATGATGGAGAGGAGCTCTGGGTCTGAAAGGCACAAGGAAATGCATAAAAGATGAAGGCCTATTTATGTTTCTCACACGCACGAAAAACCCTCCAACCAAAAAAACAACCCACCTACATTAAAGGAACACTATTCAAGCTACAAAGAAAACCAGCCAGCATGTGGTCTGTTAGTTCTTGCACATTAGGATCCAGGCTTTAATTACAGGACTTCATGCTGCCTTCCCAGAGGCCTCTGCACTGGGAGCAGAGCTGTGTGTGGGAGAGGAATTCCCTTTGCTGGGTTAGCTGGGTTACAGCGGGTACCTCTACCGGGAGCAATAGAAATGCAATATTAGCACAGCAGAACAGGCTGATTTCCTCTATGCTCAGCAGTGACACTGCTTTAGGGCTCACACAGAGCTGCTTCAGGTATCTCTCTGAGCAGGATTGTGGCTCTGGTGTTGTTCTGCAGGTAGAAGCCATCCATGATGAGCCTGGGTGGGGAGCCTTGAGGAAACAGTGAAATGGGAAACCTGCAGAGGCAGCTTTGCTCGGTTTCTCGTGCCCCTGGAGAGGCTGACTGTGTGACCTCAGCTCTCTGAAGGTCACTTGCACACATGCTCACATCTGTGGGGCTGCTCCTGGGTTCCAGAAGAGCACATGGCAGTCCCCAGCAGACCCACCTGGGGGGTGACAGGGCCAGCAGCACAGCCAGAGTACAGAGGCCACCAGGGAGAAGTGTGATGGGATCCAGCAGTGTGTTTGTCCCAGTGAAAGGCTGCCGTCCACAAAGCATCAACCAATGTCAGACATGGGACCAGAAGATTCCAGCTGATGAGGGAGGAGAAACACAGGTGGGAACATGTGATTCTCCCCAGACTTTGCTGAAGACACATCCTAATGGGGAGAAGGAAATTCTCTTTCCTGCTGTCCCATGTCCTCTGAGGTCCACTCCTTCCTTTCCCCTAACTCTTTATCCCAACTTGCCCCTTCTCAGCCACCGATGAACATTGGATCTACATAAACAGAATGAATTTACCTCTAAACCCTCTGTCTTCTGATTCTGACTTTGCCTTCTCTATCAGCTGAGCCTGCACAACCCCATTTCCCCCTCTCTGCTCTTCTCTGAGCTGGTATCATGAGACTTTCCTTGGATTTCTGCCACCCCATCTCAGACAGTCCCCTCTGTTCCCAGGATGCCCACATATCTTCTCTTAACCTCTTCATCCCAGAGCTATCCCAAAAGGTCAGAGACAAAATATGTCATCTCCCAGCCTCACCCTTGCCAGTCTACCTTGACTGGGATCTCCTGGTGTGGCAACCTGCTGGCGTATCTAGGGCCAGCCCTGGTGGTAAGAGCCTGAAAAAATACGTCTGAAACAGGTTTTGCAGAAAGAACCCCGTGCCATGGTGACAGCAGGCAGTGCTGCCAGTCAGCAGAGACATCCTGTGCCTGAGCAGCCTGTGAGGCTGGCAGAGGCAGGGCGTGTTCCTGCAGGCTTGATTCCTGATGGTTGTAGCCATTGGAGCATGGCTTGAGGATCATTCTGCCTTATTAATCGCGGAAAATAATTGGCTTGCTTCTCATGAATATCGTTCAACTCCTCCAGCTCTGGGCTTCGTGGTGAGCCGGTTCTGGGAACCAATTCTGCAGTTAGGAACAGACATTTCTGCTGAAGTCAGTGGCTTCTACCTTCCATCAGGCAAGGTGCTGGCTCCGAAATTCTTTGCAGTTGCCCTCTTTCCTGAGGAAGCTGAGTCTATGCATGATTTTGTGGGCTTGTGAGCATTCCATAACTTAATAATAGGTCATATTTTTTCTCTTTTTTTTTTTTTTTGCTCTGCCTTTACTCTTTAGAAAGATGGAAGTTATTTTTTAAAAATAAAGCATTGCATATGCTGTATGTGGGAAGTGGTGATTTCTAGCTATGGACTGAGGGGGCAAAATTGTATAATTTGTAACTGTATAAAAAAATAATGAGTCTGATGCCTGTGTTACTGTGATTTTATACAAGTCTAAAAGTGGAGTCCTGAAGCCAAGACTCAGCCCTAATATGTTATCACTCCATTGCAGAGCTACAAAACACTGGGAAACAGATCCTTAGTTAAACAAGAAGAGTTTCTTTACTTTATTTTTCAGTTCAGCTTATGAGCCAGGCAGTAAATCCATTGCATGATTCAAACGTATCACTTTTGCACCAGAAGATAGCTGGGGTAGGTGTGGAGTCCTGGACATGAATCAAGGACTGGCAAGACGTCAGGAAAATACCTGCTCATCTGGACTGCCTCAGGGCAGCTACCCTCACTTGTCCCAGCTGATGAGCTGGCCCTGGAGTCACAAGGCAGCACCAAACCTGCAGCATGCTGTTCTTTGCTTCTCATTTCTTTGACAGACACGAGTGCAAGGCAGGATGAAGTCTGAACTTTCTCAGCACTGTGAGTTCAGAGAAGCAGAGGTTGCTGCTGGCTTGCCAATTCTCAGCCTTCCTCAAACATACCCACATTACCTCTGCTGCCTTGAGGGGCTGACCTGGATTCACAGCATATGTATTCAAACACAGAATTTGGGCAGGGTGAAAATCCAAACCAAACAACAGGCACACAAAATGCCAAGGTGCAGCTGTCCAGTTGATAGCTGTGCCCAGAAAGTGTAGACTCCAGCAACTGCAGGGCCTGGATAGGAGGGAAGCTGAGGCTCTCTGCTCTGTGCTGCTGGGGATACTGTCCCAGGAGATGGCAAAACATGACAGACTGGACCTGTGTGCAAGGAGCCCTGGGCAGACTGCTCCTCAGTACACAGACACAGTCCCTTTCCCTCACAGCCTCTCACACTGAGACAGAGACACGTGATTTGCCACAATGGGCTTATCCATCCTGACAGCCTTGGGCTGTTCTGTCCCCACCCCACTGCTGGGGATATTGTCCCCACTTCCAATGCATCTGCCCCTGGGTGCTTGCACCCCTCACTGCCTCTTGCTGTGCCCACAAGTTCCAGGAGCTCAAGGGCCTGATCCTCCTTTTGTGCCAGAGGGACAGTCAGTATCTCCACTGCTGGCTGCAAAGTCTATCCTGATGTTTCCATGAGTAAACAAGAGAAAGCTCAGGCTCCTTCACTGTAGGAGGAAAGCTCCCTGGACAAGGAAGAAGACATCCCTATTCCTGTTCTCCTACCAGTGAACCCTTTCATTACAAGTACTAGCAGACCTTTCACTACAGCACACAATAGGGAAAACCATAGGTTTGGATGGCAACCACAGATTTTCTAGTCTCACAAATTTCACACTTGTCGTCTCCCTGACCATCCCTCCAGTTGCAGGAACAACACTGCAGCAGGACTCCTTCATCACCATGTGTGAGAGGGATGGGATGGTCCTTCAGTGGGTTTGCCTTTCCCTGGGAAGGAAGATCTCTAGGGCCATGGCTCCCCATCCCCACAGCAGCTCCCCATCCCCGGGGCTGGCCGCTGCATGCTTTCCCAGTGAGGTTACACAACAGCTCTGGGGAACAGCGTGTTAGGACAAGGTGTGTGAGTCACCAAAGGTACCAGAGTCTTACATAACCCCAGCGTACATTTTTGGAGTACACTTCATCTGAAGGGGTTGTCAGGAGCCCTGACTAAAGTGACAGCCTGGGAGGAGCAGGGCAGAAGAAAGTTGAAACCCTTGTTTCTTTTCCTCCACTCTTTATATTTGATCCTCCTGGCAGGACCTTCTCCAGATCCAGGAGGCCTTGGTCAGTCAGAGGACCAGGGCAGTCCTGGTGTGTCCCACAGTGTGTGACAGCATCTTCCCCAGGATGGGCTTCACCGTGGTGCTTTGGACAACCAAGCCACTGATGAACACCAAATCTACATAAACAGAATGAATTTATCTCTAAACCCTCTGTCTTCTGATTCTGACTTTGCCTTCTCTATCAGCTGAGCCTGCACAACCCCATTTTCCCCTTTCTGCTCTTCTCTGAGCTGGTATCATGAGCCATTCCTTGGATTTCTGCCATCCCATCTGTACAAGCTCTGGGTCTACTGGAGTACAGCAATAGCAGGGCTAAAAAGACTGAAGCCCCTTGTACAGGACCCACGTCGGGATCTCGGCAGGGTCTGCTGGGCAGAAGGACTTTGCTCACAATCCATGCTCCTCACTGGCAAAGAGGAACACAACCCAGCTTCCAGCCTGGGAGTGTGGCACACTCAGAGGTGTAGTTTGGGAGAGTGTAGGCGGGGATCAGAAGAGTTTCCAAGTGATGGGGTAAATTTCTGATTGCTTTAACTGTGAACTGAATACATCTTCCAGTTCCCACATCAAGTCTCACGGTGCAGCCAATATTTCATGTTTCAGGTTCAACTAAAGTTTCATCTGACAGCTCTTCTGGCCCCAGGATAGACTCTTTAGGCAAATCCAGGACTAGAGGAGTGTGAAGGGTTATGGCATTAGCTTCTTGCGTAAGGGAGAAAGTGGCAAATGAAGGAATCTCTCGTTATGATTTGAATAATTTCTGCATAAACAAACCTTTAAGAAAGTCTTGGCTCCCTCCCAGCATGGAAGGGGAACACTGCCTGCAGCCTCTATATTATGGGCTCCCCTGATAGCTGAGGTTTCCTGCAGAGCAGCAGAGTACGGCTGCTGTGGAGGCACCCAGCAGGGCCAGGGGCTGACTCACCAGCAGCCAGGAATGGTGACACATGGACTGGGAAAAAACGGGCACAGCTTGGAGCTTGGCACAGCAGTGTCCCCTGTGCACGGGCTGGCATCTTTGCAGGGAAGCAGGGACTGGCCCCTGGCACAGCTCCCGCTTACCTTGCTGGGGTTTTCTCTCCATGGAAAAGTGTTTCAGGGTTGAGCTTGGAGGCTGCATGTGTCATGTAATGAATGGAACACATTCCCAGCAGATGCCTCTTCCAGACATGTCCCAGCTCATTCTGGGGCACCCTGTGCAGCACCTTTCCCCCACAATGCTCAAAGGCAGTGAGGAGAATGAGAGCTGCCTCTCACAGGTGAAAAGCCCATCTACTTCCAGTCAAAAGGACCCAGAGGTCTCCCACACACTTGAATGACATGAACTGAAGTTCTGTACCTGCATATCTCCCTATTTCACAACCACAGGCCAGCCCTGCAGGCATTACTCACTCTGGTGAGCCTGGAGGGGTCAGAGGGGTTGTGTGAAAGAGCCATCAGCTCCCACAGCTGGAGAGAAATTATGCACTTGGCAGCACACCCCATGGCTGCAGAATGAAATGTGAGTGTGCACCAGCACCGAGCACCCCTGCTTCCCTGGCCAGCCTGGGCTTGGGAAGAACAGGGCTGAGAGCTGACAACCTCCTCACTGTGATGGGGCTGCCTGGACAGAGCCTGAGGCTGCCTGGGGCTCAGATGGCAAAGTGCCACCACACCATATGGGGATGGTTGCTGTGGCTCTTGCCCACACCGCTGCTAGGCCAAGCAAACCCATCAGGGGAGTTGCTCTTTGGGGTTTTGCAAATTTTGACAGCCCAAGGCGTGTCCCAAAACAGGACAGCCAGGTGCTCCTGCTACAGAGCAGGGAGGGATGGCTCCAGAGTCAGGGCTCCCCTTCCCTGTGGAGCAGCTAATCTTAACTGGGTACACGAGTGTCAACAGGTGCCATGGAGAGAAGAGGGACGAGGGGATATTGGTGCAGCTGGAGGAAGTATTTATAGCTGCTTTTTAAAAAACCCTGTATAGATCACATCTCTGTTAACGTATGTAACACAATCGGGAACCTGAGCTTTTCATGATCCCATGGCTGCAGGATTTCCTGTGGAATCCTCTATGGGCCACAAAAACAAGCTAAAAATAAATGCATTAAAAAGAGACACATACTGAAACATGTGCGTGCCCGTGTTTCCTCTCCAGCCAATGAATTGGATAGTGATGAGCAGAGCAGGGAAGGGGACTGTCCCTGGAAAACCCTCTGTAGTAACTCCTCTGGTGAGACACAGACACCAAAGGGCTCCAGGTATGCAAAGGTGAGAGCACACACTGTTGGCAGGGGTTTCAGGAGTCCCAAACACAAGTGGGAGTTACAGACAAGTTATCCACCAGAAGAGAGCAGAAACAGGTCAGGATTCCCCCAGCTGGAAAGCAAACCTGGAGAGTCTGTCTCTCTCCTGTGCAGGCTGGTTCCTAGCTCCTTCCAGCAGCCACACAGCAGAGCCAACAGTTAAACAACCCCAGCTCTGGAGAAGCAGACCTGCACATTTGACACTCCCATGTATTTTAGGAAAAAATGCAGAACTTATATTTTCTTGTGCACTGAGAGATAGAAAAGGCCACCAGTTCATCCTTCACAGCTACTCAGCTCCTGTCAGGCTGGTCAGCAAAAGGCAAGAAGAGGGTTTTGGCACTTTTGTGATGCTCATGGGCCAGCGCCCACAGGTAGCCTCTTCATTGCTCTGCAGGATCTCCCAAGCCCGCACTGGCACCATAGCTTGTCACTGCCACATCCCCCCAGCCAGGCCCTGGGCACCAGCTCCATTCCAAACCATGGCTGAGATGGATGCAGTTGAGCTCAGGAGGGAGCAGTGTGGACCAGACAGGACCTGGAGACGGTGACAGCATCACCTGGCAGGTCAGATTCTCACCCTCCCTTCGGCTCCCCAGGGTACCAGGACACCTCCTCCTTTCTGACAATGCAAAGCCATCACCTTGCTGCTGCTGCTGCTGCCTGAATCACGCATTCCTGACACCTGCATTCACTGTGTAGGATCAGCCATTAACGGGATACATCGCTAAGAGCTTGTCGAGCTACAAACGGTGTTTGGAAGGGGGGTAGTGAGATTCCCTGCAGCTGAGCAGGATTCCTTGAGCTGAGCCCAAGCTTCATGCCCTCTAATTGCCCCAGGCTGTCCTTTCAGCAAATTCCCTGCAGGCAGCAGCGATGGAGGGCGGCTTCGCCTGCAGATCTATTCAGCTCTGTCGTGCTGCACAGCAGCTGCCTACCCCGCACACTCCCGGAGGCATTCCTCTCAGGACCATGTGCTCCTGGCTGCGTCCAGCCTCTGCTTTTTGCGGTATCCCTCCATACAGAGGTGCTCCATTCCCTGTCCTGTCACGGAGCTGCCTCCTGCCACCCACACAGAGGCAAAGGCATCCCCTACAGCATGGAGAGAGGAGAGATATTCTGGCACCTCCCTGGCCATATATCAAACCCTCTCTCTTGCTAGGGGGGAGGTAATGGGATTAGCGAGAAGGCACCTTAGTTGAGCTGCTTTGGCATATGTTCCCTTCCCCCAGCACTCTGCTATTAGCTGCCAGAGATGAAAAGCTGCAATGTGCAGAAAGACAGCTGGAGGTGTCAAAGATGTCACCTGCAAGCTGCTCTTTGTAGGGATGGGGATAGGATGGGGATGGAGATGGGTGAGAGCAACCAGCTGGAGGAAGCAGAGCAGCCTCATACCCCAGGGGAATGTGGTCAGGGTTGGGGCTGCTCAGCCTTCTCCCACCCCTCCCAACTCCTGCCTGTATCCCCACTGCTGCAGGGGAGCCTCTGGCACTGTGGGAGTGCCTCTGTGAGCAGGAGCAGTGGGAGGAAAGGGGCTGCTGCAGCACAAGTGCTGGGGGGCTCTAAAAGGATTTCCTGTCATCACCAGTAAAACTCCCTTCCCAATGGGGTGTGTTGTGCAGAACGAGCTACAGATGTAAGGGCTGACCTGTTTTGGTGGTGGTTTTTTTTTGTTTTTTTTTTTTTTAAAGCAGCACCCAGGGAAAGGAGGCAGCCCATTGAGAGAGAAATAGGTTTAACCATTCTGTGCTGGGGGAAAAGAAGGTCTGCATCTGCAGGGATAAAGGCTGTTGATGTCTACCTCTGCTCACAGTGTTAGGAAGTCACACCTTGTCTGCTTGGTTATTTCTGGATATACAAACTAGAGAAGAGTAGGAGAAGACCCTTCATGTCTAGGCCAGCATCATCTCTCATCTTACATGCTTTAGCCTCTCTGGCTCTGATACATCCCCTGTCACAGCATGTGCAGCCCTTCAAAGCACTTCTGCAAAGCTGCTTTCCCTGGCTTGTTACTTTGAATCACTTCCCTGGCTCTTCTTTCCTCCTTGCATTCAGGAAAAAGTGACCTGCTTTTTTCAGGAAGGCCCTTTATAAGATTTTCACAATAAACCTGAACTGCCAGCCAGGGACTGAGTGCTCCTTTGTGTCCCAGCAAACAATCTTCTTCCTGCAGAGGTATTTCTTCCTCACAAAAAGGTTGTTCCAAATACCTCATCTTCTTTTCAGGCCTTCTTAAACAACCTTACATTAAACATTAAGCAAATCTAGACACTTGCAAAGTCCCACTTGCTGCTGCAGCTGTGACTCTCCAGCAGGTCTGAACCACTCCTCAGCCCCATACATGGCTGCCCCACACAGGCATGACCTTTTTTAGGTTTTCCCCTCCTGCAGCACTTCTGTGAGTCTCGAGTAGCCTCAGGAGCTCCTTGAACCCACTTTGAAACCAAATCAGCCCAGCCTCTGCCATCACCCTTGTTGAACATCCTGCTTTCTCAGCAACAAAATTGAGGTGAATCAGCCCCAAAACACCCTCCCACCCTGGGCTGCTGTGCTCAGAATAGCACTGAAAAAAGCACAGTGCTATTAATACAGAAGGGAAGAGGAAAGGATTGTTTTTCAGAGATGGATTTGGGGTTGTTTGAATAAGAAAGACCTACTTGGAGTTGGTGCATGGCATCATGGCTGCTGTGGAGGCAGGCACAGTTACCCCTCTCCCCATCCCAGCTGGATGGACTAGACAGAATCCAGTCCTCACAGGACTGAAAGGCTAGGGTTATTTTTTCTGTAGAATTAGCCATGAAGGCCCACATCTTCTCTCTGTCCCCCAATAAAATCCAATTTCTATGAAGCTGGAAACCTTGATTAGCAGTCTGCTAGGAGAGACAAATCCCTGGGGTCGTACTGTATGTCCAGAAGACACTGCTCCAGGGTAAATAATTTCTCTCTTCATTTTGCTCTGCAAAAGAGAGAAAGAGCTGAGCTGTGTTCAAGGAAGCCTACAGGTTCACAGGAAAAACTAGGAGAAAAAAAGGTAGTTTCTTTGGAAGTAATTCTCTTAAGAAGTTCTGTCTTCATTTTTTATTAATGATACAACACCCTGGATGTGTCAAAAAAATATGAGAATACATTTCCTGGTGGGGAGCTCCAACCTTGCAGAGTCAGGCAGTGCAGCTGGGCTGTCATTTGCTTCTTGGAATTTCATTTCCTAATCAACACATCCATGAAATGACTGTATTTTCAAAGCTTAGTTTCCAGAGCTGCTGTGATCAAAGAATGGGGAGGTGGGGGAAAAGCAGGGAGGGGGAACCTGCCATCCCCACCAGCACCCCAGCACAGAGAAATTACCTGTCTGAGAAAGCCTAAACAAAGGATGGTTTAAGGTCCTGACCAGGCTTTAATGTTTCAGAGCCAAACAAGACAATTGGGATGCAGAGACACAACTTCCATCATATTCCTGCTTTGGTGAAAAAAAAATAAAAATTACTTCTCAGAAATGTGGGGACCACTTGAGATTTGCAGGATCTGGCTGTTTCCTTCTGGGGCAGGAGTGTGATGGAGAGCCCTGTAGCAGAGGGGAGGGGCTGCAGGGACCCTCCTGAGCCACCCTGTGCTGCTGAGGGTGCCACCAGTCCCTGTCCCTGCAAGCAGCATCCATCACCCAGGCCCAGGATCATACCCCACCCCCCTTTTTCCTGCTTTTGTCCTGCTGGTCCCTTGGAGAGCCTTGTGGCCACCCAGCCTTTCTGTGACTATCTGACATTACAATTGTCAAGCAAGAGGAGCTCAAACACATTAAAATTGCCCCAGTCTAACCCAGGCAATCAGGTTTTTGCTTCTCTGACACCTGCAAGGTCATAAATTCACTTTTCTGGCAGTCACCTTAAAGCTCTCCCACGAGGAGCCTATGCTTGTCTTTGAAGAATTTAGGAAGACTGGGAAAAAATAATTCTGTAAAAACACACAGACTCCTCTGGTGTCTTTATGTATCAGGAAAAGTGGATGTGCACTCACTGATGATTTGCAGATGATTTTTGGAGAGTAGCTTTGTTTATCCTTTCACCCTGCCTGGCAGAGCTACATGGATGCAGCCAGATGCCAACAGCAAGATTTTGGACAGCTCAGCCTCCACTAACCCATTCCACCACCCTGCACCACCTCCCTCACTGCCCAAGCAAAGCCAAGATGCTCAACCCTGCTTCCCAGGACCAGCTTGAGGCAGGATCATGTGGGGAGCTCTCTCTTCCTGCACTGCTGATACTCTTGGATGTTGTGCTTTTCATTTCAGTTTTGCTGTGAGCAACATGATCACAGAAAAATAACATCAGACCAAAATGAAGAAAAAGAAACATATTTTCAGATTCCCCCCCATTGGACCACTGAGCAGGAGCTGGATGGTGTTGCCATCAGTTTTATTTTCTCTGTGGCTCCCTGCAGCTCTGGGTGTGTCCATGCTAACACAGCTCTTCAGAGGTGTTTAATTACAGCATCCTGGGTACCAGAAATGCAGATGAAGAGGAGGCTACGGAGCTGCACGGTGCTGCATGGTGAGTCACTGCTCGCGAGAGAGGGCACCATCTCCTTCCCAGCACACATCCTATGCTGGAGGATGAAATCTGAACAGCCAAGATCATCAGCAGGGCAGGGCAGGCATCCATGCAGGCAAAGCAGCAACTGGCTGTGTGTGCAGGATCTCCTCACACGACATTTGGGTGAGTGCAGCTGGCAAAATGGCTCATCAGAAGACATGTTACTGGGAATGAGTCAGGTAACACACAGATGTGGAGATGAGGTGGTTTGTTCCTGCAGGTAAAAGTGCTGCTGAGAGTCAGCAGGCTGCATGTGGCCTGAATATTTCCTTCAGTGATGCCAAAGGCATCACTTTGCCCTCAAAGCATGTGCATTGAGATTACATGGACCAAGATTTTACGAGTATCCTGATGACACAGGTTGGAGAATATAAAAAAGAAGCTCTCTCTGACTGTGACATGGATGTACCCATATGTGTGATGGAGAGACAGCTGAAGCCGTCTCTCCCTCTCTCTCTCTCTCACAAATATTTTCTTGACAGTACTTTCAATAAAGCATCATTTTCACTACCCTCATGCCCTTCCCCATCACACGGCTCCCCATTGTTTCCTTCCGGAGACATCTCCCTGACTGCAATGACCGAGCTACCCTAGGGCAGAGGGTGACAAGGCAGCCACTGTGTCATCTCCCTGTGCCAAGGCTCTGCACACCTCTTGGGGCCCTGCAGCAGCTGCGACCCAGCAGGGGCAGCTGCGGGGCCGGGAACCCCCTTTCCATCCAACACGAGAATTTTGCACTTATCCCCCAAAAGCGTGCATCAGGCAACATGAGCTCAGTGGTGTTGGGAGGGAGAGGTCCAACCCTGGTATATCTGTAGCCAGACAAAATTCAGGAGGGTGACAATTGGAAGGAGGAGGATTTTTGGGGTGGTTTCCCTTTTTTTTCCTCATGTTTTTATTTTATTTTGTCCCTTGTTTTTATTTTTGGGGTTTTTGTTTGTTTGTTTTTGGTTCGGTTTATATTTTCATTTCTCTTTTCTCCTTTCATCCCCCCCGGTCTGTCCCCGCCTCAGGGCCGCTCTGGGCCGGCGCGCGGGCGCCCCCTGGCGGACGCTTCGCTTCGGGCGGCGCGGGGCGGGGCCGGGGCTGAGGGGGTCCCTGGTCCGTGTCCGCAGCCCCCATCCCCGGGATCCCCCATCCCCGGGATCCCCCATCCCTGGACCCCCCATCCCCGGGATCCCGCACTCCCGGCACCCCGCATTCCCGGCACTCCGCATTCCGGGCACCCCGCATTGCCTCGCCACTCCCCGCAGGCGTGCCAGTGCCCGGCCCCAGCTCCCGCAGCCCGATCCCTCATTCCCCGCCACGATCTCGGCCACGACCCACGATCCCTGTGCCCCACTCAGCCCTGCCCCGGCGATAGTGGCGCCTGGTCGGGGTCACAGGTGGCACCCCGGCCTTGTGGCGGGTCAAAAAGTGCCCCTGTGCCCTCCGCATGCTGCCTGCCTGCCTGGGCTGTGTCCCAGCACGGCGCTGAGGGGCCGTGCATGTGCTACGGTGATGGGGGAGCAAGGTCAGTCCTGGCAGGGATCCCTCCTGCAGCCTGGGGACATTCCTGAGGACGTTCCTGGGTCTTTGTCACTGCCATGAAACAGAATTTCTGGAGGAAAAGTAGGTCACAGAAAATTCCCAGCACTGGTGGCTTCTGTGACGCCTAAGTGCCTCCTCAGGGCATGGCCCATGATATGAGCCCTCTGACAGCTACAGGCACCTCCATTATAAACTCCAAATCCACCACTGCTGACCAGCCCTAGACCAGGGCACAGGCTGTTTGACCCCACAGCAGAGCAACCCCATGGAGCAGGAAAGGCAGGAGACCTCCCTTCCCATTGCTCCTTGAAGGTTATCAGGTCAGGCGCTGAACAGTGCCTGGCCTCTTTGCCCAGAGCTGAGAATGGGTTCATGGGAAAGGGAAAAGACAGGAAGGAGCCTGTCATCCCCCATCACCTCTGGCCTTCCGTGTGCAGGGCAGGTTGGGTCATGAGTGCACCCGCTCCTTCCCCGTCCTGCACACATCTGCAGGTTTTCCTGCAGAACAGGTTTTCTGGTATTAGCGATACCACTGCTTCTTTCTGTTTGCCAGTCCCACCCCACAGTGCTGAGGTAAAAAAAAAAAAAAAAAGAACAAAGGCAGACACAGTATCATAAAAGACTGTAAAAATAAAAAGAAGAAACTGCAGCAGTCAGTGCCTTGCATTAGTGAAGCTCCGCAGCTCCTCAGTGCACATCCCTGAACGCCCCCAGAAAGGCTCTCACAACAGACAGGTACCTGCGCTCCCACTTTTCCTCCCACCAGGAACACTCAGTTCCCCTTCAGTGATTCAGATAAAACCACCTCCTTGCCCAGGAAAAGCCTTTTGGTGTTATAAACAGGAAGGCCTCACTGAGGCCACAATCAATCCTCGCCACCCACACACCGCAGCCACCTTCACTTCCTGGCTTCCCTCTCAGTGACCCGGACCAGGATGCAGCCAGCCATGCCTGTGCTGCTGAGCCTGGCTTCCCTGTGTCTCTCTCCCAGCCCACATGTTCCTGTCCTCTCCCAGGAGCAGGTCTGGAGCAGATGTTTCACCCAGGCACACAAACCTGGCCATGCAAAACTGTGAGCACCCTCAGGTCCCCACAAGTGAGGAGGTTCAGGGAGGCTGGTTACCCACTGCACAGCTCTCAGACTCCAGGAACACCTCTTGCTTCCCAGGGCATTTTTTTTCCTCGAGTCAAATGTATTGCTCCTGTCTTCTTGGTAGGATTGACTAGGAGCTGATTAGCACTCATCACCCCTCCATCTCCTTAATTTTTAGTCAGCATGAGGAGTGCACTGTTGATTATTTTTCTCTATAAAAGTCTGCTTTTTATGTTGGGGTTTTTTCATCCCTGGACTCACCTTCAGCAAGCTGTGCTACTTGATAAAACTTTGGCTACTTCATTGACTGCAGGGTGAAGGTGTTGTTCTTCAGTGACCTCTGTTGGGTAGGCTCCAACCTGCTTTCCTCACAGGGAGGTTTTCCCCTCCCTGTTTCTGTACTGCTCCACCTAAGCAGGGGTTTTGATCTTTGATGTGTCCCTGACAGCAGCCTGGGTGGCTGCAGCTACCACATCATTCCTCTTGTCTAAACTGTTTCTTGGGATTTTGATGAAGTCCACCAATAGTGAAGTTTTTCTTTTTTTTTTTTCTTTTTTTTTTTTTTTCCTTAAAATTTTCCTTTCTGCATTCTGGACCTTTTATAGGCATCTTTCAGCAGAATAAATCAAAATTAAATCTAGATAATTCTGTTCATGGAGAAGGTATGGAGAATGCAAACTCCTTTATTAAATGTGAGCTGATAAATAAGAATTTAAAAGATATTATTTAAAATCCCATTACTTCCACACAGAACAGTGTTTTTCTGTCATTGGAGCTGTGCAAAAATTTTGCCTGAGTGTGTTTGCCCACCATTCACAACCACCCCAAGTTCCACAGCACACCCAGCTGGAACCACCAGCTCCTCTGGCTTGTGATACAGAATGTGAGCACAGGCTGAAGGAACAAATGAGGCAGGAGATGGTGGCTTTTAAATCCAGTTTTCCCTACCCCAGAGACCACCCTCAGTCTTTTAATTTGGTATTTTACTTCTTTATTTAGTATTTTATTTGTTTAGTCTTTTCCCATGTGAACGACTCTGTTCACAATTTGTATACCTGTGACTTTGTCCGTAAGAGTGATAATTGGTTAATAAATAATTTATTAACAACTCCCTGACAAGACAGGGATAGGATTCTCCTGGGGAAGTATACTTTCCTCATGTTTCTTTTAAAGATGTCAGATCTCTACCTTAATTGCACAGAATCAAAGCCAAACTCCATTGACGTCAATGCACTTACTTGGGTTTTATTAATATCAGATAAATATAAAAAACAGTATTGAGCACAAATTCACAGAGAATAATAAAACACCCACACAAACCTCCAGTTGAGTTGTTCCTGGTGCTGCTACTTCCCTCATTTGGAATGTATGGCTGTAGTGCCTGTGACTGTGCTGACACCGGAGCACTCCTTTGAATCATCTCTTCTCCCCTTGAGAAAATAATGTGCAGAAAATGCCTCTAACACCACGGTAATGGGGTGAGATTAGCACCAGAATAAACAGCTCCAGACTCAGAAAATATCAGGGATCTGGGAGCAGGAGTAGGCTCTGCAACCCCTTTGCCCTCCTTGCAGGTGCAGGACTGCCTGTGCTCAAGCTCCAGTGTGGTGCAGCTGCGTAACCTTGGAGCTGGGTGACGTGGCAGGACCTGCGTGACGAAGTCCTGAGAGCAAACATCTGGGGCCAAGGCAGCTGGGCACGGGAGCAGGGGCCCTTGTGAAGCCTGTGCAGCCCCGTGGGCAGGTCTGTGCCCAGCCTGTGCCTTGCTGGTCCCAGCCTTACCGTACTGACCTGGCTGCCTGGCTTCACTCCAAACCTGTCCTGTCCTAGCTGATCTCTCAGCCAGCACTGGAAACTAATGCCATCTCACCCACAGGACACCCAGGACTGAATTTAGCCACAACAAGTTACCTTAAAGAGCCCTAACTATTGAGTAAGCAATGACTTGGAAGCACATGCAAATAGAAAAACTGATGTGCAGAAAAGACGGTTTAGCACTCATTTGTTTTCCCTGACACTAATTACAACAGGAAGAAGAGCTCCCTCTGTTTGAGTGAATCTGTTTCTTAGGTTCCCAACCCAAACTATCAAGATGCTTTTTGATTTTGCTCTGAAAAACATTGAGGAGTTTTAGAATTTTACTGAATAAAAGCAGCATCACCATGCCCTTGATGATGTCAGCTGCAGTAGCTCTAAGGGAGCTGTGGAGATACCCTGCTGCTGGTCTGCACTAGGGAAGGAAGGGACATCCTGGGAAAGCTGCTTGTCAATGGCTCCAGAACATCTCCTCAGCAATTCCAGATCAAGAGACAGATTCTGACACCTCTGTGGCAGCAAGATGATAATTTACAAAATGAAAACGCCAGCAGCCTGCCAAGCTTGTAAGTAAGCCCAACAGCTCCAACAACTTTATAAACCTTAAGCTGGAATTTAACCACGCAGTGTTTCACAGACAAGGCTTAAAAGAGCATAGTTTCATTGTTTTCAAGGAGTTCGGGTTTTGGGGGTTTTTTTGTCTCTATTTCTGGGTTTTCTGTTCCAGAACTTCACAGTTCAGTGGTGTTACTGAATGCTAAGGCGTCAATCCTCAGTAACAGGCCTCTGAGGCTCTGTGGGACTAATTAGCTTGGGAAGAAAATAGCTGCCAGAGTTTGGAAAGACTAATTTGGGGTCAGCTACTTTTGTTCCATTTCTCTTTGCCATGTCCAGTCCCTGCTTTTACTGGAGCCCAGAGGTCCTGTGATCTTTATTACAACTTTGTAGCAGCTCTTAGATTAAAGGACAGTTCATTACATATCACTACATTAACTACTTTTCGGAGGTGCCTCTCCTTTTCAAACAACAAGGTTCAGAACTTTCACAACTGGAAGACACCCATGTGCTAAGCATTATTTATCACCAACTTTTTAAACTCTGTGGTACATCTGGACAGCAATAAATCAACCGAGCTTTTTGACTAGGGTGGAGATCAGGATCTTTCCACAAGCTTCCTACCCCAAGGAACAGGGCAGATCTTAGGGGGGAGGAATGACAGCCTTGTGGTAATGCCTCAGGCAAGTGGCCTGGCCGAGGTGACCTCTGGGGGAGCACCACATCACAGGTCCACTGGCGAGGGAAGCCACTACCACAGCAAGGTAAAACAAAAGCATTGGACACATTTCTCTGCCTACTGCAATCCCTTCAAATCACTTTTCCCATCTTTACTCCTCACCTCACTACAAGCCTGAGCTGTGCACGCTCAGGAGCAAAGAGCACACTTTTATCTAACAGATGTCCAACCAGATCCAACTGAGGAGGCACTGGCCTCTAATGAGAACTCGTAGTTTTAATTGATAAAAGTAAAACCAGGCAATTTTATTTCTTATGTGCACAACAGTCAGAATTTCAAACCCTGCTTGAAGCTGCTGAGCCCCAAGCAGAGCTGGCAGCTGAGCAGCTCCTTGTCATGCTGGATGAAGAGAAACTGCTGCCAGAGGCTGCCAAACTGCAGCAAAGTTCCCAGTCTCAGGCTCCTGCAAGGAGATGAGGGTTTGAAAAGCTGAGGCTGATGGACCTGCCCAAGGGCAGTGCTCAAACTGAGCTTTTCTAGCAGAGACACAGCACCATGTGAGGGGAATCACCCAACACTGCTTCCTTCCCGGGTGCCAGAAGTCAAACTTGGAAGCCTGGAGCAGGTTTGATCTGAACTTCAAGTCGCCTTTTGAAGATGTACTTGTTATTTTAATCAGATAGCAGAGGCAATACATTCAAAGACTCATGAAACTTTTAAGTCAGACTTCCTTCCCTAAAGAAAGTCACACAACCAACACTCAATTTTTATGAGCTAGTGGAATCATCATTTAATAATCTGAGACAGAAACAGCAACATGAATGTGAAAACAGGGTCAGAAGTATAACTCAGCACCAGGAATTTCACAGTGGCAGCCTCACCTCTTTTAGAAGCCTCCACCATGACTGAAATTAGGGTACCACTTTGTGATACACTCACTCTGATCCACCTGTGGCCTACTACAGACAAGAACACTTCAATTCTCTACATACTCCCACCATGTTTTACAGCAACTCTACCATCCTATAGCTTTGGTATGACATTCCATCACTTCACTGCCCCTATCAAACACTTTTTGGGTCATTTATTTTCTAGTTTTCCTGCAGGAAGGAACAGGTATGTCTTGCTAATCTTTACCTCCTGGGGAAAAACCAAACACACCCAGAGATTTTGGTGGCAGACTGCAACTGCCACCAAGCCTGCTCTGAAATGGTACTTCATGGTGTCACCAGTCAGCAGCCAACACCACAAAAACCTGCTTCAGGCAGAAACCTTCTGGTCAAGAGAGTAACACGTATCAGGGTGTGCTCACAGCAGTTACACAAGGAGGCACATGCCTGCACCAGGAGGAACAGATGTCTTCCTGAGAGGGTACACAGGGATTAGTAATCCATCTTCCAGGTAAATGGGCATTTTGGAAATACAAACCTGGTTTAAACCCAATGGAGAACAGATTTTCTTTTAGACAAAATAAGCCAGGAATAAACCTGCCTCTAAATTTAAAACTGTAAGTTTGTCTTACAGCAATAAAAATCCACATAAAAGGGCATTTTGAAATGCTCCATGGCTTTATCCCATTGTGCTTGTGCTGTTCGCCACAGCTGCTAGTGCCCAGTGACTCACTGCCAGGGCCACATGCAACACAGGACACTGCAGAACAGAACTGCAGCTCAAGGCCCCCCTGCTGCAATCACTCACAGTCTTTGCTTTTGTCCAATTCCAAGTTCTGCCAGAACAACCTGACTGGAAAAAGCAGCTCACTGTGCACGGCAGCCTTGATCTCTCAAAACTTCTCATACTGAATCCAACAAAAAAACCCAAAACCCAAACCCACTCTCGCTTTTCCTGGCAGGCAGCTGTGAAGGGCAAAAAAACCCCCAATCTTAACGCCAGCCTGGCCAAAACCTGTCACACACCATGTCATACCAGGTTCCTGATTTTGATGGACCAGGTTTCAATTTATCCTGCTTCTAAAGGAATCAGATTCTTCAACATTGGTATTTAAGACAGCCACTTCCAGAGATAAGCAGGTGAACTTTGGGGACCTCTGTGCTCAGGGTGCCCCTCCCTCCCCAAATGAGGCTGGAGCTGGACACTGCTTGGCCTGTGCACAGCTGGACCCATGGTAACAGCCAAGCTCCTCAGGGCCAGCACACACCAACTGCAGCAGTACCAGCTCCTGCTGCTTTAATCCTGGAGTTGGAGCTCTTGAAAACCACAGGAAAGGAAAAAATCCAAGCCAAAACCCAACTCATGTATGATTAAAACAGAAGTTTCTTTTCTTAAAAAAAAAACAAGCTTTCAAAGATCAGGATACAGACAGCTGTTCTGCTTTAAGAAGCTGGCAGCTGCACAGTTAATTACCCAACACCTGCTTCTTGCCCAGGTTTCAAATCTCCACTGTTGGAACAGCATCTAGGTTAAGGTGGGGCTTTTTCTCTCATTCAAGAGATTGTCATTGTGTGATCAGCTTCGCAAATTTCATTGAGCTGTGTCAATACTTACTTGGAAAAGCAATAAGGGGGTTGAATCACAAATGAAGATTGACCAAAACCAAATCCTTTATTTCCACAACTGTATAAATGTGCTCCAAGTATGTGTCCAACACAAGTTAGAAAAACAAAATAGAACATGCCAGTTGCAAACTAGATCAGTTCACCGACGTGCTGACTCCTTGGTATTAGGCTTAGTTACACAAGACCAGTCACAGTAAAAAGATACATTTTAGAGTACAAAGTAGCAGGATGTTAAGCCATTTCAGCTTGTGCACATACAAGTCACACTTCTGGCAGAAAACGCAGAGAAGTTTGCATTACTATGCTGGAAGCTATTTTGCATCACTTTAAATGGCATCAATATCGATATCATCATCTTTATTGTTTGCAGGCTTCACAGTTTCAACTTTAGGTACACTGGCAGTTGTGGAGTACACCACCTGTGGAGACAAAACACATCCTTTAGTTACAGCACACACTACCACATTAAGCACTGGAGTAATTCCAACACTCAACCACCCAACCATCCTCCTGACCACGGCCATGGAAGCAGCAGCATCTCCTACTCAGGAGCAGAATAATACAATGGTGGGAGAACAACCAACCACTCCCTGTGTAAAAACACTCCCACAACCACAGCCAGCTGGAGTGTAACCAACAGATCTTACAGAGGCCTAAGCTGTGAGGAAGATGGTCAGTTAGTCTTCCACCAGGTTATCTGACAAACACACCCCCACTAACTCATCTACAACATGAGACACGATGCTTGATACCTCCTGTCAACCTTGCACTGCATGAGCTGCTACACTGCTGTCACTATAGAATGGTACAGTCTCGGGCTACCCAGGTGCAGTTGCATTACAGTGATCTCATGCAGAGATCTGACACCAATTAGCAACACTTAACAAAGCACTGCAAATGGAGTGTTCCTCTTGTTCCTGCACAGTAGTACCTCACGTAATCCATTTCAGAGTGCACCAGGACAAGGTTACAAGACTTAAGCATGCAGAAACAGTGCAGCCTTGGAGCTGCTGACAGTAAACGAGCCTTTCCTACCTCTATGTTTTCATCTTCATCCTCTTCTTCATTACCGGAAGATTCTTCTTCAGCTTCCTTCAGCCATTTAATAAATGGTTCTGCTTTGACACGGATTTCTTTGGCAAGTTCCTTTGAAACGTATTTCTTTGAGGCCTGAAAGACAGACACTTTGTGTGAACACTGAAGGAGTTTACACCAGATTGTACCCAAATACTGCCTAACTGGAAATCTTATCTCACCCACTGCCTTCCACAGCCCATTTTTGTGAAGGAGACTTCTTGCTGCACAAGCTACACCAGTATGGAGAAGCCAGATGCAACAGGCTACCTTCAGGTATTTAATTGCTACAATACATTACATACTGCCCATTACCTTTTCTGCCCAGCCAAGGATGACTTCTTCTTCCAGAAGATCTGCATCATACATTTCCTTCAAAATATGTGGTATTTTTGAAATAAGCTGAGACTGATGCATAGCTACCACACACTCGAAGCCATGGAGAAGGTACCTCTGAGCTTTCTTGTTGTTGTGGCAGAACTAGAATTGTGATAAAAGCAAAAATGATTGAATGAGCTTTTATACCCTCTCTCCAGACTGAATAGAGTGCAGAAGCAGCTCTACAAGATGGCAAAGTTTACAGTAATTCATACTATCTCTTCCAGCAGCTCCCCCCAGCTAAGGAGAAGATTAAAAATAAAACACTACAAAAAGTCCTTCCCCACAGTACTAAGCAACTGCTACAAAAAACTCCTAACAGTTGTCACAATGAGAGCAGAAGAGATGGCTTACACGAAGGAAGTGACGTCTGTATTTCCTGATTTGTTCACGAATCTTTTCGTCAAAAAGGACTTCAGTGAGCACAAGCGGGCCCATAGCCTTTACATCCAGTCTCTCTGCTTCTGCTACAATGTCTTTGTCAGAAGTATCGATGACACCTTCTTCCTTCTTTTTCTAGGGGAAACAGGCAGAGAAACGTTTTAATGCCACTTAAGGTCTGCATTAATACTGCTTGCAATCGCCCCTTCCCACTGCTGACAGAGCCAGTACTTCACAGAAGTACTTGGAGCAAGTTGCTTTTAGTTTCCTTACAAACATTCTGTACAATTACAGCTGAGTGATTACATCAAGCCAACAACCAGAGGATAGTTACCTTTACAAAATCAAATAGTAAGTTGACTCTCTCTTCTACAGTTCTTTCCAGGTCTTCACTAAGTGTGAGGTTCTTCGCATGGTCACTGATTTCATCCATTCTACGCCTCTGGGCTTCTTCTGTTGTGTCCTCACCCCAGTCATCATCATCCTCCTCCTCCTACAATACAAAACCATAACAAGACATCCACACAATATTACTGCAGGCTTGGTATTACATGTGGATAGAAATGATAGACTTGACAGCATCTTTATAAAACTACAGAAACGTTTATAGTGCAATTTGCAAGTCAAAGACCATTGAAAAAGTGCAAACATACGAAGTAAGTAATGGAAGCCAAACCTAATTCTATAGCCATCTGCAGGGCTACTGCAGTTCAACCTTCTACCTAGTACACAGAGACAATGCAGGTGCCTGAAAAGGAGTGATAAAGGATAGGCAGCTTTCACTTACAAGGAGCACAAATGCTGGTACTGATGAGCTGATAAAGATGCTATAGAGAAAAATCAGGGACCCTTCTATTCCAGCACTAAGTTCTGGATACAGTAAAGACTTCTAGGTGAAATGTTGACCAGCAAGGAAGGCCAGTGACTTCCGAGGTTTTAAATCTGAGCAACATACCACACACCCTTATCTCCCCACTTTCCCTTCTACTTACCACAACCTGTGGAGGAGTAATCTCCTCTGGTGGTGGGGGTGGAAGTGTCTCATTGCTGGACACAGAACCATTCTCTTTGTCCTTGCCTTTTCTGTTCTTCTTCTCCTTTTCTTTCTTTCCTGTACCAGTGTCACCACTTTCTGCAAGTGAATTTTAATGTTTTGTTCTATGAACTAGAGCAAACTACAAAGTCCCTGCACCTCTGCCAAATCCCCAAGTGGGTTTGGATGCTTTCATTAGTTGCAAGTTACGGGTAGTACCCATCCCCAAACACACTCAGGGAAGATGTACATTTGGTGGGGAAGCCCCCAGCTGCAGTCAAAGTCCTGTTTGTCACCAAGATTGTCCAAGTCTATATAACAGGTGACCTCACAAAGCAGAGACCCCTGGAATAGGTTAGACTTTTCTACTCTAGCAAGCTTAAATTGCAGCAGGCAACTAAATGCTTACTACAGAGTGTTGCTTGCACAGATTACAGTTTGTGTTTACTACAGTTTTTACTTCCTGCTCTGACATTTCATGCTGACCTAAAGGAATAACTGCCATGAGCTACTGCTATCTACCTTCCTTCCTTGTTAAGTTTTGTCCTGCACAGGCAAATCCAGCTTTTACAGAATAGCTCTACTTGGGAAGGACACATTCCAAGGAGGAAAGACATTACCAGCACAGCTCCTTCATCTTGATCCCCAAACACACTCTAGGAGTATGCTGGTGCCTTTTTACATTTCAATTAGATGTGAGCTATTGATTTTTCTACTTCCGTAATACCACTAACACAGAAGTTCTCTTTATCCCAAGAAGTAAGGAAAGGCACTTACCAGGTGGGTTTTTGAGAATGAACGTGCAGAGTTTATGGTTTGTGTCAAGCATGCCTCGATAGCCACAGGCTTTGCAAGAGTTACCTATAGTTTGTTTCTTAGGATTGACATGCTGTAAAGAGAACAACCACAAGTTAATTTACTACTTCCAGAACAACTGCATTAAAGCCCATTGTCTATGTTTTAAGCCAGAGGTTTAAATACTTTGTATCACTCTCTAAAGACAAAGTTTAGAAGTAGCAATTTATCCCAGAAGTTACGAACCGTTAGAGATGTAAAACCTTCCCAAAGCATGCAAGAATGTGTACTTCATTTTCTGTTCAGAGATACTGAAGTCTGTTAACTCTGCACTGCTTTCACCAATGTCTGACACAGTGTTTCCATCGTGTCATTGTTAATGCAGACAGAGCACTCACCAGATCAGTTTCAGGATTCTCACACTCAGGACAGAGAACAAATTTTTTAATGAATCCATCCAACATGTCTTGCAGCTTATTCGCCTCATGAGATCCATTGACAATGTAACGGTCATTCTTAACATCAAACTGGGTCTGTGCTCCCAGCTCACAACCAAAAAATTTGGTAGGATCTGTAAAGGAAGAATTATAGCCATTACCACATACACATCTTTGTTGTGATACTTAAACAGCAAATAAATAGGCTACTGATTCTGTCTATTATTTAACCCTGAGATAATCACATTTCTTTCTTACAAATCTTTAAGAGTACTAATGCTTTACTAGATAATTTACACTACCACTTCAAACAGAAAAGCAGTAAAAAATGCTGTGTCATTCCACAATGCTACTTACACGTTGGAGGCCGATTAAGCGCCTTTGCAACGTCAACCATGTTGACTATAACTGTCTTGATTCCATTTCCTTTGCCCTCCACCTAAAGAAGACAAATAATATTTTAAGGTTAAATGCTTGGAACAGAGAAACCCAGTGTGCATTTCCCATTTAACTACACCAAAATTCTGTTTTGAAGTGCATCTCCTCCCAAGACCTAATGTGCACTTAGTGTGGACTGAAGGAGCAGACCCCCTCCCTGCCCTGAGTGGCCAAGAGTTACCATGACCTCTCTCTCCCCTCCTGGGAGAACACTCCCTGCTTCCAGCTGCTGCTGAGGAAGTTACCTTGGCAATCAGACGGGGCATTTTGTAGCGATAGAACTGATCTGAAACACTGCGGTTGACGTTGACAGACATTTTGCCTTATTAGTAGCTTTATCAATAAGATGAAGAGATCTTTGATTGCAGTTTTTTGGTATCTTCTGTCTGGAGAAGACGGGATGACATAAACGACTGCAAGAGTTCTCGGTCTCTGACATGAAAAAATTTTCGCCACTGAGGCTGTAAGGTTCTTGCTTGTACGCTATGTTTCCCCAATACAGGTACCAGTGGCTGCGCAACAGCTCTGCAAGTGTTAACACACAAAAAAATTAAATTTAGCTTAACGTACATCAATCCACTCTTGCTATAAAGCTATATAAGGGATGATATCTAGGGTGAGAAAGAGGGAAAAGTACATTTGTTATGCTATGGCTTTCTTCAACCTATGGAACTAAAATCCATCCTTGACTTGTACCGCTAAGGAACTTTTCTTTAACTGCACCACAAAGCTTTCCACCCTCTCTTACCACCCTAAAACCACTGAACAGCTTACAAGTACTTTTTTATACAATTAACTCCAGCAGTTCTGGGATCACTAAGGAAGGGCACACTCTATTTATTATGCAGACCAGTGACTTGCACCATAAGGTCACGTGGCATGGTTTCAGGCTGAAGGGCACAGGAAATCAGGAGAAAGATTTAGAAATCCATTTCAAATTCCACATCATAGCATGAACCTATCACAAACTGAAGTCTGCCAAAATGTTGCAAAATACAAGATGAAGCAGCAGCAATCTGTAGCCCACCACAGTTTCTACATGGCTTACCAGTTTTTGGATCGGAGTGGAAAAAGAGTTGAAAATTACGTAATTCTCCCTCTCACTTATGGATTCTCATAGCAGCTTCTGTTGAGTTCTGACTTAACAATAAGCCTGATAAAGTCTGACAGAAGTTGCTTCACTGTAGAAAGCCTAGCAATGCAGAGGTACAGAGCAGTGCAGCAGCTTTTCCAGTTGATTTTTTCTTGGGGGAAAGGGAGGAGGGGGAGGAAGGGGAAGGAGGATGAATCCTATTATTAAAGTTGCCTTGAGCAGTATTTATATATTTAAATTAACACGTGCCCCTATAATCAGATCTAGGGAGTACTTAAGCCACAATTGGATGACTAAACAGGCAACCCTGACTACAGAGCACGGCTATTCTGACGCGTCATCATGTTGTTATCGTTAATGACAGAAGCGTTGACACATTAAAAAAGCCTTCTTAGCATTTATGTGGAAGAGCGTGCCTATGGTGCAACACGATCCGAGTCCCTCCGGTCAGGTTTAGAACTTCTTTACACAGTAAGAATATAAATCTCTACGTGCCTTGTGTTCTACATTAGCCCTGATACAATTTTACCCTTCCTCAGCAAAAAGCACACCGCGGACTCCGTTTAAAACACACCATTTCCATCCCCAGGATGTCTAAAAAGATCCACCGCGTAACCTGACCACGTGTTTGAACAAATGCTGAAGAAGCAGTTCCCTCGGTGACCTCGTTCCCAGAAGGAGCGTACCGTTCTTCCCTCCTTCCAGAGCGCAGCATTTGTCTGCTGCGGGCTGAAGCTCCCTCTCCTGGTCCCCACGACACCTCATCCCAAGCACCACCCCCCCCACACGCCGCACACGGAGGAAAGAGCGGGAAGGCACACCGACTCCCTGCCGCACAGCGCCGCGTCCCCGCCCCGCTCGCGGTGAGTCATAAATGCAGCAATTAAGCACTGAGTCAGCGCCGGGAGCCACGGGGGAGTCACCCCCGGCCGCGCATGCGCCGCGCCGCGGCACGGGGGAGCTCCGCCGCCCCCCCCCAGCCCGGGCCGGCCCCCGAGGGTCCCCCGGGGCCGCCCCTCGGGAGCGGGGCCGAGCGCCCCCCGCCGCGGCCGGGGGGAACTGCGCCGCTGCCCGCTCCGCCGGAGCGCGGGAGGCGCGGCCCCGCCGCCGCCATCTTGTCTCCTCGCATGGCGGCGGCGAAATGCAAATAAATAAATAATTAAGAAAAATAAAGCCTCACCCCCCCCCCCAAAAAAGCAAATAATAACCCCACAGCTGAAGGTCTACTGCTTTTAGAGTTGAATTTTGTAGTGCGTTTTTACGTTGTTCGTTCCCCCGGCCCCCTCCCCCGCCCCGCATTGCTTCTCTTCCCCCTCCCGTCAAAGTCCCGGACGATTCGTTACACAAAACCCCTGCAAATATCCACCGTTCACCGACGGCCTGAGGCCCCGGCCCAGCACAAACCGCCCGCCCGCCCGTCCCCCCCCACCTCCACCGCCCTCACCCGCCCTAGCTCACTAATAGCACTCACCGTTTTCGTCCAATAAAGACATAAACCCAACGCTGCTCGCCCCGGGCTGCGACGAAGCCGATTGTGAGAGGAGAACAGGGCCGAGGGGGCGCTTATATCCAGACGGAGAGGGAGGCGGAGGCGGACGCCGCAGCCTCCGGGTCCCGGCGTCCTGGGGCGGGCGGTATCACCAGGGAGAGCGGTGCCGGGCTATCTGCGGGCAAGACACAATCAGGAGCATCGTTAGCGGCGGCACCTGTGAGGGAGAGGGAAGAGGAGGGGGGAAGAAGAGGGAAGGGGGGAGGGAGAGGCGGCGAGAGGCGCGCAGGAGGGGCCGGCGGACGGGACCCGGCAATGGCTGCCCCGTACTCACCTCTAGAATGTTCTCGCTCCGACTGAACAACGCCAGAGCTGGGATCAATCAGCCAGCGGTGCGCCCCGCCCCCCACCATCGCCATTGGCTCACCGCTCGCCTCGCAGCGAAGCTATTGGCTAAAACCCCGCCGCTCCCCTCGTCTATTGGTCAAAGCTGCTATCAATCAAAGCTTTGCCTCCCTCCCCCCGTGCCCTCCCCCTCGCCAGTGCCCCAAAGGACATCGCGTCTACAGCGACCGAGTCTCGCGAGAGAGCGCGGGGCGGGGGGGCCGAGGCCGGGCCGGTGCTGAGGGGTTCCTGGAGGCTGAGGGGGCTGAGGGGGATCCTGGAGGCTGAGGGGGCTCCCAGCTTCCCCCCGCCCCTCCGTCCTGCCCGGTGTGCCCAGACTCTGCCCCGGGGGTGGGGGCGAGCTACTCCCTGGAGGGCAGTGACCCAGTGCTTGACGTCTCAGCAACTATGTTACAAGTAATAATACAAAGAATTTAAAGCAATTAAGTTGCTGAATAAGTTGTGTTTTTCCTGCACAGCCGGCTTTCGGGGTGTGGGGAAGAGCCTGTTATTTAACTCCGGTGTCACAAAGGCTCGGCGTTGGGCGGCTCTGGGTGCCCGGGCTGCCTTACAAAGGATGACACAAGTGTCGTATGCATGCACTCTGTTCTTAGTGGAAAATGTTGCCAGCCCTATGCAGCTGAATTGGGACCCTGAATGAAATGCATGTCTGGATTTATTTTCACGTAAAAAGCAGGAAACTTGCCTCCTTTCTTCCCTGTTTCTTGTTCTTTCCCATCTTCCATCTGCACTCCTCCAGTATCAGAGGAGTTATATGCTTTGGATATTTTAGAGTGTCAATAATATTCGAGTGGCAAAGAATTTTTTCCTGACTCTGTGAATTGAGTGGGCACCCAGCTCTGTTACCCCTATAAACTCCGCAGCAGAGCAAAGCTCCTCAGCTCCTGTCACTGTCTTACTGAGTAATGTTGTAAAGCTTCTTGATGGCTCTGTGGGAGTACAGAGGAAAAGAGAGCGAACGACAATAAAACTAGTAGTGACATTAAATGATGTTACATACTCTAAATCTCTTCCTGCCTGAATAAGTTTTGATGTGTAGTTTTCCTGCCTGGCTTTGATACCACATTGGTGTGGTCAAAGGAGACATCCCTCCTGTTGAACCTTGAAGTACATATTCAACACTTTTGGTCTGATATGCAGAAGAACTGCACACAGGAAGGTGGCTGATAAAAGATGTTTTCTTAGAAGTCAGGGAAGCAGGACTACTTCCACTTCCAGCAGCACACAGTGACAATAAAAAAGCTTGTTTCCTCAGCTGGAGCAACCAGAGAAAAATGTGCACATCTTTCCATCAAAGCCCTCATTGTGGCAGCTGCCCTTGCTACATGTCTCCTTTCAGTATGTGGAATAGCTGGTCATTCCAGCCAGGACAATGTCCTGTAAAGCATCATGGAATGGTTTGGGTTGGAAGGGACCTTAAGGATCATCTAGCTCTAACCCCTCACCATGGGCAGGGACACCTTCCACCAGATCAGCCACATCCAACCTGGCCTTGGACACTCCCAGGGATGGAGGGTCCATCATGTAAGTTTGTCTTGGACTTCACTATCAGCATTTGAAAAAGGTAAAAATTCTTCAGGATATGTTAAATGTCTCCTTGATAAATGCACAGCAACACTTTCTGAAATGAGAGAGTATGTCAGGGCAAAATAAGGAAGCATCTCCAAAGTATGTGAGGCTTGGCAGTTACCATGAGGGGAAAAAAGTCATAAAAAAGTGTGAGGCAAGAAAAGCGCAGCAGAAAATGCTTTGCTGTGAAACTATGTGGCACATATAACTTGCTAAATGCCTCCTGTCTGTGGCTTTGGCTCGGTATTACAACACCTAGGGGGTTAATAAATTACAAGTGTTAAAGTATACTGTTGCCAACTACTTAGTGAGCTGCTGGGAAAGAGACCCTGGCTTTGGTAGTTTGACATTATGAATGATTCTGAACTCTTACAATTAATAGCATAAAGAAAGATAGTTTTTAAATATAGTCTATAAATGGACAGAAGTTAAAGAGGTACCTTTTAAGATGGTGTTTGTTCTGCAAAAAGCAGGTCTCATCCAGGTGAAGTTACATGACATTCTCCTGGATTATGCAAATCAGAGGAAAATTGTGGATTATTGACTTCATGGTGCCTAGTTGTTGATTTTTTTTCCTCAGTAGAAAATTCCTAAACATTAAATGTTGGATTCTGAATATTTTTTACTGAATCTGAATATTTACTGTTTGTTCATTTTAATATTTCATGGTATGGACAAGACAGAAAAATATTTTCTCTTCTCCCCCTTTAAAATGTCACAGTTTCATGAATCCTGAAGTTCATAGTTCACATTGCTTGTGCGACCTTCAAAATACACACTGCTTGTGTACTTTGCATTTTATTGACAGAAACTCTGCAGGTTTTATACATAATTTTGTAGATACGACATTTTAAACTACATTAGTAAGTCAGATTTTGCAAATGGCTTAATGTCTAAGAATAGAAAATTTTCCACAGTTGAATTTAGAGTGCAATTCCTTATCACAGAAATGTATTATTATTGCTGAGTTCAGCCTTGAACAAACCAAGTTTGTTCCATGTTGCCTTAGCTGGTTTTCATTAGAAATAACCAGGAGTCAATGACTGTGACAACGCAGCAAAATCAAAGCTCTGTTGAAATTCTTAACATATTTCAAATCTTCAGAATTAGGTTTGTAATCTGAACAGTTACAATGTGTCCTTTTAATCCCTGATTGCCAACTTGATGTCCTTCCGTGGTTTATTCAGAGAGTTTGTCCTCCCTCAGTGGTGCGGCTGGCTGCAAACACAACCCTAATCCAGCGCCCTCCTGGTAACCTTGGCCTTGAAGAATGTTTTGTCTCTGCTGTGTTTTCTCCCAGTGGCTGGGTCAGAGCTCCTCTTTCCTCCAGTGCAGGCAGGAACATTAGCACCTGAGTAAGGGATTCCTCCTCGTGCCATCTTCACGGCTTTGGCTGTAATTTCAGGAGATGGTAGGAGGGCCAAGCTTATCTATAGTTACGTGGAATAGCAATAGCCTTTCTTCCTCCTATCTTGGCAATGTGTAGAGAAAGTTTAATTATTTACCTGTCAGGTTGGAATAGGTAACCTTTAGGGAAGTGTGGGTCCGAAATCCATCGGGATTGACACTAGACATTGATCAGTCACAAGGGCAGAGGTTAATTCTGGTTTTGCTGTTCAGGAGCTGCAGAGTCATTTCTGCCTGGCACCTCACTGGTCATCTTGGGGAGGTTCACTTTGTGAAATGCTTTTCTTTCCATGCTCTGTAGCACCATCATTCCTGTTAGCTATTTTTAGTAGCTCAGGAATTCGTAAACAGAGAAAAACATGAGAGCAAGTGTGTGATGTTAGACACACATATAGCCATTATTTATGGCAGTTACTTTTGTTGCTTCTATTACTATGCAGAAATGCTAAAATCTCCCAGCTAGTGTTTGGGTCTGAGCGCTCTGAAAGGGTTCAGTGTCAGCTGACAGCATGAGCTCTGCCTCAGATCTGGTCTGGTCCCCAGTGAGGTTCCCTGTACCCTCCCTCTTTCTCTTCCAGTGTATATCTGCCTGTACAAGGGAGTCACCACAGCAAGGAGAGACAAACAGCTTCTTTGCACAATACAAACTAGTGTTTGATAGCAGTGAAGCCCCTGCCTTGAAAAGCTGTCTTTTCTCTGTGTGTCTCAGCAGTAAGTGGAAATGCTGGTGATAGGAATCAGGGAAGCCAGGCTTTCTCAGTTTGTCTAGGTAGCAGCTTTGGCTATGGGCCTAACTGGCAACCACTACCATTAGCTGCAGTTGCATGCCTGTGGTGGGCAAATCTGCCTGCTACATTTATATGGTTGCTGAAAGAAGTGGATGTGGAAGATAAGGAGTCTCTGGGAATGCAGCTTCCAGCTGAGAACATGCTGTCAAAGCTACCTGCCCGTTCACAATGCCCATTAGTAACCACTACATTTACATTTCCCTGCTTCTTGTCATTGCCAAGCTTCAGACATCAAGATCTGCCTGTGTGTTAAGTTAAATCTCTCTTCCAGTACCATTTTAGCAACCTGCACTTCTATTTCCTTAAAGGAATTGCTCAGGCCCTTTGCAGCTGTTGTGCTTTGCCAACACCTCCACAGATTAACCTCCCTTCATCCTTTCTCTTTGGCTTCTGATGACCTGGCAACCAGTACTGTGATTATCACTATAGATTTTCCAGCAGGTTTGATTCTAAGTAGTAAAAAAGGGTAATGGGTACTCAGAGTTACCTTTTGGCTTTCTACTTTTCCTAAGGCAAATGTATGGTAGCTCCCAGTATTGAGAGCCTATCTCCAAACCTCCTCCCAGTCTGGGGACACCCTGGAGATCTCAAGTGCTCTCACAGCCCTTCTCTTGTGAGCCAAAATGTGGCTGCTGTTTCTAGGGGTCTGCATTGCTGGGTGCAATAAGTTTTGCTCATTTCTTCTGCCCATCTGAGCACAGAGCAGTTTCTTTGCTGTAGAACAATACAAGGGCATTGCTGGGAGAGCCGAGCTTTGGAGGCAGTACCGAGGCCCATGTAGGAATTAAGTCTGTGCTCCTGCTGGCAGCTCTAGGAAGAGGATAAGGCATCCCAGATGCTTGGGCTGAATAGAAAGGAAAAGCCAGGTTTGAAGGCAAAGGAAAATTTTGTGTTCTCCAAAACAAAATCTTTGAAGGTGTTGCCTGGCTGGTTCTGTGCATTTGGAAACAGACAGACACATCACAGAAAACAGTTTTTCTCCTAAATCTGACTTTAAATTCCCAAGAGTTGACTCTCTCGCAATGTTGAAGGTATTTTTCAGGAAACTACAGGTCCTAGAGGATAATGTTAAATTTGTACATCATGGTTGAGAATTTGCTGCTTGTTTGGTATGTTTAACCAGCAGCTTGATTACAGCTGGTGCCAGCTTCTTAATAAAAACACAGGGATTACCTTTTGTAATGAAGCAAATAATACATGACTGCCATACTGTGCTAAAGGCTTTGAATGCTTTGGTGGTTTGCAGCTCAAATATTTATATTACTAAAATAAATTGTTTGCCAAACTACAAAACAAAGCAGGGGGAGTGGTACTTAAATAGGAAAATAGAGGCAAAATCTTTGTCCTATGGTTTGCATATACCAAGTGTTACGTATGCTTGGGGTATTACACAGACTAGTAGCAATATTTAAACAGCTAATAACACACATGGTTTCCAAGAGTGCTGTAATAAATTAAGTCTGGTTTTGGCCGGTGGGGATTCTTTGACACCTAATAAAAGCTGACTTGAAGCTCTAATAATGTCTCTACCTGTGAATGTTGTTGTGTTTGGAATTATGCAGGGGGTTCAGGAACAGGAAAATGGTGCTGAGGACATAGGTAGGTGCATACTCACACACAAACATGCTCACCACCATAAATCTTGGTTGTTTAAGAAATGAGGCTAAAAATATCCCTGAATATGAATCTGGGTCAAACATGGTGTTGACTGTAAAGTCTAGCATGATTTTATTGACCTAATGTAGACTTCTGTTTTTGAGAATGACCCAGGGGACACTGAAGAGAAAACGTTTTTACAAGGATTTTACTGCATTAAGTTGTTTCCAAAATCAGTTTTTCAAAAGTCTCAAGATGCAGAGTTGGACCAGTGGCTCAAAGGCATAATGTAGGGTGAATTTTCCCTTGAAGCTCAAGGGTGTTATTTGAAGAAAAAAACCTTAAGCAATCTTAGTGATTGTTTTTGAGCTTTTTACTTGGATAGTCTTAGGATACAAGCTTTCCTGAAACAGGCCTTTTCATAGAGTTGAAGGGATACAAAATAAATGCTAATGATAACATGATTTGTGGCTAGCACACTCATTTGGGAAACTGTGGCACCCACAACCGGATTACATTATGTGGTAGCTGTGAACATTTTGGCACTGTAATTCTTTCAGAACTTGATTTTAGGATTCCAAAATGATTGTGTGCACGTGAGATCATGTGTATAAAGTGTGATTTGACACTTAGCCTAATTTATACTTATTTCTCCAGTGTCCTTAAGATGCCTTTTTCTTAAGCCTTATTTGCACAAGTAATTTCAAGTCCAGTAGCACTTTTGCTTCAGTGCCTGATGTAGCCATGAACATCTGAATAAGCTGCAACTTGTTGTGGTACAGTTCTCCATGAGTTTTGTCTCTTGGAATAAAGGACACAAAGTCGGACTTCCTAAAGTTCCTCACAACCACTCCAAGCTCTAGAAGATGAGATTCTCAAAAAATACTCTGGCTGTTTTCAGTGTTGTTTGCTGCATCTCACCCACAGTTAGTTTTTAATCATTCTCATGAATGATTTACTGTTCCCTTTCTATCATGTTACTTTTTCATTGTTGCCTCCAGCAGAAAAAAGCTTTCAAAGGGTTCTTTAGGGCTTAATGTATTGTTTGTCCTAGATATTTGGCATGACTTATTCAGAAATGTGTAATAAATACACAGCTCCTCTCATTTTGGATTGTTTGTACAGCCAAAACATATCCTTGTACTAGCCCTTGTGAAGAAAATGAACTCTACTCCAGCTGAAAGTAGCAGAGATGTTTGACAGATTAATGCATGACCAGATGATGGATGAATAGTCTCTTCTAGAAGTTAGGAGGGGTGGGTGGGTGCAGGTGGGATCTTGAAGGTCATGTGTAAATACGTGTGAGCTCATTCAAGTCTGTGGGGTTGCAGCACTTTATACCAGTGGATAATGTGCTGGTTTAACTCAGACTTTACTTCTGAGGCATTTTTCCTGGTACCTGCTTTGAGCACTTACCCCTGATTATGGATATAATACTTCTGTCTTCAAAGACATATTGCTTATAAAAGGTTAATTTTTGTAATCAGATATCCAGTCCTTTTGATTGGTTGAACCTAATGTGGCTAAAGAAATCCTTTACTTTCCCTGCTTGTTTGTGGTTTTTTTCCCCTGGTGCACTGAGACAAGAAGTTCTGGTACAAGGGGTTTTGATAGTTTAGTCTATCTGCTGTGCCCGTCAGTCTCTGTGTGGGTCTATGTGCTCTGAAGGATGTTTACTAGTACACAGTTAATAAAACTTCTTTTTATTTTATAGATAATGAATTGTGAATCTCAGTGCCACTGCTGCTCCCACGAAGATTTGCAGTAAACAGCTGAGTCATACAGATGAAGCCTGAAATTTCTTCTCTCACAGATGTGATGGAGTCCCACTGAGTTCCTTTGCAGAGAGCCCTGAGCTAGTGAGTTCTGCACCCTGCAAAACATTTGGGTGGGCAGGAGGGTGAACAGCCTGTCCCCTGCACCTCGTCCAGCTCTGTGCTAACTCTGGTGCTCAGGAGGCATATGCTGGGATGTGTGCAGGCAGATTGCTCACAGCTCCCTCACATCCTGGAGCAGCAGGGAATCAGGAAAAGTAGTGGTGGGCTGCCAAGTCTCAGCCTGCTGGCCGGGTTGTTTGAAAGTCAGCACAAACCTGCTAAAGAGTGAGCCACTCAGGACTTCTTTTACCCTAGCAAAGGTCTTAAAGACAGCTCTGTATCTAACTTTGGGTTGTGGCAAATTCACCTGATTTTTGCCTGTTTACCTATCATGCTCCAGATCTGCAAACACTGCTGTGTTTGCCATACTGATTCTAACCTGTCTCAGTATACCTCCTGAGAGATCTTTGGGAGACATTATGAGTGTTGGGGAGGTCTGTCTGTCTACATCTGTGGACTCTGCACAGGGCTGTTGTACAAAAGGCTGTGCAATATATTCTTCCAAAGACCTGCTAATGAGAACACATGCATCAAAGGAGAGTTAGTAGTCATGGGTTTCCCATGGTGGTCTCTTTCATAAGTGATAACTGATGACTGCTTCTCAACAAGTATATAAAAATATTAGATAAAAAAAGAGTCTTGAGCCTGTACTCAGGACTAGCTAAGCTTCAGCCATTTGCTCTGACTACTTCTGAAAGCTCATGGATTGCTTGCATGGGAGAGCTGTGCCAGAGCTGAGAAAAGCTGTATATGTCTTAACTTGTGTTCTGTGTCTTTCATCTTGTGCATTTCCCACTGGCATTTTCTGCATTTAAATCTTTTTAGAGGGCCTGTCATTGTGCTGTCCATGCTGCTAAGGCATGGACAGACAGTATTCTGTTCTTAAATCCTGCTTTGAAAATCTCTTCATAATACGTCCCTAGAAGAAATTTCTGGTTTGTTTATTTTGATTTGTCCTTTGGCTGTGGCTGGATGCCCAGTCATGGGCCAGAATCAAACTGGCTGAGTACCAACACAGGGTAATTTGCAGCTCCTTGTAAGCGACTTCAGTTCATTTTGGCTGTGCCTCTGCAGCATTTCCCAGAGCCAGTCATCTGTGCTTCAGCTGATTGGGGTGCAAGCTGAACTCTGACTTGCCTGGCTGAGCCTGCCAAGAAAAGCATTAGCTAAGCAGAAACAGTGTGTGGCTAGGGGCAAAGGTGAGCATGCATTAAGTATCCACATCTTGATACTAAAAGGATGCAGCTACAATCTAAACAGGGGAAAGGGCACCCGGCAGACAGACAGCCGCCTGAGGTGACCCAGGAGTGCACACCACGTTGCTTGCTGAGAAAGGCCTCTTTGTCTCCCTGCATTAAGCCTGCCCATTTTGAGTGAGATGCAAAACAAATGCAAGAAACCAAACTGTATGGCCTTGATGACATTCTTCTGTTTCTTGGCATGGGTTTGTTGTGCTTAGAAAGGCCTTGAATGTGTGTATCTCATCCCCAGGCAAAACAGAGATATTTGTGCAGCTGGATTGAAGTTCCTCTCTCCCTTATATACAGTCTAGGGGGTGGAGAGGGTGTCTGAATGCTGGGCCACCAGGTGAGAGACAGGATACAGATACTCAAGTTCTTCATCTGTGTTTAGGAAAGAATGAGGAGCAAAGGTGGGGAGGAGACCTTTAACCATCACCTACCCCCTTATCACCAGCTGTTGTTTGCCTGTATTTGTATTGCTTCCCTCTTCCCATTTAGATTACAGTTTGACCAGTGTGACCAGGATTTTCAGACCTTATTTTAAACACAGCTAACACAACTCTTGCTTTGGTTGCAGCTTTGCTGTGTCCATGAGTATCTTTCAAACTGACAGGAGAGTGTTTCTTATCAGTTGTAGAGAGATAGTCTTACCAAAGTTCTTGTACTTCACCTGGATATGTGCAGTTCCTTTTTGTTGTGACAAGGTTTTATCACTTTGATAAATTACTCCTGCCATAGGCTATAGATAACAAGATAAAATAGACTTCACTTCAAGTTACAACTGGTTTTCTTTTCAGACTGTATCTATTTCTGTGCTGACAAAATGGTCAGACCTTGAAGTTGTAAGAGTGAATGTGAGATACCAGTTCTGTGCTTCCCTGAGCTTTGATAACATTCAAAAGTTTGGATCCATCTTGACTTCCATAACTACCAAATGCCTGTTTGGTAAAATACTTTTCTTGAATGGCACATCCCATATCTGTATGCTGCTTGGCACTCTTTGGTGGGGCTGTTTTGTGGGAACAAATAGCTTCCTACTCCTGCAGTGGGTTCAGATCCAGCCAAGAGACATGTTGGGTGAGATAGCAATCCTGGCTGCTGTTAGTGAAAGGCAACTCTAGCAAAGTAAATGCTTATTTCTTTTAGTTGCACCCTACTTTTGTGTCTGGTAGTGACAACCTCTGAGCCTGTTGGCATGACAGTATCTTTGGTCACTTTTGGAAATTTGGGACTGTGTGGGCTCAAAACCTTTCATGAGAAGGTTGAGATAAACCCTACATGTGAGCTCCAATCCTGTGTCTTACATAGGAAAATTCCCATTTCCCATTAACCGAGGAGCTTTATAAGTTAAACACCAAGCCTCTTTAGACTCTCTTCTTTCTTTGTTACTCTCATGTTCGTTCCCATTTCAGCTCCCTAAGGGGAAAACCAAATGTCATTTGCAGTTCACTGCTGTGTATTACATTTATTGCTCCTGTCTTGCTCTCTTTCAGAGCATGAACCCAACCAACCAACTTCTTATCAGTTTGACAGGCTGTGACTGTTGTCCTGGTGACCGGTGTAGTTGCACTATCATCATGTACAGAAGGCAGAGAAGGAGATGCCTCAATGTGTGGGTGTAGCTGTGCATGCACATGACATGCCAGGAAGTCACTGGGATACGTGAAGATAAGATCCAAGTCCCGGGCTGTGTGTATGAAAGATGAAGCAAAACAAAATGAAGTTAATAGCTGTGAGAGAACAAATGGGGCTGTGTGTAGGAGTAGCAAATGCTCTGCTCTTCTCAGCATCTGATCTATGTGCCCGTAACTCAGTGCAGTTGTATTTCAGAGATACTTGCCCGCCAGCCTGCTGTCTTTTTCTACCCACTCCATTTCCTCCATTTCTTACTTAGGTTTATGGACACGAGAAAGAATAATGTTAGTAACACTTATGAGTCACGTTTTCCACCCAGACACACCATGCTTAACCCATTCATACACATGTCCTTGTACAGCACCAACTCCAGTTCACTAATTACTCACATGAATCAATCAGACTGACTTTGGCAGTGCCCTGTCACAGATTATCTCCTAGGTGCTAATAGAAAGCCCTGCTTTGAGCAGCATATGATCCAAGTGGATGCCAAGGAAAAACAGATGGAAAGAGATGGGTAAGGGAGCACAAAGATATAATGAAATACCATTACTCAGCACATAGGCAACGGTGTCAGCACACCAGCTGCCTAATTCTTGGGACAGCTTTTGCAGGCTACGTGGTGTGTTCATGTTTTAATGTTGGCTGGTTCATGTAAATGTCATCAGCTTTCAACCATTGAAGAAAATGTGGGATGGGGTAACCTAGATAAAACAGATCCTGGCCTTACAGGCTGTATGGTATTTAGGAGATAAGAACTTATTCAGCTCTTCTGCAGGTGAAAGGATTGTAGGAAACCTGGCAGTTTCTGTCCTGAGTGGGGACAGCTTTAACCTGTTGGGGTGAAAGTGGGGCACAGCCCAGGAGCTCGTGTTCCATGTGTGGTGCCATGGTGCTGTAGCTGTGGTTGCTATGGGGAGGGAGTGTCTTGTTAATCCCCAACCCAGCTAATCTTCCATACCTAATTGAGAATTGAATACATTTCCTTTATTGTAAATTCTGGGCTTTCTGGACACTCATTACCAAGTATAACTCCACAGTCATCAGCTGAGTTCTGCACTAGAAGCAAAATCATCTACTGCAGAATGAAGGGAAGACATGTCTGATCTGCTGCCTGTCTTGTTTTGCTGGTATATCTATGCCCCCAGCATTACTCCTGCCAGGGTTTGCTTATCTGTGACCTCCAGAGGCCTTGCAGCAGATAGGATGCTCTGCCAGACCTGCCAAATCTCTGCTCACATCTGTGTTTTCCAAACAGCCTGCCTGGGGGGGCATTTCAGTGGCACACACTGCAGGCAGGAGGTGATGCAGCAGATCTGTCTCCTCCAAGGCAATGCTCCAGGGCAGGCTGTGTTTCAGGGGTGGTCAGCAGGGAGAAGGAGCAGGCCTGTGAACAACATTAGTCAGACCCCGTGCCAGGACTCCTGGTGGGATGTGCCACATCTTCTGGCTGAAGGATCAGAGTTCTGATGACTAATGAGAAGAGGTTTAAATATGTTGTGGGATGGAGCTTCTGTCATATAAAATTCATGGTGCTGGCAGGCCATTCTTAATAAATAATTACCCCCTCTGAGGAACACACATCTTCATTTCATGCTTATAAAAAAAAAAAAAAAAACAGAAGGGAAAAGGGATATTTAAAGAATGAGTCTGATGTGATTTTGAACTTGCTCTTCCAGCAGCTTTGTACTGGAATGACACATGAACATTCCCATGAGGAAAGGTAGAGTGAGGGGAATATTATTTTGGTGAGAGGAGGAGACAACTGGTGTTTTCTGTCTAGCAGGAATAGAGGAGTTGCATTTCTCACCTTCAGCTTCTGGGATGGCTCTGTGATCTTCAGAGACATGATCTGGGATGTGATCTTCAGAGACATCATGCACAGTGTTGGTGGGATACAGAGCAGGCCTGCACAGCTCATAACCCAGCTCCCACCTGGGAGCTCTGCACCTTTCCTTCTGCTTCTTGTTGGCCTGTGACTATTGTCCTGCACACATTAGTACTTCTTCTGTTACCAAGAACAGACTTTCCTTTGGGCTACTCATAACTTCCAAGGGTGTTGTGAATACTGAAATTTCTAAGATACTTGTGAAAGTGCTGTGTACCTTGAGCTAGTAAAACATGATTATGTAGCCCTTCCTTTGTAACATGAGTTCTTCCTCTTAAGGGAAGCCAGATAAATGAAGAAGAAGCTATTGTTTGTTGTTGTTACAAAGGGCTCTTGAGCTAAATGGGACTTTGGCACCAACAACCACCAACTACGTAATTTCAGGAGTGTGACTGAAATGGCTGGAAATCTGGTTTTGCTGCTAATGAGTACAGTGAATAATTGCTGCTTTCAGTTCTTTTTCAAGGCAAGATAATAAGATAGAGAATGCATGTGTCAGTGACTAATTAAGTATATGTGGATTAACTGATCCCCCCCAAATACAGTTACAGAAAATTCAGTGCAACCTCTCATGTGAGCTATTGCAGGTTATGGGTAGCTGAAGTCACCTGTATATGAGTGTTACATGAGGGATGGGGAAAAAAAAAAAGGAAAATCTGGGGTGTAAGAAGTTGTCTTCATAATGTTTGTCCCAAACCAGTGGTTTCCCTGGGAGCAATATTAGAAACATGTGACATATCAATGTTAGATGATGGGGTAGTGAAGCATGGCTAAGCCTCCAGCCAGCTTGTATCAACCAGGCCATTCCAGCTTTCAGAATATGCCCCATGTTCTTAAAACACCCCTGAGCATCCCTGAGTGTCATTATTCCTCTCTGTGTCTCAGACTCAGAGTTGAGTTCCCATGCTATGCCGTGTGTAACAGGGCCTGTCCTTTCCCTGTTCATTTGTGCTGCTTCTGTTTGCAGGAGAGCCTGCTGTTACCTGGAAGATGTAGTTTGTGTAACTCCATCTGAAGGCTGTACCTAATGCTCTGTGGCAGCATGGTCTTGCTGGAAAAAGAAATGTTATTTAGGGTTTGGAAAGTGAGTTGGATTTGTTCCAGTTGTCTTTGCCTGTTTTGATTCTTTTGAAGCTCTTGTTTCCTTTTGTAGGTACCTGGATGGTACCAGCTGTTACCTGAGGGAGGCAGGATGCTTGGGATGGGAGCTTCAGGCTTGAGATCAATTTCAAAGGACAGATGAAAGTAACTGTAATGAATTTTAGTGTCTGCAATATGTTGGTGGATTGCCAAAGAGGCACTTGAGACCCCTTTATGCTGGGGTAGCAGGTCTGGGGAAGAGACAGAGACAGAAAAGGTGTCAGCAAACACCAGACTCTCCCAGCCAGCTCAACCTCTTCCCTTTTTCTGTGGCAGGAGAAGATTGTCCCCATGCTTTCTTCCTCTCAGCAGCACATTCTGATGTTCCTTGTGCAGCTTTGAAACCAAGAAGCAGAGGTGTTTCCCAGCTGTGCAGAAGCTCTGGGCTGGTGGTGGTGTTCTGGGGAGGTTGGCAATGAGGATGCTCTGTGGAACTTTCTTCCTGCTGAGGTGACTCACCCTAGCAAGCAACCTTTGCTGGTTCCACTGCACAATCTGCAACCCATCATGGCCATGAGCCATCAGCCATACAGCTGACCCCATACCTCACAGATCATATACATCTGGTTTTTTCATGTGAGTGGAAAGTCAGAAGACCCTTGGGCCTGGAGATGGGTTCCTGACATTCTTTGTTGTGGTTAATTTCTGGAAATTCAGGCTGTGGTTCATCTGTTCTGACGTATGCGTGTCAGTGCCTGAGCTACTCATTCTGAATTCCTTCTGCTGCTGCTGAAGAGAATGAGGCAGTGCTGGTGTGCTGCTTGACTGGCCTGTTTTAGATATCTGCATTCATTTGAGAGGAAGGACACTGCCTATTCCTGTGTATTTTTTCTGCTTACAGAAGCAATTTGGATTATCCACAGAGATGTACACGTCTTCACACTGGCCATGCAGTTAGTGGAAGGAGTCACATCCTCAGAACTTGAATAGTCTGATGACTTAAGTGTTGGGCAAAAACTCTGGATTCCCCAGACAAGCCAGGTGAAAGCCAGGCAAGTAGAGATCTGGACACAGAAGGTTCTGGCTGTAGGGGCCCTGTCCCCTGGCTTGTTTGTCTGATGGATATCTGTCATGGTTGTGACCACTAACATGCTAAATGAAAAGCTGGTGCAGGATTTTGTTTTTGACCTGTTTTGTTTGTGCCAAGGAGGTAAGAAGAGCTCTCAGAAAATAAACTTGAATCTCTAGACAGGTTTTTTTTTTCACTGAACTGGGCTCTCCTGCTGACTTTTGTCTGTTTGCTGAGATCCTGGGTATACCCTTTCAGGAGTTATGAAGACATGCATTTCCTATTATCCATCCAACTCTGCCTGATTCCCCATCTCCCATAACCCTCACCATTTTTTCTGCTCCATATCCTCATGCCTGTGTCACTATCTTGATTTTTCATATTCTGTCTGTGCTCTTGTCTGATTTCATTTGCTCATTGCTGCCTGTGTTTTGTTTCACTGACCGCCAAGGCATGCAGCCTGCAAGGTCTCTCAGAAGTCTGAATTTGCCTTTTAAAAAGAGGCCCAAGATCTCAGCAACCTACCCAAAGAACTAAAAAAAAAAAACAAACCACCCCAAACAAGACAGACAGGAAAATATACAGTGGATCTTTCTGTGTGCTCATAAATAAAAGTCAGACACTCACATGCTTTTCTAAAAATAACACCCTTAGCAAGTGTTTTGGTAGGAATAATACTGACCTAGTTTGCAGGTTGCCCACGTGCAAAAAAAAAAAAAAAAAAGTTGGTGAGGAAAACCCGTTGCCTGACAGAGTATTTGCATTTGCTGAACCAGATTTGAATTAAGAGGTGTTCAAACAGCTCTTGTAGTCTCTTCTTTGGGCAATACTCTTGGGCACAAGGTGTGACTCTTGAGGATTTCCTGTGCAGGGCCAGAAGCTGGACTCCTTGGAGTATGACCCTTGTGAGTCCCTTCCAAAATTCCATGATTCTGTGATTCTTGGTGGCTTCTCTGGAGGTTTCAGAGGAGAGGGCCTCAGGAAACACTCACTGGCAGCATGGCCCACAGCAGTCACTTGCCTTCTGTGTGGGCTGGATGTGTAAGTTGCACCTGTGTGGTACAGTCAGTGAGAGTCCACATAAGCAGAAATCCTCTTCTGCAGCCTCAGTCTGGGATGTTCATGTCTGGAGAACGGGCAGGATATCTCTGTAATCTGTGGACCTGATTGGTGTGTGTGAGTTTAGCTTTCTGTCTTTGTCTGTGGCAGAGATTGAAACAGTTTGGTGCTGAAGGAAATGACTCTTGACTGCCCAACTCCTGCCCACCCCACAGACTCAGTCTGTGCCCCTGTCCTTGTCCCTGTTGCCAGGACTGCAGCATAGTCCTAGGGCAGGAGCTGTACCCTGGGGCATATGAGAGAGTCATCCCTCTCTGCCAGCTCCTTCTTGTCCCTTCTGAGTGGATATTGTTCAAGTCTTGGCTGGGACCTGGAACTGTTCTCTGTGGGCAGCTCAGCATCAGTGACAACAGTGACATCTGCCATCAAGGGCTGGTATTAAGGTAGCATCTCTCACAGTGATGGACACCCTTGGATTTCCTGGAAATCACCCTAGGAGGTCACTGGTCTTTTGAGTATTATTGGGTATTATGCAAGATTACTGAGATGAGCATGTGCAGAGGCCTGATAGGATCTCAGGGAGATGAGGGCAAAGTGGATCAGCAGCAAAGGCTGGATGAAAAGGGCCTTTCCCCAGGGCTGACCCCTTGAGCCTACCATTATCTTTACATTATGGAGGGCCACAGGCCATGCTTCCCCTGTGTTGGAGAGCTGGCAGAAGGAGAAGTGTCCTGCATGGCTCACCAGCAGGACATGGCATTGCCTTATTGAGGCCTCCCTATGATCCCAGGGCTGATGGATGTGCTGAGCCTGCAGCTGGATCCCAGCACCACCTGGCAGTGCAGGCTCAGCAGCCTCTCTGGCCCACTGGTGAACCAGCAGGATCTGCTCCGAGCTGCTGGAAGCTGCAGGTGGCTCGGGAGCAGCAAGCTGGCTGCCCTGTGTGCTCCTGTCCTCCACAGCCTTGGCACATGGCAGCCTCTCCACGAGCCTGGCTGCCTGGCCTGTCTCGTGTGCTGCAAGGAGGGCTGTGTTTCTTTCTGAAATGAGAGCAGAAGTGTGTCAGGGAGTGCTCTGTGGGGATATGGATAAAGTTTTTATAGCAAATGGATGCCATCGCTGTCCCTTAAATCATATCCTCTTCCTTATTTTTCCCATCTCTCATGATAAGTGATTCATGAATTTCTGACTCTGAGCAGCCCTGATGCTGGGAAATGCTCTCATTCAAGCAGAGAATCTAGGTCAGCTGCTCATAAGAATAGATCAAGCCTTCACTGAATGCAGTGGACAGACCTTCAGTTGGATGGGTTTTTCCCTGGCTTGTTTTGTTCATAGTGAGCTCCAGAAGTTGACAGGCATTTTGTGGACAGCAGCTATAGCATCCTGCCAGCAGGCTCAATGCAAGCATTACTGAATCAGTGCATCATAGGGAAAATTAATATTATGAGGTATTAATTGTGATTTTTTTTTTTTACATAAGGTCCTCAGTAATGAAGATATATATCTATGGTCAAGAGGATCTGTTTTGTAAAAACATATATAATAAAAATGGAGTTTGAACTTTTTCTCTGATTTTGCACCTATAAATAACTGCTCTTACATATGGCATCTAATTATTTAATTGTATATGCAGATTAGAAAGTCATTTACATGCTGCCATCAATGACAGCAACTAATAGCACTGGCAGTTATTTCCAGGAACACATGGTAATGCCAAAGGTTTTAAATATTAGTCAGTACCTGCCATATATCTCAATATCTCTCCCCATCTCTTCCTTTCAAAAATGTTAGAATAAATTAATAATCACAAGGTGCATCTGCTTCTTCTTGAAACTAGTTGCAGAAGATCTGTTATATTATATATTTTGCATAAAATTGCAGTCCATCTTGGAGTTCCTGATTTATCTGGCTGTGATGGCTCCTTGAAACTGGGAAGGAAGAGGAAAGAAAATGTTAATATATCTTTTTCTCCATTTTATTTACATATGCAGAAGGTGAAGGAAGGCAGTTGCAGACATGAAAGACTTAAGTCCCATTAATATGAAGTCTGATCCATAGATATTTTTATCCAGAAGATATTTAGCAGCTATTTGGCCTTGCTTTTGTATAGACTAAATTGTTACCCATGGTAAGATTAACAGGAACCAGGGATAGGGAGTGCCCAGTTCATCTTCTTGTGCTCATCAACAAAATCTGTGCAGTCATCTTTTTCCTGATGCAAAACAGGTTTTGAGCATGACAGCTTATATTTTTGCTGCCATTTTACATGTTTTGCCCACAGGTGTAAGGTATACTGAACTGTGAAGAGTGGGGTAGCAGCCAAGGAGACCTCAGTGAACATAAATCTTTATTGGGCTTGGAAGCTCCACATTAAAACCTTGTGCAGAAAATACCATTATTGACCCATTTATTCAAACAGAGAAGCTCCAAGGCAGCTGCCTGAAAATCCAGTGATTCTGTGCTGTGTCAAGATCAGCTGTGTTAACTTGGTTTGCAGTTTGTGTGATTTTCAAAGGTTATTGACTCCAAGGCATTTGTTGTCATGTAGTCATGGAGTGTACAAACACCATGCTGCACCACTACTTCCTGCTCACTAAACAGATGTGTACAGCTAAGAGGCTGAATTTGAAACAAAAGGAATGTGTCAGTTACTTAAATTCTTTGTTGCTATGTGGCCTTAATGCTCTTTTTAAAATTCATTTTCAAGAATGGCTCTTGACAACCAGTAAATAACAGGTGCAGGAGATCTAAGGTCCTAACAGCACAGATAACGTGCTTGTCCATGATGGGAAAAAAAGAGCCATTCCTTTTTAAATTTGCTCAATAATTTCGAAACATCCTTCCAAGTCACCTAATTTAGGTTCCTCGAGGACCACATCTTCCTGCTCTGCAGGGAGAATCTTTCTGTGAGCCATGAAGGCGGCAGAGTGGCTGTGAAGGAGGCGGCAGGGGAGCAGTGCCAGAGTGCTGGCAGTTGGTGCTGTGCAGCTCTCGGGAGCTGGGGAGTGTCTCTGGATCTTTATATAGCACTGCCTCTGCTCTGCTGAGATGTGGGAGGCATTGGAAAGATGAGATACATCCTGATACTGACAGCAGATGCACGCATTACAAATACTCTTCCCTTTCCTTTACCTTGCCTGTTCCTGATGCTTCCAGGTTTTGCCCACCTCTTGTTTTCTTGGTATTTCTTCATTTCTGTAAGACAGGAATGGGTCTGAAAATGTTGAAGACCCTGAGGCAGCTTCCACACCGTGAAACAGTGCTGAATTTTCTAGTGCCATTTCTCTTCGAAATGCTTTTCTGGTTTTGGAAGAAAACCCAGTGATGTAGCGTAAATGTTTTATCACCATGTATTTGGGAAGCCTGCTTTATTCAGCCTGAACTGATGCTAATAAAAAATTAACGCTTCTCTTTGTGCTCATGAAGAGTTCCTCCCCAGGGTATTTTTCTGAAATAGTTTCAGAGGATGATTGGCTCTCTCCTAGGACCTTTTTGGGTGCCTCTTGCTGCAGCAAATCCCTCACTGTAGCTAGCAAGCTCCCATGCTAAGATTGTAAAAGTCTTTCAAAACAGACCTTTTAACAGTGTGGTTTGGCATCTTGGATATGCTGAGCTTTACCAGGGCCAGTGGCTAAACCAGGTTGCTGCTCATTGTGGGGTGGGAATGGAGTTTTGGTCAGATTATCCAGAAGTGACAACAGCAGACACTTTGTGTTGAACATTTCTGAAGATTAAGTGTCTATACAAAAGCTGATCTCTTTTCTTCTTATTCCTCTTCTAAATAACCTGTTCAGCCATGAGGATGAGGGCCCTGAGCAGTGTTGTTAATATACCCCACCCCATACTAATACATGTATTAATATATTGATATATTACTACATTACATATTTATATGTCAAGGTAGTAATATAAAATACATATTTATTTTAATGTATTAATGTATCAATATGCCCCATACAATAGCTCCTGTGTCAGTGCAAGTGCATGGGGCATTCCTGCCTTAGTTTGTAGCCAGACACACTTGCAGTGAATGTTGAGGGGAGAAACAGCTGAGTTTTGATATTTTGTCAATATTGAAAGGTGCCTAGCTCCTGTCAGAGGTCTTGGGGTGTCCTGGCAGCTGATCTGTAGATATGATTTTTAGCTTCCAGATGGTGTCTGGCAGATGTGCCTGTGGAGCCATGTCAGCGCACTGGGGGTGAAGCACTGAAGACTGGAATTTACACAATCACTGGCCTCTTGTGACAGCAGAAGAAGCATGTAAATGATGTAATGTGGATTTTGAGTCCCAAATCTCTGCATATGCTGCTCTGTGTAGGGCTGTGGGTACAGATGTGTGTAGGAAGTTTCCTCTGAAGTTGAACGTAAAGTTTTTACTGCTGCAAAGAAATGATGTAAAAATGCACAGAGGAATCTTATTGATCTAAGGCAAATGAAGAAATTCAAAATTTTAGGCTTGTCTGTCCAAGTGTAGACGGAATATTTATAATACAAACTTTCCCAAGAAACCCCTCTGGAAAAAATCATGGATCATCTTGAAATGAGACATGGTAGTGGTTGAGGTAGTGCATTCTTCACCCCACCAGCAAATAATATCCATGATTAACTTTTTTAAAACGCTCTTTCCATTCCTAGGAGACAAAGAAGCATTTAAGTTGTAGATTTCCTCTGGCAAAGCTGCCCTTGGAGCTTTCCTTGGATAACTTCAGATAACTCATAAGATTAGAAGCCAAGCTGTTGGGTGACAGCTCTTCGAGGTGACCAGACTGGCAGCCTGCAGTGCTGTGGTGTTTTATGTGGCAGAAAACTGTGCTGAACACTAAGTTGCTACTCCGAAAAGTATTGTTTCAGTCTTCTTTTGCTATGTGGATTCAGGTATTCTCAATGCAAGGATTTTTAGGGCCACATCAAACAATTCTATTGCCTGACTCTCTACAGTTCATTTTCGCAATATTGGGGATTTTGTGTTTCATTTATTATTACTGCTATTGCCATTTTTTCGAAAGAGGAAGCATCTTCCTCAAAGCAATGCTTGCTTCATTCTGAAAAGTAAAAACATAATTAGGCAAAATCCCCAGGAATTAGCTAAAAATGTTCTAAAGGAACAGCAAAGTAGGTTACTAATTAAGTGAAAATTGAGGTCAGTTCGAAATGGGGTTCTTACAATCAGAGGAAAAACAGAGGCAGTGCAAAATTTTTATATCACATCCAATGAATGTTATGTTTCAGTGTTCAGGGCAGGGGAAGGAAGAGTATCCAATTCTTTGGGGAACTTATTCTTTGGGCTTTAGTGTGGTTGCTGAAAGTGCTGGGACCATGCAGAGTCTCTGTCAATCCATCTGCCTGTCCTCTCCTCGTAAACCAAATTCCTCCAGTTTCAGACAAATCCAGAGAAGGACAGAAGTTTCAGATTAACTCTTCCAAAATGGGATAAAAATCAGTGCCAGAGCAGAGAAAGGCTACTCAAGCAAACACACTCAGGAAGAGAAAGGAAGAAGCTTTCTTCTTTCCCTTTTGCTCCAAAATTGGTGCCATGTTCGGGGTAGCACAGATCTCAGGCAGTGAGAGTTTGCAGCCTGGGGCTGGGAATCATTCTAGGGAAGCAACTCTCTTTTCATCTGTTGCTATAGGAGAGGCTGCCTGTATTAAATATTTGTGCTGCTTTATTTGCCCATGCACACAGATTATCTGGAGAGTACAGGGGATTTGGTGAGCACCATAGGCAAGGAAACCGTGTTTGTGTACCTTCAGACTGGGTGCTGGGTGAAGCCTCTGATATGAAATAAAGGCTGAGTTCATGCTGTGTTCTCTTCCTTAGCTGGGGCACTGAAGGTCTATCCTCTCCTCAGATGTGCATGTTTATGAAGTGTGTAAGGATGTACTATTTTGTGTGAGCCACCTTCTCTCAGTTTGGTTAAAACTGGCTTTAAAACTGGTTAAAACTGACTTAAAATCCACTCTTGTGCATTAGGCCAGGGGATACATGCAACCTCTGGCTGTGTTGTCTTATTTCATTAGGAAGTGGAGTTATCTTTAGGAAATAAGAATTAATGTATGCTTCTCACAGGATGATAAACATCTGACTGTGCACAATGGGCAAAGTCACCTCTTGCATATAACCATGATGGCAGCACCAGCTGCAGTGTCAAATGTGAGGGGAAAGTACTTTTGTTTCTTTGTTGGTTTGTTTGTTTTGTATCTCTCAAAAAACCCCTACCTTGCTTGAAATAGAGGCTTCCTCTATTGATTCTGCAGGAATCAATCTTCTTTGATTGCTGATGAAATCAAAGGTGCTGTGTGTGAGTGGAGAACACATTGTCTGACTGCAATATAGCTTCACAGAGTGGTTTTACATCCTAGGAGTCCAACATCTTTTTGTGCCATACTCCGAACATTTCATCATCATAATTAATATTCCTGTCTGCCATGTTTCATACCTTTGGTTCAAAGCAGTGGAAAGTACCAGCATGTTCTGGAAACAAAAGAGGGAGGTGAAAATCCTCTCCAGATACTGCAATCTGCCTGCCTCTTAGGACCAAGTGTATTTCATATAACAGATGCTGCTGAACACAAAGTTTCCATTGTCTGTGCCTGACTCTGTTCATGTAATATCCCTGCAAAGCAAGCATGGGCATCACTGCATCGCTGGAATTGGAATATTAATGTAATTGGACTCTTGCAAAGTAATTTAATTTGTAGTGCTAATAGTCTGACTTCATTAGCATGAAGACCAAACACCTATTGTTCAAGCCAGGCACACAATCCACTTGTTATGAAGAGATTTTATCTATATAGGCAGAAGAATTAGGAAATAGCAAGATAAAGAGTTAAGTCAACAGGGAAACAATATAAAAATTTCTCAAAGATATTCACTTGTTTAATGGAAAATCCCAAAGACAAAGGAGTTACAGTTTTTCTAAGATAGGAAGACAGAGTCTCAGTGATGTGGGGAGGCTGTGGACTTTTCTAGGAGCTCCAGGAAATGAGAGAAACTCCTGAATGCTGGGGATGTTCCTAGGAGACAAATTGCTTCTCTTTCACAGTAAGCATAGTGAGGGTCATGGCAGGGAAAATGACCCTGCTAGGAAAATCCCACTGTGGATAAATGGAGGCATTGAAACACCAGGAAGAAGGAGAGGGCTGCCTTCCAAGAAATGGCTTTGGAGGAAGAAGAAAGTCATTTTGTACACCTGACAAAGGAGTTTGTTCAGAAGCTGAGCTCTCCTTGTTTTTGATCCTGTGTCCTTCTGGTTTCCTATTGCCCTTCTTTCCTTGGAATGGCTCCCCTTGGGTGAGCAGCTCAGGAGCCCATGGAAGGAGCAGATAAAACGTGGCTGTGCACCAGCTCCTTTGCCCAAACCAATGGTTTTGAACAGCATTATGTAAACTCTTTGTGAAAAACCTGTGTTCTAGTTTGACGCCAACACTTTTATGTAAAGGTGTAGCTTCCCTGTGAGCTTTGCCTGTCTTGGCATAACAGCACCCATGGGAGCCCTGTGCTGGATGATGTTCCTAGAGACTCAAATCATCCCTCTGCTTGCCCTGGTTTGTGAGGAGGGAAGGCAGGACTCAGCAGCCATGTGGGCTGTTGGTGCTGCAGTGCTTGGTGGGCTGTGCCCTGAGGGCACTCTCTTCTTGGGGAGTGCCTGACATTCCCTTGATTGATGGATCAAGTGGTCCATGGAATAAGAGTTGGTCCTAGCCTCAGGATGTCAGTGCATCTCTGCTGTCACTCCCTGCTTTCCACAGGCTTGTATTGTATTCCCATGAAAGAGGCTTTCTGGGAAAACACAGCAATTCCCACACATCATGCTGCCACAGTTCAGGGCACGATCTGCAATTGTAAATGTGTTCAAAATCTGTGTACTGCAGAGAGTCTTGCCTTCAGGACTGGCACTTTGACATCTAATTTCCTTCCAGAGAGAAGTCTAGGGAAATGGTTTTTGTTAGAGACAGGCTTGTTGGAAAAATGCTGATGAAGTGAAACATAAACATATTGTGTTAGAATTTTCATGGGAAAATATTGCTGAAGGGTTTCAGCATGCCTGGAATGCTTCTCTCACTACTGACCCTCTTACTCCATTTTGTATTCATATACTGTGCAGCTATAACATTCCAAATGAAACATTTTAACTTCAGCCAATTAAAAATTAAGGTTAAAATAGAACGTGCATAAAGCCTCTCAATGTTTAACTTTATTCACAAGCTGGGAAAACACTGTATTTTGCAACCTCAGTATTTCCTACTGGCTGCAGATCAAATGTGTGACCACTGGAATTTCTGTTTCTCTTTCCAAATGAAATGTATTTATTTCCTCCTCCCTATTGTTACTAATGAATCAAACAGCTTTGTGATAACATGCTTGTGGAATGAAGCACTGATAAAAGAGCCAGAACAACCTAACATTTATGTGGTTTCCAAGAAGGAAACTAGTGGAATTTTACTATCATAAAAATGTAGAGAATTTTGGAAGAAACTGCAGGCATTAAACCCAGAAATATGAATTAACATACTTGAAACAGTCTAGATGATGTGTGGAAAAATCACCCCTTAAATTCATACCCCTAAAATCATTGTTGCATAGTGCATGGTTTTGAATAAATACAGCTTGTGATGATTAATAGAAACTGTCCTCAGCTGATGAAAATCCTCAAGTTTTTGATTTAATCTTTATAATAATGGAATAGAGAATTAAACCCAGTTTGTAATTGTCTTGCAAGAGGGGCATGGTAAGGACAGCATTTCAACTCCTCTCCAAGTTCTCAAGCAGTGTATGGACTTAAAAATTATCTATTTTAAATGCAAGCTCCTGGATTTAAAGGATTTCTGTGGAGGAATTTTTTCTGTGGTTTATGGTCAAATCTTTAGCAGTCCAATATGGACCTCGTGCTAAGCAGACACACACCTTCTTTTTCTTCACTTGTGGATATTGGCTGGTGAACTGATCCATATGTGTGCATACATGTATGGACACACAGACACACAGACACACAGACACACACACACACACACGTAGTGGATTGCTGCAATGTTATGCTGTTTATATCCCTGTTTGTGTGTATATAAATTTAAAATAATAGATAATAGTGTACATAGTTGCTGGAATATTGCACATTCCAGAAGGCTGAGATTGTTCTTATCTCCTCTGAAGGGTGTTATTAGAACATGGAAACCAACACCCATTCTCTGGGCCTTTACATCCCTGGTGGCTAGCACTAGGCTTGCTGGGAGGTCAGGGAAAACTTGGCTCCAAACCCAGATGTGATCTCTGTGCCAAAGGAAAGCTCGGCTGCAGCCTGGGCATGCAGGGTGGGTGGAAAAGGATGTGTGATTCATAAAAGTTGCTACTAATCAACCCCCTTAAACGGATCGGATTGTCATCAAGATAACTGGCAGTGCAGGGATATTTTAATAGTTTAGAAAATGCCAAAAATCCCCCTGGCTTTCCCCCAGTGGTTGTGGTTAGATTATGTGTGAGGTTTTTGACATTATTTACCCAGAAGAGGGAAGGATTACATAATAGAGCTGCAAGCCTATAAAAGTGTCCTCACTTGGCACAGACAGGAACCAGGTTAGACTTTTTCAAAGGCAGCTGAAGCCTGTAGCTGCTCAGAAAAAAAAAAAAGTCAGAAGAAGAGAGAACTTCTCTGGAAGATAGACATTAAGATTACTTTGCATAGAACTGTTTCTCATGTTTTCTTTTGATAATATTCCCAGCTGGACAGAAAGCATTTGAATCTGCTTGGATCATGCAGAAGAGAAAGCATTCCTGGGCAGCCTTTGTGGGAGGAGGCAACAAGAAGGGGGAGAAAATGGCTGGGGAAAATGCAAGGATACTGCCCAAGGCCACACATGAGGAGAGAAAGAAGCCAGAGGCAAAAAGGAAAGGGAAATTGAAAACCTTGGCAGGCAAATTGCTGAAGACTGTGGCTGGTGGGAAAGAAATGGTGGAGAAGACTGGTCCTGAGGATGTGGCAGGGAATTTGCTGAAGAGGCCAAGCAGTAGGAAAGGAGTGGAGAGAGGGACGCCTGCAGGTAACCTTGAAGTTATCTCTGGGTCCAGGCCACAGGCTCTTGTTTTTCATCAACTTCTGGATTAGGTGCTTTCCACTCTCCTCCTCCCCATCCTTCACCTGAATTCTTGTCCCTTCTGAACTCTACATTTGCTACTCTGGGCAGTTCTGTATTTCACTTTTTATTTGCTCCACAAATGTTTCTCTTTACTGTTCTTTTTTTTATCTCTGCGAAGACTCCTGATGTGTCTTGTGAGAATGATGATGTATGTGTGGCTGACACCCCAACCATGTGACTGTGCTGTTCCTCCACAGATGGGAGGGGGACGTGGGTTGCACACAGCCTGGCTGTGCCAGTTAAACATTTCCCATTTGCTGCATGTATCGAGGCAGGATGGGTGCAGCTTGTAGGCCCCTCCTGAATAACTTGCCAATTGCTTTGCTGAACATCCTTGCATCAACCCTTCTCCATTTCATGTCATGTTCCTCCCTCCAGTCAGTCCTGTTTGATTTAATTCTTACTTCACATATGGGATGCTTTCATAGAGGAAAGATAGGAAGGATATAGGCAAAACACAGTGGAAGCTCATAATCCTTTCATTCTTCACTCTACATCCAAAGTTGTATCCTGAATTATTTAAGTCCCGCTGCTTCTGACTTTTCTTAACTTTCCCTGCATTCTCATCAAGTTCGATTTGTCCTCTGGGCTCTGCTCCAGATACCTTTGGCAAACCTTAACCCTTCATTGCTCAACCTTGTAATCTATAAAACACGTGAAAAAAACCCTGCAGCAATGTGTATCTGTTGTAAGAGCACATTTAACTCTTGCTGGTTGACTGGATGTGCTAGGTAAGATACATTGGAAACAAGCAGCACTGAAAATCTTCTTTGCAAGAGAGCTTGCAGCACTTTGGTCCTGCCAGGGTTTCTGTACAGGAGGCAGAGAATTCCTTCCAGGCTTGGCTTTCAGCTGTTGGCTTGTTCAGAAGATGCCCCTTTAATGCTTTTCTTCTGGACAGAAGGTACATTTCTTAAGGAAGAGTGTAAATAATGGACCTTCACTGCTCACATGAGGAGGTCTCTGGAATGATGGCAGAAAGCTGCAGACTAATCTGCAGACTTGGTTAACCTGGAGGAAAAAGGATGATAGAAATGTAGAAATGAAAATGTGCTTGCCCTGAGGAAACTGAGAGGTGCTAGTGCTAGATATTAAGTGGGCTGATCTTGAGTAGATCCTGAGGAATTCTGGAATAGATATAAACTAGGTACTTCATAACTTCGATATTAAAGTGATGGTCCTACAGACAAGTGAACAAATAGCAAGTTGTGTTCTTATTCTGTTGCAGAGGAAACCATCTGCAGATTTATTGAGCAAGGAAAATTTTTGGAAGCTTGTGATCAAATTCATAATCTGGAGCATTCTGGAGATGATGGTTTGAGAATGTCTGAATCACTTTATGTGCTGCTGGCTGAACGAATGTGGACTGTAGTGGGAGAAGCACTCAGTGGAAGTGATAGGATGCTCCTGGAGCCATTGCAGTCAGTGGGGGAATCACTGAAGTGGGAGAAGCAGAAGGAAGCAGAGCGGCTTGGCAACGGCCTAGAGACAGATCCTGCTTCCACCTGGAGCCCAAACTTCTGGAGAAAAGATCTGGAGGAAAAGCTAATTCAGTACATGACAGCCCAGATTCCCCCGTTTGCTTCCTCTACCGACACAGATGAGGCTGCACTAAGCCAGCACCTGAGTCAGCTGGAAACGAGGTTTCTGCCCAGCCTGGAGCACAGCAGTGATGTCTTCAGGGACGCAGGACTGCTCGGCACCTACGCCCACTGCTGTCACGCCTCTTTGTGCTCTCACCTTGCCACTCTTACTGACAGTAACTGTTTCAGCTTCAGCCAAAGCCTTTTAATTTATGGATGGAGCATTAAAATGTACAAAAGGTATGTCTGAAGGGCTTTTTTCTCTACATTTTTCTATATCTCTATTTTTTTTTTTTTTTGTTTTTTTTGTTTTTTTTTTTTGTTTTTTTTTTTTTTTGTTTCTGATAACAGTCCCTGCTTCCTGATAACACAGTGATGGTCAGGACTCTTGCTGAGTTTAGGTTTGCCCACTGCCTCTTTTATCTTCTGTGCTCTCAGAACCAGAGCCTTTTTTCATTGCAGTATTGCCTCTTTCTAAATCCTTAATACCAGATTCAGGGATTTATCTGAGGCGGGCAGGTATTTTTCTGCTGGACTGCTGTTGGACATGCACAGTTTTCTGCTTTATTGAACAGTTTCTTTCCTTGCATCAAGCCTTTTTTTACAAGGTCCATAATACTCCAATTACCCAGAGTAATTTTCTCTGGCCTTTATGTCAGCATGGTGCTCTATGAATTTCTCTTGTTCTGCCCTTAGTTCTCCCACTGCTTTATCGGGCTTGTAATTTTCTCAGTTGTTTCTGTATTTCCTTCATTAGTGTTCAGATCACAGGAATAACATGTAACAGATCATTAAATTCCTGCCCAAGTCTGGGGAAACAGATATGGCTTTCCCTCTGAAGAGTGGCACATCTGGGGCCCTTTGGCCCAATGTGAATTCAAAGCCTATGGATGTCATCAAAGCTGGAAACTTTTTTGTGATTCCTTTTTTTATGGTGGATGAAGGGTTTGATTCTCTGTGTCCGTGGTTTAATTGCTATTTGGCAGCTCCAATCTACTTATGCCTAATAGTTCTTAGCCTTTTTGGATTATTTGATTGCTTTCATCCAAGCCCACAGCTTCTCTGTTCCTTGTATTAATTACACTTATAAGCCCTTGATTAGCTCATTAGCAGTTCATCAGGTAGTCTCTTCCCCCAGCCAGCTCCCGAAGGAGGGAAGCAGTGTGGTGGGTACATCCTGACCATCATCAGGCACATGGTAGATGTGGTCAGGAGGCAGCCCTTTTACTGATGCTTTTAAAATGGTAAAACTTTGGAGTAATGGATTTATTAAATATTGAAAACTTTAATAAAAGTGGAGGTGAAAAATAATGTAATTTAATTATATAAATAAAAGTTGAATATAGGAAAAAATGTATTATGTAAATGCAGAATCACTTCAAGAAAAAAAACCAAAACCCAAACAAGTAAGACCAGTGACTGTATTAGTCAGATGGTAGTGAAAAAAGTAGAAATGAGAAGAGCAGAGATGCCAAATTTCAGCATTTGATCTTTCCTCTCTACATTTAGTTACAGCCTCTATGAAAGCTCATGCATAGATGCAGTTGTCTTGGTATGTAGCTGCTTCTTATTCAATTCAGAGAGAGAATGTGACACTTGCAAAATTGTGCATTCGTGCAAGTGAGCTTGGGAGACTCTCCCTGAGCTTAGGAAGGAATTGAGCAGCAGCAGTGAGGGAAGGGGAGAGGGGAACAAGCAAAAACCTTAACTTGGGCAGCAAATGTAGGAAGAAGGAGAAGAAACAGCACAAAAGAAAAGCTGGCAAAAGGCCATTGTCAAGATCATCTACTGTGCTGTGGCTGCCCAAGCTTGGCAAGCACTGCTGGGTTCTTGCTGGGCGCCCTGTTTGCTCAGTGTGAGGCTGTGGTGCCAGGCAGGGGTGCCAGGCAGGCGAGGCTGGGGACCCGCGGGAAGCTGCCCCTGTGGCTGAGCTCTTGTTTCTGTACACAGAGGCAGCCAGGCATGTGTGAGACCCGAGCACAGCCCCCAGCACAGCCTTTCCCTTGGTGCACAGTGCCTCGTGTGGATTCTTTTGAAGACTGAGGAAAAGTTACTTGAAACTGCACGGGTAAGAACTCAGGAGTTTTACCCCAGCCTGCCGGTTTTATTCCCGTGGTTTTAAATTAAGGGGTGCCCTTGTTAAACAGCCAGCTCTGCTCAGGCATGTGTGAGTCCCAAGGTCTCCATCTTGACCGAGTTTCATTGCAGAGCCCAGGTGTGAGGATCTATGATTGTCTGCTGCCAAAGGGAGGCTGCCCTCTCCTTGCTCCTTAGCAAGGAAATGCTGGCACATTTGCAAATCTCTCTTCATCCCACTGCTGTCTATTCAGAGAGCTGCAATCTGCTCTGCTCAGAAGCCCCTTTATGTGGAGGAAAGGGAGACTATGGGTGAAGCCCACTTCCTTATTGAGGACCATTTCAAACTGTTATTCATCTTCTCTCCATCTGTTAATGGTCCCATCGTGTGCAAAGTAAGGTTTTCTCACAGCCCCTTTGCCTCAGCTGTGCAGGATATTGAGGCTGCTAAGTTTGCCTGTGTGTGGACTCCTCACAGTCCTCTCCAGGACTGACACTGCTGATGTTAGAGCAAGATTATTTCCAGAGCTCAGCACAAGAAAATGTGCAGCTGGTGCCCACCCAGCAGCCCTCCACAGAGAATCCTGTCTTGTGATCCCACAGGTGACCCCAGCCCTGTGGCTGCAGCATCTCTTTCTTTTCTCAGCAAAGATCCCTCTTTGAAGAATTCTGTTGAGACATGTGGAATACAAATGAAGCAGGGAAGATGTGTTGTAGCAATGGGGAGTTCCAGAGGAAACCATATTATTTGGAAAACTCAGCAGGGCCTCTTTTATTCAGCTAAAGCTGAAACGCAACAGCAGGAGTTTCCTCACTCAGCTCTCTTGCTTTCCATTTCCACCAGCCCCTGGGGAGCAGAGGAGGGGAAATTCCATGGCAAACTGCTGAATCATCCCTGGGAAAGTACTCTAAATTGCAGAGATTTTCCCCAAGAATTATTCCCTGAAGAACATGAAGGTAGTCACAAACATGGGAGTAGAAGTGCCAGCTGGTGACAATATGCTTAAAGCCTACTGGTTTCAGTGTTTAAGTATCTTTATGGGCTGATTTTAATCATTACCCTGGGGAAGACCATGTGTTCTAAAGCTCTTTTTTTAGCATTTGTTTCAATGAAGAAAGTGACTTAACTCAGGGCAGTGCCACTGAGGTTATCCTAGAGCAAGTCACTGAGTCATGGACAAGCCCTCAAAGATGCTGACTAACAGTGATGGGAAATGTAACTGTTTTTTGGTTCTCTCTAATGTAATAGCTGAAGAATGCTTTTGCTTAACCATGGGCTTTCTGTTTTCCTGATACACCATGTGCTGAGCAGGCTCACCTCAATCTGGTTATGAGCTTTTGTGCCATGCTGCCCTGGGTTTTCATGCCACCTTGGATCCTGAAGCATCACAGCTCTATGTGGTGCTGAGTTGTGCAGAAAGAGCAGAGCTGGAAGTGCTGGACAGTGTAGCACAGCACTGCCCCAGCTCTTTTCAAACCTGGCCAGCTTGGGAACAGCTCCAGATTCAAGCTAATGAGCTTAAGTGGACATAAGCTGACTCCATATGGAAAAATCATGGATGTCTCTTCAGCTCAGTGGCACAGCTTATAAAACCTGCTTTATCCCTCTATTTCTGCTTCTAGGGTAATTTAGGGCTTCATGATGCTAATATACAGGAAGTTGTTATTGAGCAAATATCCTGCTGTTATCTCTTAACAATTGTTATATATTATTGTGCCTAAATCACATGGTTTGTTTTTTGCCACTTCAGTGGATGACTAAAATTTCAGAATGAAAAGATCCTGACCAGAATAAGCTATGGTCTGCTTTGCTTATGAATACCTGGCTTATCTTTGGGTGTGGCAGCCTGATATCTGTATAAACTAAAAGCACTTTAAACAGAAATGAGTGGTGAGAACTGTGAGCACATCTGAAGGTGCTGAACCCCAGATGTCACATGGGGTTCAAAACCACTTTGAAACTCCAATGTGGAGAACTTGGTCAGTTCTGCATGCAGGCAGCATTCCCCTCAGTCTGGACACACCTGGGGCAGGGGAGCTTTGTGCTTCTGAGGTTACAAAGCTGGTGAACTGAAAATGCTGTTGCCATCAGTTGGTTGCCAGTCTGTCAGCTCTTCCCTTGCTGCGCTGGGGAGTTTGACAGCAGTGCAAGGCAGACCTTCCAGCATGATGCCAGGGCTCATTCTCATACTCATTTACACTGACCTGCAAAGGATCACTCGGCTCTGTGTCTTCTCCCCACCACCCCTCTATTTTTTCAAGTGGACAGAAGGAGAACTGAGAAGTTTGTGTTCTGCAGTCCGCACAGGTGTACTCACCATCCATGGGTCTGAAACCTTGCAGCATTTTGGTCAGACAGGAAGAAACAAGAAGTGAACTGGGCCTGTTTATTACAGCAGAAGTTTTGGTCCTCTCCACATTGGACCTTTGGTGCCTGACGTGCTGGTATCACTACAAGAGCTACAGACAAGCAGGCTGTTTCTAATGCAGACACATAATCTGATCCAAAACAACTAAGTGCTGTCCTCAACAAGTTATTAATTGCCTTGCAGTTCCTCACTAAGCCATGCTTTGTCCCATTGTGGGGGGCAGGCTTGAAGTGTTTGTGCAGCTCAGCAGGGATGTGCTATCTCAGCACATAGTATTCACACATTTGCTCACAGTCAGGTGATGGCACTTGTGAGGAAAGAAATTTTTCTGGGTTGTTTACAACTGCTTATTTGTCTTTGATTAGCACTTTTCAGTGAATATGGGAGAGGAATTGTTTTGAATATACTTTTGATGAAATTCTTCAGCTGACAGCTACAAATTTCCTAATTCATCAGCCAGAAAAGAACAAAGACCAAAATGGGACATCAGACTTTACATTCCTTGGAGGAAGATTCAGAAATGAAAGAATAAATAAGAAAGCCAGACTTTTGAGTTTAAAGCTTCTGTAAAGGTCAGATCATGTTTTGAGCAACAAGCCCTCTCTCTGCAGTGCTAGTTTTGTTTTTACAGCCATTCAAACTAGCATAAACCAGCCAAGTCTTGGGAAATTTCCCATCGTGCAGCCCATGGGGCCCATCTCACCATGACAGTAGCTCTAAACACAGACCCGGCTCCTCTTTGCACTCACAAGTCCCTGGCTCAAGCAAGGGAATGGTTTTAATTAATGCTGGCTGGCTTCTGTTGATGCTGGTTGGAGAGAGGAAGGGTGGAAAATCTCAGCTACAGTAGCTGGCAGCATGGAGATGTATCTAAGCATTGTTTTGCTGTGTGGGCGCCTTCATTTGAGCTAAGCTAACTAGGGAAGACTGTAGATAACCCAAGCTGACACTGGGATGAAAGAAAGCTGCAAATCATTTAAACTCAAACAAACAATGTAGAACAAAACAGAACAATGTTATTAGGTCAGCTGGAAAATAGCCAGGCTTTGGGTTAAATGAGACAGCCAAAAAAATGGAGGCAGAAATTCATCTAGCCCCAATGGATAATGAGAGGCTGGGAAATCTAACTCTTTATGGACGCCATTGTATCTTAACTGTACTTTTTAATTTCCTTTTATCATTTAGAAGGAAGTGGGGAGAGCGCTGAAAGGAGCCTTTGATATTGGGAAACCCCCTTGTGCAGATGCTGCCGTCATTGAGGTAAACGGGGGGAAATGAAAAGTTCCCAGTCTTTGGGGCAGTCGTGTTTTTGCACACAAGCTTGTGGGTATTTGGCAAGACCCAGTCTAAGCTCAGTGTGTTAAAAGCCTGCAAGCTGGCTGCCATACTTAGCTGTGTCTGTTTGCTCCCAAACCTGTTTTTGCCCTGGGCATACATAAAGAAAAAAATACCCCCTTACTAAACTAAGGAGAAGCCTGAGCTGATTCAAGCTGAAGCTGCATTTTCATACATGCTCTTGGATCTTTATGTAACCTTTTGGAAAGTCGTGGTGTGTGTTACCCAGGCTGCTCCGTGTGAGCTCTGCAGAGCACTTTTACAGAAGCAGGGGAGCTGCTGAGCCGTGGCAGGGCCCCTTGGCTGGCAGTGCAGACTGCAGGCAGGCTGCTCCCTGCTTGTCCCTCTGGGATGCTGCTCTGGGCAGAGCGGGGGCTCTGCAGGGCACAGCAAAGCGAGTGCTCCCCGGGCACTGCAGGAGCACACCCTGCTGACTCGTGAGCAGCATGCACTGTGGGCACAGGCTGTGTGCATCACGACCTGCAGAAGGATTAAAATAAATCCTGGAGTTTACATGTGGGCTTAAGTGGTGCTGGAGATCAGGGGCATGGCTGTGGGCTGTGTCATGACTGTGTCTTCTCCGTTTCCACCACCCCAGTGGCAGTCCCGTTTCAGGCCATGAGAGAGGGAAGTAGCTCCATGGTCCTTTGGGATGGCAGGCAACCTCAGGCATTGGAAGCATTGCAGTTCAGCAGCAGCTCCATTTCCTTGTGAGCATACAGCTTTAGCTGGCAAGCACAGGCTTTTCTGGCCCATCTCACACCCAGGCACCAAATGCAGAACTCACATCAGGGACTGTTTCCTCCTTGCCTTGCCCTGTACCTGCTGGATCAAGGGAGCAGTGATGTGCCCAGTGATGTACCCGTGCTAGGATGATGTTCAGTTATCAGGATGTTTTTTTCCCTGCTCTTGGCTTACAGTGGAAAGTTTTCTAACAGGAACTAGGACAGAGCATGGTTTGAGTCCTCATATCTGTAACATCTGGCCATGCTTCAGCATGAGTGGACTCACTCTGTTGTGTATGCAACTGACAGGTTTGAATGCTCTGGGGTGGGTGATGGAAAAGCCTGGATTAATAGGAAAGCCTTATGAAATTACCACCTCCTCAATTTTCTCAGGCTGACACTTAAACTTCAGATAGAAAATGAACAAAGTGTCATGGAAACTCATCAGCTGTGGTTTTCTGACACTTTGGGGTGGCTTATTTTATCCAGCCCCTTTGGGTGAGCTTTTGCATCTGTTATAAGCAGTGGAAAAACCCATTCATGATGTGAGTCACCCTTTGTCTCTGGCTGAGAGCACTGTGAGGGCACAGCATATGGGTCCATCTGTCTCCTTTTATCCATCTGGCTCTCCTCCCCTTGCAAGCTTTTGTTTCCACAGAGCAACTAATGGGCAGCATTAAGTTGCCACCTGCTCAAGCCTGCCCGACATGGGGTAAATTTTGAGCTGTCTGGCACAGGCCACCTCCTGCAGACACCTGGGCCACCCAGCTGGGGTCAGTGGGGCAGGACATGTGCTGAGGGGTTTGACACACAGAGCTGTGGCAGGCGTGAGTGCTGGTGGCTGGGAAGGTGACACCTGCCCTCTTCAGGCATCCCATGTAGAGCCCCTGGCAGAGGTGCAGGGAACACAGTTAGGTCTGAATCACCTTCTTTTTAGTGGCTGTGGTCAAATTTATCTGTGAGGGTGAGTCAGGTAGAAGCACAGATGCTCCTGCAGATGGCAGGTCCATGTATGAGCTGAGCTGCCAGGCTGGATGTGGCCAACAGAGAACATCTGCAGGGACAGGCTTTTACCCAAGCACAGGCCTGCTGACCACAACAAAAACAGTGTAGGGTTAGGCATTACAATAAGGCTGATGAAAAATACATTTATTTCCATGAGGACTCTTAAAACTGATGCAGAAGTTGGTGCCTAAGGCAGAGGGATTTTCTGCAGGGTGAGCAGTGGGATGGTTTCCTGTTCATTGCATAGGGAACAAATGACTTTGGCCAGTTCTCCTCTCACACATTGAAATCCACAGATACTAACAGAGAAGACAGAGGCTGCCAGGCGAGTCAGCGAGAGCCTGGGTGAGAAGGTGGAAGCTGAGTGCCTGGAGGAGTGCCTGAGGTTCCTGGAGAGGTAGGAAGGATGCTGTTTTCCTCCTTGGTAACATTCTTAATGCTCAAAAGAAAGAAACCCCAATGAAGCAGCTGGTGATGCTGTGTTCACCTGGACCTTGATGGCTGTTTCTCATTAAGCTGTTACCTGAGAGAGAGCACTTCACTGCTGTTTATGTGCTCAGTATTTGTAGTTGGACTAAAGCTGAGGAAACGAAGTGCATCTGGGGTAGCTGGGAACAGGATAGAGCCTTGGGGGGAGTTCTGGAGACGCTCAGACCTTAAACACACCTGGGAAGAGGGGCAGCCAAGTGTCCAATGCCCAGGCCTGGCCCTTCCTACCCTGGCTGTGCATCCCAGGCACAGTGCTTTCTGCTGGCTCCGTGGCAGGGTGGGGAGATCTGTTCTGTCCTGGATCTCACAGCAGAATGAATGTCTTCTCATCTGGCCTCTCACCACTTCCTCTGGCTCCCTTCATCTGCTTTTTGTTCTTGGGTATTTCTCTCCCCATGTATCCCCCACAGCAGAAAATGCCAGGACTGCTGGTTTAGGTAGTATTTCAGATGGAGATTTGATTTAAGATCCTTGGTGATGATGAGAGGAAGGAAATTCCTATAAAATGGAGTTGTCCAGAAGCCCTTTGTAAGACTGAGACTGACAAAGCAGTTCAGAGACATTGTGGGTTATTCATACACAAGAGATTTTGTTCTGCAGCTTTATTGGCAAAGCCTGGGTTGCTTCCCAGGAGGAAGTGTTGGAAATCAACCTCCTGCCTCTTGATCCCTGGAAAAGGTACCCAGGCAGCTCCAGGGCTCTCCCTGCTGTTCCTGTGTTTGTCTTCCCCCTTAGCTGGGCAGGACAGAGACTTTGTCATGCTGTAGATCCCACCTGGGGGATTGAAACCATGAGATAAAAAGACAAATAATCACAGAATATTTCTTCAGTTTGCTATTGCTGTTAAATGTGTTATAGAGCACACCAGATTAAAGGTGCTTCTTCCTGTTTTAATTTAGCTATGAAGATGAAGTAAGAAGCTTTCTCCAGCTTGATGGCTGCCAGCAGATCTGCAGCAGCTTACGAATCCTGGAGAATTGCTGCCTTCTCAGGTTAGAAAGCAGAGCCTCATGACATGGGGAGCAAAACGAGTTTTCTGCTGGTCTGATCTCCTGACTCTGGTATGAGGCCAACCTTCTCTCCAGCTGGGTATGGTCATCCAACCCTGTGCACACCAGCCTTTAAACATGGAGAAGCCAGCTGCTGTCAGCAAGACTCCTGCAGAGCTGCCCTGGCTGCCCCAGCAAGAGGGAGGCTGAGATGGGGGCTGTGACCTGCCAGGGCCAGAGGGCTGCACTGCCACTTTTTGCCTGCTCCAGGCCCTGCAGGTGCAGGGGTTGCAGCCATCTCCCCCTTCCTGCACTGAGCAGGAGGCAGGCAGCAGTGCTGTGCCACGTGTGGGGACACTGTCCTGGCTACCCCACTGTGGGTTGTGATACCCTTCCTTTCCCCAGCCTGATGGTCCTCCAGCAGGAAAGCCTCATAAAGGTTATGCTGAGATGTGTGTACCACTGCACTTGGTAGGTGCAATATTAAGTGCTTTGCTGAATGAAATCCCATGGAAGATGCCAGGCTCTCCCTGGAGCTGCTAGGAAGGAGGGAAGCAGTAAAGCACAGAAGGGTGGAGGAGGATGTTTGCACCTACAAACTAATGTCAGAAGCACTTGCAGCAATGGAAAAAACAAGGTTGCTTCTCTTCTTCCTGTGTAAAGTTATCCAGGGATCTCTGGAGTCAGCAAAATGCCAAAATCCAACATATGCACAGTGATTACTTGACAACAGAGCCTTGTGTTGAGCCTAGGTAGCTGCTTTGTTTGTTGTATTTGCATGTTGCTGATGCTGGATCCTAGACTGAATACTTATGAGTCTCTTTTATGTAATCCTTCACAGCTTTACTTAGAATGAAGTTGTACACTGAGCCTTTCCATAATATAGAATGTCTGGTTTCAAGCTGGTGATAATTTTAACCACGATTTGCTGACTGGAAAACTGTTCTGATGGAAGATAATTATTTATCTTGTATTTGTAGATTGTCAAAGGCACATGGGATGCTCACCCAGATTCTGTTTGTCAAGGCTGCTTCATGCTTGCTCATTTCTGAAAATACTAGAGTTTTTATTGATCTGATCTCACTAGTGATGGGTACAAGTGGCATTTTCATGTACTGAGCTTTTGTGCCCTTGTGGCAGTGTCTTAATGAGCACAGAAATGCAGATCTCTGAGCTGGCTTTGGACCTGAGCATGTGTCCATTCAATGACCCAGGCAGCTGTGTTGGTTACAGTAGAAAGAGTTTTGATCTGAGAGAGTAGCATGATTTGATCTGATCAATACTTTCCATATTTATTTTTTTTAAACAGAACTGTCTGGCATAAGCTAACATACATTTGCAGTGTCAGCACTGACCAGAATGTTAAGGTAAATGGATTTCTACACAGGATGGAAGATGACATTGTGGAGCATTTTCTGCAGACCATCACTTCTAAAGTCAGGGTATGGAAGACCCATTTTAATTCTGACTATTTGCAGACCATATGGCTGGCATGCACTTCCCTCTCATGTCCTGATTTGGAAAAGGTGAAGCCATAGTTTGGCCTTCAAGCCTAGTATTCTCCTCTGCCTTGTCAGAATCTGTATGTGGACAGCTTCACATTTTCCAGGTTTGGGACCCCAGTTTCACTGTTTGCTGTAGTGTGTACTGCCCAGACCCCAAAAAGTTGAATTTCACCTGGTACCTATTCATTCCCAGCAGCTGGGCATCTTCCCAGGACAGTGATAATTCACAGATCCCAGGGCTGTGCTGGGTAGTCAGGATGTAGAGAAGGCTGAGCAGAAATGTGTCCCTCCCTTGAGATAGAGTCCCCTCCCTTCACACTTTCTAGTATCAGCCTGTTAGCCCAGACAACCTTCACCCCTGTGTCTGGAAAACACAGAATTCCAGGCTCCTGACAGTGAGTGATCCTGTGCATTTGCCTGGGAAGCTCCCCTGGGCATCTTCAGCCTCATTGCTCAGGCTCCCTCGGGCACGCTGGAGGAAGCAAAAGGAAAATGACAAGAGAAACTCCGGCTACACTGTGCAGTTTTGGTCTCCAGAGCTCATTGCCAGCCTGTCCCATGGGCTCACACATCTGTGTGGGAACAGGGGGTGGTTCTGACAGAGCACGGGCAGCCCTGGGGGGAACAGGAGGCCCAGGGGCCAGGTTTTCAATCTTCCAGGTTTGGGCTTAAGAACTCAGTACGTCCTTCCTGAGTTGGAATTCTTTCTTTCTTTCATGTTTTGATTTTCTTTGAAATAAAAACACAGGATGCTGCAATTGGTGGAGAAGTCTGTTTCCAAGAGCAGAAAGAGCAAAGACACAATAATCTGTGTCTGTTGTTTGGTGTCTCTACATGTGCACCCTTTGACTCTGTCTGTTTCTTTGCTTAGGGAACACTGAAGGACCACTTCAAAAAGTGTGACAGTGGTTTTGACCACATCCTTGAGTCCTTAAAGCAAAACTTTTTGACCTTTGGGAAGAAAAACACAGGTGTATATGAGGTAAGAAATAAGTAAGAAAGTGAGAACAATATGTTATTCAGGAAATCATCCTACAAGAAAGATGGAGAGGGATTTTTTCCAAGGGCACGTAGTAAAAGGACAAGGGGGAATGGATTAAAATGAAAAAAGAATAGGTTTAGATTAGATTTTAGGAGGAAGTTCTTTGCTGTGGGAGTGGTGAGGTGCTGGAAGAAGTTGCCCAGAGAAGCTGAGGATGCCCCATCTCTGGAAGTGTTCAAGGCCATGTTGGACAGGGTACCGAGCAACCTGTTCTGGTGGAAGGTGACCTTGCCCATGGCAGGGGGGTTTGAACTAGATGATCTTTAAGGTATCTTCCAACTCAAACCATTCTGTTCTGTGAAATCACAAAAACTAGTAATTGAACATTTGGATGGCACAGTACTAGCAAATTAATCTATACTGCACTTTTCTCTGTTGTCAAATGGGCTTTTAGGTATCTCATGGTCTCAGTCCAGCACCTCTGTCCACCAGGGCTGGATAGTGACAGCTGGGACCTTTCTGTAATTTCAGCAGAGAAACCAACAAGTGAAGAAGTGTGAAAACTGAATGTACCTCAAATACAGAGGGGAATGTTGGGCTCCCTCCTCTCCTACCATTGCCCCAATACCATTATATTGGAAAACTTCTCAGCTTCTAATGTGCTTTAACCTTATTTGTAAGGATTATTGATCCCTGTGCAGAGTGGACGCAGAGGGTTGAAAAGTCCAAATTCTAAAAGGGCATAGCAACTCATGCAGAGTAATTGGCAAACAACCTCACAAAGGACCCAAGTTTTTTCACCTTTACAGTAGCCCAAATAACTTGTCTAGGATCTTACAACACCCTTGAGTCTATCTCTTCAGCAATGAGGTTGGTATCTGGGGAACCCTGCAGGCTGGATTTGCTGCTGCTACATGTGCCACGTGTCTTCCTAAGCATGGGACTCCAGGTCTGCAGTCTCTTTGTCAGTGATTATTTTAATTAACATTTTGCAATATGGAAAAAGTAATGGAAGGGAAAAAAAGTAGGATCTATTCGGCCGTTGTTCAAAGCCTGTCACTGGATATTATGTCACATTAGTGCTGAGGCAAGCAGCAGCTCAGTGGTGAAACACTGTGCCAGAGCTCTCTGTCTCTTGCTTTGTCTGTTTTGGACAGAGCTGGGGATTTCCTGTACCTTTGGACTGCAGCCTAACCCTGCTCTGATTTCAGTTGCTAACAGAATGCAGTTTCTGTGCAGCAGCCCACCCCATCAGAAACACTCACTGTCCCTGTCAGGCACTGCATGGCCTCTGCACTGGGGCTCCTCAGCAGAAAGTGAGAGCCAAGAGGGAGTTGCCCAGGTGACTTGTCTGTGCCCAGCCACAACTGTGTGCCCAAGGGCCCTGTGTCAGTTGTAGATGCTTGAGGGAGGCTGCATCTGGCTTTGTCTGCAGCCCAAGCTCTCCCCAGGTGATGAATTTGTTAGCCAAGCCAAGCATTGCTGTAGCCCTGGAGTGTGAGTGACCTCTGGCTCAGCTGACTGGTCCCATTGCTGTTGATTTGATGTCTCCACACTTACCATCAAGGTTTGTCATCCACATGCAGCTTGGCAATAGTCCAAGTGTTATATCAAGCATTTTAAATTAATATTTAAGCAAAGAAATGAGACAGCCATCTGCATGGGCAGAATATCTGCTGTCTGCCCTGGTACAGGTGTGGTCTGAGCCTTGCTTGGTGCAGGAAGTTAATCTGGGTATCTTTGCTCTGGAACAGGCCCTCGTCAAGGCTGTCAATGCCATCGTTATTACAGAATACATGCAGGCCCTCCTGGCCACTCCCAGGAAAGCATCTGCTATGCAGAGGAGGAGGATTGTCAACAAGATAGAAGAAGATCATAGGATGATGCAAACCGTCTTTAAAGAGTGCTTAGTAAGTCTTTGATATGGTTACAGTTTTGCTCTTTGTCATCAAGAACAATACCAGCAGAGGAAGTGACTCTGAAAACTACAAAAAAGCTTAGGAGTTTTTACCACAGGGGTATCAAGCTTCACTGAAATGACAGCCAGATGTGCTGACAGCCCTTCTGATCTGTCAGAAGCTGTTAGTTCACGGTTTTGAAATGTGTGACTGGAAGATGCAAGTTTTGCACTGCTGCCACTGACACAAGAATGAGGTGTGGTCCTCTGAGCTGGTGACACAGCTCCCAAGCTGCCAGCTGCCCCATCAGGCCTCTGGTCCCTGGCACGGGGTCAGTGCTTACCTTGAGCCTCTGCAGTGATGAAGCAAACAGGCTGCTCCACACCTCCACTGCTCTGTGGATTGCCCTGTAAGGCTGCTCCTCCTGGGACATGGGGTGTGCATTGCCACCCCTCTGTCCAACCTCCTCCCTCCCCACAGGCCCTTCCCAGCCCCTCAGAGCTGGGATGATGGCTGCCTGAGCCATTTCCCTGTGCTGTGGCATTTCCTCATGGCAAAAACATGGTGATGCTGTTGTGGTTGCTGACGGCTGTGGGGAGGAACGAGTCTTCCTGCAGGGGTAAACACCTCGCACCATTAGGAGGTGAAGGCGTATTGCAGAAGATTGGGTGTAAAAGCAGAGCCACACCTCTGAAGAAAACTTGTGCAGGAGTGCTGGTTCTAATTTGCAGAAACAACTTCAGAAGCTTTAAAAAGCTTCACCTCTTAATCTGGTGTAATTGGCAGTGCTGCACACAGCATCTGCAAAGCCACCAGGCTGTCACATGAGTCCCTTGATTACCCAAGGGCCAGGACTGCGCTGGCAGCAGCGTCCCCTGCTTCAGCTGGTCCAGTTGGAGAATCACTGCTCTCCAATGTCCCTGGCATGGCTCATTAGCAGATGCAGGCTGAGAGTGCACAGGCATGGTGCTTCATAAGGGGCAGGGCTGAGCAGTACAGCAGTGGGTGCAAAGCCATTCTGGTAACAGGACTCAGATGTGACAGCACATAAACTCCCTTGGCTACATTGGTTTTAATGATTTCACAAATGCTGAGTCATTCTCACAACTTGCCCATTTAAGTGCTAGGGACTGAAAATCTATTTTCTCACAGATGAGTCCCTTGCAAGCCATATGTCAGCAATTCTTACCTTGTCCAAAGAACAAAATGAAATAAAAATGATTGTCTGTAGGCTTCTCTAAAATCCTCTCAGTCCCATTATAATTAATGCATTAGATTCATGGCAGAAAGCTGGAAGCTGACAGTGCTTTTAGCTGAAGACCCACCTCTCTTGGAGTGATCGATCACAGATGAATTAATGCTTTCAGCAACTGAGACATGGGGAATAGCAGGAAGGTTCTCTAATCTTAACTCTGAAGTTTACCAGAAATGCTGTGCACAGCATCAGCTTTGGATGTAACGTGCATGGAACAGTGCAAAGGAAATAGAGGAAATCTAATTTTCTATTAAAACCATACATTAAGCTTGGGTGAAAAAGGTCTGCATCTGGTTAGACCATTTTTCCCAGTGTCCCCAGTGTGCACACTTTCCTACTTGATGTGAAAGCACTGAAAGCCTTGGAGGTGAAATGCACAAGAGATTTGCAGGGGACAGCCTGCTCCTTAGTCACGAGGCTCACGGTTATGCATGTGAAATATGAACTCTGCTGCAGACTGAATTTATCATGCAGTTGTTGCACAGGCTGCACCTGCTCCCTGCCCTGCTCTGCCCTTTCTTTGGGCTCTTCCTTCCCCTCTGCTCTCAAAACACATTAGGAAATACCTTGCTTCTCTCCTAAGAGCAGTACGTGTCAAAGGCACTTAAACACTGCTGACAAAACACCTTTTTTTCCCTTTAGACTGCAGGCTGTTTACCTCTGACCTTGCCTGCCTGTGTAGTGCTTAACTAAATCTGACACCTTCAAATTAATTAGCATTTTGTAATAGTGAGCTTGCCAAGTATGAAGCTGTACAGTCCCAGTGCCTCAGGAGCTGAGTACAGCTTGTGCACTGAGCAGAGCTAGACATGCTGTGTGCCTGCAGTGCAGGGGAAGGCTGTCTTCAAATATTATTATTATTTTTAATTTATGTCCATTGCAGAGGTGCCGCATGGAGAATGTGATCTGCTGTTTCTAATGGCCCCTGCAGATCAGGGGAACCTGGGCTTCTCCTGCCCCAGTTTGGCAGCCTGTTCTCCAGGTTTGCTTTGTCACAGAGTCTCTCTTGACGTGGTGGCATCAATAATTCAGGGAAGCAATTAAATTGCATTACTGCACTGATGAAAAATGTGAGCAAGACCTGAAACTCTCTTCCTGGTGGTTCATCTGCATTCTGCTTCTCCAGCTCTGCTAAAAATGCTGCATGTTTTTTGATGAGACTTTTTTCTTCTGGGTGCTTCAGATTAGAGGGAGATCACCTAAATGGTGTGTGCAATATCTACCAACCGTACGTTTTCTACTGTCCAGCCCTGTTTCCCTCTTTTTTTCTATTAGAGGATCTGTGTTCTCTCGCCCTCTCCCTAAGGTTGCTTTTCTGTCCCTGGACTTGCTTTGGGGTGGCAGAAATGCCAGCATGTTTGGCCAACAAGGCTTATTTTCACACAGGCCAAGCACAGGGCTCTGCTTACGTCCAAAAGTAAAACCACGTCCCATGAGGTGAAATGGCCCTGAAAGGAAAGGCAGTTTAGGGAAAAATTAGGTACATTTGCCAGTTTTGCCAAAGAAAGTGCAGGAGGAGATTCTGTGCTGCCCAAAATGGTTGCCCAACCACCCTGGAAGCAATCTGTGACTACTCCCCAGGTCCTTTTCTGCTACCCTGGGGTAAAATCAGACATCTATACATGCACAGACACTCCTGCAAAGCTCCTAACCCAAACAGAGAGATCCCCAGTCTGACATGAGTCCAGCTCTTAATGTTCTGTGCTGTTTCCCCTGCCCTGAACACAACCTTGCTTTTCTCCCCAGGGTCCTGCAGCTGGTTCTCTCAAGGATCCCATAAAAGCAATTTTAGAACTTGTTCAAACTTCTGATCCTGAGGGGATGAAAATAGCACTTCTGCCCATTCTAAAAGAATTTCCTGACCTCAGGTAAGGGCTTTGGTTGCTTTGACTTCTGTACTTTCTTACATGATTACTTGAAACCAGAAGACCTCCAACAATATTAGTCCTGTGATACTTTTGCAGTGTGTTGGGCCAGGCACAGTGACCCTTTGAATGCACTCACTGGTGCCTGGTTTATATCCTTGTCAGACATGAACTGTTGAAGCTGAGATGTCCTGCTGTAAGGGTGGAGGATGGATGAAATTGCTGTCAACAAAGCAGAAATGCTGTGGAAATTATTACCTTAATGCAGAATTTACAGGAGTATATGTGTCAAATGTAGGTTTCAAGAACATCCTTAATTTGGGCATTTCATAGCTTCCAAACACTTGGATTTTGGCTTCAACAGTTCACCTTACCTTGTATAACTATTTTCAGAAGTTTCTGAGTGTATTCAGCAAGAATATACACTTGTATTTCTTACAGAAAATTTAACAGAATTGAAACACAGGTTTTACTAGGAAGGAGAGATCTTAGATAACTGCATTTCTTTCCAAAGCCTGTGGTTTACTCCACCTATCTTTTGTTCTGATGTGCTGTGCCTGTGTTTTTCCAACTTAACATGATTGCAGTGTAGAGCTCTCTGTCACAGGATGCTGTGAAGGCCAAAAGTGTGAATACCTTCAAATGTGGGGCAGACAATTTGTGGCAGATAATTACTTCAGTGCCTATTCAACATGACAGTCATCATATAAACCCGCAGCGAGGGAAGTCTCTAGACTTCTTAGGAAGGACTGCTTTAGGCAAATTAGAAAAAAAAAAAAAGAAAGACAAAGCGATTATGTTATGCTTCATCTGGTTTCTTAGTTCTTTTTTACTTTGCTACTTTAGAAGGTGCTATTGAGCTAAAAAACTGTTTATCTGAGACAGCATAGCAATGGTATATATATGTATATACATAGTATATGAAGTGGGCATAGAAAGTTCTCAGAAGACCCAGATCTCAGAGGAGGTCATCCTGGTGTGAGTGGATGCACTGTTCTTGACTACAACAGATTTCTCTGTTTCAAACTTATATCCAGTACAGTATTTCCCTGCACAGGGGAACAGTGCTCTGTAGAACACAAATCCTGTAACCTTACAGATGAACTAGAATTAGCTCTATTTGAGGGGAGAAAAGATATCAAAAATGCCTCCAAATGGTCAAATGTAGAGTTATCTGAAACCTCCTATGACAGATACAGGTGTTTTTCTAGGAACAACCTAAGCTGAACATTTTCAATACTTCACAAGGATGCTGTGTGCTATGGGCTTGGGACTTGTGAGCTCAGCCCTGTCCCACACAGCTCTTGGGATATGGTCTCCCCATGAGATAGACAGAGGGTGTCAAAAAAAAGCTTCCAACCTTTGATCTGGTCCAACAAAACTGAAGGATAGGAAACAAATGTGGGGTGTGGGTTTTTTTGGTTTTTTTTGGTTTTTTTTTTTTTTTTTTGGTTTTTTTTGTTTGTTTGGTTGGTTGGTTGGTTTTTTTTTGTTTTCTTTTTTGTTTTTGTTTTTTTTTTTACTCATTCACTTACTGTCCTCTTGTCCTTTTGGAAAGGAAGGAACATCTGAGTGCAGTGCTGGACATCAAAGATTCGCTCAGCAGAGAAGACAGAGCTGCTCTCTTGAAGGCATTTCATGATAATTGCAGGGAATCAGAAACAGAAGCACACTTGCTTTTTGCAGATATAGAAGTAAAACCTACAAAATATGGACTCTGTGGCTGGCTCTGCTGTTAGCAAAGGTGGGTGTGTGTGAGTGTGCTGGTGTGTAACATGCACCTGCCCAGGCACACTTCTTACAGGGAGGTGGAGCTGTAGCCTCACCTCCCCAAGGTCCTCATTGCCCCATACACTGGCTCTACTTCCCTCTCTCTGCCTGCAGACTTCCACAGCCTGGAGCATTGTGTTGTAGGCAGTGCAGGGTGCTGAAGTCTTAGATGAGTGATTCAGCTTACAGCAGGGACAAAGGAGAAGACAGGGCTGGCTCTTCCTCCCCATCTTTCACTCCTGTCTGTGTACCCCTGCAGCAAGGTCTTTCTGCAGCATCCCCTCCCTCCCAGCTCTTACCCTCTGCATGGGCATGGTCTCCCAGGCAAGTGCTGCTGCCTTCTAGCAGGACAAGCCAAGGAGGATCCTCTCAGTGATCCTCCTGCTTCTCTGGTGATGAGGGGAGGGATATGTGAGCCCCACCACTGCCCCCTCCATGACAGCTACGTTATTTAAACCAGGCTTGGCCCCATTTAGCTGACTGTGCTGTGCTGTGAGAACCAGAGGTAAGTGTGCCCACTTCATGCTGGCCCTCATGTGGGGCACTTGCAGTCACCTTTCAGTCTCCCAAGGGATTCCTTCACAATCACAAATGGGCATTTTTAAATTTTTGCGGAGGAGGAGGCTAAGTTGCAGCAGACTTCAAAGTTAAGCAGTTCCTCATGGATTTAAAATACTGCTTAGTGGAGAACATGCAGCTATTTTCTTCACTTTAAATAATTGACAAATTCTTTTTGGTCCAAAGTTATCCAGCTCCAGCTCAGAGGTGGAGAATTTTGTTTTATGTTGGCCAGGTCAATAACTGCAGATTGTCAGCAGTTACCTTCTGTTGCATAAGCTGAACTAGACTGAGGTTGAGAAGCACAGTCCCTTTCCTCCTCCACTCTCAGGTGTCACTATTTATTTATAGTTACCCATGCTAGCAGATCAGGGATGAGGTATGCAGGACTCTGCCCTCCAGGCACAGGCAGACAGCAGGCTGCCCTGGTAGCAGGGAAAGAAAGCAATTAGAGAAACAATTAATAAGCACAAAAGCTTCCCCTCCTAATGAAAACTGATTCTGATATAATGAACTGGCTGTCAACCACCCATGTTTATACCTTGCTTAAAGAAATTATCCATAGTGTCAGCTTTGCTTTAGTAAACATATCGAGGAGAAAGTTTTAAAGCATTTTAAGTCCCTGAATCTCCTGTTTGCTGAAATTCCCTGGGTAATAGGCTCCCAAATCCCAGCAGAGCCAGCTGAGTTTGCAGTATGGTGGACACAAAGCTCAGGGGTATCAGTAAAGGTGAAATCAGTTATGGGATGTGCCACCTTCCTCCTTCCATCCCAGCCCTGTGATTTTGCTGCCATGCTTTGGGGTGTGACCTGTAGGCTCTCTGAGAATCAGCTGCTTCCTGCCAGCAAGAAACACATTTCTCCCTCCTGTATATGGAGGTGACAGGACTTTGGAAAAACACTGGTTTTGGTTGTTCATGTTAACATTAAATGTCCTTCCAGAAGAGGAGGGAGAAGGTTTGGCTGGGGAGGGCAGGCAGCAGTGGGGGTGCTGCCCCTGGATTGCTTAGCCCAGGAAGTGGATGATTTCAGCAGGAGTGTTTCTGCAGTTTGACTCTTGCACATGTTCTGACGAGTGCTATTTAATTACCCAGCTTTTTTCTTGCCTTCCCTCAGGCCTGCTGGGAGAAACATGAGGCCTTGCTCTGCTGTGCCAGCGTCTGCAACCACAGCCCCTTGAAAGCTTCACATGCTGCTGGATGCATGGAGAAGCCTGTCAGCCATGGAAGACAAAATTTCTGCAGTTTTTCAGGAAAACCATGAAGCTCAAATCGTAATCTTATATGTAAAGTCCGGGAGGAAGATGAATGGGATATGGTTGAAAGATATTTCTTCAAGATTTCCTAGAGATTGCCATTCAGCTGAGTCCTGGTGGTTATTCCCAGGATGTGGCAAGTGTGGAGGAGGGTTTTCCCTCACTGAATTCCTCTGTTTCCACTCCTTTTCCATGAAATCTCCAAAGAAACCAGGGGCTGCTGTACCACATGGTGTCCCAGCATTGCAACCTCCCGAGGGATCTGAGACCTCTGTTAAGGAATATTGCCTGGCTGATTGTGCTGGCAATGCCTGCAGGTCTAGGCACCTCAGTTTACTCCCCAAATCCTGATCTGCACCAGGAGGGGGCAAACTGAGCTGCCTCTTCCCTCTCTCGTGAAGGCTGTGACCTGCTTTGGGGGCAGCCTGCCATGGTGAGGTGTGGGATGGGGAGCTCTTCCTGTATGAGTTTTACAGCTGGCTCTGGAGCATAGTGTTGCATTCATTTTTATACCTCAGTTACTGGAAATTTCCTCTTGGAGAGGGAGTGGAAAACCTCATGGGAGGCAGGCAGTAAAAGGAGCTGTTTGTCTCAGCCACTGGGCAAGGTCTTTGCTAGTTTTCAGATGTAAATAGGCAGTTCTGAAGGAAAAAACACTGATTTTTCTTCCTGGTTATCTATGGACTGGTCACAGGCCCTAAGCAGGATGTGCTTCAAGGCCCTCCTTTGCTATTGTGTGAATATAGGCCATTACTGCTCCTCTTTGACACCATAACCACGCAAAAAAGTCTACCTCAGGTGTGCCAGCGCTTTTCTGAGCAGCCACTCCCCCTCAAGTCTGCTACCCTAACAAGAAGAGGGAAAATTGGTGCATAACCTGTCAATGTGTGTAGCAGCAGACATGCCATGCCCTGCTATCCTGAGAAGTGCAGGCCCATCTGGTTGCTGCCACATTCTGCAGTGCTGTGCCATCACCCCAGGGACACAGGTGCCCCATCTCAGAGCCCTCAGTGCAGATGGGCTCCTGTGAGCTGGAAAGGAGCAGGTTTGTAATTGTCTTTAGCCTTGTTCCTGGTGCAGTGCTGAGTGTGAGGTGAGTGTCAGAGGAGAAGGAAGAAACACCATCTCCGGGGAGTCGTCTGTGTGCTTTCAGGGCACCAGGAGACCTTGGCACCTTTACACTTTGTCCCTCTTGTCACTGAAGGGCAATGAGAGCATCCCATGGCCTGCCTGCCCTTCCTGACTGCCTGGCTGCTCAAAAGGCCAGTGCTGGTGTCCCTAACATTTCATAGCTGTCCATTGTGGCTTCAGTGAGAGCTTCCCTGGGATGTGGGAAGGCTGGGGAATCTGGGGGAGCTGCAACCTGTCTGGGTGGGCATGGGCTGGGCTGCGGGGCGGATGAGCACCTGCCTTCTGAAGGTTGTCAGCCCTTCCAGGCACTCTGGGCCAGTCACCCCCCCCTCCTGCTGAATTGCACATTTTTTCAAGGATGGGAAGGAATGCCAGACCTGGATGACAGACCCTGTTGTGATGGCAGGGTCAGCCTCTGCCAACGGGGATTTCAAGCAACAAGCCTTCCAGAGGAAAGAAATAAAACTCTCTCTGACATTTCCATCACTGTTGGGCTAAAAATAATCCTTCAGCATGTGGACAGCTCTGGCCATGCACATGTCGATGTCGATGTATGTCTGTGCTGTTTGACATCTGCAGCCAGACAAGGCTGTGTTCTGCTTGGAATCAGCAGCTGGGAGCCCCGAGGGGCACCAGGCTTGCCATTGCTGTGTGCAGATCAATGAGGTTTTGTAGCAGCAAGTTTTTGCACCATGTGTGAAAAATGTCCGCTCATGGAGAGACCAAATAAAGACTTGAATTTGTCCATGAGGTTTAATGAAGTTTTCTAGAGCCAGAGGGCCCAGATGTGTTGTCTGAGGGTGATGGGGGGAGGCAGACTGGTGTGGATGAAGATGGTGTGGGAGGGATGTCCTTGGGTACCTACAAAACACCTGTGGAGAGCAGATGGTATGTGGGGAGGCTCCGTGTGGGGGAGGCAGTGACAAGGGAATGCTGGGTCACTCCCTAGGACTGTCTGAGGTGAACAGGGAGGGGAGGAGAGGCTGCAGGGAAGGAGGATGAGGGATTTGCCTTGTTTGATGGAATGGATGAGGGATTTTAACCCACTCGACTGTGTGACCTGAACTTCCCAAGTGATCCAGCCTCCTCCTTGCTAGCTTTCACCCTAACCTGGGGTTAAAGCGCTTGTGTGGGATTTGTGCCACTCTCTGAAGAGGGCTGGGAATCAGGGTCACACTCAGGATCCTCCTGTAGGATTATCTTGTGGCCTTGGGATGTGGGCAGGGACAGCCCTGCCATTGCCACCAGCCTGCCAGCGCCACCATGGAGCTGTACTGTGCATCTCCCATTTGGCCTTTCTTCCAGTGACTCCACCTCTGTGAGCAGGACAGGATCACTCAGAGGCTCCCTGCACAAAGTCCCTCTCCCACTCCCTTTTCACTTAGGGTTTCACTGAGATCCTCTTGGCACAAGGGTTGTGCCACTGCCATGCTCACCCATCACCCCGACACACCAAGCTTGGGACGTGGGCAGGAGGGAGTGACAAGCTGCTCTGGCTCTTTGGGAAGCTGTGCTCCATCACCTCTCCAGCTCTGGCCTGGGCAGAAGGGCTGTGTGATGAGCAATGATTTGTCACCTGAGTGCCCCACACTGCTGGGGGCCAGGGTTTGCCTGGCTGCTTTGAAGTGCTGCTCCAGGGCCTCGGCAGCATACCCCTCATTTCAGCTGCCATTTCTGAGGGTCACTTTCAGGGCTTGATGCTGAGGGCAGTGGAAAGCAGATGATCCTTAATTATGCTGCAAGGTCTGAGGAAAGACCTGACATGTGCTGAGGTGCTACCTGTGCTTCCCTGGCTTATTTAGTGGCTTTGCCAAGGATGTGACAGGGAATGAAGGGCTTGATAGTGAAAACCACAGGTAATACTCTGGGACATGCTGAGCTCTGTTGGATATCAAATGTGCATGAGAAGAATCAATCCCTAAAACTGTGAGACCTCAGAGAAGGCAAACCTTCTGACTGCAAAATTGTACAGTAAATTGTGTTTCATTCCTGTCCCTCCCAAGAGGAGCCTGTCAGTGATGGGAAACTCATACATTAATCCCAATATTAATCAGAATAACTTACACCCACCTTTGAAGGCTTTTCTCTCCAGTGCCCAGCTGGATGTGGTGCCTGGTCCACAGGTGGGGAAAGGGGTGCCAGGCAACATGGCAAAAGCCACCACGGCCTATTCCCCCCCAGCACATCACTAAAGGCTGGATTTTAAGGCTGAAATGCCTGCCTTTACTGCAGCACCCCACGGTCCATGAAGAAAAGACGAGGAGGAGGCACTAGCAAGGAAGGGCTGGGCTGGATTCCCCAGTTTCCCCCAGCGGCCCTGGGAACGCCCGGGCTGGGAAGGGTACACTCCTGGTGCCATCTAGTGGCACTGGGACATGGAAGGGCCTGGCTCTTTTATGTTTATTATTTGCTTTATTATTATGGGGCGTTACAGGGAAATATTCCTACATGATGTATCAGTTGTGTGGGCTGTGAGTGGCCCCTTACCAGAGTGAGACTTGTAAGACAACAAAACGTTGGGAACTCAACTCTGCTGTAAAGTTGGATGCACAGAGCACTTAGATGTGTCTGCCTGACAAATAACCAGCTGGTTTATGGGAAGATTGTGAAAGACAGTGATGAGCAGGATAGGTGGGATGTGTCCTGTGCTGTACAGAAAGTGCTGGAGCTTGTGAGTGTGGAGAGGAGAGGTAGAGAGGCAGTGCTGCAGAGCCAGGAACCAAGAACCTGATTTTTTCCCACTCCACAGCAGCTGGGCTTCCTGCTGCAATAAAGGGCTTTAGGATAAGGTTTTAGTTGGCTTAATCTGGCCTAAGGCCATATGGGCAGCTGAAGATGGGTTTCCGCCCTCGCCCCTGGGTGCCTCCCCACCACCTCATCATATGGCTCTATTGACAGCAAATCAGCAGCCAAAATAAATAAGTGATGAGTTTGCCTTTCCTGTTTGCTTTTCATGAGCCCTGGTTCCATCTCTCTGAGCTCCAGCTGCCAGCTTCATACCTTCTAACTCTCCTGTCTCCTATTGCTACCCTGGTTTTCAGCCTGGTCCCAGCTGCCATCCCTGAGCTGCCCCTTGCTCCAGGGGCTGTGGTCGCCTGTGCTGTCCAGCCTGGCTCACTCAGTCTGTGTGGGACCATTGCCTATTGCCTCAATGGGCTGTTCTAAAAAGGGTGCCAGTCTGCCAGCAGTTTAAAAAAATGGACTGAGTAAACTCAGCAGCTGCTGGGAAAACCCCTGTGTTTCAGGGCTGGGAGAAAGTACTTGCAAGAGCAGACTGTCTGGAGCTGTTTGTTATATCATATACCCTTGCGGGGTTTTGGAAAAATTACAAAGCTGATCTTGGTTCACAGATGAGCATTAGATTTTTTTCTTCAGTGGATTCTACCCTCTGAACTTCTCCACACTGGTCTTTTGTGCCTAACAAAATGGGCTCGTGCTATGAGAAATTATGTCATTTTATTCCCTTCCAGGCTGCCCAGTGCTGAGAAAGATCCAAATTTTAATTCCCAGACGCTTGCTGCAGCTCCTGCTGATGGTGCCACATGGCCCATTGTGCCCATGTCTGCTGGGGTCTCATCCAGCATGGTCCAAATTTCGGAGGGAGAGGAGGGTCCGAGAAGGGGGAAGATAAACCCAAACTGAGGTGTTGCAGCTCGGGCAGAACCTGGGGTAGATGTTAAACGTGAATTTTTCACTGAGAGCTCTTTGGGAGAGGGGGAAGAACCCTTCAGAGCGCAGGCTGAGGGATGACCCCTACCCGGCCCGCGCTCGGGGCAGCCCCAGCCCCTGCCCTGCCTGTGCCGCCTCGTCCCCTCGGCAGCGAGGGGCTCTGACTGCCGCGGCCCGAGCCCAGCCGCGGACCCCCGGGTGCCTTCTCCGGGCTGCCGAGCCCCGTGTGGAACCGGGATCCGCCGCTAGATGGGAGTAAAACCTGCGGGAACGGCCGAGCCCACGCGTGGGGCCGCGGAGCGGGGCATGGCCCTCAGGGCTGGCACGGGAGCGGCTCTCCCTCAGACACGGCCCAGCGCCAGTGCTGACTGTCGCCCTTTGGCAATTGGCAGGTGATGTTCCTGAGTCCTGTCCCACCGACTTTCGGCTAAAAAACTCAGGACAGCGGAGCTGGACTCACTTGTGGAGAGAAATTTGCCTCCTCTTCGGACCATCGTGAGTCCTGTCCTAGCACCCAGCCGGGCCCTGGGGTGGCTCCCTGGTCCCTCAGCCTGGGGGGGCTTCCTTCTCCTGTTGTGTTTACACTTAGGTTTCCCACAAATTCCCACCAATTCACTTGTCTTTCCTCCCTGAGATGTCAGCCCTGGCAAAAATGCTGTGCCCATCCTTGCTTTGCCTCCGTCCTTGCCATGGGGAAAGCCCTTTAGCCAAGGTCCCTGCCTGGATGGGCTTTGGGGCTGTGCAGCTGCCCTGGCTGTCCCTGGCTCAGGCCTGTGCCCAGAGCACAGCAGGTGTCCCGGGGAGTCCTGGGGCTGGAGTTTGTGCTGTGAGGAGAGAATGCCGTGAGGAACAGGGTGCACTGTGTCAAACCTGTGGTGGTTTCTTTAGAGAGGTTGTCCCGGGCTAGTGAGGATGAGCCTTCTGCTCTTTCATGTCCTGCATGGTCATTGGTAGCTGCCCTGTCAGCAGCACTTTCTTGGCTCCTTCTTAAACCAAACAAGCCCAGGCTGGCGGAGCTCAGGCCACAAGACTGTAATCAGAAATAGTCATGCCTGAAATGTTTTTCCCAAGAGTGCCTGATAGCCACATGGACAGGGATTACTGTGGGCACGGTGGGAAATGTCTCTGCATACCCAACTTGTTGCAGGGAGGGAGGAGAAGTGGCAGTGACTGCCAAGTGCCCATGTCCTGTGAAGCAGACTGAGGCCAAAGAAGCAGAGCTCTGGCATCATCTTCCCTACAGCTTTCCTAAAAAACAGGGCCCTGGAGGAATGTAGAATTGCCAGCAAACCTTGGGCATTCCCAACATATAAGGAAGAGTTGAGTGAGTGGTTGCTGAGACTGATCAGGGAAGAACTGCAATCAGAGGACAGGGCCTGGTATCAAAGCCATTGTGGAGCTGAATTTCCCTGAAAACTGCTTTGCCTTCCCTGCTTTGCCTTCCCTGCTTTGCCTTCCCTGCTTTGCCATCCCTGCTTTGCCTGCCCTGCTTTGCCTTGCCTTCCCTTCCCACTACTGCATTTCCTTCTAGAAGCAATGTTTTTAGTTCTTTGAGAGCCAACATCTTGTCTACTTTCTTTTCTAAATTAAGCCATGTTGGTTCCTTCAGTGCTTTCTCAGACATCACATTTTAGTCTGTCAGTCATTCTCCCTTTTGACTTTTGGACTCTGGAATGCCAAGAATGGACACTGCACAGTTGCCAAGCTCTGGCAATAACAGCTGGAGTAGGGGAGTTTCTTTCTGTGTTGTCCTGATGTCCCTCCTTTTTGCATTTCCCAGTTGGAGGCTTCCTTTTTCACAGCAGTGTGCTGACACAGCCCGTTCATGACCTGTCATTACTCTGGAGTGTTTGAATTTTTGCAGAGTTATTACTGAATAGGCAATTTCCTCCGTGTGTTTGTACAGTTGTTTACTTCTGTTGCATTGCCATATGCTGTTCTTGTTGTGTTTGAACTGCATCCTATTGGTTTTTTAATTTTCCTGGATAATTCTGAGATCAGATTCTGTCTCCTATTCCTGGTCACCATTCTTGCAGTTCCTGGATCTCTCATAAGCTTTCTGTGCATTTCAGCATTCAAATAATTAATGAGTCTGGCTCAGACAAGGCTTCTGTGGACTTTGCACTCAATACCCCCTGCAGTTTTGCTCTGACCATGGATCTCTATCCAGTTTTGTGTCTGCTTCCCAGAAGCTTTGCAAGAGCAGTCCCCCATCCCAAGGTCTCTATGCCCAGAGGTGTGGTGCTTCCCAGACCTGTGCCAAGCCACAGTCAGCCCTCACTTATTTACATGAATGGTACTTGTGACAGCATTAAAAACCTTGCTAAAGTCAACAGTCCCAGCCATCCCACCTGACCATGAACAAGAACTTCCTTACTGTGAGGGTGACTAAGCACTGATTTTCAAAAGGAGCTTGGACAAAATGCTGAGTAATGTGGTCCAGGTGTGCTTGAGCAGGCAGGTTGGACTGGATGACCTTCATGGTGCCTTCCAACATTACTCATTCCACGATTCTGCAATCCACAGCTGCTCTGCTTTCAGGGAAGTGAAACTCCTGCCCTGGAGGGAAAGCAAATAGATTTAGGCAGAACAAATTTAATTTAAAACAGTCTTGGTGTATTGTCTTGGTATCGTTCTCATGCTGAAAATTCTTTAATTCTACTGATATTTTTCTAGGAAATGTCTTTTGAGATCAGCACTGCTTGCTCTTGCCTAGGGAGCTGCCTCCCTCTCAGCCACTGAGGTGGATGGCTGCAGGAGGGCTTTTCCAAATACACTGTGCTGGGACAAGCTGGGTAGATGAAATCCACCTCTGGAAGCCTTTGGTTTATTTAGGCTGCAATGAGGGGCACAACTTGTTCGTGTTACCTTATTTAATTTACTTTTTGGCAGCATCACTGGCATAAGCAGCCCCTCTGCATGTGTGACCTCCCCTGGGCAAGTGGTGAGGGGGAGGACAGAGGTTGCTTAACCCAAGGTTGCTGCTGGAGCAGATGCACCTCTGAGCATTTAAAATTGTGTTCCCATGGTGTTTCTCATGCCTCAGTACCAGCATCTGTGCTTCAGCTTTCCAGTTGCTCCCCAGATGCCTGTGCCACGGTTTTACATTAATCTTCTGGAATTTGAATAGCTTGTTTTCTTCGTGTAATTCCTTCTTGAACTTCAAGGGATTAAGGAATTTATGATTCAGCTGAATTCCCAATATGCTGCACATCCTCCTACCGCACTGGGAGGTTTCTTCATGCCTTTAATATTATGTTCTGAGGAGCTGCCTGCTCATCTAAATTCCTCTTTCCTCCTAGACCAACGTGCCCCAGGGTCTTCCCTGTTTTATCTGTGTCTGTAATCTGCCCTCACTTACTTCATTTTTCCTGTTCCCTCTGTTCTGACAATTGACATTTCTCTGGTCTCTTTTCCTCTGCCCAGAGCTGTATCTTTTCTCCCACCCATGAAGAGGGGGACCAGAAAAGCAGTCCTGAGCCCTGTGTACTCAGTGCAGGGGTGAGGAGCACTTCCCAGGCCATCTGTGGAGGCTCAGGCTCACAAGGGGCATCCTTGGAGTTGAAGCAAGACAGCCCCCATGTTAAAGCTTCTCTGGAAGGAGTGAGGGGGACAACAGCAGAGCACGGTACCCTAGAAGGAAAGTGTGGTCCCTCCAAAATGTCAGACTGGAGGATATAAGAAGTCTGAGGAGGAGGATGGCACAGAGGCTGAGGGCAGCCATGCCTCACCCACATGGGTGTCTCCAATGCTAACAGGCTCTGCCCAGCACCGGGCTGCAGCTGAGCTTCAGGCTGAAAATCTGCAGGATCCCTGGGGACACTAAGGCACATGGCCCTGGGCGTAGCTGTCTCACATCAATGCTGTGCCTCAGTTTCCATTCTAAAGCTGCAGTGCTGGTGCTGCATGTCCTGCCGTGTTTTGTCAGGTGTGTCCCCACTGTGGGAAGGTGCAGGGGTTTGTCTGTCCTGTCTCACTGCAAGGCCCTGCAGGCAAACCTAAGCTGGTTTCTGGCTCATTTCAGCAGACTCTGAGCTGCCAAACCCCTGGGGTTAAGCTGTTTGTTTAGGGCTGTCCCTCTCCAATACCAGCAGAGTGCTGGGGCTTTATTGAAGGGCTCTAAGGATGCAGGAAAAGAAGCGATTCTGGTAAATCACGTGTCTCAAGGATTTTGAAACTGTCCAGGCTGCCAGACATGACACAAGCTCAGATTTCAGCGTGCTTTAAGCACCGTGTCAAAAGCAAGGCTGTAGCTACCAACAAAGGCAGAGCATGGCCTGAGTCATTTGCTTGGAAAATCCAGATCCCAGTTCTTCCATTTGTGGACAAATAACAGAGCACTGTTCTGGAGGAACAGCACCAGTGTTTATGACACTGCACTGGAGAAACAGCACTCTGGGTTCATTTAGATGCCATCTGATTTCTATTTTCATAAAAGCAGAGATGTTTATGTTAGCCTCAAATGTTTTGCACAATGCTGGGCTGCTATGGTTTCAGCACTGGTGAAATTTCCCTTTTACCTCAGACAGGTTGCAGATGGGTGCCTCTCTCCTGGCCATAAGTAAGGGCTGGGGACAATTCCTGTGCTGGCCAGGTTCTCCTGGGACTGCCAGGCTCTGCCAGCACAGTCAGGGCAGCACTGCTGTGCCACTGACGTGCTGAGGCTTTGATACCCAGAGCAAAGGCTGCTCCCCAGCCTGGGCTGACACCTCCAGCATCTCCCCCAGGGCTGTGCTCAGAGCTGATGCCAGGGGGCTTGGACACAGGCCAGCCTGTCCTCTAACAGCCACTGGCTTGGGGAAGGCACTGTTGCTGGCCAGAAGCATCTCCACTGAAGTCTCCACTCCATGCCTGTGTGCAGGAGAGACATGTCCCAGTAATGAATGTGTGGTCGGTAAAGGGTGCAGCAGGTGGGTCTACACCATGAACAGAGGTTGCAGAAGCTGGGCTTACTTAACCTGGCAACAAGGAAGATAAAGGACAATTTGACAGCAACCCACATGAAAGGTGGTTATGACGGTTACAGAGTCAAAATTTTCTCAGTATCAGCAGGTGATACACCAAGGGAAAAAAGGCACAGGCTCTAGTTCAGAAAGTTCAGGTTCAACATCAAGGAAAAACTTCTTCCCTAGGAGAGGATTCTGCCAGAGAGGTGGCAGACTTGCTGCCTAAAGGCTGTTCAGGACTTCTCTAGGCAAAGACACAGGATGACCTGAGCTAGTGTTGGCAGTAGTCCTGCTTTGAATGGGAAGGTGGAGCAGAGCCTCCAGAGCCCCCTTACAGCAGTGGTGAGCCCCATGGCCAGGCCAAACTGACTTACAGCTTCTGTGAGTATTTAATGGAGCATCACTTCTCACCTAACTGAAAATAAGCAGGAGATGAGGGCTCTGTGGGCTTTTTGGCAAGTTTCTTCCCAAGCATGGCGCAACAGGGAAGTGGATAGAGCGGAGGGCTGGGCTGAAGGACACATCTGTAATTTTGTAACATTGACCTGTTGTACTAAGAGAAAGGGCAAACAAAGAGAGGGAAAACATAATAGACTAAGAGGGGTTTGCATCTCCTCAAAGGCAGGAATTTTTTTCTTTACCCCACACCATGTGGGACAGACAAAGTCCCTACCAGGGACCAGATATGAGCAGAATAGGAGGATAGGAATTTCCTTGTGTCACTGAATGGTCCTTCCCAGTCTGAGGCATGCTGGCATCAAGGGCCTACATTTTTGTATTGATTCCTGAGAAGCAAGGCCTCCCAAGAGGCTGTGGCAAGGCTGGAATTTCCCACAAGGCCCTGCTTCCCAAGTCATTGAACCAAGAAGTGGTGCTTGCTTGGAATGTTTGTTCTTATGGACATGACTGAAGAATAAACACATGTCCCAGCTGCACACAAGGACATGAGGCAGAGCTCCAGGCTCCCATTAAGTCCAGAGCAAAAGATATGGGAGTTTTTTATGAGGTAAAGTTGACTGGAATTAATAAATGCAATTTATGGAATTTATAAAGGGTCTCTTGTAAAGACATTTTCTATATTTAACATAGCGTCATCTTTGTTTTGTTTTTCTACTGGGTGACAAGAAGAAAGAGAACAGAAGACAATTTGGGTGAAGAAATATGGGAAGACATTTACCAATGTGACTTCTTACACTGCTTTTGGAACTGAAAATGAGGTTTGGCAATGTCTGAGGGTGACCTTTCACAATGTCACTCACTGCTTCTCTTGAATCTCTGGGCACTACACCAAAATTATTTAAATAAACACGAATTTCAAATAGTATGGAGCCAAATTACCCAATCTGCAAATCTCAAACATTTTGGGCACCTGGGAGAGGGTGCAGGATGGCAGCATGGCTCAAGCCAACCAGCCCAGCATCCTCTCCATGCCAGTGTCAAGAATAGGTGCCCAGAGATAGCTAGAGTGGTGGGAGAGGCATAATCCACCCTCTTATACTCTCCCATACTCCAACACTTTTCAGCTTACACATTTCCTGAGCCAGAGCAGTGTCTGTATTTGAGAGCCCTCAATGTTGTTTTGTTCCTTCTGTCCCTTCTCCATCCCTGACTGTTTTCTGCTTTCGGCTGAGCTTTTAGTAACCACAGCATCCTGCAGCAGGAGATGCTGCAGCCTAATTACACCTTGTGCAAAAAAAGCTTCTGTTTTCTGTTTTTGGGTTATGCACCTACTGTCTTCATCTGAAACCTCTTCTATGGGAAGAGACAGATTTCCTCTTTTCATCTTATTTAGTCTTCCACTGTTCCACAGCCTCCCATCCTCAGCTGGCCCATTTCCAGCCTGAGGAGTCCTGTCCTGCCCATGCAGAAGCTCTGCCATGTCTCTGGACTTTCTCTTCTGCTATCACATCTTCAAGGTGAGAGACCCAAAGGGCACAATTTCTGGGCTGGGGCTGCCATGGGTTTTTGTTATGACATGATTTTCCGCTCTAGATTTGTTTGCTTTCCCCCCCTCTTTTAGTAACTCCTCGCATTTAATTTGAGGTTTCTTCTCTTTTCCTTGCATTAGGTAACATTTCTACAAAGCTAGAAATGTTACATAATGCCCGGGGTCTCATTTGGCTCCCCTATTTTGTATGTAAAACAAGAATTTGTTTCCCTTTACACAATTTCCTCTGCCACTTGAACACCTGTTTGCTAGGTATCATAAGGTCACCTTTACTGCCATGAGCCATTTGGTATCATCTGCAACAGCTGTCACCTGCCTGTCCACCTTGCCCAGGTTTCTGCAGACAGAACCCAGCACAACCCAGCAGAGAAGAGCAGCCCTCCAATATGAAAACTGCACCATATTTCCCATCTTTGCTCTGTTACTTGTTCTTGTAAGAGCCTCTCACTCACCTCTTGCTTCCCAGCTTCTCTCTGAGCCTATGACAAGAACTTTCCAAATGCCTTTTGGAAACCTCAGTAGGCTACAGCCTCTCCCTTGTGCTTCCTTGCTCTCCCCACAGAACCCCTGGGGGTGGCTGAGGTGCCAAGCTGAGCTGGTTCTTCCCTGGTGAATCACCATGAGACAGGTCAGAAAGGTGCCTGCCAGGTGCTGGGGACACCTGACACAGGGGCCTGGACTCTGTGGGTGGCTTCCAGGTTACTTGAAGGCATCCAAGAGCTGCCCTTGCTGCAGGGTCTGTGCCTGCCACCCTGCAGACCCTGCTCTGGAGGGAGCTGGCTGGTCCCTGCTCCAGTGAAGGACACTTCCTGGGCATGGAGCCACACTGCAACAGGGATACTGATGCTTTGTGCTCTCCAAGGCTCACCAACAGATTTCCCTCTTGAATCTGCTCCAAAAGGAGACAGATCTGCCAGGTTTCCTAAGTCTTTGACACCTGTCTGTCCAAGCATATTACAGACCCACTCTTTCTCCTTCCACACATTACATTTGAGCTTTGCATCTCAGGGCAGGTTCCCTCCTTGCCATGCCCAGTGTTTTGAATTTCATTTCATGAGAATCACAGAGCAGCAGATGGTAAGGCTGCTGCCTTACACCAGGGATGTCCCAGATGTGGTCTGGAGGACAGCCCACAGTGACAGCCCACAGCACCCATGACAATGGCATTCCTCCTTCCTTCTGATGATCCTGGAGGTTGTTCACTCAGTTTCAGGCAGATAGACTTTGAAGCTAAAGCTGTGAGTACAGAGTGTCCTCAGCTTTAGATCCTGTAGATGCTTTTTTTCAAATTCAGAAATCAATACGTGAGGGGAACATTGTGGCAGAGAGTAAGCATGTCTATGGAAATGACACACAGATGATAGCTGAGGAAAACAGATTATTTTCTGGGGTTACTTAATGGTAAAACCAGTATTTTTTGCTGTGGTGGGGAAATGACCTATTTGTGAGTGGGAGGGAGTGGACATGTTTGGGGCTGCTGTTCATGTGACAGTCACCCTCTCTTGGTGTGTCCCATGGGACTGACCCCTGCTGTTGCCTTACAGCAGTGCAAAGCCCATGGGTTCAGGGAGGTCTTCCAGAGTGAGATGCAGACAACTTTGAATACAGGAAAGTGATTTAAATTGCCAGATTTCCAGGAGCTGCCAGAAACAAAATTGTTCCAAAGCAGCAGAGAGTTTCTTTGTGTGGGTCCTGAGGGCCTGAGCAGGAGTGGAGGTGAACAGCTGTCCTGGGGCATGGGAGGGAGTTTGGGTTATTTCCTCCAGCCCAGCTTGGCTGCGATGTTCTCCTTGGCCAAGGACACAATGACCTCTCTACATCCCTTCCTTTCTGTAAGGTAGTTAAAGACTTGCTTGTTCCAGTCTGCAAAAGCTAATTTACAAATGAAGTAAAAACATCTAGGGCTGTGATATCCAGCTTTCAGCAAGACCAACACTTTTCTGGAATACACCAAGGAGTTCCAGGAAGAAAATTCTGCCTCAAAGCATTGACTTCCTGGAGCTAATCTTCTGTAGGAAAATACAGTGTTTCAATCCCTAATAGCCTTCTATATCCTGGTCTTTTCCCAGCACAACTAGTTGCCCTGTATTTTCTGGCCAATTAACCTGTGTTGATTGAGATGCAGGTTCAGCTTGGCAGCATGAACAGACGTGGTCAGGGAGAATGGAAAATTTTATGTTAAATCCTGTGGTAAGAATTCACTGCCTTTATTCAAGGCTGGAAACTTTGAGATAGAAAAGTGAAACTGAAACGTGTGAAACAAGAGAAAGATTGGAGTTATCCACTGAGCAACAGGGAAAGTATGGGGGAAGTGACCTGTTGTGGCAGAACTGTGGTCTTGCTGTACCAACAAGATATTGCAGGATCTTTACATCTTCTCTGATTCCTGTGTCAATAATTTCTGTTATTCCCTGAATATGACTGTTTTTAAAGGTGAAGACTGGCACCAGAGGCATGCGGGCCAGCAAGAGCAGAAGGCAAATATTATCTCTAGGTCCTTCTGCAAGGGTGGTGAGGTGTGTTTTGTGGCCGCATTTCTCTTCACAGAGAAAAGCAAGGCACAACTTCCCAAGGATATTTTCTGGGAATTGCAGTGAGGAACCTCAGAGAAAGAAAAAAAATTCTTATCTCAACTGCTGCTCCTCTTGTTGTGCTCATGTGGAATGTGTTCTGGAGATTGCTTACCCGAGGTGACCAATTGCATCCACGTGTGTGTGTCGGGACTGTCAGATGACAGTCACGAGATTTTGTTCAGTTCAGTTCAGTTGAGTGCTTGTGCAGTTTCAGTTTAGATGTAGTGTAATATAGTATAGAATAATATAGTATAACAAAGTAATTAATTAGCCTTCTGATATCAATGGAGTCAAATGCATCATTCTTCCCACACGTCAGGGGCCTGCTTTACTATAGTGTGTCTGTGGCTCTTCCAGTCTGACTCTTCATTTTTCACACAGATCCCATCATGTATCTGGTCAGGGATGATGATAGAGGTGCTGGGGGGAGAGGAGATGAACAGGAGTGGTGGCAGTGTATGGTCACAGCTTCCTCTGATCAGAGTCCTGGAATGGCTATGGTCCAGAGCAACTGAAACCATCCATGAAGTGTGATAAGAGTAGTTGGCACTATTCATGAGCTGTCTGTTCCTCATTTGCACTGCTGTCCCTGCCACATTAGTTTTGCAACAGTTGAAGAAAAAAGCAAATAAAACCCAGCCATTCATGGTGGTCAGGGAAGGAATGTGAGACCAGAATTCCCACAGGGATGCTCTCTGCCATGTCCATGCCCCAGAAACATGCAATACTGGGACTTTCCAAGTCACATCTTGCATGTCCTTGCTGGCACCTTTTGCATCACAATGCCCCAGGTGTTGCATAGTGGATAGCAGAAGGGAGGGTGGTGGGAGAGTTTGCTCCATTTCCAAACTTGTTTCTTTAGCCTGGTTGAAAATCTAAGCTGGTCTGGTGGCCAAAGAGTGCACAGGGACTTTTGGGCCAGGGGTCAAAAACCAGCTGTGAGACCATGAGCAGTCCTAGGGCTGGCCACATCTGTGTTTTATGTCCTGCTCTGTCAAAGGCCGAACAGCCCCTTTTCCAGGGCACAGAGAGAATAAGCACTCGTCACTGAGCTCTGATCCTGGGCACAAGGGACCATCTAAATAGATGGTTGGTCCAAGGAGGGATGAGGGCAAGAACCTCTTCTCCCACCGGAACAGCAGTGGGGTTTGAGCTGGTGGGAGCAGAGTGTGATTTCTTCAGGGCTATTGCCATGCATCTGGCCTGAAAAAAAAGTGTAGTCCACTTCTTGAAGAATTTTTTGGCTTGGCTTGATTCCATTTATATTGGCAGTTGGAGCATGTTTCAGTGGTACCAGGGAAATGCTTTGCACTGGAAATATAAAGCAGGCAGCAAAATCTTCACACCTTGTAGCAAAGATTTTTAAGGCCAGTTCTGTCCAGATGTGCTAAATCTATACAGAAAATAATGACTCAAAATCATTGTGGCTAATACCAAGTATAGATATAGAAATATGGATTGTATTATATTGAGCCAACTTGCAGGTTTTAGATTGAACTATACAGGCTGTTTGCCTCTAGTTTCTCCCAGCCATTGTTAAGGAGACTGCTCAAAGTTCTCTTGCCAATGTTTTTTTGTAATGAGGGATAAGTTAAAGCAAACAAACTCAAAGTGAAGCAAACACAATTCAACTGTGTGGAGAAAAGCCAATAAAAATAATGCTTATGTCCTTATTTTTGGCTTGATGTGGGCTGACCTATTGGACACACATTGTGATGTCAGCTGGCCTGGGACATGATGATATATGTGTGTACTGCTCTGAGACACTGGACAGCTCTGCTTGTGCTAAGAAAAGTGGCTTGGCTGGGGACCAAAATGGCCTCTTCCCCACAGATATGGCCTCTTCCCCAGAGAGACACAGACTAGAGAGTGTGTTGGGCAGGAAAGGAAAGTGAGAGAGCAGAGGAAACATGAGACCAAGGGCTGAGAGGGCATGTGCATTCCTGGGCTGATGAAATTGCCATCTGTCTTAGTTCTCTGCAGGGTAAACACAGCGCCCACAATGCCAAGGAGGCTGAGGACAGCAATTGTGCAGCTGCTGGTCTGAGGGATGTTCAGCTGCCATGGGCTCCCTGTGCACCTCTGAGCTTTGTTTGTCCATCATGACCTCTCTAGGTAGCTCTTAGGAGGAGATTTTTTGCCAAATGTGCAGTTGCTACCTGGGCTCTGACTGCAGAGGTTTCCTCCTCTTCACAGCTGAGCAGCCACATTGGGGATTTCAAAAGGTCACACCACTGATGAATTATCTGTTTCCTCCATGTGATAAATGAGAAAGTTCAGTCTGCTTTCCAGAGCTACCAGGTCCCCTCTGCGACCAACACTGTGTGTCCCTGACACTGGCTTCAAGAGGCAGCTTGGTGCTCACTTCTTCTTGCAGTGAGCCCCAGACCAAAACAGGGCACTCTCCAAACTCCCCATGGCCAACCCTCCATGCTGCACAAACACAGTTCATTCCTCTGTTTCCTTTTCTTCTTGATTTAGGTGGGTTGTTGTCAGAAGTAAGCGAGGTAGAAACATCCGTCAGGACCCCATGGGGATGGAGGTTGCTGATCCCTATGATCTCCAGTCCATCAGCTGATGCTGTGCCAGCAGGATCAATGCCCACTGGGAGGGGCTCCTTGGCACCCCAGCAGACACAGCTCAGCATATTTCTGACTTGGTGTAAGTCAGGGACATTTCTGCCCCAGCATTGTGCAGTGCATGTGAACACTCTTCTGGTTCTGTGGTCACCTCCTTCCTGCTCCCCCCTCAACTGATCTTCATAATGTGCAGCATTTAGACAGTTCTGTCTGACTATAAGAGGTGATAAGTGATGTTTGATGACCTTCATTAGTGGCATTATTTTAATTAAACTGTGTGAAGGACAGATGGGAGAGCAGTCTTCTGCTGAGAAATACATGCCTCTGCTTTAAAGAAAATGCTCGGATCTGGCAGCTAAATGGCAGCTAAAATCAGGACTAGGAAAGAGCTCTGGCCAAGCAGCTCAAGAAGGGCCTTTGTTTTCTGGATGCTGTGACTGAAGGCAGGGCTGAGTTTAGGACAAGTTGCTGTTTGTGGGACTGATCACTTACAGATTGGTGAAGGTGTATCTGTAGGGCTGTGGTTCCTGTGGCAGAGGGGCAGTGGAGGGCTGGGTAAGGCACTCCTTGCTCCATGCTCTCCTCCTGTGTAGCTCAGTTTTGGCATGTCACACACTGTTACCTGAATATTCATCCTCAATAGAATTCTGGCCTCACACTGACTTTGCGTGCAGCACAGCTCTGACTGACAACACTGAAGCTTTGCAGGTTGATGAAGAAATCCTTTTTGGAAAAAGAAACCTCTGCCTCACATTGTGGATACACCACACCATTTCTTGCCATGCTTGGTACTGTATAGAGGGAGGGAAATAACCCATTCTCCACTTGTGTTTTTCCCAGAGAAACGAAAATGCATTAAAGAGAACAGAAACACTGGAGAGTCAGATGGTCTGAGCATTGACAACATATCATCTGTCACTGCCAGTGCTCATGTGAGCTCTGGCAGCCGTTGCCTTGCCTACGGTTCAAGGGAAAATGGGTATATGCTTCCAGCTGATTGCATCACTGCCAAATATAGACCCACACATCCTAGCTGGTCGTCATCTGACCTTGAAGGCTGTGTCTCCCCAGCTTTCACTCACAGTTCTGATGTCCCTCCCGTGGCTCTGCCTGTGTGTGGACAATTTCCCCAGCTTGTGCTTTTTACTGGAGACCCACACCCAGGCCCCCAGGAGACACCTTTGCTGACCTCATGTGTCTTGCCCTTGGCTAGGAGTATCTAGGGCAGCTGGGTCACTGTGTTACAGTGCTTTAGCCCCTGAGTGTGGTTTTGTTGTGTCTTTGGAGATGGAATGCCATGGTTTGTTTGGGATAGCCCATTGCTACCCAGTCACCTCATGCTGCAGTCACCCAAGCCAGGTGAAAGTTAGCACAAGCACAGCCAGGTGTTCATAATCTGTTCTTGCACCTGAGAGCTCCATGACTTGTACTCATGAAAGATGGAAATGAAGGTGCAAAAGGCTTGTCTGAGTCACAACCTGCACAAATGTTCCACCAGAGAGGCTTCCTGCCTCTTCCTGCTCCTATGCTGTGGTTTGTACCCATCAGGAACCTCTGACAAAGGCAGTATTTAAAGAGCTTTGCTCAGAGACCAGCTCTGGGTTCCCTTCCTGGTGCTGGTGCTAGGTCACCCTTCCCCTCCACAGCACAGCCATCCTCCTCTGACATCCTCCCAGGATGTCCAGACATGTATCCCCTTTCTCCTGGGAACTCTTCCAGTTGCCTCCTTAGTAAGGAGGTGGACAAGCACTTGATTGCAGTGCTGGTTGTTTCTCATCTTACACACACAGGCAGAGACTTCCCTCCTGCAGCAGCTGTCTGACAAACAGCTATGCTGATAGGAGAGGTGACATTGCCCCTGGCCCTGGTGACTTCTCAGCCTGTCCTAAAGAAGAACACCTCTTGCATCAGACCTCACAGGCTGCCCTGATGATGCACAGGTGAAACATCTAAAAAACCAAGCACGTATCTCATCACTGGCTCAAGAGAGCAGCCCCCTCAGCTTCTGAGTGACTGTCATCCACCTTGTCCTTTTGGGCATATCCTGCATGGATTTGTACAGCAAAAGCTTCAGAATGCAGGGAATTTAGAATTTCAGGACTGCCCATTTGACAGTCCTGAATACTGGAAGTAGTGATAGTAGAGATTGTAAGATGATAGCATGGTTTCTGTTTTTTGAGTAATTTTTTACATTAGGCAGGAGCTGCACAGCAGGACCACTGAGCTTCTTGATGTCTCATGGACCTGGACAGGACAGAGAAGTGTTCTGCATGTTGTTTGCATTTCTGTCATAATATGTTAAAGCTCCTACAACACTGTGATCTGGGAGCTGTTATGGCCTGAATTTTCTGATATTTTCCTTTCAGAGAATGTTAGCAGAAGGAACACTACGAAAACCCATGCTGGGACTCAGATATCTAAGGCCATGCTGTGGCAGAGCATGTGAACACAGAGGGGATTTCACACATCAGCACAACCAGTTCTTGGGTCCCAGATTTCATGGCTTGAGTTGCCAAACAAAATATCCCGATTAGCCCACTTTTTGTGGAGGAAAAGTGTTGAATTTCCACAAAACTGTTATTTGAAGGGCTGAAACTGGGCAAAAGGCTGGCTGCAGAGTGTCCGGAAGAAAAACAGTTGTTATGGCAGTGGTATGTGTGGGGGCGCTGTGTGCATGTGTGATGCACGAGCCTTTGGCTCAGAAATTATCTATACATTCATCACAACTCCAGTTTTCTGCTCTCAAAAACCTATAGATTGTATTGACTCCATTTCTGCCAGGAAAGCACCCCTACAGAGGATATTTCTGTGTATAGAGAGGTAAACGGATTGAGAAATCTGCTGTGTGTTGATTCTCTTTATGATATTTTGCACATTAACATGGAAGTGTTGCTTATGTACTGCTGAAAGCAGGAATTTGCTTTTCAATTCAAGTTATATTGAAATGCATGAAAATGGGCAATTTATAATTTTGAATAATAAGCTGAAGTTTGCAGTATAGAGTTGTTCATATGAGCTAGTAGAAAATTACAATGGAAAGAATAACATCACATCTGGATAGACACAGTATTATTTTGTACAGAAATAGGATTTTATACAAAGATAATGTTACATGAAGAGATGGGGTTCTGCCAGTGGTCTGCAGGGAATATTGAGGGTTTTGAGGTAGGTGGAAGGTAGAACTTGTCCTTTTCTTAAGTGTGGTTTCCACCCAAGAGAAGTTGGCTGAAGAGGTTGTTCTAGACAATGCATGAATTTGGTCTTTCTTCAAAAGCTGCTATTGATTTCATGCTGTACGTGCTGATCTGACAAAATGTTCCCCAAATAAACGCAATCTGAGCCCTTTGAGAGAAGCTTCACAGAGAAATCAAATCAAACAAAAATGGGAGCTTGGGCAGTTCATGCATTCCACAGTAATACTTTAGGCTTAGTGATATTTTTAATGGATCTGAATGGGATGCTGAGCTGGAGAGTTAAACAAAGACTTACAGAAGATTTTTGAACATGGCCAGAGGCATGGCAGACACTTGAAGGCTGCACTCCCACCTCAGTCTCTGCTTCTGCAGCCTCCTGTGTTTCCCTTACTGACATACAGCTAAGGTTATCTGGAGTACTCCTCATGCTGGGTTTTTTGCCAGCTCCAGGACTAACCTGAGGATCTCACCTGCAGTATCTTTGCAAGCTGCCAAGGCTGCTCCAGCAGCAGGTCTAGCTCATGCAGCATGTGCAAGAGTTTCCTCCCTTTTTTCAGTAGCTCTTTTCCAGTAAATCTTAGGAGGGGTCTTTTTGCATCCTAGAGGAGGGACACAATGCTTGTGAGAGCTGCTTTCTCCAAATCACCTGTGTCCAGGCAGAACAGCAATGACACCTCTGAATGCAGTGTGACCTCTTCAGGTGGCATTCCCTTCACACCCACTTGCCTCAAAGCTGGTGTGGTCCGCAGTTGTGGTCTAGCACAAGCTTGTCACAAGCAGGTGGCTGCCAGGATCCTGCTGGGCTGAATGCCTCTCTTGGGGCATTGGAAATACCTGTGGCAGGGGGAGTGGGTAGCTTCAGCCAAGGTTTTTGATTCTGTGTAGCCCCATGCAGATTGTGAAGGGGTTGTGTCAAAATGAGTGAAGTTGGGGGTGGGATGGGGGCTGAGACAAGGGATGTGCTGTGCAGCACCATGAAGATGACAGTCCCTGTTCCACAGGTCAGATGCTTTTCACCGCTTCTTAAAGCCTTGGTGCAGAGTAAAGGTGGCTGCAATGAAACCAAAGAGCAGAAACAGCCCTCTGTTAACTAGGACATAGCACTGTTAATTTTATCCTAAACCGTGCACTTGGTTGAGCTCTCAGCTACACTGCTCTTGCCAGTGGGACTTGGGGGTTGGCCTCATGCCTTTGGGATAGGGCTCAAAATCTCTTGAAGACTCCAGGACCAATATTGTTCTACCTAAGAACTTGTTGTAACCTCCTCCCATTTGAGAGGAGTACTTTTGAGAGCTCAGCTTTTCTGCTAAATAATAAGTTTTCCTCTTTTATTAGTCCATTATGAGAGTTATTACAGCTCAAGTTCTCTGTCCTATTTGGATAAAAACTACTTGGATAAATAGCACTGAATTCCTCGACCTCAAATGATGGTTTTTCTGGGCACTGGTACATAATTTGCCCTGGTGTGTCACATCTGCTGGAAGGTTGAGAGAACTGGGAGAATGTGGTCCCAGGGCCTCACTGGGTGGTGCTGGGAGATATCAGGAAACTTGTGGAGAGGTGAAAGAAGGACCTGAATACCTGAGGAAAAGACCCAGAAAAGAGATGAAAAATGTCACTGTAGGGAAACCTCCAAACTGGTCAGTCCAAAGGGGGTTTTTAAAGCTGATTTCTGCAGGAGAAAGCTCCTGGTAGCAAGGAGTCATGGTGCCCAGCAGGTGCAAACATTCACTTCATAGTAACCTTAAAAACTTCATACTGCTTTAAAAAAATATGGTTAACTTTTCCTCTGTAACACGCCCCTGAACAGCCTAATGGGTGTGTCTGCTCCATTGCATTTCCTCTCTTTCCTCCTAGGAAGTGGGATTCACCTCTCTTCCCATTACTATGGATTTGTTTCTTTGCTAGGGTGGAAATCCATGTTTCCTGCACTGATGAGTAATTCCTGAAATCCCCTGACATTAGCTGCCATCTCTATTATTGTGGCTACAGGAAAGCTATTTTGTGTTTCAAGGATATCAGCATGGTGGTGTGGCCACATCCTCTTCTAAGTCATGCAGGAAGGCAGCAATTACTCTTGTGGGTTTCAATCTACAGCACAGAAAAACATGATTTTGCTAGGGCCACACTCAAGCCCACTTACCTCTAGCCCGTTCCCAAAACATCCTTCCTTCCTGGTGCTCCTGCCTGTTAGTCCCCAGTAGTGGCTTTTGATCCAAGCAGGAGGCAGGTGATGGAGCAGCAAGTGAAACCTTCCTGGGAAATGCTGGGCTTGCAGCCTGTGTGCCCTAATTCCTGTTGGGAAGGAGGCTCTGCCATCCCACTCACTGCAGATGTGCTTTTCCTCTGAAATGCTCCATGCATTGCCAGGCTTCAGGTCTCTTCCCACTGTATTGGGCTTTCCAGGTTTTCTTCTACTAAAATTCATATTAGCTGTGCTAAAGGCAGGATTTGAAAATGGATGTTGGCAAATTGTTGCCACATCCTTGGTGAAGATGAAATTGCACATACATTTCCTGCTTTACAGCAATTAGCAGGTGAGGAATGTGTCACCCAGGCACGTCACTGTTCACCTGGAAAAGCCCACCTACCAAACCACTTTGCTCTGGTACGTCTCTCTCTTAAAATCAGCACATCAGTAAATCCTGTGGCCTTTAGTCCAGTGCTGTCATTTTTAGTGGATTTTAGAAAGAGGATCCAGGATGAAAGGGAAGGAATTGCTGGCATTCTGGCTTCTTAACCCTTCATTTCCCCATCAACAGTTCCCAAAGTTTCTTATCAGGCCCTAACAAAACATCCCTGCTGGTTTTTTCTCCCCATCACACTCACACTTGAGTCTGTGAGCTCTCTGGAGGTTTTGCTTCCCCTGCAGCAAGGGCAGAGGTTCCCCAGGTGTCCCTGGGGACTCAGCACACCACAGGTGGCTCCTGCAGGAGCAGAGGAGGGAGTAATGCCTCAGACCACCCCCTGCTATGCTGGGTTTGTGTCCTTTCATCTTCTGCACTGCAAATTGCAAGTCTTCTGTCAAATGATGGAAGTGCCAGATGGGATGGATGGGTAGGGAGGCAGGAGTGTGTGTGTCTGAGCTCAGCCTGTGCCCAGTGTGGTGGCTGTTGGGCACTCGTGCTGGGGACACTGATGACAGCAAACAGGGAAAGCTGGTTATGCCACAGCAGCTGTACTCAGGAACCAGCTCTCCTAGCTGTTCTGTAAAACTGATCTTATTTTTTTTAATCTTGGCTATCTGCTCTGCCTCCAAGGAGGGGCAGGCATCAGCATCAGCAGAGGTTGCATGACAAAGAAAGTTGAGCCACACTGACCTCAGCAAATTTTATTTACTTAGTTTTTAGAAGTGCTATTTATCATATTGAACTAACACTGTTATCAGAAGACATTTGTGCAACCTCCTGAAACTACCTGGCTATGTGTAATATGCCACCTATAAATAAATGCCATTTTAAATGTCGAGTCATGCGGGAAGATAAATAAATTAGTTTCCTGGGCTCATTAGAGATGAAAGCTGGGGTTTTATAGCAGGATGAAGAGAATTGCACAATGCACTTCCATATGGCTTATGAAATGTGTATGAAAACCATTTTCTCCTACCCATGCTAATTATGATATATAAATAGATACTGTTTCCCTTTGGGCACTTAGTTAGCGGGATTTTTTTTTTTAAAGATGAGTGCAATCACTTGTATGATGCATTTCTGTAGGCCTTTAACATATCTCTAAATCAAAATACATATTTTTATAGCAATAAAATGACCTTTCACTAATTGGGAAAGAAAATGTTAACCAATAGGTGACAGTTGTCATGAGTGCTCAGCACAGTCAGAAGTCATTTTGGCATTTGCCTTTAAACTGTAGCTGAGACAAGTGTTTAAATAATAATTTTTTAATCCATGTGTCTATAGGAGTTTTGTGTGAGTGTGCTTAAGGAAGGAGAAGGTGATTTGTGCTGCCTCTGGCCAGGCTGCAGACTAAAATCAAAGCACTGTTTTTCACTCGGGGCACAATTTTGCTACAGGACGTGTTGGCAGAAGACTCCTCTGAGTGTGTGCCACTGGCCACTGCTAGTGAGCAGCCCACCCTGCTCAGTGAATGTCCTACAGGGCAGCAGCAATGCGTTTCCAGCCTGTCTGTAGTCCAGCAAATGCCCTACTTGGAACCAGTGGGTGATATTCACCAGAGCAGGCTGGGAGAAATGGCCCTTTGAAGGACGACAGAGCTGTGGCAACACAGTAAACTGTCACTTTTCCAGCATATTTGAATACTGTTTATTATAAACATTGCAAATTAGTATCTCTAACTGAGAAAAAATAAAACTGGATGCAAAAATACACTGGTGGTATATTGCATATACATATAAATACATTATATAGTTTGCACAGTCATCAGGCATCTTCCTTCCGGACCGACTTTCCACAGACTGATGCAAAAGTGGAAACAGAGGAAAACAGAAGGGAAAGGTCTCCAAATATACACAGTGCTGTTTTGGCAAGTGATTAAGTTCCCAAAAAAAACTGTGCTGTAAGAATAAAACAGAGTTTCACAAGAGACCCATTTGCATTTTCACATCATATCTACCTCACAGCACAAGGGGAAAGAGTGAGCAAGAGAATGGTGACACATACGGGGTGCTCAGTATGTACTGATGACATTTGGGACCAGTTCCACACCCCATTCAAAGCCATTGTTGTTAATGGGGTCTGGAAGTCCTCTCCTTGGTAAGGAGGACTTCAGTAATATCCAAAGTGTTTTACCAGCTGCTGCCTTAGCCCACACAATCCATTGCAATAGGCAGCTTGCTCCCAGCCTCTTTGAGGGGTCCCTCTGTGCAGATGCACTGGATGGGGTCACTGCCAGGGGCCCAGGTGCTCCCACCTCATAGAGGTGGAGGAAGCACATGCTCTCCAGGGCCAGTTCTCCACTGGAAACCCCTGGGCCCTGGGAAGTGCTGCTGCCCTGAGTCAGAGTCTGCAGCTGCTCCAAGGGGACTGGCAGGAGCCCTGCCACAGCTGAGCTGCAGCTCCTCCTCCCCAGGAACCTCGTGCCTCTCCCACCAGCCTAACACAGCCACCCTGCCCGGCTCTGAGGAAGGCAGATGGATTGCAAGCATGCTCACATGGGATTTTCCCACCATCTCTGAATGTTGCTTTCAGTTTTTGTTTCCCTTCATTTCCCTAGAAGATAAAAGCTACATAGGTGGTGCCTGCTTGGTCTGTGATGTGGCCTTTGTGGCACCCTGAGAGGTAGATGGAGTTCAGAGCTCCAGGGCAGTGTCCAGGCAGAGAATGTGGTGGCACCAAGGAGACCTCAGAGGGAATCCATGACTGGTGGGAAGAGCAGCCCGGGTCTTTGTGGGCACTGCACTCTCATCAGTGCACCCTGTGCCCAGCCCCACATGGAGGACGATGATTCCCACAGAGATGCTGAGCACCAGACTGGGACAAAGCACTTTCCATAGGAAAAGGTGGCAGTGTGTGCCATGCTTTGCTCCAGGAGATGGCCTCCATCCCCAGCTCACCCCACAGTCCAGCACAGGGCAGTGCCAAGGCATGCCTTGGTCTAGGACACGTTGATGTTGGAGAAGAGCGGGGCTCTGGGCTGTGTGGATGCTGTGCTGTCTGCCAAGTAGCCCAGGATGCTCTTGAGTTCACTGCGTGACAGATTGGCTTTGATGTGCAGGAATGCTTCCAGGTGCCTTTTGCTGTGGAAGAGAAATGGGCAGGTGTTATTTCCTCCCACGCACCTCCACATGTCAGGGCCACTGCACCAGGATGTGGCTCTCACCCTGTGGCGTGTGCTGACGTCCCCTGTGGGTGCCAGCTCAGTGTCTGGCAGTCCTACACAAGACCCTGCACTGTCCTGGGATGTCTGAGGTAGGGAAGGGAATCTCCAAGGTAAAGGAGAAAAACCAGGCCAGAATTTGGAATATATCAACAGGCTTTTATTCATATCTTCCTTTGCTTTCTGATAGGACTGGGATTGCCACTGGAAGGCAGCCCCCACCCAGGTTTATAGGCTCAGGCTGTATGAACCTCACCTATATTCATATTTGACTGCTTTCTGGCTCAATTAAAATTCCTTATGAGTATTAACAAATCTATTTCAGCATCTCTTACCGGATATCTGGGTATGTTGTGGCGAGTGTTGCAACTTCAATTTTAATAGCACCTAAATCCTGAAGTCGGATTATTTCAGCCAGTTTGGGGAGTGCTGAATTCAGCCATGTGGCTTGAGATCCCTGCAAGAAGAAAAAGTGGTTAGCAGGACATCATGGGGGTGCAAACTGCCCCCCACCCCAGGAGCTGCCCCCTTAGGCTGTTTCTTGGCAAGTGGAAAGGACACATCAGTGATTTTAGGTGCCTCATTGTTTTCAGTGCTGTTTCTGCCTCAGGCAGCCTTGGAAAAACTGGATTAGCTTTTTTATGGTTTTTAATCCTCTCACACAAGTGGTGTGTGATTTGCCATAAGACTGAGGCTTCCACACCCACCTCAGCAGATTCTATCTGCTCATTTCCTTTCCCTTGGGTTTCTGTGCTGCCTGGTGTGTGTACCAAGGTCTGTGGGCCAGGTGAGTCACTGCCCCGTGCTGCTCTGCCCCAGCTCCAAACACAACCCTGCCTTTGGCATCTCCAGGTATCGTCAAAATCGGGTAGAAGCCCCAGCTAGAGCTTCTTCCTGACCATTGGAATTTCCAAGGTACAGCTGCCTGACCTCCTGCCCACTCTATATGAAACTCAGACTTGTTCCTTCTCCAGACAAACATGCATGGGGTGATGGAGGACAGGTTTTGGCTTAGCTGTTAGCTTTTTTTCCAGGTAAAATTAGAGGCATGGAAGGAGGGAGATGATCTCAAAGGACAGAGAGGGGTGTTCCAGCTGTGGCTCTCAGGGAGAAATTCCTTGCATACCACAGACCCCCACACTGCCTGCTTTAGCCCCTGGCTGACCTAAAAGCTGCAGCGTGGGGGAAATCAAGGGTGAGAGGAAACCCAGACTCCACGGAAGCTGTACTGAAACCAGAAAATATTATCTAAGTCTTTTGACCCTATTAATATAAACCTTCGAAAGGGAACTGCCTGTGGGACAAAGGAGGATGAAATCATGTCTCTCCAAGCAGGGAGGGGCAGGCTGTTTACAGGGGACCCTTTCTGCCTACAGGCACTTAGAGACCTCTTTCTGCCTAAGGTCCTGCCTTCCAGGAAATTAAGCTGAGTTGAAAAGTTAACAAAAGTTCCCAGAATTACTTTCCTGTTTTTCAGTGTGCCCTGTGCGATGTGTTTATGGCAAGCACTCACGTACATTGCTGGTGCAGAAGGCTTCCAGGTCAGCAGCATTCTTGGAGATGTGTTGGGCCAGAGTTTGCTGCTGTGCTGGAGTTTTCAGGCTGACCTTCCTCTTCAGCAGCCTCACAATGTACTCTTTAACCAAACGGGCATGGATCTTCTCAACAATAGCCTGTTGGGAAGGAGAGGAGGGAATCATCTCTTTTGCTTGGGGACATAACAAACCATGTGTGTGGATGGAGGGCAAGAGCATCCTGGGTGCTGTGAGACATGCCCCACCAATGCCTGCTGCAGATTACACAGCAGGAGCAGCCCTGGTTGCCAGCCTCCCAAGACTGGTTACAGCACATCCTAGATGCTGAGAATTTCCTTTGTGCTCTAAGAGGAATGGGAATTTCCAAATGCTGTTTCCTTCTGGGAAGAGTATAAAGTGCAGAAAAAAAACTTGATGTGCTAGAGGATTAACAGTATTGCAGAGAAACAGGAATTCATGCTGCTCTTCCTGTTCTTCTCTCTAACACATAAAACATCATAATTTGTCCCAGCTACTAAAAAGACAAAGACAGGAAAACAAATATTGCCTTATATTATGATATTTCATATATAGTCCAGCACCAGTGAGGATGTGGTTCTGGCTCAGCTCTCTGGGATTCGTCCCATTTGCATCCACCTCCTCCAGTCCTTAGGGCAATCAAAGGAGCAATGAGACTGAACCATGCAACTGCATTTGTGTTTCAAGGTTGCTGAACCAAATCTGTAATTAAAGCCACATGTTGGGTGGTCTCTAAAGCACTTTCTCTGCATCAGGGGTGGTTTGCTCTGCAAACAGTGCAGCAGAGCTGCAGGAGTCTGCTTCTGTCAGAGGAGGGTAAGATTTATGTGTCTAATCTGGGTAAGCAGCATGCTGAAGGAAACCCTGCCTGAGAGGCTTCCTGATGCCAGGCCAGCTCACCAGAGGTCAAGGCAGCTCAAGCTGCAGAGGATCAGAGCTGAAAATGCAGCCCCAGGGCCCCAGAATCCCTCCAATATTTCTCTTGGACTTACATGGTAAAACGGGTCCTTTAAGGTTTGGAAGTCTGAAATATGTTTGCTGGTGGTTTTAATGATCTCATTCATAATTTCACTGCTGCAATCCCATTTATTCTCTGTAAACTTCTTGTACATTGGCTGAAAAAAAAAGGAAAATCTGCTAAGTTACCTCAAACAAATTGTATGCACATGTATATTTGTCATTTCTACATGCAGAGTATCCCATGTAGTGAGAGTGTGGTGTGTAGTCCTGTGCAGGGTGTGTGGTGATGCCTTAGAGGACAGGGGAACAAGGGGCTGGGTCCCCTTCTTGGTTCCTCATGATGAAGAAGACCAAGGGCTTCTTCTTCTTTTGAAAGGTTAGTATTGGAACTGTTTTTATTATTTCTGCCTCTTTATTTTCCCCTCACCATCTTGTCTGATTAAAGAATTATGGAACCATCAGGGGAAAAAAATTGAATCCTTATGAGATATTTTCAATCATAACTTTTCACAGCCACAGTAAATAAATATGAAAATGAAAAAAATTGCACCCCTGTTCTCTTGTGCCTTCCAAAAGGCTCTACAGAGAAAGCAGGAGAGATTGTGCCTGAACATTCCTGACTCCTACACTTCCTTTTCCTCCACCAAAATTGCTCAACTTGAAAAGATTGTGTTATATATATAAACAAACAAAAAAAGCAAAAAAAAAAAAGGAAGCCAGAAGTACAGAAATGCCCTTCAGGTCACCTTTATGGGGAAGTCAAAAGCTGTGTAATTGCAGTTTGCACCATTAGTGATATTTTCCTGCAGTGTGGAGAGCAAACAGCTGCAGGTTGAGACCCTCCCTGCTGCAGCTGTTGTCTCAGATGCCATCAGCAGGTTTTATGGTTTCTTTGTGTTTTTTATGTTCACCTGCACAGTCATGCCTGTGTCATTGCACCCATTTTGCCTGCAGGCTTGAGGCCAGCTGAAGGAGAGCTTAGTGGGAGTTTTCCAGCAGCAGTGTGGGTTAGGACCGATCCTGTCCCTTCTGAACTTGGCTGATCTGAATCAGAGATTTGAGCAACAGATAGCACGGCAGGAGAACCTGCCCTGCCCTGGTATCAGCTGAGCCATGGGGCAGGAGGATGTGGGGCACAGATATGGTACCTTCAGCTGGGCAAAGAGCTGTTGGAGCAGCACATCAAAGCCACTGTTTTCAATATCAGCGAGAGTGCTGAGGATATCGGCTTTACTGTCATCCTTTTCTGCCACATATTTCTCCGTGTATTCTCTGCAAGAAAATACCAGCCAGGTCAGAACAGTCTATCCTCAGAGGACAGAGAGAGAAATTCAGAGGTCTCCAAATCTTCTGCAGGCAGATAGACCTACGTCTGTTCACTCTGCAGTACCTCCCCCTCTACACACTGCCTGCAGAGGAAGGAGCAAATCCTTTTCTTTTGGACCCTTACCTAAAATTCCAGCAGTTGTTAATATTTGCAATCAGTATAGGTTTGTAGTATCTGTGCTTCTTGCTTTTCTCCTTGAAGTCTTCAAAGGCATCCCTGTAGCTGGAGGGGAGATGGGAAGAGGAGAGGTGGGTGAGTGGTTGCCCAGGTGCTGTGCCAACCCCAGTGCCCACAGCCCCTGCCCACCTCACCTCCTCAAAAAGGCTGGCAGCTCCTTCAGCAGCCGACGGGACAGCTCCTCACCCACAGCCTTGCTGATGTCCTCTGCTCGCTTCTGGCTGCTGTAGATACTCTAACAAACAAGCAAGATCAATTTGAAATGTTGCCTGCTCCAAAAAGACCAGGTTTGCTGGGTAAAAGAAGCTGCAGATCCTTTGCTGAGAACTGCACCCAGCTCTCCTGCATCCCCCCCTGCAACTGATTCAGAGACCACACAGAGCAGCTGTACTTAGCTGAGAGGTTCAAAAGGAGCATGAAGAAAATCTAGAAAACAGCTGAGAAAGTAGGCAATTTGACACTTGGTTTTGTTTCTTTTTTTCTTTTTTTTTTTCTTTTCTTTTTTTTTTTTAATGTCGTTAAGATTGCATTTAAATTAACAATTTAATCACAACAACCTCAACACATGATTTATTTATTTTTAAAAGTAAGCTCAACTAATCCTCTGCAGCCAGAGGATGGAAAGGGGCAGCTCTGCCTGTGGCACTTTCCCTGGGAGGAAGAAAGAGACTCCCCATTTCTCAATCAGCTGAGCCTGTCTCCGTTGCTGGGGATGCAGAAGAATTTGCATAAGAGAATGAATGCAGTTTTTCTTCTTGTTTTGCTTGCAGAGGCATTTGCCTCTGTCCTATGGTACACCAGGCTCAAGACAGATTACAGTTTTGAGCTTCCCTGTACCACCCACCTCTGCTACCACTCTACACAAGTGACTTGGCCTTTTCCTTTTCTGCATTGACCATAGTTGGTCTCAAATCCTAAGCAGGTAAAGGATGTAATTGTTTATTTTTAATATAGCTACGTATTACCTGGATAACAAATATTCCTAGCAGTTCACTCTGAAAATGCCCATTTAGCTTCTCTGGTTCCTTGTCTTCTTTCCATCTTTGGATTTCTTTATCTAAACATCTGCTCAGTGAATTTTTGACAGTAACCTTTAGGGAAGGAAGAATAATGGCATTTACTATAACATGGATGCAACATCTCCTGCCTTATGCAGGTTTTACTCCCCCACCCACCTTTTGCCTGGCTCAGCAGACTTTTTCCTCAGCCCTGGCTGGGAAATGAAGGCTCCTCATTAGGAGATGTTTGACCCATGACTTCAGAGCAACAAGGACAACCCCCTCACAATACCCACCTACACAATACTGAGTTGAGCATTTTAGGGTAGGAGTGAAGATCCCATCACACCCCCACATCAGGGGGATCAGGAGGGCAGGGAGGGGAGCAGTGGGTAGGAAGGTGGCAGCAGCTACATGTGCCAGAGCCCAAATTCCCCCAGCCACGCACTGCGTGTGTGTCACACTCAGAGCCACCTGCTTTTGCAATCCTTTTTCATGAGCTCCTCTGACACCACACAAGTGCTGGAGAGGGAAACAAAGTGCTCTCAGGTTTTCTCTGCTCTGACCCCTCTGTGCTGCAGTGAGGCTTTGGAAATGGTCTGTGCAGTGTCTGGCATGTCCTGCTGATCCCCCAGTGTCCTGTTCATGCGCTTTGCAGACCTCACACCACCTCTCCCATATGCAAACCATCACAGACTACATCTAAACTTGGAACTCATCTGCTCATTTTCCAGGAATTCCAGCCCCAAATGCCAAAAACACTGAGCTATGGGAGTACTGTAAAAGTGGCTTCTTGTTTCCATTAAGGAAAGGGTGATACAAAAACCAGAACAACTTTTCTTTTCTGCAGATCAGGGGATTGATTCTCCATTAAAGAATGAGATTTGTCAAGACCAGATCTCTAAGCTTTGAGCTCACCTAAGGTCTGGTACTTCTGCAGGGACTAGGAGTAATCCAAGATCCTTCAGAGATTCCTGCAAGAGGGATCATAAATCCCTCTGGAGATTTATCAGACAATTAGAAGTTGCCCATAGATCTGTTGTTGGACTTTCCCCCTGTTGCAACAAGATTTACAAGAACAGAATGGTTCTTTTCTCATGGCTCCCAGGGCTAAGCAGAAGTTTGCTCTGCAAGTCCCATCTAGCAGAAATGTGACCTGTTTCCCAAAAACAAATAAAAGCTTTTGCTTTTCCCTGGAAGGGTGTGTAGGGTGTATGGTTCACTGGTGAAGAAGTGTGTGTGCAGGACAAGTCACAGCTTCTCTGAGGAGTCATATGGGAGCAGTGAAGAGAAGACCAGGAGTGACTGAATCTTTCTTACCTCTTCACTGTCAAGGTATTTATTTTCAAGCTCTTTGCTCAGACTTGAAGGCAAAAGGCTTCCAAGCTTAACTTTATCCAACTCCATGGCTAAAGCATGATCTTTTCTCATGTCTCTGGAATGAAAAAAGCCAAACAATTGTATTTTCCAAGGGCAGCGTAATTCAAGACAGCTGTTGATGCAAATCACTAACACTTTTTGAGGGTATCAGTGAAAAAACACTTTTTGAGGATATCTGAAAAAACAGATGGAAATGTACACTGTCCTCAGTCCAGACAGGACTTGGAGAAGCTGAATGGATATGTGCCAGGGGTGAGACCTGTGAGGGTGGGACCACAAGCAGCCCTGCGAATGGAGTCATGGTCTGTCAAACTCCTGAGTACCAGCCACTGTGCTCTGGTGGGGATGGGGGACCTGAAGTAAGTAGGGGAGTCTAGCCCCTGGACATGATCTCTCTCCATCCATATAGAGGGGAAAACAGATGAAAAGCTGGTGTTTGATGGCTGGGAGGTGGTCCTTCAGCAGACACCTGGACGTGGCCTTTGGGAACACTCCCAAAGCAGCTCCTAGCCTGGCCAACATTGTCCCGAGTGCTGGGCTGAGCCCTACTCCTCACAACTGCTCACTTCCAAACACAGGCTGGTTCAGGCCTGAATATCCTGAACTAGAGCACAACACTGGCTGTGGAAAACTTCCGGGATCAACACTGAATCATTACACTCATCAGTGAAACATGAAAAGGAAAAAGTGGAGCTGAATGACTTTGGAACAGAAGAAACATTGCTGATGTCTTTACTGGTTTCCACCTGAGAAGTGAAAGCCCTCAATTCTCCACTCAATACTATTAGCCACAACAAGCAATATTTTCAGTTCAATAACATACAGAGTTTATGGGACCCTTGGATTGTGTCCTCTCATAGGGGTGCACCCCTGGCTCTCCTAAAGGTGAGGAAAACACAGACTGTGGGTAACACCTAAGCAACATCCTCCATGCCCAGGATAATTGCATCTCAGGTTGTCTTATTGTTTGCTCTCTGGTACAAAGGGCTGAAATTCCCAAATTTTCCAAGAGTGAGCTCAGGTCTGCAACTGGAATAGATATCAAGGCAATGAACCTGACCAATTTACCCCACCAATGAAGCCCTAAATATCTCTGTGTCTGTTGCCCAGAAGCCAGAATGGTGAAACAGCCCTTCATTTACAGACTAGCAGCCTTGAGAGTCCCTTCTGGCCAGACTGTAAATCAGCACATCATCAGTAACACCAGTAACTTAGCCAGGTGCTGGACTGCACCGCAGTAATACTAACTCATAAATCAAGCAAATGCCTGGGTTTGCAGCCAATGAGCCTGTTTTGATTTCCAGGGGTAAACATGTATAAAAGCCCACTTACTTTGGATAAAAGTTGTGCACCCACGAGAGAAGAAGGTAAATATCCTTGTCTTCCAGATGAGACTCAGCATTTTTCTTTGCCTGAGAGGCAAAATAATTGTGGTAGAGTTCTGCATATGTGCTGAACACATTAAACTCAGGAGGATAAAGCTTGTTAATATACTTGGCAACAACTGTCAGATCTTCTTTCATTGTCTTTCCCATGTGCAGGAGGTTCTGGCCAACTGCAGAGAGGTTCTCAGTTCTAGGAGTACGGCTTGTGTCTTTCATTCGAGCCTCTACTGACTCCTTTACTGTAGCCATCCAGAGCTCTTTCCATTTTCTAGGTCTAAATTGCGTATTTTGGTCAGGTGGATTCTCTGACATGTAGTTCTGATCTTCTTTCTCCTGTTCTTTCAGAGCCTCCACTGCCTGCTGTAGCAGATCTGGGTTTGTTTTTGCAAGCAGCACAGAATCCTTCAAGGTGCTGAAGACTTTGTGCTTCAGAATTTCATAGACAGATTCAATGTCTTTCTGACTGGTGTTCAATCCTTCCTCACTTTTGCTAGACAGGCTCTTCTCCAGGACAAACAGGTGTTGAATGGCATCACAAAGCTTTTGCTCTCCAAGGAGATCCATGACTTGTTTGACTGGTGAAAATAGAACAGCCTTTCTTTAACCAAGGGTGAAGATTTAGACTTCTGTTTTATAAAAAATGATGGCTCTGGAATATTTTTTTTAAATGCTTATACTTCCAAAATTCTAGCTCTTGGGCTCCTACACCTTGTAGAAAGTCTGTTTAATTAAAGATCAGATTATTCCTAGCTTGCCTTTAACTGGAGCAATGGAAACTTGAATACCCATCACCAGTGTGTTGCATATGGACAGCTATTCACAAGCCACCTATAATTGTTTCCAAAATTTAGCCTTGTGGAGTTAGTTAGTTATTGCTCATCCCCCTTCCCATTAATATGACCTCAAGTCAGAAGCATGGCATTAGAAATAATGTAGATGGAAAGATGTAACTAAAGATGTGCTGAAGGAAATACCACATGGGCTCTCCAGAAATAGATTTGGCACTACCTGACCTGTGAAATTGTTTGAGAGGACACATTTAGTAAGCAAGACAAATACAATTGAACTATCTTATCTGAACTACAGCCAGTTACTTGAGACAGGGAAGCCTGGGAAATTATTAGTTAAAATGGCAAAGTTATATCCCAAAATATGATTTGTTAGCTGTGTAATGTTTGCATGGAGGACTCTGGGAGAAATCTTACATTATTCATGAAACTCATCTTACTTCATTTATCCTTAAAGATTGTGGCACAAAAGCTGGGAGTGCCCTTTTGACATCTGCTGATTGCACAAAGTTCAGAGACATTATTGAAACTGAGGGCTTGGTGTATTTCACAGGAACAATCAGATAACTTGAATAGTAAATGGGCTGAAATTTAATGGCACAAAACACAAGATACAAATGCAATAGAACAAAAGTTACTTAGCAACAAACAGGATTTTCTGCTGCAAGCTGGATGTGAATCAGCTTGAGATGGAGGAGGAAGAGAGACGCCTGGAGAATTAGTAAATCCTTACTGGCAGGTGGTAGTGAACATGTCAGTTACAACCCCAGGATATACTCAGTGAGAAATATCCAGCTGAGATGGGAAAATAGGAATATATTGTACCACACATTGGTAGTGTCTCATCTGGAATATTTTCTGCAATTAAGGTCGCTTTAAAAAATCTGGTTGCTTTAAAAAAGAATTAAAAAAAAAGACATTGGGGATGGGGCAATGCAGTGGTAGGTAAGAACACAAAAGGCCTGCTTTCAGCAGCAATTTCAAGACCAAGAAGGAAAACCACCAGATAGGGAAAGCATCTGACACATGGAGAAAGAGATGCCAGTTAGACAGGTAAAGGCTTGTCTGGAAATGAAATAATTTGTACTAGAACGAGACTTTTTAGGAGGAGATGGAGGAACTGAGCTGAGAGTTACACCTTGATTTCTCACCCACCCACCCATAGTTCTCTGTGCCCCCATGGGAAGTAGAAATAAGTTTTGTTTTGCACAGAAAACCTGCAAATGGACAGCTCCTCAAGGACTGTGCAGTTGGTACTAAAAGACTAGGACTTGAGGTCATGTCTCACTCAGCCCAATTTTCCCCAGGCTTCTTGGAAAAGTCACTTCAATCTACCAGTACCTTTGTTTCCCTAGGGGACAATACTCTGCCTCACACAGCCCCTCTAGAAGCAACTATGGCCGATGAAATGGTGCAAGGAGGATGGAGGAGCACTTACCACTGGGTGGCTTGGTCTTTTTAACTATTTTAAATGCACTTTTAAGCATTCCCTTTATTCCTTTGTTCCCCTTCTCAGGGCTGTCCCCGGCAGAGATGCAACTCTCATTGCTTGTGATGGAAGAGGCACGTGAAGCTCTGCAGGCTGCCTCTGGCCTCTCTCTCATCTTCTCCTGGTCCCTGGACCAGATGTCATCTGCAGAAGGTTCAGGACAGGCAGGGACTTGCTCAGCTACTGATGGTGATGTGTTTTCAAACGGCCTGTTTGCATCAATGCAACCCTCCGATCCACTGCGCATTCCAAAAGGACCACTTTGGAAGAAAGGTAACATTTTCATCATTTTCCTTCTAGCCTGTAAATGAAAAAAATTAAAAAAGGAAAAAAAAAAGGTCAGATTATAACAGGAAGAAAAATACCAAGGAGAAAGCATGGCAAGGCGTATGTGTGGGCAACATGGAGAATGTTACACATCTGGTGTGAGCACAGGAGAATTCCTGAGCAACACCATCCCAGCCAATGCAGAGAATGGAAGCAGCTCTCTGGTCTAAATTAGAGAAAAATCAAAGAGCTCTTTTGAGAGTGATTCAGATGTCCTGATTTCAGACCTTGAGCTTGTCAGGCTCTCCCATGGGATGCTGTGTGACCATGGACATAAGCATGGATAGACACATGAGTGATGTGGGTGGGACATGTGTCCTGTGCCTTCAAAGCAACCACAAAGCTCTCATACTCTTACATGGCATCAGGATCAATTCCCACCTTATTCAGGACCTTTTTTTTCCTGATCTGTGCTCAAGGTAAGTGGGAACCAGGCATGAGGATCAGGGTAGTTTAGTCTTGTTTAAACAGACATGATCCTGCCAGAGTCTGCCTTACCACTAACACTCTTACACGACAAATAATTAACAACAGAAATTTGTTATTGTACAACTTCTTCTCAGAATTCATATTTGGAATTATGTTCCTCTATAATTCAATAGATTGCACAATATTTATTTGCATAATGATAACCATTTGTATAATGATTATAATTATGCAGTTATTGTAAATAAATAAAGTGACTCAGTTTCCAGTCCTTACTCTAATAATGCTTTATCTAAAGTGACTTTCTAGGAGACTGAAGCACATCTGTATGAAGAACTCTCAGGCAAGTTGTACTGAGTAATGGCAGAAAAATTAGACTTCAAATAAATTAAGAATTTGGCTTCAGTTATACAGCCACAATGTGGTGATCTTCAAACACCTTTGTTAAGTTTATAATGTTCATGTGTCATGCTGATAAAAAAATTTACACTTATTTCTGGGAAAACTGGTTGGAAGACTGTGGCTTTTCATTCTAATTGTGTTTCCTCCTGCTGGCTCCTGGCAGCTTGGAAAGCTTTGAAGCATCAAGTTAGTGGTAGCAGCTGAGTTATACAGAGAGTAGTGAGAGCCTGGCTTTGCTGAGAGCTTTGCTTCTCCCTGCTTTGGATGCCAGGCCATGTTCAGGATTAGTAATGCTATTACCTTCTAAACACAACAAACATGAAACTCATTAGGGAAGGAGTTCTGCTTGCATGAGCAAGCAAAGGGGGCCTGAGCACCAGAGCTCAGCTGACAGGAGTTACAGAATAGTCTGAGCTGGAAAGGACCACCAATCCCAACTCAATTCCACAAGGATCACCAATTCCAGCTCTGAAGTGAATGGCCCATACAGGGATTGAACCCATAACCAAAGGCATTATTAGCACCATACTCTTAACTAACTGAGCTAATCCCAGGTTAGCCAGCAGCTGTGCCATGGCTGAATCTGTGCACATACATCTCCTTAGCACATGTACTGAGGAGGGGAGGGGGGAGCAGCCCATTCCAGCTATGCTAGTCAGGATGCCCCACTAGAATCCTGGAAGCAGTGGAAAAGAGCTCCTTTTGGATACATTTCCACTACAAAAACACTCAGAAAAACAACCAACCAACCCCAAAAAATCATGGCAACAGGCATGCTCTGTAAGTGATTTGGACTTGCCTAATTTTTGTAGGGCCCTTTTCGTAACCTGCATTTCCCAACACAACACTGTGCTTAGATTAATTCTGCCAAATCCCTTCCTTCCTGTTTGTTCAAGCACAGACTCGGACTCAGCTGAGTCCTTTCTCTCTCTCCTATTATTTTAAACAAAGCATTATTGTGTTTTTTGTTGGGTTGTTTTTTTTTTTTGTTTTCTAACCACAGAAAGTACCTCTCCCCTTCCAAAAGGCTAAGGTCTTTCATTTTGATGAATGATGATCACAAAGGTGGACTTTGAAGTTTTGGTTCTTCTTCAATGCCAAGTTAAATGCAACAGATCTTTGAAAAGCATTGAAGTGACACTACATGTACAGGAGTTCATAAGGGAATGATTAAGCTGGTTAGAAGCTGAGTTTTTAACATCTGTCAGAACTTTGTCATGGTGGTACTCAAAAAAAGCCAGCCCCAAGCACCTAGGTAAGGCTGTTGATGCAAAAGCTGCTATACTGTCACATTTGGCCAGTTTGAACTCTTGCCCAGTGATTATCATGTGCCACTGCTGGTTGACCTGTGTTTATATCTGCAGCAGGAAAAGCCAGTAAACCTCAGCTCCCACTTCTGCCTTGACATGCAGCCCCAGTCTTAATGTCAAGGGGTACCAAACACTCCCTGTCCATCTCTTCTCATTATTGTTGGATAACCAAGATCTTACTGTAAGAAATGCTTTTAAGGAACTTATAGAAAAAAATGCCAACACTTTCTACAAGAAATAGTCAGCTAAAATGAGGTGGTCCTGGTTGCATCTGGGGCACACAGGCTGGAAATGCTGTGCTAGCACTGCACCTCCTGCCTCTGTCAGCATGTGCTCCTGCCCAGCACAGCAGACAGAACATGCCAGGAGCTTGGCTTTGGCTTGGACAGCTGCATGTGCTCTCTGCCTGTGCTCTTCTCACAAATCAAAGCCTGCTAAAACTCCAGCAGGCTTCTAATTTTTTTTAGCAGGAGAAATGCTAAATCATTTCCCAGAAGTGAAATTCAGGTCTTGGGAAATGTACTGATTTGAGGTCAAGAGTTGACATTGTTCCCAACGCAGTATTATTACTAATTTACTGTTATCATCATCATCCTCATTATTGTTATGTGGCAACATGGTTTGTGCCAGGGGAGCCTTTAGCTCCAGTTATTTCTGACACAGCATATTCAGCTTCTGGTTTCACACCAGAAGAGCAGCACAGCTCACAGAGCACGCTCTGCCACCCCATCCAGATGCCCTGCAGCACTGGGACTGTGGTGCTGTGACTGCTGGTGTAGCTCCTAGTGGGATACAGCGAGCTCTCTGCTGATCACAGCACCTACCTCTGAATTGGAGCTTTTCTGGGATGGGCAGCAAGGGCAAGGGATACACTTTGAGCAGACTCAAGACACAGAAGGACCCAGCCCAGACTCTGGGCACAGTGGCTTCCCATTTCCTCGTCAAAGGAAACAGCTTTCATGCAGAATGATCTCATTGGTCAGGGGTAGCTCATGGTGTGCCAGAGAGCACTCAGGGGAAGAGATTTATTAATTATCCCTGTTCTGAAATTTTTGCTGAACTTTTCCTTGACTTCTTTTTCCTGAGCTGCTGCCAGTATTAACAAGCATTTGTTTGGATTTTTGGTCCTCTCCAGCCTGCTGACATACTAGGTCATGAGGACTTATATCTCATTTTAGTGGATATCTCCCATACTCTCACAGCCTCTCAGAAATCCAGAGTTATCTAGCAAAATTATCTATTTGTCCACACAAGAGCATCACACTGGGTCAAGCCATCTTTGAAGCAGTAGAGCAGTGAAGGCAGCTTGAGTTTAGTGTACCTCAGACCATGTGCTGACACCTAAACAAACTGCTAATTCATCAAAGCAGAGTCCACAGAGATGCCAGACCCAACTTCTGCAAGTTAGGAGACTTCCTAGGAGCTGAGGGGATTTTCCTACCATTTTTGTTATCTGGGTTAAGTATGAATGGAGACACCATGAATCTGTGGGCTCCCACTTGGCTCTGCCTGGGAATTCACAGTCCATAGAAGAGCTGGGCCACCCAGAGCCCCACCTTGACCTTCTACTGTGCTGCTCACATCCATAGTCCTATCTGCAGACCCCTGTGAGACACCTACCACCCAATATGTGCTCCAGCAGCATCCTGATGGTGGCCAAGTTCTGCTCCCAATGGGAGCTAAAGGAAAACAAAACTTGTCTCCAGTAAAGAAGCCAAGGCAGGAGCAGAACCTCCCCAGAGGCCTCAATCCATGCGCCTCAGCATCACCAGGCACCACTGTAGGGCTGGGGGTAATGAGGAACCCCAGAGATTTCGGGGAATGGCAGTGGCAGAGCAGGCAGAGGACCTCAGGGCATTTCACCTGGCATGAGAGAGATGTTTTAAGCCAGCACAAACCCATGTGTAGATACAGCTGTACAGTGCAGCAGTCATTTCCAAATGAGAATCTGATTTCCCTAAATTACTGACACACACCTGAAAACCATCCAATGAACCATCATTTCCTGTTGTTAGTGAGAATCTTTCAAACAGAGAGTGAGAAAATTATATATACACACACTGTTATTGGGAAAAACCACAGAGAATGCACTGTAATAGTCTCATTTTTTTCTTCTTGCTTCAAATCTGAGCAGCATAACTTTGAACTGTTGCTGCTGAAAGAGCAACCAGCTGCTGCTGTCTAGAGTTTTGTTTTCATAATACAGTTCCAAAGCCAAATCCTTCTTTAAGGCCTGGCGTTTGCAAAGTTCACTGCTAAAGCTAACAGCGACTGAGAAGATAAACAAATTCCCTGGGAGCTTCTCTCGGCACTTTCAAATTCTTTGGCTTTCCAGGCATCTTTTCATAGAGACGGTGAATGAAGTAAACCCAAACCTGAGCTCTCTGCTCCCTGATTTTCTTTATCAGAGCTGAAAAGCCTCCAAGTCCCTTGGTGGGGGCAGGCAGCTGACACTTTGGAGAGCGTTTCTTCAGGTTTTCTGTCCTGAGCTTGGGTGTCAAAGTGAGGCACCATGGCTTCTAGATTAGCCATATGCTCCAGTCACAGAAAGTTTCTTCCTCACTTTGCAGCAGCCTCAAAAAGAAATTCTACTTTGAACACACCAAAGTTCCTAACCCTGGGGTCGAATTTTTCAATTTGTGCTGAGGAGCTGATGCAATGGATATGGGGATACTGCACAAAGACAGAAGGGAATTTCTACAAACTTTTCAGTGCTCCGGGAAAAGGCAGGTCCTAAGAGCTGTGGGACATCCCTGACAAAGCAAAAGCAGTCACAAAAAGGCAAGCATGGCAATGCAGAAATGTGCCAGCTTGGCACAGTGACCCTGGCAGGGTGCAAGTCACAGGGGCTGCCCCAGGGCCATCCAGGGTCCAGGCTCTGAAATGATGTTTTTTCAGCACAGCCAAACTGAATGAATCACAATCCAATTACTTTCCTGTGGTTTTGGGGAAAACCACTTCCTTTAAATAGAGACAAAGAAGAGAGGGCAAAAGTGCCGCACTGGATCTGGAATCCAGTGCCAGATCTGGGTTTAGGACACTTTGGTGCCCAATACCTACATCTGGATTTTGGGAAAGTGTTGGGAGGGCAGAAGGGTAGGAAGGAGGTGAATGGTTTACAGCAGTCACTGCTTGAGCCTGTGCCCTGAAATTGAGGGGAAAAGCAGCACAAATCAGACGCAGCTGTCACAATGGAATTACCAGGCACATATCCTTGCGGTGCCCAGCCCTGGGACATGCCTGGAGCCGCTGTCCTGCCAGCGGTCCGATTTATTCCCCATTCTGATAATTACAAGGTGGGGCAGAAACCCTTCCCGGCAACCCACCCTTGTGGGTGCCCCTCGCTCCCCACTCTCGGACCCAGCAGAGAGCCCCCGAACTCCCCAGCAATGAGCCTGGAGCGGGGCAGCGGCTCGGGAGAAGCCGGCCCGAGGGGAAGGGGAAAGGGAAAGACCCGAGACTGACGGACTTACTCTGCGGCGGCTCCGGGCGGCGGGGCTGGACGCGGGCCAGCGGCACTGTCACTGTCACCGGCACTGTCAGAGGGTCTGTGCCCGGGGCGGGGGCAGCCCGGCTATAAGGAGAGGAGGGCGGGGGCGGGACCAGCTGCTGGGAAACTCCAGTTGCACCTCCCCTCGAGAGAAGGGAACCGAGAAATCCCCTCGGCGGGGAAGCGCCTGGTGCCGCGGGTCGGTGCCCGGCGCCCTGTCCCGACCGACGCTGAGTGCCGGGCCCTGCGCTCACTGCCCGGGGCTCGGCTCTTGGAAACGCGCCCTCAGGGATAGAGCAGGTGCCTCCAAAATGCCATGTTCTGCGCCTGGGGTGATCGTCTCTGGATGTGCAAACAGCCTGGGGGATTAGGAAAGGGACCTGAGACTCTTGGTTGACGGCAAGCTGAACATGAGCCAGCAGTGCCCTGGCAGGCAGGAGGGCCAGCACTGTCCTGGGGGCATCAGGCACAGCATCACCAGCCGGGCAAGGGAGGGGATTGTCCTGCTCTGCTCTGAGCTGGGGCGGCCTCACCTCGACTGCTGGGGACAGTTTTGGGCACCACAAAATAAGGAAGGCATAAGGCTAATAGAGAGTGTCCAAAGGAGGGCAACAAAGATGGTGAAGGGTCTGGATGGAAAGTCATATATGGAGCAATTGAGGTCACTAGACTTGTTCAGCCTGGAGAAGATAAGACTTAGGGAGACCTCATCACAGCCTACAGCCTCCTCACAAGGGAAAAGAGATGAGGCACGCACTGATCTCTTCCCAATGGCCACCAGTGACAGGACCCAAGGGAATGGCCTGAAGCTGTGTCACAGGAGGTTTAGGTTGGATATCAGGAACAGGCTCTTCACCCAGAGGGTGGCTGGGCACTGGAACAGGATTCCCAGAGAAATGGTCACAGCATCAAGACTGCCAGAGTTCAAGAAGCATTTGGATAATGCTTTCAGACACAAGGTGTGACTTTTGAGGCTGTCTGGTGCATAAATGGATGTTGGACTTCATAATCTCTGTAGGTCCTTTCTAATTCAGGATATTCTATGATTCTTGAAAGCTTTGCTTTCTGAGCAGGGCACTGCCACCAGCAGGCTGTTGGGGATGAGGTGCATGACTGAAAGCACAGCCGCCTGTCTCTGGGTCGTGCCTTCCCCGGAGCAGGGCTCACAGCACTCCCAGGAGACATGGATACCCTCCAGCACCTTCAGAGTGGGGATTGACTCCCTGCCTAGAGACTGAAAAAGACAGGCTTCCTTACCCCAAAGCCTCCAAAAATCTGTGTTCCACTTCTGGGTGGGAGATCTTCTTGAGCCTTTCAGTACTTGAAGGAGGCCTATAAGAAAGATGGGGACAAAGGTTTTAGCAGGGCCTGTTGCGATAGGACAAGGGGTAATGGTTTGGAGCTGAAGAAGGGTGGATTTAGATGATAGAAAAGGAAGACATATTTTATGATGAGGGTGATAAAACATTGGAACATGTTGCCCAGAGAGGTGAGAGTTGCTCCCTCCCTGGATACAATCAAGGTCAAGTTGGACAGAGCTCTGAGCAACCTGATGTACCTGAAGATGTCCCTGCTCATTGCAGGGAGGTTGGACTAGATGACCTTTAAAGGTCTCTCATAACCCAAACTATTCCATGATTCTATGATGTGTTTTCTTTATTTCTGTTCCTGATTTCTGGCCACTGGCATCCCTGGCCATGGAGTGTGGTTCCCCTGTTACCTGGGGAAGCATGCTGCCACAGCAGGGGCTGGCTGGAGGGCAGCCTGGGTGACAGCAATGGCTGTGGGGGGACCTTTGCAGAGGGTCTATGAAGGCTGTGAGGGCTGTGCTATCCCTTGCTTGGATAGCTTCAATGGGAAGCATCTTCTGCACACATCTGGATGAGATCTGGGTTGAAGCAGTTGCCCTGTAGGCAGAAAATCAAAATATTGTGGTTCTGCAGAGCCTCTTTTCCCTTTCCTGGGAAGCTGCTGTGGGGCGGGGAGTGGGGCAGATACACAAGTGCCTGGTTACTGTGCTTGGGACATTTTCTGTTTTACATCTGATAGCTTTGGTCTAATGCAAAATGTAAAAAAATGGTCAAGGGATTTAAAACTGGGTGTAAATGATGAGCTTAACCATTGCTCCTGATGCCCACACTCAGCATCTGTGTGGCTGCAGAGCTTTTGGAGGGGCTGTTCAGGTCCTGAGTGGGGACATCCCCAGCAGCAGACATGGTCTGGGGCCATGGTTTGTGCTGGAAGGGGGTGCCCAGTTGAGCTGGCACAGTGCTGGAGAGTAGATGCCTCTCCTGGTCTGTGCTTTTTGGCAGGCATCCTATCTGCTGGCACAGCCACTTTCCTCTCTGGCACTCTTTTTCCAAGAAGTCCACGGAAGCAGGGAAAAACCTCACCCTCAGCAATGTCTGCCAAGACAGGAAGCAGAAGCAGAGGGGCCGCCCTGATGGGCAAACCCATGATCTTGAAAACACTGATTCATGTCATGCCAGTGTTTGGCTGTGCTGGGCAGAGGGTTCCCCTCTGGGATTGCCCCAGGGTTGGGTCTCCTTACTCCTTGACAACCAGTGACCAGGAATAACCATGGTCATGGGATGGAAATGCTGGGTGCCATATGAGCCTGAAAATCATTGGAAACAGTGCAAGATTTGGCCCTGGCGTGCTGAAACTTCCTCTGTATTTCATCACCTCCTCCACTGCCTGTGTGAATGGGAGAGGAGGCAAGGTTTGAAGTCAGCAGTTAGAGCTGGTTTGGGGACAGATGGAGATGAGCTTGATGCTGCATTCAATAACCTTTTCATGCAGGAGGTGAAGGGATATGGGAGGAATTAAGGTGTCTGGTGTGGTCCAAGGGTTACACACACACACATAGCTCTGGGCATGGCTGGGAAGGCAGTGTTTGTGACTGTCTGAAAGCAGAGGATGCTGTTGTGGATACAGGGGGGAACACAGGCTGGTTCCTCACATCCTCAGTTATGTGATCCCTGAGGGATGCAGGGGTGTCTATCACAGATGTGCTGGGAATCTGCATTGGGAAGTGGCTCAGTGACACATCTCAGACCCACTGAAACCTCTCTTTAAATACTCAGAGGGTCTTTGCACTTGGCTCAGAGAAATGTCTCATGCCCAGATTATCCACTGGAGACTCTTGCAGTTAGGGATGGGGGAAGTCAAGGGAGTCTGATGCTCAGCTGGTACATCTGCAGCAAATGTAGCTGCAGATTTGTGGGCATCCTGGGTTGTTTTCTTGAATAAATGTTTGTATGGAATGACTTATATGGGATCCAAATTAGATTAATGTAATGGGATCTGTTGCTGGGCCTCATCTCTATCTGTTTTAAGTTAATTTCAGTGGGGTCAGGGCATTTCTGCCAGCAGAGAGGGGAACAAGAAGCATCTTGTAATTAGGTTTCAAATTAAAAATGTAGAGTTTGGGTATCATCCCTTGGCTGCCCTTGTTTACCCAAACCAAATATATCACAGCACTTAGACCTCCTGCTGTTACAGCAGCATGACTTTGCTTGTCTGTGTAACCTGATTCCTGACACAGCTATCTTGTACCTACTTAAATAATGTTGGGTAGTGGGTAACCATGTTAAACCAGGCTGCACAGGAACCTTTCTGTGCTCTGTAACTACTCAGTGTACTGCATAGGGCTACACTGATATCTGTGTTTATAGTTTATGCTATCTTAGACATTAACTGAAGTCTGGAATCCCTGGAATCCAGGGGTTTATGCCTCACTTCTCTAATACACAGAATATATTTCTCACCTGAAACTTACACTTAAAAGCAAGACATGCTTCAGAGATTTGTAACTTTATTTTCCAGCTGCTTCCTTAAATTTGAACAGTGACTTGCAGAGGATTGTTTCCCCCTTCTCGGTTGAGCGTCAATTTTATTGCAGTCCTAATATCCAAATTTGGCTGAGCAAGAGCCTGCAAATGGAATGTGTCTCTACTAGAAAAAGTTGTGAATTCTTTGCATTTGACAATGAAAGACCTACCTGTAAAAATGAAGATACTCTCAACAAGAAGCATTCATAAGGAGATTATCTTTGAAGTGCAGTTTTAATTTCGTCTTTCAGGGCACTGAAAAGCTGTTATCCCCATTGTTAGCTAAAGGTGTGTCAAGAAGCAGATTGTCATGAGGGTAAAGATGTTCTTCCCGGAGTCCATTAATTCAATATGAATGGTATTTGAGATTTTTGTTCAAACTTGTTTTTATTACCTTTATTACCAAACAGGGAAGATAATAATTTTCCTGTGGGATTTTCTATGAGTTTAACTAATTTGCACTGAGCAATTCCAGCTGTGCATGTTTCAGTGTAGAAAAGCAGCAGGTCTGGGTGCAGGTGGCTGGAGCAGCTTTCTGAGTAAGCAGGCACTCCTTGCCACCTTCTGCTGGGAATATGTGACTTATCTCCTTGAGCTGGTGGGGCACACAAAGCCCAAGTAGAGGGGCCTGAGTTGGTGCTTGGAAGAGTCAGTAAATATTCTCAGTGTGGGGTTGGACTGAAAAGTTAGGGTCAGGTAATATCCAGCAGCTTTTCCATGTGGGATGAGTTGTGCAGCAGCTTGGAGAAGGAAATAGGGAAGGATGTGCCAAGGGTGGCTGACCTTCCTGCAGTGCTGGGGGAGGCACGTGAAGTAGCATGTGGTGAGGGTTGCATGTGCTGTGACATGAGCTGCTTGTAGCTGATTGCTTTTCATCCTTCTGTGCTGGGAAACAGCTCTTTTATTTCTGTGCACTGTGGGATAATTTTATAGGAGTGGTGTCACATGCAAAAAGGGGTAGCAGAAGAGGATTTGGGGTCTTCATTAGAATGTGAGGTAAAAAACCAAGAAATCACACCTGCCACATTTCTCTGGCTCTTTCCAAAACTTTATCAAATTTGAGGTCAGTGAAAGAATGAAAGCTTGAGTTCTGAAGGCTGCCTCACCTCTGCAGACCAGAGCAATGTCAGCTAGGTCATGAAGGGCCCAGTTCTTCTCTGTGAGTGCAGGGACATGACAGGTCAGTAAACTGCAGAGGAACTTGCTGGCTTCAAAGGCTGCTCAGCAGCTGGGGCAGAGCAGCCAGTAAGTGATTGGAGGTCTGGAAGAGGTGGATCCAGCTTTTCAAGACTTTTGTGCATTTTAACTCTGATCGCTTGGGTTAGCTTGCAACAATATTATTTTCAACTGATGGAGGTTTCTTCCTCTCCCCTGATTATGATGACTACAAGTAATAAAAAGGATTTTTTTTTTCCTCCATCAGCAACCAGGCTGAGAAGAGCTATGTGTGTATACCCAAATGCTGGCCTTACAGCATAGGGACAGGAGCAGAGCCTGGGCAATGGGGCTCTGAGTTCACCAGCAGATTGCATCACACAGTGCTTTCCACTGAGGGAAAAGTTCCCCTGACAGGCCATGCTTGGTGTGAGAGACATAACCAAGGAGTGGTGGGCAAAGATTGGATACCCAGGACTTCCCAGGCAATAGCAGAAATCACTAGGATGAAGTTTCACTCTCTCTTCCAGTTTCTGTATGTGTCAGTGAAGAAAGAACCTCCTAGACTGCAGCTAACTGGACTTCCTCTAGGAGCCCTAGGGCCCACAAGTGAGTGGAGAGTACCTCTTGGGGTCCAAGTCTGAAACCTTTCTGTCTGAGGGCACTGTTGTTTCTAGCCAGTCTGAGACACCTGTGAGACCACAGGATAAAACCTCTCAGTTTTCCTCTTATTTAATGAACTACTTCCCTGCCCCAACTTTGTTTTCATTTGTGCTTCGCAACCCTTGATAATTATGCATGTGCTAAGTAATATGCTCTTAAGTACAACATTCTTTGGCTTTCAAAATTATCACAGAAGCACACCAAAGGATGGATCTCTGCTGTTTTTGAAGGCTGTTTTTGGCCTTCTCCAAAGAATTCCATGTGCAGGCTGTTTTGTGGTAGGTGGGCAGCAGACTTTTCACCCACAGCTATGGAAGCTCACTCTGAGGTTAAAGGGAACCATCAAGTTGGCCAATTCTAGTCTTATCTTACTACTAGAAAGCAACATGTAAACCCAAGACCTTGAAGCCAACCAATATGAAATATTTTTGTAAGTACTAAAGCACTTACCTAACCTAATGTTCTCAGATCCAAAAAGTTTCCTTCCTCCTGCAAAATACTTTGTCCTTTCTAACATGGACCCTATTGCCACAGGAAGAATCCTGACCTTGTGCTGAGAAGATTGATCTGCTCATGATTTTTTGAACCCAGGCATGAAAGCCAAGCAGAACCATGTTCAGCAGAAACATGCACAGCAGCAGTTTATCTTCATCCTCTTGTCATAGTTCTGCCTCTGTTGTCTTCCTCTCCAAGTGATGAAAACCTGTTTTTTCCAAGCTCTGTTTGAAGGAGATTGGTGTTGAAGGTCTGACCTGCAGCAAAACTGTGATTTGGTAACTTCAGCAGTTTGAACCCCTCTTGGGAACTTTTCTACCATTGTTACCAGACTCACATGATGATAATTGTGTCCTCTCTGGTCATATCTGGACCAAGTTAACCCCAGAGAACGTTCCTGATTTTGGTTTCTTCTGGCATTAGAGATATTACATGCCTGAGTAATGAGCCAGGAGTTCAAACCTGACAGGAATGTCCTAAATCTTCATCAAAGAAAGAGCTTGTATTCATGCATGGTCTGCATCCCCATGCTGCTATTTCTGCTTGAGGAGTGGTCGTAGCTGAGGCTGCTGACACCTTTGCTGTGATATTCTGGTGGAGGAGGCATCCGTCCCCGAGGCTGCCCTGGCACCCTCCCCTGGCATTTGAGCAAGGGAAGTGTGCATTTCTGTGGTTGTTCTGACATGGAGAGGGAGGAGGGATTCATGTCAGAGATTTCTGGCTGGGGGCAGCTGTCTCTGACATGCTCACAGTGGGTAGGAGACATCACGTGCTGGAAGGGAAATCCCCTTGACTTGGCAGTCCTGGCAGCCAGCTGTTCCCAGTTTGCTATCCCTGGACCTTCAGCCAGGCATCTTCATAGCCTGGGAAAAGTCACCCATGGGTCAGAGGAAGTGATATTGTCCCTGTGTTTGGTGCTGCTTGCAGTCTGATGGGTATCCTCAACATCTGGCATGTGATGACTTGGGGAGGAACAACAGGTGCTGAGGGAAGGGTGTAGTTTTTTCCTTTTCACCTGAAACCAGAAGTGTTCTTCCTGTGTAAGTTCAGTCATCTAAGCACAATTAACCCCAGAGGAGTGGGAACTCATGCTTCCTTCTGCTCCTGTTGGGAAATGGAGGGCATGTTGTGGGGTCACAGCTCCACAGACTTGGGGTTCAGAGCAGATCTGGAAGGGCTCTTGGCTGGGGTCATTGTGGGGGATCACAACTGCCTGTAGTACAGATGTTCTGAAAAACATGGCTGCTTTGGAGATGGTTCAGGGATCCTCTAACAGAAAAGCAGCATTGTTTTTAGCATCCCATTTTAAAGGTACTCCAGTGTCCCATAGCCCTTTCTTTAGACCAGCTTACTCTTGTTTCTTTCTATAAACACTGCTTCTCTGTTTACAGCTTCCTAATGCCTTTGAGGTTCAGCAGAGATGCAAGGGACAGCTCTTTGTGAAGCCAGAAAAATTTGTATGTGTGCTTCCAAGATGCAAGTTGCTTTTCTTACAGTGTCTCTGCAGTAAATAGGGGTCTCTGTGTTGGGTATGCTTTTTACTTGTATGTCCTCAGAGGCTAGCACAGCCATGGGCTGAAGGAAGGCAAATAGGAACTGCCTCATCAGTTAAGCTACAAGAAATGGTGCAAGGAGCCACATCCTGAGCAGCATCAGACACTTGTTCTGTCTGCACTGTGGCTCAGTGCTCCAGATGTGATAGCACAGCTGTGCTGCACAGCACAGGGCTGGGTGTCCTGACAGAGCTGCTCTGCCAGCTGAGCCCAGGAACTGCCAAAACCACCCTGTGTGGTTTCCTGACACCCAGCCCCGCGGTGTGAGAGGAATGTGCTCATCCATATTTAAGAGCTGGGGCTGGGCCATGCCTGTCCTCACCAGTGCTCAGCTGGTGGATCCTGTCCGCTCACCCACGGCTGTATCCGGGCTGGCACAGGGCTTGTGTGCAAGGGATGAGAGGCCTACTTTTAGATCAGGGAATGCAACACTGGAAAGATCACTGGATGGGACCAAATCCCAACTGGTCCTCATGATGGCAGCAGCATCGTGTTTAGGTCTGGTGGAACTAATAATGATCTCTTTTCACTGCAGCTGTTTTACCCCAACCCAGGTACCTCCCCTGCCCAGGGCTCTCTCCCTTGGGGCCTCTCTTTTTGCCCAGCAGGAAAAGCTGTCCATGAACTCCCCATCACAGGATGGTGGAAAGTACAGGGGGAAAGCACCCAGGAAACTGCAAAAACAGTATTTCTGTTTGAGGTCTTGACAGTGAAACACCAAGAAGTTCTTCTGTCTTGAACTTCCCTGTGGGTCCTCAAGGTTTGCCCGTTCCTGTTCCTGGCCTCTGTCCTGTGGCATTATGCTCATGTGCCCAAGCAAACTTGGGCTTGATAAGTGGTGCAGAGGGAAGTTTCCAGGGGAAATCCAAGTAGCCATGAGGACAGCCTGTGTTTCAAGCCCTCTGACTCAGCAAGGAGCTCATTGCTTATATTCCACTGTTGAAATCAACAGAGTTGTTGTTGCCAAGTTTACTGACAGTAGAGAACAGCCCTTCATTTCTTTGTAAATAGGGACATTTCTGGATGAGATTTACAGTTCTCTTGGTGACTGAAATTCCCACTGATCATGCGATAAAATATTCCTTTTCGCAAAAAAACATCTGAGGAATTTTGTTGGATCTTCAGGGCAATAACCTTTTCTTTTGCCTTCCCTGCCTTGGCACAACCTGCATCATAGGGCTGGGTAAGGTGCTTTGCTCCTGGGATTTTTCCCAATAACACAGTGGTCAGACATGGATTCTTCCTAAACCACTTCCTAAATGGATGGGGTTGTCATAATTGTTTTAAACATCACCTTCAGAGAAAAAAGGAAAATATCTAAAGTAAATAAACGTGAGTGCTGAATAGGAAATCCAGTGGTGTGATGTAAAGTCAATAATTTGAATGCAGTATGTAAAGATAAGTCCCGTGTGTGTGTTTTTAACTCCTCCAGGCTTCTCTCTACCTGCATCAGAAAGAAGCTGCTTGACTCATCAGAGGTTGAAAGGGCAAGTTATATATCTATTTTTTTTTTTTTTTTTTTTTTTAACTGAGAAAAATAATATTCCTTTGAGGGTTCTGTTTGGTACACCCCATGCAAGCATTTTCCCAGAAATACAGCTGGAACAGCAACAATGCAATTCATTTTTCTTGCTGTGACTAAAACAATGGCATCTAAATCCACACACCAAGGCTGAAGGTCGACTGATTGTGGAGACATAGCAGTTCTTGTTTTGCAATGGATTATGAATAACTTTGGGAAATGGAATAATATTGCTGCGAGTTGTCATGCCTGCCTACAGGCAGTTTTTTAACTCAAGATTTTCTTCTGTTTTGGATATTTAATAGAACAAAATTATACATCCATTCAAGCATTCCCACACTGTTACAAGGCAAAGAAATCCTCTTTTTTGAAAAAATAATTCACTTAGGAGACACAGCCTTGAGCTGTCTTAGTATTTAAACACTTGCAAAAGGCATTTTGGTGGAAATGAGAAAACCCAGACCCAAGGGTCAGGGCCAAAAGCAGAGGAAATTGTGCGTTCAGGTTCAGCCTCCTCCCTGCAGGCAGTGCTGAAATGTCACATGTGGCATTCCATGTGGTGCTTCCAAATAACAGCTCCTTCCTGAGCTTGCTGGGAGAACATCTTAGCACAGGCAAATCCAGCCTTTGAGCTTTGTTGTTTCTCTCCACGTCTGCTCGCAGACAGTGCTCCCGTCATTCTGGGGAATGGTCTTTGTTTCAGAGGGTGACTAACAGCTGCTTAGCAAGGCACAGGGTGGACTCAGCCTTGAGATCAGAGGGAAAGAGGCACCGTGGGCTTTTGCTGGTGCTTTGGAGGCTCAAGGCCCTTTTGTTTGAAGAGCTCTCAAGATGAAAGCATGAGCAATTCATTCCTGCGCTCCAGCTGGGGCTGTGAGGGGAAGATGACGGTCCACGAGTGCATGACGTGCTTTTGGAGACGAAAGCCACCAGACTTTTGGCCTTGTGCTGCCTCATGAATCCCTGATGATTAATTCCATGATTGCCTCTTACCCACTCAATGAGCTTTTATTCATAGCACAGTTCTTTCAGGAAATATTTTTCCCCCAAGTTTTGGAAAAAAGTATTGAAAAGTTGTGAGCTCCCTCACTCAGGAAGTGATCCCCAGCACCTTATGCCTTGCTCAAGGTGCCATACTTGTGTGATTGGTTTGATTTTCCCTTCATTTCAGTTCTGGGATTACCCATGATGTGCTTCACCAGGAAGTACTGTTGGATAGGAGCCACCTGGTCTAGTGGAAGGTGTCCCCATTCATGGCAGGTGGGTTGGAATGGGTTGATCTTTGGCATCCCTTCCAATTCTAGCCATTCTGTGATTCTGTAAAAGCCGCTGGTGGTAGGGATGACATGCTGTCCTCAGCAGTCCAGCCCTGCCAGCAGTAGTGGTGGTTTTGCTGCTAATATGGATCTCCTTACTTCAGTAGAAGCTTCTCTATGCCTGACCCCTACAGAAAATGGAGAGAAGCAAATTCCTTCCCTTTTGCAGCCATTTTTTAACCAACTGGAGGACAATTATCACATCTGTATTCTGTGCCTCCCCTGGAAGTACTTCCTTAGTTCATAGAGAGAAAAAAGTTGAAGGCCACTGCTCTGCACTAACCAATATTAATCAAAGCTCTCATTCTCTGTGAATGCAGCTTGTGAAATCATTCCTGTTTTCTGGGCTTTCTTCTGATTCTCAGCCTCTCTTTCTCAGCTGCAGTTTGCCATCCCCTTCCCAGAGGCTGAGTGCAGCCCCCTTTCTGCCTTCTGGCTTGGTTTACTTTTTCTGCACTTCTACTCTGTTCACACAAAGCAGCTCTGTCTTGCCTGATGCCAGTCTCCCCACAGTCCTGGGAACCAAGGCATAATCCTGCATCCCCTAGCAAAGCCATGGCATGTCCCCAGTCCCACACTCATTATGGAGCTCAGGCAATGGGCCTACTCGTGCTGCCAAGTACAATTTCATGCCTGGCCAAACATAAACTATGCCTGGTCAAATGTCTTGGGACTTAAGTGCTCACCTTTAATCTGCCATTCACTCTTTCTGCCTCATTTAGAAAGAGGTACAGTCTCCGTGCAGCTTTCAGGTAAAGCCTTACACTGACAATTCAAGACTTTCAGGTAGCATGAAGATGGCAGAAATATTACAACAGCCTTTTTCCGGAGTTTTCTGTGCCTTACATAGTCTTTTCTGGGAAAATGTATTCTAATGGTGTCGTATGAATTTACAAATACAAATTGAGAGTACTACACTAGAAGAGTATTTGCAGTGCTCTGTGTGACAGGGATCAAGGCAGGCAGGCAAAGTTCACGTGTTCAGTGTCCTCAAGCTGGGACTAGACAAAGTTCTAGTAGTTTTTGAAGAGTTAATCCACTTCTGCTACCCATTAATGTACATCAGCCTTCACCTTTTTCCAGTACTATCTTTTTGCTGTAACAGTGATAGCAAATAGTTTAAATCAATGCTCCAGCAACCTGACTGCTCTCTTACTCAGGATTTATGGGGGAGGTGGGCCAATCCCAGTACTAATGTCATGGTGTCATTAGCAGTATTACATAAAATTGTCCTTGAGGAATGGAAATGCACACTGATGCTGAGCAGAGCATTCCTGTATCTAGTACCAAAGAAGAAAAATTACTGGCTTTGGGGAGTAAATGCAAACAAAACAAGATTTCATGGAGAAAGATGCAAAATCCATAAGATAAATGTTTGCTAAACACCGGTGCTTGGGAGAAGAGTGATATATAACTACTAAAGCAGTGAAGCCTAAAATTAATATAACTTTACTTTTCAGTCATCCCTGAGATAACAATGCCCTGGTACCTCTTGTCATCCTGGCTGTGTGTGCTGGGGTGGTGTCAGGCCACATCACCCAGCCTGTAAAGTGGATGCAATACATCATTCCTCTTCTTACTAATCATCCTTAATATTTTAAACCAACTGAGAGATCATTTCTGAAAGACACCACATAATAGGGAGCTAAACATTATAGTGGTGCTGCACTAAAAGGCACATTCCAGGAATATTTTGACTGATTGATTATGATCCCCAGCTCAGGCACAGCCTCCTGGGCAATGTCTTGGTACTCTTCCTTTCTTACTTCAAGTGAGTCTGTTTCCCATATCTTCCTTCCAGGACAGAACAACTTCACAGAGCAAAATTGGTGAAATGGTGGCATCCAATGGCTGGTCTCAGATGGCCAATGCCAGCTCATGCACTCTGACTGCTGTCACTGACCTTTGCTTTTTACCCCAAACCAGAAGCAAACAGTATTGTGAAACATCAGAGATCTCTGAAACAAAAAAAACCCATCTTTCACCACCCACACAGCACTGTCAACTGTGCCAGATCTGCCTCTCTCCCCACCCCCCAAAAAAATGCAACATTCACAGCTGAGAAACTAAGTCTGGAGAAAGTTTGGCTTTTTCATTTAGTTTGATGCTTTTGAGACAGCATTATTCACCAGAGATGCATCTGCACGTAATACCTTGGGCCTTTTGAGGTAAGAGTGAGAAGAGTGTCATGGAGGGAATGTAACTCTGTGCTGGGATAGGAATAGGGATGATGGTGTTTTTCTTCACAGAGAAACAACAAGCAGAAGGAATCAACAGGGTAATAATTGAGCTTCTTGGCAGTTTCCTACAAGAGCCACATATTCCACATTTAAAAGCCCTGGGAGGCCTTTCTTCTCTTTTCTTGGAATGTGAAATATGGCTGTAATCAACACTGGGTCTTCCACAGAAGACAGCTGGACAACAGCAGCTCATTTTGGAAAGCACATCCCTTCCTTTTTCTTCGCTCAGGTGGCCCCAGGGTCTGCTTTGCAGCCCAGACTGAGCATCCCCCTGCCCAGAGGCACCCCTGCTCCTCACCTATCCTGGAACCCCCTCTCCACTTGCACAGCAGTTGGGGCAGGGCTGATCTATGGCCTTGCTGTAATGGGGTTAACCTTAAACTGGTTTGCTCAAGAGCAAGCAGCCAGAGAGCAGCAGCTCCCAGAGGAAGCTGGCTGTGCGCCTGCCACTCACTCACAGGATGCCAGGCTGCAGGATCTGAGTGTCCCAGGAGAGGCTGTGACAAAAGGCAGACCATTGTGCCCAGCTTTCCTCCATGACTTCAGGGGAGCAACTTGCTTTTATTAGGAAACGGAAACTGAGCACCTTATCTAATCCCAGGGACAGGCAGCTGGGGCTCGAGGAAAGGCAGCTGCTTTGTGGAGTGTCTGCCAGACCCTCCAATCTCAAATAATGACTTTTAAGAAAACCCCATTATACATTTAAATAATGCACTTGGGAAAATGCTCACGCTGCCTTGAGTGAGGTGCATATGCAGTAGAGGGAAATTTCTGATGCACAGAATCTCTCACTGAGGCTTTAGTGCCTCAAATCCAGCACTCCAGGATTGCAGTTTTAGAAGTCTCAAATCGGGCTTGTAAAAGTCAAAATCCTCTTTGTATCTCTCCCACTCAGTCAACCCTTCTAACAATAAATGTGAGTCTCTCAGCACTGATGCTGGGAAGGGGAATGTAGCTCACAGACCCAAGGGGAGGGGGTGTAATCACAGAGCTCCCTGCTTGCACCATGTCCCCAGGGAGGGGAGCTCCGAAGGGTTCATGTGTTCTGCACACCTAATGGGAGACTCAGATGGTATTTTACTTCTCCTTCTCCACAGCAAGTACAGGGAATCACCAAGCTGAGTGTTTGTGGGAATTGTCGTGAGATGTATTAAAGAGTGATGCAGGGTAGAAATTCCGCCCAGGATTTCCTGCTTCACGCTCTCAATTTATATCTGATATTTCAAAGCCAACTTTAGAAAAACACCTTATTTTGACTGTGGAGGCAACAAGTCTACCTTAGAAAAAATTTCATGTGATTATAAATTAAAGGTGCACTCTGTGCTTCTTTATCCATCAGAACTTTTCCCTTGGCCTGTCACCAGCACCTGCTGCTCACCCAGGCTGAAATTTATGCTGGTGCAACCCAAAGCAAAGGAAACAAAAGAGATTCACTGCTGATGCAGTAAGCTCTGCTGCCAGAAAAAATAGTGTTCAAGGCTATGCCATGTCTGCATTTATCATTTTAGTAGGTCATAAACACAGTAGGTCATCTCTGTAAAGTCTCAGATTAAATCCTGTGGAGGGCAACCTAAAGGATAAATTGAATTAAATAAAATCAGATTTCTACAGCTTTAGGCTGTTGAATGCTTCTTTCAGCCTCCCCTGCAGATGCTGGATGTAATGCTTTGGATCCTTTGTGGAGTTAACCCTGTGGTGATCTATGCCCATCAATGAGATGATGCTGGTTTACACCAGAGGAGGATCTCATCTATAGCACTGTCTGTCCACCTCACATTTGGTTTTGTACTGCAGTCAAACTGTAACAGATTTCTTGAAATGCATTTAAACACACAAGAAAATGGACTAGAGCCATGGTGGCAGCTTGGAGCTCTTCACATGGCATATCCAATCAAGACATGTCTGTACACATGGAGATGTGATGGCATGAACAGATCTTCAGTCCAACAGGAGTTCTGCAAGGCAGCCCTTGACTGAGGAAAATCTGCTGAAAGGCCAGAGGGGCTGTGGGGGCCACCCTGGAGGGGAGAGCGTTCCATGTGCTGCATGTCCTGGCACTGGGGTTTGGTTACCCAGTGTTTTCCTCCCCAAGCAGGTCGTGGTTTCTGGCCTCAGGTCACAGCGTCATGACCTTGTGTCATGCTAGCTCAGCCAGTTGGTTTGTGGGGGAGGAAATAAAACTTGGGTGCTACCACATCCCTGCCCAAGTTCTGCCCCTTGGTTGCTCATGGGCACTAATTATGAGGGAGGCTCTTGCTCTGCTGCTGTATAATTATGCAAAGCACAGTCCAAGCCTTAATGTAGGGCTGAGGCCTTAATATAGCTCTGAGTGAATTGCTTTTGGTTTTCTATTGTTCTTTGAAAATATATTTAATCTTGTACCAAACAGTGGAGCAGCTTCCTAGCAATAGAATCCATATGGAGCATGAGGTGGACACTGTGCCTGGGCTGGAGCTGCTGCCCAGCAGCTCTTACAGGATGTTGGTGTCTTGGTGCATTGTTGTCTTTGGGTTCTGAACGTGGGGTAGCAAGTTCAGGAAAGTACTCCTTTCTCCACAGCAGTCAAAAATTTGGGTTTGCAGAGGAGCAAGGTGGATTAGCAGATTTTGGATCATGTGTAGAGGCAGTGTAGGAGGAGGCAGGATGCTGACTTTGGTCCTGTGTTAGAAGCAGCTGCAGATTACTGGAACATCAATTTCAGCGAAGAGTGTGCCGTCCTTCCCTCCACTGGAGCTCTCCTGTGCATGGCACACTTGCTGAAAAATCGCTGCTCTCCTGGCGCGCCCCAGCCCCCGGAGTGCCAGGATGGCCAGGATGTGCTCCTTCCTGCAGAAATCAAACAAGACCTGGCTCAGATCTAGCCGGCAAAACCAGCCCAGAGCAAGATGGTTTTTGTGAGCAACCAACAGCTGTGCTGGAGTCAGAGCAAGGCTACAGCAAAGTGCCAGGGACTGACCCCATACCACACTGGAGGAGCCACCAGCATGGGAGTCTGCAGCCTCTGGAGGTACCAAACCAGCAAGCAGCAGCTCCTGCCACACCACACTGGTGGGACAGCCTCCTGCTGCTGGTGCTGCAGGGAATTTCCTCCTCTCTCTACACCCATGATGCCCTTTGCGTGTTTTCCAGAGAGGCAATGGACCTTTTGTGTAATGATTATTTTGAGATGAGTAATGGAAGTGCTAATATTTAGGAAGCTGATAGACACTAATTAGATTAGAGCTGGAAAGCCAACTTGGAAACATACCCTGTTCCAGTAATCTCAGTGTATACAAATTCAGCAATGTCTCTGAGAGCTCAGGGGAAAAATTAACAGGGACCTGAACAGGAAGCAATGCAGGTCCAGCAGGTTCCACCTCGTTTTCTGAACTTCATTGTTAAAATAATGTTACTCAATAATGGAAAAACAGAAATTAAATAAACCAAGAGGACAAGCCTTAAAACCTGGCTTGGGACTGAGGCTAATGATGAAAAACTAGCACAAATCACAGCCTTGTAAATGGCTTTTCTGACTGGAAAATGGTTTTCAAATATCATTGATGATTAGCCATCATTTACCTCCCCTATCCTTCCCAGAACAGGCACTGCCTCTTTTTCAGTTTAGTCTGGCCACTGGGATTAAACCCTTATTGGGATTTATTTATTTGTTTGGTTTTTTGTTTCTAGTAATTTTTTTTTTGTAAGATAGGTATGTTCACCTAGGAAATTACTCTGGAACAATTGTTCTTTTACATACCCTTGTCTTGAATTCCCCCACACAGACAAGCCTGAAGAATATCTGAACTACCCAAGTTAAATCTAGTTATGAAAAATTTTGAACCTCAGTTTTAGGGAGAGGTGAATATATTTAACGTGATCTTTTTTCTCAGTATCTGAGGGTCCACTACAGTATTCTAGCAATTAGTTAAATCTTATGGATTATTTTGATTGCATAAATGTCATCCAGTGCTGAAAGTTTTGGGGTTTTTTTTTTTCTTTTCTTTTTTTTTTTTTTTGGTTTGGTTTGGTTTTTGTTTGTTTGTTTTTTTCTGAAATTACTCTGATGAAATGTAATTTATTGTAATCTGTACTACTGATATTCATTCTCAGTAGTTGAAAGAAGAGCTGTAGAAGAGAAGGTAACTTCTGATTTGCAGCTGCTTAGCCATGCACAGAGCTAGTCACTTTCTTTACTTTTCCAGGAGTTTTAAATTTTCCAGATGCAGCCTTGGAACAGAAAATGGAAAGTACAAAAGAAAGAATTTGTAATTTATTCCAAAATTTAATGGCTGTGTTGAGGCCAATTCAGAAATTGCAGCTGAACTGTGTCAATGGCTGCCACACTTTGAGGTCTGGGCCTGGGAACAGGAGACAAACTATTTGCTCCAAATCTGGAGCCTGCAAATTGGCAAACAGGGCTGATACTGGTGATGCAGTGGAAAACAAACTGGAGCTTCACTGTGAAATAAGGTTCATTTAGAGCAATAAAATGGAATTCAGTGATAGAATGCATGGGAATGGTTCAAAACTGTGTCAGGGGAGCTCTAGACTTGACATTATGAAGCATTTTTTAAATGAGGTGCTAGAGCAGGTTTCCTAGAAAGGTAGTTGATGTCCCAAGCCTGTCAGTGCTCAAGAGGCATTTGGACAATGCCTTTAATAATTTACATTAACTTTTGGTCAGGCCTGAAGTGATCAGGAAGTTGGACTGGATTATCACTGTAAGTCCCTTCCTAATAGACTGAAATAGTTCTATTCTATTCTATTCTATTCTATTCTATTCTATTCTATTCTATTCTATTCTATTCCATTCCATTCCATTCCATTCCATTCTCAAATTAAAGGGCTTTGTAGGAAATTTATGTAAGTTATATGATACAGCACACAGGGGAAAAATAGAAAAAGTGTGCAGCCATAAAGAGAGAAAAATAAATTGAGATTCCCACTGTTGCTGGCATCCTGATCTCTAATGTGTGGCTACCCGCAAAGATAAGTTGAAGAGCTCAGCCCAGGCACAGGAAAAGCTGGTGCTGTTTGGGATGGAGCCCAGCAGTTCTGGCATCTGCCACTTCACGTACCTGATGTCTGGGTAGTCCTGGCACAGCTCCTTGACATGTGCCTTGATCTTGTCTTTTTTCTTCTCCCCAATGATACCAGCAATGTGATATATGACAGGGAGGAGCCAGTCAGCTTTGGAGCCCTGTGGACAAAGAATCACATGGGGACATCAGGGACAGCAGCACCTGCTAAATGCCTTTTTCCCTGCAGGGAGAGCAGGGCAGTGGGATGTACTGGAGTGAGCCAGGACTGGTGCAGGCAGGACAGGCTGCCTCAGGCAGCAGCAGGGTGCTGGGTGGCAATGGCAAGGCACCCCTGGGGGCTCTCCCAGACCTGACCCTGCACTTCCCCATTCCCACGAGCACCCAAGCAAGCCAGACGCTGAGCAGGGCATTGTGGCTGTGGTCCAGCATAGTAGCAGGAGCCAGAGACTTCACCTCCTGCTGCCTGATAGCTTCATGTGCCTCATCTCTGAGATGGGATTTAGTGCCCTGGATGCCTGACTTTCCACAAAATCCAAGTAATTAAACTTTGACTTCCCTGAAAATCCCAGACTGTTGCTGTGAGAGACAGGAATGTAAAAGGTTAACGACTCAACCAACTGCTGTCATTGTTCTGACCAGCAGACCCTAACCTGCAACAATCAAGTCTTGTTCCTGGATCTACAGGTGGTGATACCTTCCTCTCTGCTATCTGCTTTTATCCTTTCTTACTTTTCCTTATATATTTTCTTAAGTGACATTTTTGTACTTTTGTAATGTTCTATTACTATAGGTAATAACCAAAATGGCTACATACCTCCTTTCCATTGTAATCAAATTGTTTTAAAATAAAACAGCCATATACATACACACACATACACAGACAGAGACACACACATCTATCTGTCTGTCTATCTATCTATCTATCTATCTATCTCTATATATCTCACCCCAGTCATTCAGTGTTGTGCTACTCTAATCTTGCCCAAGGGATTTATTAACAGGAACATCAGTTACCCCACCTTCAGGGTTGGCTTGTAACAATTGTCCATCACAAAACACTCAGACTCCCACCACTTTCTCCCCACACTCTGCTGCACACAGACTGTGTACCCAGATGGAATTTCTTATGGGACTCAACTCCATGAGCTCTATTCAAGGCAGGGATCCTTTGGTGACAAAGTGCATCCCATGGCCTGAGGGAGCAGGCCCAGGAAGAAGCTGATGATCACAGGATGAGTGTGATCCTACAGCACATGAACAAAGCTCCCTGGGAACACATTAAAACACCAGGTGCTGCCATCAGAGAGCTGCAGGCTGAGCATGCACAAGCTGCCAATGCAGAGAGGCTGCCAGGCTGGAAACCCACACCATGAACCTGCAGTAACCACCCTGCTCACTCTTTTCAGCACTTCTATATTTCTTGAAGCTTGTCCTCCTCAAGAGCCTGCTGCCTGGTCCCTGTGAAGCCAAGTGGGGAAATTGCACCTCTGGGAGTGGGACAGGCGGGGGATGCCAAGAAACAACCCCCATACCTGATCAATGAGTGTATTGTGAATGATTGCAGCTTCCTGGCTCATCTTTCTGCTCACTTGCTGACGTGTCTTGCTGTTCATTTTCCATCTGGGTTTGAAGATCTGTGTGACATATTCCTTCACCACGTATTTATGAACTTCATGTAGAAGCTCCTGGTTAAAAAGAAGCAAACCTCATGGGGTTTTTTGTCCATTCAAGGCCAAGGCAGTGAGAGAGGGCAAGGAAAGCCCTCAGGTCTTTGGCAGCACCTGAGGGCATAGGGGAGGTACAGGAAGGCAGCACACCATCAGCACACACTCACTCATATCTGCAGCCCTCAGAGTTATAAAGAGCAACCACTGTTGCAGAGGAGTCTGCAGGTCTTACCACAGCCTGAAGGTGATGGTGTGGCCCCTCAGCATTCCTCTGCCCAGGTGTGGGACTGGCTGCCTACCTGCCCCAGGGGCTTCCTCATGTGCTGCAGGTGCTCGGAGAACTGCGAGACTGCCGACACCAGAGAGTTCGTCCTTTCCGTCGCCAAAATCCAGTTCTTGGTCAGGATTTTCTTAAGGAGTGGCTGAAAAAAGACCAACTCTCTGATGGTACAAGTATGTTCAGAGTAGCTGATGATGCCCTAGCTGAAGGCACCCAGCTATACACCTGATCTCAGGCCTGAGCTGAAAGCACAGAGCACCCCCTCTGCATGAAGACACACGAGGAGCAGGCTGTGTTTCTCTCTCCACCCCAGGGAATTCACACCCATGTATCCCCTTCTTGGGTAGGCATCCCAGTGCAGAGAGGAGAAGCATCATGCCCTGAACAGGAGATGTTTTGGCATTAAAGACTTATTTAGGATACCTAATTTCTTTCTCTGTGCCACCTTCTGGTCCACCAACTCTATTTCCTTAGGTAAATAAATTTGTTTCTCTAATGTATTGGGGAAGAAAGAGATGAGAATGTTAATCAGAAGAAATTCAGGCATAACTAGAACAGGCTGTGGTGGGCAACCGTGTACGCCAGTGTTACATGGAAACGAAAATTCACTTGGTAGTGAATCTCTTGGAAATTAACCCAGTAATCCATCATCTCTACAGTCTTCTCCATATGGAAATGAAGCTCTGTGTGTTCACAGCCCTTCCAGGAGGCTCTCTGTACTCCTGCAGACCTGCATGAAGTCTTGCTGGGATCTTCCTTCTGCTCCTTGCTCTGATGTGGTGGTGGGGAGAATGGCAACTGGGAGCATCTCCAGCTTTATGCCTCATGGTCAGGGATGACATGGGAGTGATGGTACAGTTTCCCATCTGTCCTGGGTACAAGGTACTCTGACCAAGTGTCCTTAACAGGTTATTTTCCTCTGTTGGGTCCATAGAGCTAATGTACCTTCATACAGAAACAGCAATATCTGCTAAAGACTTCTGGCACCTGGAAGACCCTTCCCTAAAGGTCAAATGAAAAATATCCTTCTTCTGGCATGTCCCCTTTTCTCTTCCTAGCTCTCATGCTCTCTGTCTTTAGACTCCTGGCAATCTCCTTCCCAGTTATCTCCCCCCTTGCTGTGCTCCCAGCCTGCCTGAGTGTTGTTTAGAAATGCTTTGACTCGGCTTCTCTCAGTTCTCACGACATTTCAGCTCTCTTGCTCAATACCTTGGCTCAGGGCCTTTCCTCATCTCCTGCTTAGACTCCAAGACAAGATCTGCAGTCACTGGAAAGTCCCTTTGGCCAGGAGGGCTTGGCTAAGGTTGGAGAAATTCCATGACTGTCCTGGTTTCTGGAAGTTATGTTTGGGGATTTAGAAAGTGAATTAGGGTAAGTGAAAAGGGGTGGGACAAAAGGCTTGATTTCCCCCATTTCTTCTATAATATCAACTGGAGCTAGCAGATCCCAACTGGCTGAGGGCAGAAAGGTTCATTTACACCACCTGAGAAGCACAAACTTCATTGCAGCACATTGCCTTTTAGACCTCTTAGCAGAAGTCAAATTTTATCAGAGTTTTATCAGTTGATACAAGACCTTTAGCATTCTCATTCTGGAATAATCAGTCTTTTGTCACCATGGGAACAGCCTGGAAAAATCACCCCTACCAGAATGAATTCTGTCCTCTCTGAAGAGGTTTCTGACAGACTGTGATGGTAGATGTATGAATCAGTAAGTCAAAGTCCTGAAAAATCCAAATGATTTGATAGAAGGAAAACCATCCTATTGGTGGTGTTCAGCTGGCCTCTCCACTGCTTCATTTCAGATAAAATTCTGCCCACTGCTTTGCCTGAGAGACTGGAAGCTGCTAAATATCCTTCTCTTTTGATTGCTATTAACAGCTTGAAAAATGTATCATTGCTCATAGCAAAAAATTCCCAGGATACTGGAAGTGTTGCTTTTTAAGGGGGATTTCTACAGGTGATAAATACATTTTGGAGGGACCATAATGTCATGTGCTGCAAAATGAGGCTTAGTGAGACCAGGGAAGGGCAATGACCCTCAGCTGCTGCACATAACCCTTATAATGAGGAAATAATGTGGCCAAGGTCCTCTTACCTGTGTTTTTGTTCTAAATTTTGTTAAAAAAATATTTGTGAAGTTCCTTGTCAGAGCTGCCAAAATCTTCTGCAGTTCATCAGTATTGGCTTTAAACGTTGTTTCTAACCCTGACCTACAGAGAGACAGAGATCAGCAATGAGTTAATGTTAAAATGTAAACTATTACACGGCCCTAAGCATGTTATCTGGATTGGCATGTTAGATATTATTTTTAAATAAACTTGTGTTTCTACTACTTCCTCCTGGAAACACTTACTGAGTCAAAGTAATGGCTCTTTTTGCACAATCCTGTAGACTGAAAATTAATCATAGATGAGTAACTGTGGTTAAAAACCCCCTCAGATTTCCTCATCAGGTGGGACAGTGCAGCCAGTTGCTTTTTCACTCTGCAAAATTATTTCCAGGTACCTGGGAGAGAACTGAAGGCTATGGGGGAAAAGTAAATAATAAAGCCGGAGAAGGGAAAGCTGCTGACCCTGTGTCCCCCAGAGCCTGTCTGATTCACTCCACACAATGTCTATCAGCAGCAGCTGGGATGGTAGCTGCAGGGATGGAAACCTGTGGAATTTCCTAAGGACAGTGCATACTTCTGTGATGTTTCACCTTGAGAGAAAGAAAACCTCTGGGAGGTTAATGAAATTCCCACTGTGTGGGTGTGTTTCAGGGGCATTGTGACCTCCTGGATTTCTTCTCATTTTCCATCCCTGTCCCATTGTAACATGCTCAGTGTTGGTGAGGTGGGTTGATGAGGCAGCACCATCACAAAAAGAAGCATCACCAGTGATGCCTGAGCATCCCTGGATGTGCCCCATCCACTGCTGTAAGCACAGAGAACAGCAGGCTCCTGTCACTGCCCAGATTTGTATGTCTGGGGCTGCCCTGGCAGGACTACAAGGCACCCAACACCATCCCTGTCATCCCAGGCTGGAGCTCAGGACTGTAACTCCAGATGAACACCTGCAGTCTGGGTCCAGCATCCAAAAAAATCGTGCTGTTAGGACACCTACCTCTGCCCCACAAGTCATCACCCCAGGCTGATGAAGGCTTAACTTGACTCAGGAATAAACCCATCACCCAAACACTGGCAGCTCCCTGTCTGGGGCTGGCGTCTCCCTTCAGCCTCTCTCCCCTGTCCAGCAGGGAAGGGGCTGCAATGTTCCGCAGGAGAAGCAGGAGGCTGGGAAAGCCATTTCCTCGGCGAGGGGAGCATTGCTGGAGAGACCGTGCCATCTAGAGACTTGCAGGCGGTAGTGCTCGCTGCGGCTGGAGCCGTCGGCTCCTGCGAGACACGGCACGAAATCCCCTCCATCCCCTGAATAATACTCGACACATACATCCCTGCCGGAGCAGTGCAGCAGCAGAGGCTGGAAATCACACCCCAATCTTTCGGGAGGCCAGAGCCCACGCGCTAATCCTTGTGGTGTTTTCCCGGGTTGACAAAAAAAAAGTATCTGCATGGCAAAGATGTCCCCAGATGCTGATGAGCCCCTGGACCTCAGCACGGGGCTGACAGAGCAGACCTTGGGACGTGCACTCACTGCCACCATCCTGCTTATGGGGTGAGTGGTAGATCCTTGGCAGTCAGCCTGAGGATACCTGTTCATCAGAGACACTTCCCAACATGTGGCTTGAAGTAACTAATTCATGCAAAGCCCTGGAAGTTCCAGATGCCAGCAGCAATGGCAGGCATTTATTTTTGGGTTGAGTGCTTTCATGGAGTTTCCTCCAGCCCAGTGCCAAAGGCAGCCTTGAGGCCATGTTTCTGAGTTTATTCTGCTAACCCCCAGAACAAAAAAAAAGGGGGGGAAAAACTCCCCTGAGGATGAAAAAGGTGCTCTAAAAATTAGTTCAAAGCTCATGCAAACGCTGCATCCATCCACATTTCTGTATCTACACCCTTGTGGCTTTTATTTGCATCTCTTGGGGGAAATCCTCCTGTGAGATTAGAAGGGCTGGAGGCTGAGCACTCACCAGAGCACCTCAAGGAGAGCTTGGTCTTTCCTTTCCAGATCCTGCCACCCCCCAGACCCCAGAAAAGTGGTTCAGGGGGAGCAGACTTACACCAGGTCATGGAAGCTGTTGATGTAGGCAACCAGGTAGGGCACAAAGATGGGGCTGTCCTGGGCAGTGCTCCACGCCATGAACTCCTGCTCAAACCTGTAGGAAAATACAGCCAGGTATCACTAACAGTGGGGCACTGAGGGTGCCTCATCTTCTGTGTACATGGTGCTGTCAGGAGACACCCGTGGCTGGCCCAACCTGTCCCCTCTGTATGCAGGCAAGCTTTTTCCAGCTGTCATAACAAGTGTGTGCAGTGGAGGGAATAGATGGCAGGTAATTGTGGGTTTAGGATGCGCTCGCTTGAGCAGGTACAAAAGCAGGTACGCTTTTGGAGCGATGCCAGGGATGTTGGGAGGCCAAATCTCTGACTTTTCCTCATGCTGAGGGTTTAATTGCAGGTGTGGTACACAGGCTTATAAGTCTGAGCCTTCATTTCACTGGCTTTTGGGGCAATATATTAAGTGCCTTTTGAGAACACAGGGCTGATTTTATAACAGAAGATGTATAGGAATAGGGCAGCACACCTACCTTCCCTCCCTGCAAAACCTCAGTGTGGTTGTTAGGTAGTTGTTTGGTTTTTCTTTTGTAGCATCAAATTCATGGGGTTGACAGCTGTTTCACAGCCAGATCCACACTGAAGGCAGGAGGCTGTGTGCTCAGGCAGCCTTTGCCTGGTGGTCCCATTCTTTGTCAGGGTAAAGGAATCTGCTTGAGCTGACCCCAGCCACTTGCATAGTTTTGTTCAAGTAAAAGCTTAAGTTTCAGTGTTCCCTTAATCTGAGAGCCCTGGCGGCTCCAGCTTGCATTTTACACAGTTTTTGGTTGTTTGTTTTCTTTTGTTTTGTTTTGTTTTCTTTTTAAGTAAAAAAGAAAGAAAAGGAAAAATTAAGAAAAAAGATAGCAAAGAAAAGGAAAAATAAGAACAAAGAAAAAACATTATTTCAGCAATTTCCTTTGGACACTGGGTAAATGTTAAGGGACTCAGGAGGCAGCCCAGCTGTGTGTTTTGCCAGGGTATAGCAGAGAGGGTCTCATAAGCCATTTTTTGTGCCCATAGCCAGAGAAAACCACTCAGCAGAACTCATCCCAGGATACCTAAATGATGTTTTGGGCAAACAGGCTTTTGGTCTGAGGGGTCCATAAACACTGCTTGCTCATGACTGAAGCTGCAAGTGATCAGTGTCCAATGTCACAAAAGTCCTGGTGGATGGGACTGCAGCGATCCCATCCCTTTCCAGGTAGCAGCTACTTCCCAGACCTCTGACATTAGGTTTTTGGACTCACAAGAGTCCCATCTGGGTCTGTTTATGACTCCCTCCCAGCTGTTTTGCAGCTTGCTATTTACTGGGCTCATCGTGATCTCTAATTCTCTCAGGAGCAGCATTGTGCCTGCTCAGTGCCAGTGTCTGGTCCAGTACCTGGACCTTTTTCCTTTTTTTTTTTTTTTTTTTTACCAGTGTGGAACTCATTTAGAAAGAAAGTACTGCCCAGAGCAGTGATGACCTTGGTATGAATTCAAGCAGCTCTGCCGTGCACAACTCAAGCATTTTTGTTTCCAGGCTTCTGCTGATAGCTCCAGACAACTTCACGTGCTGCCCAATGATCTAGAAAAGGGAATAAAGACACCCCAGTGAGTGGGACAAGCATTGGTGAAACATCCTTCACAAGGATCTCATGCAGCTTTGGCTGGTAAGAATAGCTCACCTAGCAAAGGGGCAAACAGCCAACTGTTGCCAGGAGGGTTTCATTAATCTCTGGCAGTTTTAAAAATTATAATGCAGAATGGGTCAAGAAGCACCAAATGATTTGTGATGTCATCATTCACCCCTAATGGCCTCATGTCCTTCTGCTGTCTGAGTGTGAGGTAGAGGCAGTGTTGGCTGGAGCTCTGGGGTGTCCTGGTGTCATCCTTCTCTTTTGGGGGAATTGCTGGAATTCCCCCAACCCAAAGCCCAAGGGGAGCTGAGCTGTCCCTGTGTATGACTCCATGATAAGGGTGAATATAAACCCCATCCCTGAGGCCCCACACAAGCCCCCTTCTCAGGAGTGATAGCAGGGCAGCACAGAGGTTCAGCATCACCCTGAACTCTCATTTGTACTGGAATTCCTCCCAGATTCCCATTCCCACAACCTCCTGCACTTCTGGACTAAGGTGTGTTGCAGTTCTACTCTGGTACTTCCCATGTCTTCCTATCCATCTGCTAAATCATTTCAGACCTGCCTTCCCTGTGATCACATAATGTGTCATATTCCTCTATGGAAAAAGAGTCACATCAGCAGGCAAAACTCTTTGATTTTCTTTCTTTCTCTCTCCCTCTCTTTTTCTGCTAGTATTATTTAATTGAGTGACTCAACCAATTGAGTGATGAGAATTAATCCAAACCCCTCCTGCCTTTATTACCCTGTAGTCCCTAAGCTAGTAGGGGCTTTTGTTTTTTGTACTGTTTAAATTGGAGTGGCTGTCACTGCCTACAGCCTTTCCCCAGCTTCCACAGCCCTGGGACAAAGTTGTTCTTTAAGCCAAAGGTTTTTTCAAAGAAACCTTTTCTTTCCACCTTTTTTTCCAATTCTCTTTCTTCTTCCTAATCAAAGAGGTTTAGGGACTTTAAAATCAGTTGCCTATTATGTTGCTGACACAATTGACAGCAGGTTTAATTTGCAGCTAGAAGGCAAGCGGGAGAGCTAAAAGTTGTAATAAATGGCATTTTCTGCTCTAATGTATTCTGCCAGTGTGTGACTTACATAAATTATCGCAGGAGGCGGTACCTCCACCCCAGAAGGAAACGATCCAGTTTCCCTGGAGCCACAGAGACACCCCCTCCCTCCCCCCCCCCACTTTCCCCCAGCTAATTCAATACCGTTTGAATATCAAAAGAGAGTGAGGCGTGGTAGAGGTTTTCCTTCTCTTCCAAATGAACTTCCTTCTCCCACTTCTCCGTGACCTCTAGTCTCAGGATGTTTCCAAAATAACTTTTGATTTTCTCCTAAATGTTAAACATAGGAAGGAAACATGCAGCTCAGGATAATGAAGCAAACACAAGTGCAGCACCTCGCTGCATTTTGCTCCATCAGCACATGGGTGTGGCCACCACACACGGCATGGCAAGGTGGAAAGGTGAGCACAGTCACAGGCCTTGCTCCAGACCTCAGGAGAAATCAGGAGCTGTGCTCTGTGTGTGCAAGGTACTCCCAAATCAAAGGAGAGTCGTTCTCCTGGCAGGGAAACAGTGGGTCAGCTGTTTGTTTGATTGCAAAGTCCTCCAGCACATGGAATGCACCAGGTCAGGATTAAAGATCAAACCAGTCCTTTCCAGGGTACAGCCAGTCAGGTAAGCAGCAGCACTGTTCAGTCCTGGCTGATAAATCAATCTTGTTGCTGGTGAAATAAAGTGATCTTTCACCAGCATGGTGGAGCAATACTGATTTCATTCAGCTGGGTACCTTGAGCTCACCTTGAGCTGTGCCCTGATTCAGAAATGATTTGCAAGAAAATGTCTGAGCCCAGCAAAGAGCCAGGAAAGTCTTACACAGGGCTCCAGACAAGGACTGCAGAAAGACAACAGGGAAGTGCCTTCATCAGAGGACACAAACCATGAGTGTGTCCTCTGGTGGGGGATGCCCAAAACCTGCCAATAGCACACCTCAGATGTGCTGGAGGAGATCCCACACAGGGACAGTAGCTGCTAGAATGCCTTTGCCCCTGACTTTGCAATGCAAAGTACAATCTGCTGAAACCCAGCAACGACCTTTCCATAAGTGTCTGCCATACTGAGTGGGTCTGGTACAGTCCTGTTGGCTCTGCTTGGGTCACCAAGGTGCTGTTCAGGAATTTTTTGCTTTAGAGGACAGGCTACTCTGTGTGGGGCCAATAGGACTCAGCACCTGGTGGGGCTGGAAACCAGAATGTAGTCATCCAAAACCTCTGTCTGGGAGGCTGGGGCTCCTGTACCTTCCCTGGGGGGCACATGGGGACTAGGTCAAAACTCTCACCTTTGCAGAAGCAATGTAGTCATTTTTCAGTTTATCCCAGTCAGCTGGTGTTAACAGCAAGGACAGGTTTTCTGTCTTAACCTCTGGTTTGAGCTCAGGATGACCCAGAAAGAGTTCACTGGAAAGAATCAAATGAAAAAATTATAATGCCTCAGAGTGTGAATAAACTGATAGAATATTCATGCAGCATGAGCTACATAATTACTAAGCCATGAGAAATATACTTAAAGCTTAAATTGTGCTGCTTGTTTTCAAGGTTTAACAAGAAAATCTTTCCTTTCTATTCAAAATCCTAATTATTCAAACCCAAAATGATCTAAGGTTCCAGCCCACCTCAGAAATCATGAGACTCCTGAGTTGTTTGGACATGAAAAGTGCTATGAGATTTTACTCTTTAAAATAAACAACGTGAAGCTGATTCATTTGACTAGAAGCTTGCAAAATGCCTTTCAGGGTAATTCCTGTAGTAGCACGCTGCTTTGGAGTTAGCCCATCTCCCTGCCTCCCCTGCAGTGACATATCACAGCTCATGTCAGCCTGGGATTTGTCTCTGTGCGTTATCCTGATCCAGGGGAGGTGGCAGAGCAGGACCTGGAAGGCACTCCCGTGCCTGGGACACCAGCCATGTTCCCCTGCAGATGGAAGTGGTGGGTGGACCTGCAGCTACAGAGTCTGACTCCAAAGAGGGCTCAAAGAGAGCCCTTTGAGTTCTCAAAGAGAGACTTTGCTGCTCACTTTCCTCTGGACTGACATGTAATCAGGCCAGCTGATTAGCACAGAAGCAGGGGAAGGGAGGGAGTGCCTGCATTCCTCTCTCAGGGGCAGGAATAATGTTATTAGTCTGTATAATTGAATGTGCTATTCCTACAACTTGCCACAGACTGTGGAGGCACTGCATCTTTCAGAGCGGTGAAGGTGGAAAAGAGAAAGAAGAAAATATTCATGCCCTTTATGAAGGTAGGGCCTAAGTTTTGAGCTGTCATATTGTTAATTGAGGAAGATGGCTGCAATGTCCTACACACAGCCTGCACATTTCCTCAGCCACCAAAAAGGGTTCCCACTGCCACAGCAGCACTGTGCCCACAGGGTTCAGATACAAGGGAGGACTGTAATGTACAAGGTCAGGCTGCTGCAGAGTGACTGCTCAGCATAAAATAAGTCCAGCCTGCTGGTAGTGTGTCCTAGAGTCAATGCTTCCGTGGTCATGGTTCAGATTTCCCAGAGAGGAGCATCTCCACACATGAAGCATTGCACAACCCAGCTACTGCCAGAGCCTACTGCTCCTTTTAAAGGAGAACACAGATTTAAATACTGACTCTCCACCACAACTGAAAAGACAAATGTGTACCCAAGGGGATTAGTCCCACCTCTTTCATTTTCTTTTTCCCATTTGTTTGAATTGTAACATCAATAATGAGTTTGAGTCAGTCAATCTCTTCCTTTTTGATTATTTATTCCAAGAGACAATGAGGTTTTTTTTAATGGGAAAATCAAATGGAAAGAGCCCAGAACAGCCAGGTAATTGCAAGCAGTTCCCAAAACAACTGAATCTCGATAAACCCTTTCAAAGCAATTCAGAGAAATATGGGGGGGGCATTTTTCTTTGGTGCAGAACCTGGGTGCTGAAGCTCATTTTTTTCCTTGCTCTTCTGCAATGCCAGGGTGGGGCCATGCAGGATTTTCCCTTCAGATGAGATCTTGCAGGGATTTGTGATACTGGGAAGGTTATATACATTATTATGGTCACCACACTCTAGGTGATATTTTAAGAGCTGCTGGGTAAGTTCACAGAAGAAACCTCTTGAGGGCTGTTCAAAACAAAGACCACCTGCAATGGAAATTTTCTTACTCAAAAGCTACCCCAGGCTAGGGATGTTCTGGGCAACAGTGTGCTGCTGTTTACCCTGCTCTGTCACTGCCTCCTTTCTGACCACTTTGACCCACTGTTTGGCTCAGTGCTGACACTCCTGCCTTCACTCCTTCCTTGTTTTATTTGAGGACTCCAGTGGGTTTGTGTTTCTCCCTTCCTCGAACATCTGGTTCAGCCCATACCTGGAGGCCAGCTACCAGGACAGACACAATTTTGCTTTGACAGAACTCTTTTCACATGCTTATTTTCCAGACCCCTGAACTGCAAGGAGCTATGTCTTAAACCCCTCCCATTCAACCAACAGACACATCTGAGACAGAGCCTTTGTTTTCATGTGTCTGATTACCCTTGATGATGTCTTGACTCCTCTTTTAGAGGACTCTGACCCCATGCATGGGGGTTAACATGGCCTGTTTCCAAATGTGTCACAATTTTAATTAAACAGGAAGAAGACATCCCCCACAGGCCCCTGCCTGTGCCTGGAAAAGTCACTGAACAGCTGTTGAATCTTGCAAAATATATGCAGAAAGGAGCAGGTTTATCAAATGCAGGGAGGAGCTTCCTGGCACATGGGAACAGCAAGTGGGAGAGGGAGGGGAAATGGGTTGATGTAGATCTGTAAAAAGCAGCAACTGCTTTATCCACAGACCTTTGTCCCCACCTATTAACAGATTTGCTACCTGGCTCCACTGTAGTCACTGCATCTCGCTTGCTTGCTTGCTTGCTTGGAAAACTGAAAATGGCCTGGTGGTTTTGGAGTACCCCACAGCCCCATGGCTCCCTGGAGGAGGCAGAAGCATTGTGGCAAACACAGCAGCTCACCTGTGGTAGGTGTTGGCCACCCAGTCAAGCAAGGTGTAGAGCTCGTGGAAGTCCAGTGGTCCCTGGGAGAGTTCTTGCAAATGTGAGGCAATGGCATTGTGAAAAGCTTCCACATATGTGTCACACACCTGGTACTCCTCTGGATAGCATTTTTTTACTGATGACTTGATTTTCAGTAAATCTTCCCTCAGGTGTTCCTGGAGGAAATGTAAGTGGAGATCAAGCCAAGAAGTTGCCTCTTCCCTTGATGCCATGGGTGCCTTCAGGACTCTTTTTCTTGCACTCTCATTGACAGCTTCCCTCCATTGCTCCCTCCACTTTCTGGGCCTGCCCAGTAAATCTGAGCTAGGACGAGCAGCATTGTCTATGCTGGAATGAGCTGCTTCTTCAAGGGCAATTAAAGTCACCATGGAAGTCAGCATGGTATGCTGTAAAGTGGGATCCTCCAGTGTTTCCTCCACTATGGACTTGATTGCATTTGTGATGGAGTTATAGAGCAAATCCACATCCTTGGATTTCCGTACGAGCTCCTGGGGGTTATCACTGTATTTCTCAGAATCCCGTTCAGAGATAGTCTCATCTTCCATTAGCTTGATACTTGCAAATGCTTCCAAAAGTTGTCTTTTCTGAATAAGTTCATTGATTTCCATTACTGCAGAAACAGGGGGAAGGGGTTGGGACAAAGCAGGCATTAGGCTATTGACATGTTGGTAACAGGGAGATTTGCAGGGAGCTCTTCAGAGTAGTCAGGTCCCAGCAGTGCCTCTGAGACTGCCCCAGGCCTCCCTGATCTCCTCAGCTCCTCTTGGACACAGGAGTGGAAAACAGTGGGAAAGCAATCACTGCAAATTGAGCCACATCCCTAAACAGCTGGTTACAGAGACAGGAAATATCAAAACACCTGCTGATAGCTCTGCAGGAAGGCCTCAAGCAATGGCTGGTGAGGCTGCACAGAAGGACACTGGAGGCTCAGGCTGCATAAAACTCTGTCCCTCTGTCTCTGTCCCTCTGCTGGTGTGGAGATGAGGTGGAACTGGCAGTAGGAATGGTTCAGGATATACCTTACCAGCAGGATTTCCTTTAGCATAAATGTCCTTGTTTCCCTATATACCACTGTGCTCATCACAGCTCTGCTGCTGTGTTGGCCATGGTGGTGTAGCCCAGCTCAGGCACCTCAGTGTCCTGCCCAAGAGGGCAGGAAGAGTGCCCAGGGTTCTGGCAGGGGCAGTGGGAGGGAGCACAGCAGGACAGACCCTTTGGGTGTCCTGAACTCTTGGGTCAGATCTCTCTCTCTCGATGGTTATGTGTGTCCCAGCCTACCCACAAGCATGTCCTCAGAGACACCAGGGCCCTGAGAGCCTGCTGTCTGTAAGCCCACAGTCAGGTGCCAAGCACTGCCTCGCACCAGTGATGTTTTTTTACCAAGTGCTGAGCACTGCTGTCCCTCAGTGTTTTGGGGAGGTGAGGGCATTGCAGGGGCATCTAAACCTGTGGATTTGTGGTGCTCCTGGTACTCAGGTTTCACATGGGTTTCTCCACCTCCTTTGCTTTTGGCACCCACTGCCAGAACATGCTGGTGTTGGCTGGGGGAAGTCACCCAATACAGCTCCTCCCAAAGTGGCTGAGTTCTACCAAGTTTCCCATTTGTTTTGCAAAGTCTTGCTCATGCAAGAACCACTGTCTATTTGCCAGTGAGATAAGAAGTATTTGCCATATGTTCAGGAGATCCAAGAGCACTGTTAGCCTTTGAGAGACTCCAGGAAACTCTCACCCTCTCCATCTCCCTAACAGTTGCTTTGAACAGGAGATCCCACTCTGACACTGGGCATAAATAAAATACTAAAGAGAAGGGAAAGGGTATCCCTTAGGAATGTGTGGCCACTGCTTCTGGGACATACACATACAAAATGATAAAGAAAAATTGGAGAGCACTCAAAGAAGGACTGGTTCATAGCACATAATTTCTGCCCTTAGGCTTGTTTACACACAGGTTTTATGCCATATGTACCAAGTAATTTTTGTAGCACTAGAGTATCTGTATGAAGACAGAAATATGCCAAATAACCAAACTATTGATGCATCACAGAACACATAGATCTTTGAGTGCCTCTTTGGTACTACAGTTGCTTCTGTACTCAGAAAGGAGAGAAATTCTATCAATTAATTAAGTTGGACTCTTCTAGATAAATTAATATAAAACCTGTGTTTACACAAATGCTTGCAGTGAGAGACTAGAGAAATACATTCTGTTCTGTTTATCAAAGTGAGAAAACACCATTTAATCACCATCTAGGATAATTATTCAGGGAGGTGATGTTGGGTGCTAAATGGATCTTTTAATTCAGCAATACAAGATCAGCCAGCTGGTGCTTGAAGGAAGACAATTGAAAGGCAATTAACTATTATGCAGCTTAATGGTGCACGTGGTGGAATCTCCATCACTTGCCATATTATCTCAGGATGGGATGTGTTTCTGACAGAGCTGCTCAAGTCCAGGCCAAACACAAGCTATTGGGCAGAGAATGGGCCTTATTCATGCAATTTCTCAGCTCGTTTATTTCAGGAGATCAGAAACCTTGTGATAACATTTTCTGCCACTCCTCATCTCTGACCCTGGGAGATCAGACTAGCCAAGTTTATGAGGTGGGCTCAGATCCAGCTTACCAAGCTCACAATGTATCAATGTAAAGCAATAAATCACTTCCCAGCCCAGTAGAGCACATTACAGCACTGAGGCAGTGTCAGCCCATGCATCTGATCCCTGTGGCACCCTGTGCAGTAGACCAAGAATTTCTTTCCAGAAATTTAGGCTGAGGAAAGGCCAAGTCATGTTTCACCTCAGTCAATCTACAGGTGAATGCATTGTAGCACCTCTGCCCTGAGAAGGTGGAGGACAGCAGTGCTCAAACCATTATCAAAGTCATTGCAGTCTGCTTACACCTGGGGAAAGGTGAGAGCTACACTAAAGGGAATTGTTATAATTTGTCTGAGACCTAGCTATAAAATGCTGACAAAACACATGAGAGTAACCAGCCTGAGGAAGACAAAAATCAAATACTTGCAACACTGCTATTGTGAGGACAGGTGGAAAGTCAATGCAAGAGAGTAAAATATCTGCGGGAGTCTCTTTGCAAGGCAATCTCTAAGATTAGGAACCAAAGTGGAGCTTCCAAGCCAAATCATAGCCAAACCATCTTTCTTCCCCTCTAGGCCTTGCAGCACCCTACAGAGCACAGTTGGAGGACCATTAGTCTGAGAGCTGAAGAGCAGAAATTGTCCAGAACAGCAATGCAGGCAATAGCACGCTGCACTTGTAGGTACTGTCAGCCCAGCAGTTCCCACACTGTGCTCAGCAGCTTGGTGGCTGATCCGTGTGATGTGCAATATCACACTGACAGGTTGATAGGGTGGCTGCTGATGTGGCTAAACTAACACAGAGGAGGCCACAGAGCAGCATGCTCACTGACAGAGCCTTGCCCTGGCTGGGCCAGGTAACACCCAAAAAGTCCATGCAAGGGGTGCCCAGTTCTTTAGCACCTCTGTTGGGCCCAAGCCTTGCACACTGTAAATTAATGTTACATTTACCCTGCCAGGAAAATGGCACTGGTGGTTTTGTGTCTTACCTGAAAGAGGTTTTGCTTCAATGGGCTCACATATTTCACCAACCTTCTCCACGCTATTACAGATCGTGGGTTTTTTCTCCTCATAGCTCCTGAGTGTTTGCAGAAGTCTTTTTGCATTCCAAGTGCCAGAATCTTCCTTCCCTCTCTCTTTCTTCAGACTTCGCTTTGATTTCCGGATGCTTAACATTGTTTTAATACCTCTTTCAAAGAACCCACTGTCTCTGCTCTGTGAATCTGAGCTGCTCAGTTCAGAAGCGACCTCCATCTTTTCCTCCCCTGGACTGTTCAGTGGAGAGGCTGGTTCTGAGGTCACACTCCTTGTGTCTAACTCCATATTTCTATTTATCTGGTCCTTCAACAGGAGGTTTACCAAACAAATTGATGGCAATCACTGAAATGCATAAAACAGCAGAATTAGAGATGTCCTTAACAGGGTATTACTGTGTCTCCAAAGTCAGTCCTGGACTGAAAATCTAACCCGTTCCTTTCCTGTGCCTAAATACAAGGACAGAGCAAGATGTTGCAGCCTGTAGCTGCTGAAACAATCTCTCTACCCACAGACAGCAGATGCTGGCCTGCACATGGTGCTCTGGAAAGCTTCACTTAACTCCATCAAACAGGCAAGTGGCAACTATTTCTCCAGCACTAAGGAATCATGAGAAATCAGAGATGTTGAAATCTGTGTAAACATACCATTTCAGTGGGTAACCAGATATGGTTTTACTTTCCATTCTTCTAAACAGATTTCCAGCCATGCAGGAATAATAATCTTCCTGAATCTCACTGGGTTGTTTCCACTTTCTGATGTGAATATGGCATCTTTGGGTTTTGTTGCTACTTCTGCCCTGCTCAAAACCTGAGCCGCTGCTGCTGCTAGAGGTGGCCCAGGGGTGAGTGGTTCCCAGCAGGTGGCTGAGCTCTTCTCTAGCCCCTTCTACCAAAGCCACAACTATCTCTGCACTCTGAATTGTCATGGTTACAGCACAGGAGGCAGCACAAGGCAGGAAGGGTTCACATCACTCATCTTGCCTCGGAGCACATCATCCCAGCATGCCAAGGATGGGTATCTCCAGGGTCAGACAAACTCTGCACAAGCCGCAGGGGATGCAGGAGTTTCCAGATTTCAGCAGAAGTGCTCCTGTCAGTGCTGCTGGGCTGTAGTCACAGCCTCTGCACTTGCTCAGCTCCTGCCCTGCTGCAGACAACCTCCCCTCTGCCCACCCTGAGGGCTGCCCAGGTGTTTGGGAAGAGGGAGGAGAGAGGTTTTGCCTTCTCTCCTTGCAAAGGGCTCCCATCAGACCACCAGCTGATACAGCCCATTCACAGAGCCATTGTACATTGCAGTGCCCTGAGGGTGGAAAATGCCTCATTTCTCCAGAGTAGGCTTAAGGCAGCTGAGTGAACAGTTCAAATGAATAGAAACAGCTATTGCTTGAGGTGACAGGAACTGCCTGTCTTGGGTCTGTCCAGCCCACAGAAGCCAGAGATTGAAAAATAATTGCAGTCAATAGACATGTTGGGACTCTGGAAACAGATCTCATCCTCTCTCAGAGTTTTGCTCCCTTGTGCAGGGTTATTTCATAGCCTGTGAACTACAGGGATGACATGGTTTTTTCTCATGGGTTTGCTGAGCTGCTCACCCAGTGGGGCTCAGACCCTGCCTCACACACTCTCACAGGAGGGAGTATTTAACCATTCACTGCCTTGCTCAGGAGCTCACCCATCCCATACAGAGGGTGGGAGGGACAGGAGGGCACCCCACTGCCCAGGGATTTCAGTGAAAGGAGGCTGAGATGTCAGCTCAGACTCTGCATGGGGGTTCTGCAGACAGAGCAGAGCAGCAGCAATGGTCTAAAGGGTGACCGAGATGGTGGAGAGAGCCGGGGGAAAAGGAATAAAAGGGGTGAGCCCGTGAGAAAGGAAAGGAATACATACCCCAGTACTGACAGAAGTGATCCCCTCTGCAGCAAGCTGGGATAGCACAAGTGTGATCCACAGAAACTGGGAGCAGCTCCGTGCCGCAGGAAATCCAGAGCAGATGCAGTGGTGGGTGAGCAGCTCTGCAGGACAGAGCTCCAGGCCAGCTCACCCACCTCAGCTGACTGGGGCACCATCCCTCACACATGTGCTGGCTGAGGGGCTCCCTCTGGGCATGGTGCTGCTCTCCATCCTCCTTTACCCTCTGAAAAAGGCTGTTAAAAGTGGGAAAAAAGACCTGTCTGCTCCTGCCCAAGAGCTCCAGCACCTTCACTTGTTTGCTCTCTGGAAAAGACTCAGCACTGTTTCACTTTCGCTACGTCTGAGCATTTAAAAGAAAAGGTTGGGGAAAAAAAATTCCAGGTTAATTATTACCTACAAGTGGAGACGGGGCTTCAAACCTGAGGTTCTGCGATGGGGTGAGCTGCTGCCTTGAGATGGCCTGGGGCAATGAAGGGAAGGAGGATTTCAGGATGAAGTCCTGTCCTGGTGGCTGAAACCCCACATTATCTGGGGGTTCAAAAGCAGCCCCAGAGCTGCTGTGTGGGATGGCTGCATTTCACCCCCTTCTGCCCTGTTTGTGCAGGTCACGGGTGGCTTGGTCCCAGTAATGATTGCCAGACGTGGGTGAGTGTAATGTGTCCCCTGATTAAATATTTATATATTCACATCCTCACTTTGCCCTGTGGGCACTTATTTCCATGGGGTTGCTAGCCCTGGATTCCTCCATTCTCAGAGCATTTGGGAACCTTGGAGGGAACTCAAAGCAAAACAGCACCAAAAAAGGGGCCCTGAAGGTTTAAACAAGTTTAAACACAGCCACTTGGTTTGTCACTGAGTTGTGTAAAATTATTTAACCCTGGGGCTCCTTTAGTGCCCAGATAGAGGCAAGTCAGGCTGCCAGGTGTCCAAGGTCCTGGTGTGAAGCAAGAGGGGTAAATCAGGAGGTGCCACCATGCCATGGGCAGTGTGCACTCCTTTGCTTTAGGAGCCTGCCAGCATGCCACCTGGCAGTGTGATAAGGGACATCAAAGAGATTAGTGAGAGATGCAATAAATGGCATTTGGACTTTGTGCTGTGCAGAGGAGAACAGAGAGAGAATGGAGGATAACAGTCTCCTCTACCTCTGGGAGAGACTCTGTGTCCAGAAGATGGAAAGTGTGTGGGATGGGAATAATTATGATCATATTAAACAGGGAAGCATTGCAGCATGGACTTGGTGTAAAATTGTCCTGATGGTGAGATGGGACTGGGCAGCATCATTTGTGTCTGCTCCATGGTGCAGGGGGAGTCCTGCCTGAAGCCTCCCTCAGCCAGGCAGTGCAGTGCTGAGCTTTCTGTCCTTGGGCTCTTCAAAGTCATGTGCAAGCCAGACAGTGCCCTGCTGTACTGGGGAAAACCATTACTGATAATGCTTCTGCCACCTGGCAGGCTGACAATGTGAACAAAGGAATGAGCTATTTATTCAGACACAGGTTGAAGGGTGGAAAGCCCCTTTGGACACAAAGTCCAACTAAACCTCTTTCCATCCAGGTTTTAATTGCCTCATCCACAAAATATTTACCTGGTGGTTTGTACAGACATGCTCACTGTGACTGGAGTGCTGCCAGAGCAGGCAGCAGGTCCAGCATGGATGGGGTCTGATCCCAGCCCCTCTCTGGGGGCTCTCAATTACCCCAAGACACAGCTGGCATCAGGGCCTGCTGGGATGTCAGACAGAATCCTGAGGGAGCTCTGAATCCCACAGTCTAGGTCACTTCTTTCCCTACAAGCCTTTCTGGTGCTTTCTCCTAGCAGCAGCTCTCAAGGAATGCTCCTGTTCCTGGAAATGCCATCAGGGCAATGCTGTTTCTAGGTGTCTGTCCACAGAAGATCATGGGAAATGAAAAATATACTAGGTTTTGCAGTTGTTTTCCATTTTTTTTCAATTATCGGTTTTGCAAAGTGTTCTGTCAAGTTGTAGGTGCATTAAAATCTGCAGGGGTGTTGCTGTCTAACAGCTCCCTAATGCCCTGCACCCACAAAACTCTGTGAGGCTTTCAACTGCTGCTTTGCCTCCTGACCCTTTGGAATATTTGGTTTGGGGCTTATTTGATCCTTCTTCTCTTCTCTCTGTCTTTTGCTCCTATTTCTTTTCGTCTTTCTTATTTCTTTTCCTGCAATAACACCTGTGGAGCAGTGTAGGACTCAGAGGTGCAGTGCTCCTTGGCAGAGGTGAAGGGTGCAGAGTGGCTTGGGGGAATCCTGCAATTCCCTCCACAGCACTGAGGTTTTCATCAGCTCCAAAGAGCAGGAGAAAAACGTATTGCTGAGGCTCCAGGGGAATACTGCTATGATGCATATTCAGAAACCTGCACCAGATGCCCCCTCACAGCCTCAGCAACCCAACTGGCACAGCCCTGGTGGGGCATGCTGTGACCCACTCCCTTTCTGCAGGTTTCACTTGAAATCTCACCCTGTGTGGGTGGAGGAGACCCCAGAGCTGCAGTGATTTATTGCAGCAGTGAGGTTTGATATTTTTAACAGCATCGGCAGTGATGGATGAGGCAAAGACACGCTTGGAGGCTGCACATGCCTATGCAGCCATTTCCTCCTGAGGGGTGCTTTGTAAGGAAATGAGAGATATTGTTTCACCTGAAATATTTTTCTTTCTGCTTTTAGGTTGAGGGAGGTTTGAGCCTTAAGCTGAAAAGTCCATTTGCAGAAAAGAAGCAGGTTGTGATTTAGAGGCTGGCTTTTACAGAAGGGATGCTGGCCCCCAGGTTTGAGTGGAAGAATTTGGAAGGTGCATTTCTGCAAAACACAGGAGTGTTACCACATCTGGGAGAGGATGTGGTCCAGACCTAAGGATTGTGTCCTGCACTATTCCTGTGTAGCCATGGGAGGAGACCACATGAACTAGTATACATCACACCAGGGAACAAAATCACAAGTGCTCATTTTGTTGCAGAAGGGTGGCCCAGGAGGATTTTCCACGAGGGCTGCCACTGCTGTGGAAGCCCATTGTAGGTGCTTTTGAAGGATAGACATCAAAGTTTTCCTTCCTCTCCTCCTAGAAAAGGTCTGGAACAGGCCTGTTCAAGCAGGAGCTCTCACACTGGTTTTCTTCTTTTGAAGTGAAATTAACACTTTCAGCAAGGCACCAGCCCCATGTGCTATGCCAGCTGTGCTGAATCATGGCAGGACTCATGTGAGCCCAACAGGAATGGCAGGGCTGGGAGACAGGCTTTGCCACTCTCCTGATTCTTGCTGCAACAGCCCCACAAGAACATTTTGCCAGCAGGCACAGACCAGCCCCCACGGGCTCCAGAGCTGCGTGGTGCAGCCAGGACCAGGGCAGTGCCTGTGTGCTCCCCCAGCCTGGCAGCAGCTCTGCTCCTGGGGATGCAGGTGCATCAGGGAGGCACTGATGCACTGTGGTGAGCATTTCTTCTGCTTGTTTGCAACTGCTGCGAGCTGCTGAGTGGATGGATGGTAATTGCTAATAGCTGGCTGTGCAGGCTGTGTGCTCTGTAGCCCATTGGTTTGCAGTGGGCATCAGTGAGGCCAGGGTGGACTCCACCAGCCCGGCCTAGAGACTGAAATGTCACAGCTCATTGGCTTCAGGTGGAAGCTGCTGTGTCCTACCGAGCAGGTGCCCTAATCCCTCTCATCACAGGAGCTGCCAAACCAGAACTCAAAGAGCAGTTCTTTGTGCATGACACTGACAGTGGATTATCTGTGATTGTCCTTCTGCTCTTAATTCAACCTATGCTTTGCCAAAACACCAGCCTGCTGCCACAGCTTTTCACTGTGGTGCGACTCCACTGGCTTCAGTGGGATGGAGTCTGATGTCCAAAAGAGCAGGGGGTAACCAGCCCCGTCTTCTGGAGATGGGGCATTGAACCTAACAGTGAGAATTTCCCCTTGGAGCTGGGAAGGGCTGAATGTTCCTGGGGAAACATTCCTAGCAGCCTTTGAGCAGGAATAAAGCCCTGCTGAGCAATTCAAGAAAAGTTAGACTACTCTGTCATTTAAATTAGGTGACTAAGAGCAGACCACTTCTGGAGCCAAGGCACCTGCCTGCTGTGCCTGTCACCACAGCTAGATGTCTGCTGTTGAAAATGTATCATTGAGGCCAAGGACTGAGCTGGGAGCTGAGCACTGCCTCTGCTGCAGATGACGGGGAGGTTGCACAAAGCAGGAGCTTGTGCTTCTCCTTTGTGGGGTTTTGCTTTACTGTACTAAAATTTCCACTCTACAGTGCTCAAAAACTTCATCAAAGCCAGGTTAGCAGTTGTTTGCCACATTGCTGCAGGACATTCTAATGCACAAGGACATTGAGAAAAATCAGTGGAGCCTTGGGAGAAACATCTTTGGTATTTTCCCAGCTGAACTTTCTCCAGGTTAATCCCAGGCTTGGTTTGATAGAGGGAGGAAAGGTGCAGGCTGGTTCTTATCTGAATAACACTTTGAGTCTCTGGTTTTCTTCCAGTGCTGAAGGGTTCTTGTATCACACCTTTTTATTGCCCACACCAGTGTGAGCTTTGGTGCCCATAGCAATGCCCCAGGGAAGGGAGAGGCAACTTTTTCTGAACATCTCTCTGGATGAAGCCTGACCTCTGGAAATCTGAATTTTCTTTACCTTTGGTGGAGGGGAAAAACTGAGAACTAGTACTTTATTGAAATATATACTTCTGTACCATTTTTTTAAAATTAGTGTTTTTGAAGTTGCATTGAAGATGTTGTCACTGTAATCATTATATTTCTATAGAGATTATAATGACTCCTTTTGAAGAGTTAGTCTCAGTCAGTCAGTGCTTAATTCACATATCAATGACTCCATAAACCCTAAACCCATAAATCTGCTGAAACTGCTCAAATTTATTGTGCTAATGAATGTTTGCAGGGGCTCATCATTGCAGAGATAATTCACCTAAGGAGCTGCCCCTATGAGTGGGTGGTCGTTGATGGCAGAGGAGCCTCATCTCTGTGAGGCAGCTGAAGGTTTTATAACCCAGCCACTCTCAGGGCAAGCATTAGAGCCCAGACACTCTTTTTGGCTGACATTCTCCAGACTATTTCATGTGCAGTCCATCAGTCTTACCCTCAGAATCTTTCCCATCATGGAGAGAGCTGGGCATCATTTCCGTGTGATGGTGGGGTGGGTGGAACCAGTTGGTGCGGAAATCATGATGTCATTTTGTTCAGAGTGAACTGGTTAAGCCATAGCTGGTTATTAAGCCAACAAAGGCAGTAGCTCCTAACCAGTTATTAGAGTGTTTGCAAACCCTTGCTCCTGCTGCTACAAAACACTGGGCACTTCTTCTGGCTGACTGGAATCTGTCTAATGACGCTATTCTAAACCAGTCTTAGGAGCTTGTCCTTTATTCTGATAAATGCATAATCTGTATGGAAAACTGGAGACCAGTAGCAAACAGTGCCAGAATCCCCTGGAGCAGCAGGAGTGTGGGCTGCTGCCAAGGAGATAGGTGGGAAACTGCATGTTCTTGTGGCAGTCAAGTGATGCAGGTGTATAATTTGAGTAGCCCCAAAGCACTCGGCCCTGACAGGTGTCGGTCAATCCTGCTTGTCCTTTCAAGTGGGCCAGTTCACTGGCAGTGTTTTTCTTCCCCAGTCCAAGGGGATTTATATAGCCATGTTTTGAAACCTTTTGGTGTGGGGGCCTATAATGGATCCCTAATTGCAGCAGCATAGCAGGTGCTGCTGCAAAAACACCATCTTCTTTTTTGTAGGGTCTTATTTGGTTTACAGCAGTGACAGGAGCACTGAGCATTGCTCACACGTGCTGGCAGACTGTGTCCCCCCTCCTCGTGGCTCCCGCAGAAATGGGTTCAAGGGCAGTGTATGGCAGCCCACGTGCCACTCGAGAGGCTGCCAGTGCCAGCCAGATGCCGTGTCTCCATCGAGTTCCAGCTGCAGGGACACAGGGGAAGCCCACTCGTGTGCAGGCACCCCCGTGGGGACTGACTTTTTCGGCTGTCCCACCGGACCGGGCTGCGGCTCCCTGTGCCGCGCGGCCCTTTAAGAACGCCCATACATCCCGTTTCCCCGGGGAAAAAAACGAGGAGGCAAGTGGAGCAGATGTAATTCTGCCGTGCTGGGCTGACTGTGTGAGTGTGGCAGCGGGAGGCTGGGCTTTATCCAGGGTGAAACAAGGAGAAGCTGCCGGGTGTGCGCTTGCCTCCGCCGCGGGGTTCGTGCCGCTGGGAGGGCAGAGCTCCCGCTGGGATGTGTGGGTGTCCCGGCCCCCAGGGTGCTCCTGCGAAAACCTCGCAGTGCTGCAGCCAGAACCTGAAAGTAAAAGATCTGTTTAATTGCCTCTATCTGCTTCAGCATCAAAAATCAGTGAGGCATTGTTGGAGCTGGGGAAACAAAACCGACTTTCTTCCAACTTGGGAAACAAAGGCTTCAGATTTATGGTGCTTTCCTACCTCCACATGCCACTACATCACACAAATGCATGCTGTAGTTGTAACCTGCCTGCATGTGCTTGCAGAGAGGTGGTTGTGTTCACACACGTGTCTACGCAGGGGACAGCAAAGGACCCCAGGATATCCCATCTCCTTTCATTCCAACTTTTGTGGTGAGCATTTCACCTTCCTGTAGTGTTTCTCTCTGCTTCTTTCCTTCTGCAACGTTCTAGTACCAGGAGGGTGAGAATTAAAGAACAAAATAATTTTTTATTTTACTCTCTGAATAATGTTCATGAGACATCTTTTGCTTCTGCATCTGAAAGTCACTGAAGGTCAGTCTGACTTTGCCCAAAAAATCTAGCAGGAATCTAAGCAAACCATGATACAAACTTAAGACTCAACTTTTCTCTGTGGAAAAGGGATGAAATCCAGCACTTGCAGAGGCACAGGAGTCAAAGGTGGAGGTTGCAGAGACCCACATTCCTCAGGGACCTGACAGCCCAAACCCCACTGCTCCTAGTCCTCGTGCCCAGCAGTGCCTTGGACCACTCTGCACCCCTCTGCTGAGGTGGGGTCAAACTTCAAGGCACACAGCTGTGGTTTTATCCCCAAGCCCACAGAAAATCCTTCCAGGCGATGTTTATGAGCTTCCTGCGGCGTCAAACACGCTGTGGCACAGATGAGATTGAGCAATTGGCATCATCTGCACCACCTCCTCGCTGGGCAAACCCTGCCAACCTCTCTCCTCTTTCACCAGCAGATGTAGTTTAATTTGACCTAATGCTACTGACACTGTTTTGAGGACACGACATGCCCTACAAGTCACAGCACAGCCTTGGTATGCAGAAAACTCCAGTTCCCAACCCTCCTAGGACTGAGCCAAAGTCGCCTCTGTAGAGCTGAGGGTGTGCTGGTAGTCTGGTGTGAGTTGGAAAGCTGGAAGATGGATGGAGCTCTCAGTGCTGTGTCAATGCAGCCCCACAGCTGTGCCACCACGGAGCTGGGCTCTCCAGGGAGCTCTGTTCCCACTGCCTGGGCAGTGTCCTGGAGCCAGCCCTGCAGTCTGCAGTGGTGCCTGTGTCCCTGCTGAGCACCTTGCTGTGGGCACAGCACCCATACCACCCCAGGGATGGGGTCCCCAGCCCAGAGCCTGGGACTCTTGGCTGCTTCTCAATGCTGCCAGTGTCACATGGCTTTTGCACTGCCACTACAGGAAAGAGAGAATAATTTTAAAAATAATTTTGAATTCATCAGAGGGGAGTGAGTTGATCTCTCTGTCTGTTTTTCTGGAGCCCCACATGAGTTCCTGGCTCCTGGTGGCTGTCAGCAACATCCCTTCCCAGAGGGAGACGTTTTCCTTTCTCCCTGCAGGGAAGCAGCAGCTCCTTCCTGAGCACCCAGCTGCTTCAAACACTCATCCCACACACTGAGCAGCACTGCAGAGCTCTGCCTTGGCCGTGCAGATGGACACCTTGGAGCTGGGCAGTCCCAGAGGGAGCTGCAGCACCCTTGGCAGGCTGGTGCCATGCCCAGGGACATCCCTCTTGCCTGATTTCCCAGACCAGCAGCCACACTGAGGAATCTGATGGGTGAAAGAGAGAAATCAATTTATGATTCAACTAAATTTTAAATTGTTCAATGTTTTGTTTTATTGTTTTGGTTTGGCTCTTTTAAATTGTTTTACATGAAATCTTGCCTGATCTTTCCTGCCCCTCTCCACTTTTTACTTTCATTCTATGGTTAGAACTGGCCAGCAGGAGGTGGCAGGGATGCCTGGTGTCCTCTTTGGTGTCCCCCTTTATGCAAGCACACCTTGGCAGGCAGACCCTCACCCAGATATGTACAAAGTTACCCAGCCAGAGGTGGCTGCCTGGCCTTGCACCAGGGACTGCTTTGTTAGCTCCAAAAGGGATACTGGCACCACCCTCCCATGGCAGTGCCTGCCACACCTGTTCTCCAGAACAGCAAACATTGATGTGTTTAAATTAACCAGAATCCAAGGGCATTGACTCTTCTGCATTGTTTTCTAATCAGCCATTTGAGACACATTTTCTTGGAAGGTGTGAATGAGGATGAGAGATGATGACACTAAGGTGTGTAAATCCTGCCTCTCTATGGTTGCAAAATAACAATGGGAGCAGTACATCACATTTTAAATCCTAGCACAAATATCTTCCCCAGCCTACTAAAAAATCAAAGAATAAACAATGAAGCCAAATTTGTATTGCTTCTGTGGCTATGGCACATTTTGTATCCTGCATTTTAATTGCCTCTCTGGTCTCATCTGCTAGACTGATGTTTAGAAAACTTGGTCTCATGGTGATTATCTTTGTACCACATCACAGAGAAATGTCAAACATCTCTTCTTCTTTGACCTATTAAACACTTGTCTCTAATATCTTATTGACTTTTATCAGATTTAAAGAATATAGTCAATGAGCCTTTTTGATTTTCCTTACTTGGTTCCTTCCCTATTAGGCTTTTGTTGTTTTTTTCACCATCATATTCTGTCACGCAATTCACACTCCACTCAAGCTGCAGTTGTGGGCTCTGAGTTACTCAGTGCAAGTGTAGTTTGGCTTCAGATTTACTACACACTGCATCACCTTGTACAACCCACAGTGCTATGGCACTGCACTGAGATGGAAATAATCTCCCCCACAAGCCATGACTCAGGTCATTATGTGCAAACCAGTAATTGCACTGGTGTAATTTATTGAATCACAGCCTCCAGCCTCTCCATGCCTTCAGCAGCACTGATACGTGGGGATAGTCCTGATCCCTGTGAGCAGCCTCTCCAAAATCTAAGGACTGCTTCTGCTTCAGCTTGATACTTCCTAAGAATTTTTTATATCTTTGAGGAGCAGGTGGCATGAAATTAGTATGGATTTGCCTCGTGCCCAGCAGCTTTGGTGGGAGCACAGCTGCCAGACACTGGGCACTTTCGGGGAGTCCTGTTACAGATCACTGAGTCAGGCTTCCACATGTTGTGGAGTCCAGTGGCAACAGAAAAAGTCAAACAGATGTGTAAAACCTGACCTTGGAAAGCCAGGCATCAGAATACATTGTAGAAAGTTAGAAATGCATATTGACCTGCTGTGTTGTCTGTCAACAACTGAGGAGCACCTCTGGATGGCCGGTGCACCTGACAGCATTTGAATACAATCTTCAATAGCCAAGGTCTCTCAGTAAGATAAAAAGCAGGACTTGGCCATGGATGTAGACCAGGACAAATTAATGCTTCCTGTTTGGTTCTGGTCACAAGCCAGCTGCTGAGTCACAGCCCATATCACATCCTTGAGCTTTACTGACCCGGACTGTGGACAGATAAGCAGGATAAAGCCATGCAAGGCGAGTCGTGAAAGAACCATTACTTGGGACAAAGGTCTGTGCCCTGTTTTTCTGGTTTATGTAGAGGTCTTAAAGAAAATAGGGTGTGAAACTAGTGCAGGTACCGTGCTTCTCCTTCTTTGGAGGTAGAGCTGACTCTTGGTGAAGGCAAACCCTGGATTCTACGTCTTTACAAGGGATGCAAGGTCTGGACCAAGATCTGCCGATGCTGAGCGGTGTCACCCTGCCCGCGTCTGCTGCAAGAATAGCGAGTTCCCAGACCCCTCCCACGTCCCCAGGGCTGCACAGCCCCTGCCAGGAGCCCTTCCCCACGGCCGCCGTGTGTGGAGCAAACACACGGCAGTGTTGACACAAGCAGCCGCCGGGCACGCGTGGCTCCCGCGCCGATCCAGCGGAGCGCGGTGCCAAGGACTCCCGGCTGTGCCAGCAGGCACCGCCAGCAGAGGCTGCACTCGGCTGAATCCGCTGCTTTTTGTAGACACTCGGGAGTCTTGTTGTGCCTCAACACACCAATCCCACGCAGGTTCCCAGAGAGGTGTAGGAAGTTGGCAGTCGCATCCTGCCCCCAAACTCCTCCCTGCAGCCCCTCTCCTTTCATACATCCTCCATCACTGGATTTTTCCCTGGGAGAGGCTACAGCACCCGTGATTCTTGGAATTCAGTGGGTTTTAATCCCAAGACAGAAAGCAAAATGCATTAAATTTAGGGAGACTTTTCGCCCTGCCTCCAGGAATATTTAACACACCAGGTCTGTTTGGCAAAGGCTTTCTCGGGCTGAACTAGTGCATATTTGACATTGTTACTGGTATGGACAGCTAATTCCCTGCTTCCCAGCATCCCTCTGGTGGCCCCCACATCTGCTCCCCTGGAGGGTCCACACTCTGCTAGGGGCCCTAGAGATGATGGAGAGCAGAAGAGGCAGCACTGAGTGGGGGGAAGAGACAGGAATAAAATACATTTTCTGAAGGAAAACAAGTAAAGACAACAGAGGAAAAAAAGGAAAATAGCTGTCAGAAATAAAAATCCTTTCAGCAGAGGAATGAAGACAGATGGGAAGGCAAAGAGAAACAGTGAACAAAGAAAGAAATGCAGAGAAGTCAAGGAGAGGTTGGGGGAAGGCTGTGCAATCATTTGGCACCAGCTCCTTGCATTAGTTCCCTGAATATTGTGTGAAGCGGGGGTAGAGAACTGCGGATTACTGGAGTGTAGCACCACAATATCGTGGGCTGGCCACTAAATTACCATTCAGAGAGTCTCTTGGCTTAGCCTCGCTGCTGCCATGAGAAGGAGCAGGATGTAAGCTGAAAAACAGATCTATGGAAAATAGGGTTGAGGCTAGAAATTCCATTATATTCTTGGCACTTTGACATTTTTCCTCCCCTTTTGTGAAATCTCAAGGGAGAGCTGCCTACTCTTGCAATAATAATAATTAAAAAAAAAAAAGGTAGCATATGAGTTGGCATGGTAACTTCATCTGCTAAGTAACTAACATGTAGGATTTTTTTCTTGATCTAGAATAATAATGTCAACAGCCCCCAGGAAGATGCTTCCTTGTGACTGACTGCCTATTGTCACCTGGATTTCATGTTTCGCTCATGCTTGGTGCCCATGGTGAGACTTGCTGTGGTGCAGGGACAGACCTGTGCTACTCTGACACCAAGACACACATTTGCTGGCTTCCTGTGTTACACCCTTCAGGCCAGCAGTACTTAGACATGTCCACATGCTGGTTTACATTTAATCACTGTTATTCTTAGACTTTCCTGAAAGGTCAAAGCGTTTCAAATGTGCCCATGCTGGGACCATTGGGCTGCTGCCGAACATGGCCACCAGTAACCTGCAGAAATTCCTGCTTCTGAGCCTTCCCTGCCCATGGGAACAGGCCAGGAGGTTCCAGTGCTCCTGCTGAGCCTCCCCGGGCAGGACAGACATCCTCAGAGCGATGCTGGCCAAACAATTCTTCCTTTAGTGCCTCCAGAAAGGGCATGTACATTGCTACTCTGGAGAGCTGAGGTGTGGAGAGCTCAGTGGAAGCAGCAGCAACACAGGGAACAGAAGAAGTGGAAAACACTTCTTGTTGCCAGTTTCAAAAGACAGAAAAAAATTTTTTAAAAAAGAGAAAGCAGCCTGATACTTTATTTTTCCCATGTTTATGGCTGAGGATTAGCTGTATGGTTTGACTCCACACACCTGTGCCCCTCTGCTCCTTCACCTAGGACAGGTTTTCCCAGACAAACATGTACAAAATGCCCAGTGCAAAGAAAAAGAGTTGCCTGTGAGGAGTGGGAGTGGTGAGACCCTGGACCAAAATGGAATTGCTCCTTTTCTTTCTGTATTTTTATGTCCCTGCAGATGGCTTTCCTTCTGGGCTGGTGAGGGGACTGTGACCATCCCAGTCCAGGAGCTGATCAGCTGCAGTTGTGCTCACCAGAGCCCAGGGAAGAAAGGTAAGGGCTGGGGCATCATCCAGAGAAAACTTTGCATTCTGTGGCATGGCTGCTCCTGGGAGCTGGCTTCTCTTCTCACTTCTTGTTTTAGATTCCTGCATCCTTCAGCTCTTCCTTTTCATGGGTCCCACGTAGTTTATTTTTGTCCCAATGTACAGACACTGTCATACTGGTGTAAAGATGACTTGGATCAGGATGGCTTGCTTTAAAAGACCACAGATCTGGCAATACCAGTCCTGGCCATAGGTCCATCCAGCCCAGCACCCTGTCTCTGAAGGGCATCACAAATGGGTGTGCAGAGAAAAGCAAGAAGAAAACAGATACATCAGATACTCCTGCAGCTTCCATCCTTTTTCATCTCAGGGCTTCCTGAGCTAAACATGGTTTGCAGTGTGCATGTAGCAACGTTCTGTAGGTTCCTTTCCCAGGAACTTCTCCTGCTTCCTCCTGAATGCATGCAGACTTTTAGCACGCAAAACATCATCAGCAAGGGGTCCCATAAGGCCATCTGCTCTCTGAAGAACAACTTGCTCTTGCTTGTTTTGAAGCTGGGCTTTGCTATGAAGTAGGCTTCAATTTCTGCCCATAATTCCTGTACTGGAAGAGTCAGAGAATATTTCCTTCAATGGACAGAAGAAAATGGTTTCAAAAGACACCTATTAATTACTGGCCTGACCAGTGAGCTGCCCCAGTGGCACTGATTTCAGTTCAGTGCAGCTAAGCAGCACCAAGCAGGTCACATGTGTGCTCTCCACAGCCTCTGCAAGCTCCAACCTTGGTGACAAATTAACACAACTGTAAAAAAGACAAGTTGTAGGGTATCCAAAACTTTTCTGGGCCAGAGTTTTTCCAGTTCTTCTAACGTATCAGCTATTACAATATAAGATAACACCTTCTTGCACTCCTTACCTCACTGACAGCCTGGGTCTGCCACTGCCTTAGCACAGCTGCATGTTACCAGCAGTGTGCTGGCTTTGTAGTCCCAAAGAGAGCATGGTGAGTGCAGAAATACCTGAATGAGTTTTAAATGAGTGAACTCTGTTCCTGTCAGCAGTGGCCAGCAGCTAACCCCACCAGGCTGCAGTGTCCTTGAGCCCCTGTGTTTTTGCCTGGCACAGTATCCAGTGCACCTGGATTGGGGAGCTGCTTGTCCCAGCCTGTCCCAGGGGGTTCCACTGGTGCCCAGCTCTGCTCTGCCCTTTCAGGGCTGGTCCAGACCCAGTGAGTCCTTACCCACACACCATCACTGAGGGTCTGCTGCAGGGTAATTCAGCCTCAGCCTCCTGTTGGGGAGGGTGGCTTCATCCATGAGGACATGTGGTGTTTTCCAAATGTGGGCCCATGCCTCTTTGCAGGCATCTTTTAAATGAGTCTGGTTTAAAGATTTTCGTAGCACACAAAGCTATTTAAAACAGCTGAGTGCTAACCTCCTCAAAGGAAGATTTATAAATATTTGCATCCAGCTCCCAGTGGCACAATAAAAATATATTGTACTTTAGATAAATGCTTTGCCTAGAGGACTCCCAATAAAGTCAATGATCTTGTTTGTTTGTTTGTTTGCTTTAAATGAGCAACGAGTTCTAAAGCCCTTTATTTCCCTCACTGATCAGTGATTTAGAAATATTCCTCAGTGCAATCTCTTCCCTGTAGAGCTCCCTTTATTCTTTCTACCTGTGCTGGGGAAACAGGCTATCAAAAGCAAAAAGCAGATACTGCATAAACATTTTACTTATTTTTCGTAATATCTAAAGCAAGCGTGAGGCACACAGGGTTTTCTGAGAGTTGTTTCAAGGTTTTCAGAAGAGCTTTGTAAATGCAGGATGATGGGGCTGTGTTTATACCCTGCGTGGGTGGCAAACCCTCGGGTACCTGACTCCTCCTCAGAGGTGTCTGTGAGGTGGTCCTGTCCTGGTGGTGGTCCTGGTGCTGCCCCAGCATCACCTGCTGGGGAGCAGTGACACACGGCCAGCAGAGCGAGGGTCCAGCAGCATCCCTGTGGGAAGTGCTGAGCAGAAGTGGGGAATGGCCATGGGGCACTGCGGACAGACTGGCACGGATTCGGTAACCTGAGAACAACGTGGGCTGGAGAGCGTGCTTGGTGTTACTCTGGTGAGGATCACGTTGTAATGCAAGGCAAACAATCATGCCTTGTTTGTATGGGGCTCCTCCCGCGCTGCGCGCTCCGGCGGCGGTGCTGGGGCTCTGTGTGTCACCGCAGGCACCACGCACCCTCCACTGGTGACTCAGGGATGCTGGGGAGGCAAACAAAAGGAAGCTCGACTCTGTTCCGTGGGGCTTTTTTCCTTCCACCAGGCAGGAAAGAGGCTGCAGGCAATGAACCTGTGCCCAAAGTCCCACCGCTGCCGAGGGAGGGGTGAGGGAGGTGTCAGACCTTGGGGATGGAGCCAGGCTGCTGATGGGGTGTTCTGGCAGGCACTTCTGCTGTGCAGGTAACCTGTGAAACAGCTCTGCCAAGGGGTTTTACATCTCATTTAGTCTGAGCAAGGAATCATCCTTCTCTTTGCATGGGGCACCTGTAAAAAAACAGAGTGTAACTGGCAGTGGCAGCAAGGAGCCCCACTGAACAGCAGTCACTGAAGCCACATTATTTTTGGAAGGTGAGAAGTGATACAGAGCAGGTGAAATCCCTTCACTTTTTTTTTTTTTTTTTTTTTTTTTTTTTTGTGCGTGTGTCACTAAGAGCTCCTTAAGGTTATTATTTAACTGGTGCTAATGATAAGTAAACACTCCTGATCAGCTGATGGTTTACAGCTGAAACATGTGAGCCAACAAAACTCCTTAACTATGGTGGATGGTGGCACTGCTGTTTTTGCCACAGCTGTGCACAGTAATTTGTAAAGTAAGCCAACAGAGAGGCATTTCTATGTCTTTATTTTGTGCTTTGTGATAGTGTTAGAATGAGGTGTGATGCTCCTTGGACCTTCTGGAGACCAGAGTGATTTTTCTCTGACCCTCTGTAAGGGCAGGAGGAGCCAGAGGGAGAACTGAAGCTAAATGCTGGGGGGGAGGGATGTGCATAAAGATGCTGAAAGCTCTGATGTGAAAGGGCAGCTGGAACCGAGGACTGTGGGGTGAGAAAACAAGACTTTTTATTTTGCTTTGTGTTAGGGGCATGAGGATGTTGAAATGTCAGGTTGTGAATGTTTTGGTGCTGGTTCATCCGTGTGAAAATGGATTTGCTGTAGAATTTTGTTACTGTTGCCTATATACTTAATTTGGAGTTCATTTCAGAGTGACTACTTCTTTTCCTCAAGCCAAATGTTTTGCCAAAGATGCTCAGAATGTTCTGTGAATGAGCCCAAGGAACAGATTTCCTGGCTGATAGAAACTGGCAAGGCTCCTCTAAAGTCAGGCAATATTGGGAGACAATAATTTTGGACTCCTACTGAAAACCTTACAGATCTGTAAACTAGTGCACTAAGTTGTCTAGCAATATTATTTTGTGAAGTTATATAAGTTTGCAACAGAAAATATTTTAAAAATTGGCTGTCTTTGCTTTCCTAATGCTATACCAGGAGACAAGTCAAAGTAATACCAATGTTCCAATTCAAAGGCAAAAAGGTGGGTGTTTTAGGATTATATTTAACACTTTACAGGAAGATAAAATTAGGCCTTTTGTTGGCCCTTTTTATTACGATTCATTAACACTGAGTGTCATGAGATTGGACACAGGATTGAGGCATCTCAAAACCCAGAAGCTGTAATAAGGAGGCTCTAGCAGCCCACAAAGTTCAGGCAGCATCTAAGAGCCCTGCTGATACTGAAGGGATTGTCTTACTTGACATCAGTTTTGTTCTGATGCTCCTGCTGAGCTCCAGCCCAGCCCCCTGGTCATCCTGCCACTTATCTCACCTGCCAGATGTAGGGTGCAGAGCTCCTGCCTACCAGGCAGTCCTACAATGGACAAATGCTTTTCCTTTTCTCAACCCGTTCCAGAATAACATCGCTAATGTCTTTGCTTTTATATTGAAAGAATTACACTAGGCTGGTTTTCACGTGGGGTTTGCCTATAGCAGGGTTTGTTCAGAGACCCTTTTGCCCAAGTTTTGTAGGACACACCCAAGATAATTCTTCACTCCCCTGCTGCTGGTACAGCTGCATAGGAACCTGTGCACTGTAAGATCTGAGCAGTTTTTGTTGTGCCTGACCGCTTTATTCTGAACATCAGCAGCAGGCATTCATCGTAAATTTATTTCACTGCTGTTGGCTGGATTTACCTTTGCTCTAACATTCTGACCTCTGCTTAGTGCTCTACTGCTAAAGAGCTGCAGCTTAGTGCTGGAATTCCACTACTGATAGTGGGAAAAAAAAGCCCAAAAGTGCTATCTGCAGTGGATGAAGCTACCAGATTTAGGAAAACTGCTGCAAAGCTAAGTAAATGCATCAGAAACTCTTAAAAATCCTGTTTCTAGGAGGTCCTTTGAGGACAAACTGACTTTTTCCCCTCTGATTTTAAGATTTTGTTTGCTGCTGGCTGGTTTCAAACTAGGCTGTTGGTATGCTGTTGTATCCTGTTTATCACTCAGGACATAAATGTTGTTAGATAAGCCCAGATCACTGTTCCAAACCTGGAACTGCAGTTTCCATGAGAAAGACCAATTCCTTCCAAGGAGTGAGTATTGGTTCCAGCACAGGGAAGGAGAAGCATTTGGTCTTTTTACATAGTAGTAGCACTGAACATTTCTAGATGTCTGGATGATTCCTCTAGATTTAGAGAACTAAGTATTTCCAGCTTATCACAAATCTTCAGCCTGAAAGAGAGAAATGGGGAATATAGGAGAGGTCTATGAAATTACAGGAGGCAATGGGAGGGTTGAATGTGTGAGGGTCATACCCTTTCTCTTGTCAGTGTGAGAACTGAAGACCATCAAGTGTAATTAACAGGAGGTTGCCTCAAAATGTAAAAGAGGTTAATTTTTTTCCACACAGTTGATCTGTGAATTGCGTTGCCAAGGGATGTAGATGACAGAATTTTACGAGGACTCACAAAGTGAGTAGGTAGTCAAGGAAAATTAAAATCCACTGAAGGCAATTAAATGAGAGGGTGGTTTTCTGGCTCAGTGAAACCTTAAATCATAGGTGTTTGGGGTGGGAAATCAGAGTGGGACATCCTGGGGGGGAAAATAGATCACTCTATGCATGCTCCATACCTGTGTTCTTTCCCTAAACATCTCTTGTTGGCTGCTGTTGGAGCCAGGACATTGGGCTGGAACTACCTTCCCTGTGACTGCTCTGGTGTCAGACAACATCTGCCATGTGAGGTCTCTGTCTGCCCTGTCAAAGGCTTTCTGAGAGCCAATATGAAATGGTCACATGATAGCTGCTGTTCTTCCTTTTGTTTAAAGGATGTGGAAAATATAGTCAGTGAAAGAAGAGGACAAAACCCAAGTTGCATTGGAAGCCTGTTCTTGACAGTGTTGTGGGCTTTGCTTAGTGCTGGTTTGACAGAGGATTGCCTTGGAACAGGCAACAGCATGCTTTCATTCTGATTGTTGCTGTAGATTAAACCTGCTGAGGAAATTTTGAATTTCCCCATCCTTGGGATAGATTCCTTTCCCAGGTTCAGCTGAGGAGATATAGCTTTGTTTCAAAGATTTCTTTACAAAGCTGCTGAGAGAAAACGGCAGGAGTATAATGGTGTGTTGCTCTCTAAGTTTGTACTTTGTTGGCAAGCACTTTGAAATCCTCTGAGGTGATATTTGCTCATGATTAATATAAAATTCTACCTTTATGATGATAAAAATAAATTTTGATTCAAGTAATATCTATTCAACATAATTAATTAAAAGGTTTACTTATTCTTGTCCTTCACAGATAAAGCATTTCCATATTAGTGGTGATTGAGTCACTGTGGTTGCAGCTTGAGGTTTTGGAGGGATATCACACACTCCTTTGTGCTTGCCATCTCATGTTCCTGGGCAAAGCTGTCAATAACATTTAGCTTTTTCTCTAGCTGATCTTTTGCAGCTTCAATATGGAACATACTTTTCATCAGTCTTTTTCTTCTCTCTATTAATAATGATGGAATTCAGAGCAGCCTGTTTATTTTAATGAGGACTTCTCCTATGGTATTTTGAGATAATTTGTGCCTTTTTATCTCCCATCCTTGGGAAATCACAAAACTGCAATATTCACATGCATGTGCCTGGCATACATTATTGAGAACTGTGTCCCACGAGGATAAGTTGTCTGAGGGCTGGAATTCAGGTTTTCTTGTGCATCTTAGAAGTTTCATTTATTGGTTTTTTGCACAATTACTTGGAGGGTAGGAGAAGCGTTTGGGTTCCTGGCTATACTGTCCAGAGCTGCCTTGTGCACTTATGCAAGCTCTTTGTAATGATGAGAAAAATTTTCTGGTAATATATATTTCACTTTTAATTTTTCTTGGGGAGAAAAGTGAGAAGTTGCCAGTGATTCACTGGCAAAGTTCCTGTCTTTATTTCTAATGTATGAAACAGTTCCCTGTTGCTGATGCCCATTGATGTTGCTCAGTTCATTGCTACCTGTCCTGGCTCATGCAGCCACCTTGTCTGTGCAAGGTTTGGTGTTGGAACCTCGCTGTAACAGAGTCTTTGATGACATGACAGCACTTGTGTCCATTTTCTTGTTTATGGGTACTGATGGATGATTCCAACAACATAGTCCATGTCAAGGGTCTTGCGCCTATTCCTGGTCTTTGTGTCTTGGTGCCACTCGGAGGCAGGGCAGTGTCCCCTCTTCCTCCAGCCGGGGTGTCTCAGAGGTTCATCACGTCCTTGCTTCTCAGTGTGGTGCAACCTGTTCTTGGCTGTGCTCCCTGATGCTGAGGAGGTCACTGCTCTCTTCACCTTGCTGGTGACTCAAGCTGGATTTCCAGCTGGTGTTCCTGAAGGTTTATAGTGGAAACCAATCTGCAATCAGTCTGTTCTTCCAGGCTTGCTCTTCATCATACTGACTTCTGTTTAGGATCAGTCAGTAGGGGACCACTAACTGGTTCAAGGATCATAAATAGCCATCAGAATGCTTTTTTCTGCATCTAAGAGATACCTTCTGACAGGCTGAGTTGTCAGCCTTGTCCTCCACCTAGAGCCCCCAATCCTCATCTGCATTTCTAGGCCTGAGAAATCAGTTTTGCCCAGCCTGTATACTTGTACTTCCTAAACCTCTGCCACTGTCAGGTCAGAAATCCCTCTGGTCCTGTGCACTGTGAGTACACTGAGAGGGGGGTGAGGCGTCTTGTACTGCAGTGGGTTGAAGTTTAAGTCCCATGTGTTCCTTTCTCCTATGCTCATGGTGAGAGAAGTAGCAAAGAATGTGTGAAGTTAAGGAGAAATGGGCATTCAGTCATCTTTGTGTGAAGATGGTACAAAAATTGTTTTGTTTCTTGTTTTTACGTTAGCGGTTCAGGTCTTGTCTGCCCTGTTTGTTTTTTATTCACTGGAGAATTAATACTATTATGACAGTGCAAGTAAAAGCTGATGAATTTCAACTTGAATTGCTTTTCCTACAAAATGTTTTAAGCAATCTGTATTTAGCTAACATTTATCTAACTCCACTCCCAACCAACAGTTGGGAGAAAAAAAAATCTTTGCAGTTCAACACCTCCTCCTCTGCCTATTTCACTAGAAGCTGCAAAACCTCCCACTCTACTTCTCTAGATCTTCTGAGGAGACCTCTGCCAAAACACAACTTGATGTTGGATTCTTTTTTTTTTTTTAAGTATGAAAAGCAGAAAACAAAATATTTCCAGCTTCTCATACACAAAGAATCAGAACAGGGCATGAGTCCAGCTTGTTTCCCTGCCTGTATTTCCTGAATGTGTACCCTCCCAGAGGCGACCAAGGCTCTCTGCTAAGCTCTATCCACCAGCCTTGCTGCAGCTCTCTGTATCAAGCTATCTCCAATGTGACCCTATTCTTTAGGGTGGGTATCAAAATTGGGACTTTCCCAGGCTTCTGGATGTTTGGCACAAAGGAAATACTCTCTTTGACAAACTCCTCAGTGATCACCAGCCTACAGCGAAGACTCTGGTTCTTCCTTGTAGGCATTGTTTCTACAGGCACTGACCACTTCTCATGCAATTTGTGGGTGTAGAGGGTTTTTCTGAAGTAGAGCATGGACAGGCTTCCCAAGGCTTTCCCAGGAGGTGGCAGGCAGGGAGCATCTGCCCCACAGTCTCCTGACAGGATCAGGGAGAGGCTGTGCTGCAGTGAAATGGGCTGTGCCCAGGGCTTGGGAGCAGGCCTCCTGTTCCACTGTGTGAGGGAAATGGAAGAGGCTCCCAGCCCAGGCTCCTGGCCAGCCTGTGGGTGAGGTCCAGTTGCACAATTGCACGAGCCCTGTGTAATGTCCCTGCCTGCTGTGGGGCCATGCCTGTGCCAGGGTCACTGGGCAGAGTGCAGGGCAGCAGCCTGCACATGGCAGGCCAGGGCCAGCAGCAGGAAACTGCAATAGTAGTCTTTTAAAGAGGTTCTTTTTCCTGTCTAGAAACCCTTTTCCTTAAAACCTGCTGATCAGTTGGGAAACTTCACTGCAGGCTCCTAACAGCAGCCAAGTTGTCTCTTTTCCTACCACACACAAGAAGTTAGCTAAGTCTGTTCTCACTGACATGTAGGCAGTGTCAGCTCCAAGAAGACCTTCAAAAATTTTTTTTTTCAGTCCACAACTTTCTTTACCTATAAGACCACAGCTTCCAGGAAGGCTGTTTTCTCTTTCCAAACTTTACCTGCCACAAGTGGGCAATAGCTCTGATGTGTCGTTCACATTGCACAATTTGTCTCTGCTCAGCCAAAGCTGCAGGTACAGTCTGGGACAGCTCAAAGCAGATTTGCCTGGGGTTGGTATTACCCCTACCTTGTTTCCAGTCTCTAGACATCCTGAAGGATGTCATAGGATGCCTTCTTGCATGAGAAATCTTTGATTCACGCCTATGAATTGGCTTTACAAGTTCATTGTCTTGCTACTGTTGCCTCACAGGGCAGCAGCAGCCATAGTTTGACTGATGGTCAAGAAATACCAATATTTCCAGTTACCTCTTAACAAAGTGTTGTGAATTCATCAGTGTTTCATGAAACACTCATCAGGTGCTGCAAAGTAAAATTAAATACTCCAGTATCTGGTAAGCAGGGGAATGCAGAGACCTGATGCATCTCTGGATTCAGCACATGTCCAGTGTGCTGGAATTTTTCACTGGAAAAATGAAACTGGACTTCACCCCCTGCTCTTCCAATTTCTCCTCAAATACCCTTTGATCCCACTATGTGAAACCTACTTCAAGCTTGACTTCTTTTGCAACCTCTCCACAAGCAATAGTGCAAGCTGACAAACATCCCACATCTGGGGATGTCCCAGGACAGCTCAGCTGCCACTGTAATGCCTCCAGGCTAAGCACACAAATCTGTACAGAAATATCCTTACTTTAGGAAGCATAAGTGAAACCACCCCCCCATCACTGACAGGTCCTACCACTGGTGTAAGCCTTCTTCCCCATCACAAAGGCTGTACAGAGAGCCCCTCTCCAGAAATGCTTTTTGTGAGTTTGCAGGTTGGAGGTGGTGGCTGCTGCCTTCCTGAGTTGATTGTTCTCTGGAAATCACCTTGGTAACTACATTAGAACAACAGTCCTGGAGACCTGTCCTTTCTGAGCAGCTTGTAGAGTAAAACTTGACAGCTTGCAAGCTAAATGTTGTGTTTCCTGATTTGTCCTGCCTGCTGGGAAATAGAGGGAGAGGTAGGACACTGAGCCTTGTGCATGGCCTGAGATCATCCTGCCTACTGTTAGTCACCAAACCGTGGTCTTGAAAGTAGGAGCAGGGTTCCTGTACAGTTGGTTATGAGAGAGGGATCCCCTCTGCTCAGCCCTAATCTGGCTGTGGTGCCCTGCCCAGCACCCATCCTGAAGCACTCCAAGCAGCTGAGGGAAGGCAGGATCCCTCTGCACAGCCACCTTCCCTGGGACAGGCTGGAGCTGATGGATGAGTGTGTGACTGCATTTCTCACCACGCTGCCCATGGTGTGCTGTGAATGGAATTGCCATTAGCCTCTGCCCTGTTAACTGCTGCTCCTTTGTCTTAATTACACACACAGGAGGTGATGGTGCCTCACAGGGCTGTACACAGTGCTGACAGAGCATGGGGCTGATGTGCACTCCTTCTGGACTGAAACCAGAGGGAAGCCCTTCTGAAACAAATCCCAGCCCTTTAAAAGCAGAGGGGACTAGAAAGCTCTGAGAGTAACCAAGCTGTCTGGCTTTGACAGAAGATTTTGTCCTGAACCAAAGGAGAAACTTCATCAAAAATTTTAATAATCCCCACCAGCAGTGGAACATTTGCTGGGTAGATGTGTTCCGTGAGCACATTATGTGCTTTGTCAGTTCTTGGTTGTTTAATTTTAACATTTTATTGAATAACTCAGATTCTCCCCTTTTCTGCCTTTAGGGTGATGTACTGTGAAGGCTGCATGATGTGGAGACAGATGGAGGGAGGGGACTTCTGTGTGACCGTGTCGTTCTTCACCTCTTGGCTTTCTCTTTTCAAGAAAAAAATCAGTTTGAAACAAAAAATGCAGTTAGTGCTTGTTGTCAGAAACACCAGTATAAAACCTTGTTCTTTTTTAAAACTTCTTGTCAATGGAATTGTCACCTTGACCTTGCCACTTCAGCCAGGCTCCTGGAGTCAAATAGTGGGTCCCAGGCTTTGCCTCAGGCCAGGTTTGGCACCTGTGAGCATCAGTGGAGGTGGATGATGCCTCCAGAGGTGACAGAGGTGTGTGCTGAGACCACCCCATGTCCCTAGAGAAGGCGAGTGTGAAAAGGGCTCAGGACTGCAAAGCACCAGGGCAGGCAATAGGTTTGTGATGCCAGGTGGTGCAGGGGAAGCAACTCAGGGATAATTAACCTCATGCAATGAGGCTGAAAGGCAGTGCACATAAAACTGCTGAAGGGAAAGAGTCTTTCCCTGCTGTATGGGTTGGGGAAATCATTATCTCAGGGCTGTGGGGGCAAGTCTGAGAGCTGAGCAGGCAGGCTGCTGCCCCTCATCCCTGCTGCAGGGGCCAGGTTCAGGCAAGATGACAGGGAAAGCAATTTCTATTTTCTTTCATGTACTGGAGAATACATAAGTAATGTTGAATTCTAAAGGTTTCCACACAAGTTGCTGTCACTGAGGCACAACTTTTGAGATTCAACTGCAGTTGCTGTTGTACAGTTTCCTGGGCTTTGCTGGGAAGGTCGGTAGTCCCTGGAATAGCAGAACCTAAGCAGTGCTGCTGTGTGGCTGACCTGGGACAGGCTGGGTGGCCACAGCTCCTGGCACGCTGTCACACCGCTCCATCCCCGGCCCGGGGGAGTTTAAGGGCAACACTCCCTTCCCTGCTGACATTTCAGCTGGGTGCAGATGGCATGAAGTTGTCCTCTCTTTAATAGGGAAGGTCATGTCTGGGCACTGTTTCAGGCTCTCTGCAATTCCCAGTTGCTTTAGCAAATGGAACAGCTTGAGAAGGATGTTTCCATTACAGCTTGGGTTGCTAATAGCTGTTTCCTGATGGCCAATGGAGGCAGGGCAGCAGGTTGGGGATTAATCCACAGTGTTTGAGAGGGTTGCATTTTATTATTTTTATTATTTTATATTTTACTCTATTTAAAGTTTTGGTTTTTTTTCCTGCAGTCTCCTGACATCGTGTACTTACTTTTACAGGAATATGTCAGAGCATTTAAATATTAATGGAAGACTTGGAATGGAGATGTATGACTGGGCATGGCTCGTTCACAGGCAAAGCTGGTTCAAAAAACTCCAGAGGTAAATCAAGCATGTGAAATTTGAGATTTTGTTAAAAATCTGGCTGAGTTTGCAAACAGTATATCTAGCTCTATAAAGACTTAAGGGGTTTTTTTGGTTGTCAAAATAGCTCAACCAGATGGCAATAGGCTATTTTTGAACTTCAGTTACATAATTTTGCTAAATATTTTTCCTTTCTCCTCCAATTCAAAATTATCTGTAACTCAGACTGTATTGATGCTGTGTATGGCAGCCTCCTGACAGAAAGGCATTCCCAATGTGTTCCTTGTGTTAGGGAGGAGCCAGAGCCAGGCTGTCTGTGAGGGGAGAGGAGCCAGGAGCTGAGATGGCCCCAGGTGGGATGTGCCCTCCCCAAAGTGGTCCCCAAGGACCAAGAAGAGGGACAGATGGTTGTGGCATCCATGGGCAGATCCAAACACAGCAACACCAAGGAGGCCAGGTCAGGCAGAGTGTGGATGTGGCTTCCAGGTGAGGAAATTATGGGCCAGGAAGGAGTTTTGGTGCCCAGGGAGGAGATGCAGGGACCATTCGAGGTATCTAAGGGGAGAAGCAATGCTTGGGAGAAGAGGAGGTGATGGATATGCAGTTCAAAAGGGCCTGGAGGGGTCAAAACATTTAACCAAAGCAGAGGGGCACTGCTTTAGGGGGAGGCATGAAGCTGTTTGTGCTCCTCCCACCATTCTCCTGCACCAGAGTATTATGGGTTTTAGAAGAAAAAATTATTTTGTTCCCTTAGTTTTAACCATCTATTGCCACAACCAGAATGGTGAGAAGGGAAGAAACTGCCCTTTTTCAGTCTTGAAGTGACAGAACTGCAAAGCTCCAACTGGAGTAAGCCTTGCCTGAGAGCATAAGGGCCTGCTGACAAGGTAGAAATCACACTTCTCTGAAAACAATGTAAATAGCTTTTAAAGAGTTTTTTTCCTCTTTGAGAGACCTCAATTTGAAAACTCATTTACATTTTAAAGGAGAAGCTTTAAACAAGTTTTAATAAATAACAGTTAAGAACTGTTTTCTGAATTTTGCTTTAATAATGTAAAAAAAAAAATCATGTTGCCAGCATTCTATTACTCCATAAAAATAACTAGAACTCACGATAAAACAAATAAAAATTGTAACTGGTTTTCCCCTTTCCTAGTAATATTTTCCTGTGGACTTGGTCATATGCATGCATTTGTCATGGGTTCCCAGTTCATCACAGAGAACACCAAATAACTCCTAGCTCTAGACCAAGTTGGAAGTACTAATAGATTATTTTCCACCAGAAAAAAAATTTTTTTTTGCAGGAACAGTTTTTTTTTAATGACTATATCTTGATAATCATACTGATATTATTTGAATGAAATTGCTGAGAATAGAGAAGAGGTCAGAAAGGCTTCGTTCTCAAATTTGGCTTTTATATCAAAACAGATGCCCTAAAATTACTTTCTTGAGAATTTGACTCAAATTTTGATTGAAATCTGGTCTATTTTTGAGATTTTTCTATAGGATGTTTGCTGTAAAGCAGAATTTTGCTTTCCTGCCCAGTACTGACAAGCTGTCCTCCTCAGGTGCCTCAATTCTGACTTCTTCACAGCAGTGCTCCTGTATAATCACCTTGTGATGGCTCCTGGTCTTTGGATGAGTGAGCAAGGGCCTCCTTTAAGGCATGGGCTCAGTCTCTATTTCTCCCCCTCTCTGGATGCCCTGCAAGGTTGCCATTACCTTCTGTGTACTTGTGAGTTTAGCCCTGCCTCGAGTGCTCCTGACACTGATTTACACTGTGGTAACATCTTGATAGGGCCAAGAGCTCCAGGACACCATCCACTTGCTGTGAAGAGCTCAGGGAGGGAAGTCTCCTGAAGTTATTTGTAGCAAGGAGGAAGACAGCCCTTTCTTTTCTTTATTTCTTTATTTTTTTTCCTTTTTCTTCAAGCGAACCAAAATAAGTGCTTCTATACACAAATATTTCTGCAGTATCACCATACAGAAGGAGAGGGATGGGTGGCTCAACCCAGCCTACTTAGCCCAAAAGAATAACAGGTTTTTTTGGGTTGTTCTGATTTCTTAAAATATTTTGATTTGGGATTAAAGCCAAAAATCCTCAGCTATTTTCACAGCCCTAATTTGAGCTCTCAGGAGTGGGGTGTTGCCTCTGTCTACTGGAAGGAGAGATGATTCATCAACCTACAGAAGTCTCATTGCTCAAATCTCCTCAAAACATGTCTCTGCTGTCACCCACGGTGCAACATTACCCCACACCACACATCCTCTGGGAATCTGCCAGTCTCTCAAGGTTCTCTGCCTTCTTCCTGTCTGTGGCACTACTGCCCCTGTGCATGCTGGGCAGTGTTTATTTTGCACCTCGAGCACCTTGTGACAGCCAAGGGCATGGCAAAGTGACTGTGCAGCTGGGAAAGTCCTGTCTGGATCTCTGGCTCTGTCCTCTCTCCTCTCCCATCATCATCTGTAGTTTCATGGCTGTGCTGGCTGCTGGCACACACCTCACAGGAGCACAGACACAGACCCTCTGCAGCTGACTTGGCTCCAAGGGTTGCCCCAAATCAGTGGCAGCCACAGCTGCAGGGATTTCCCACTAGAAATGAGGCAGTTAGCCCTGATCCCACTGCTGGCACACCACAGCTACAGAACCAGCTGAAGCAAAGTGGTTGTGCTGCTTTTCCAGCTCTCCTTTATCCTTTGAACCAGCTGGAAGGTGAACCAGCTGTAGGAGCTGCCCATAGACAATGTCCCTAGGCTGTAATTCAGAAGGGCCAGGATGTTAAAATAATTGAATACCTGACTTGTCTGAGCCTTGACAAGGTGGGAATTGCTAATTACTTTGAGGAGAGTGCCTTCAGAAGTGTACTGGCTGTGAGTTAACAGGGTGCAGAACCTTTTTCCTCCAGGCCCACAAAATTTCTTCAGTCTCATGGATATGGGCTGGGTCTCCTGACACCTCACAAATGTGCCATTTTCCAAGGCCACTGGTATGCTCAGAGCTGGTCTGGAATTACCCAGAAATAGCTTTTTCCATAGCAGTTACCTGGTTTTATGTATGAGACGTTTTATTCTGTGTTGAATGTCCTATTTTGTTTTAACATAAGACACTTGAGATGAGTTCAGATATTTAAGAATGGGGATTGCACTTACAAGTAACACCCTACTTGAATCTGATTTGTCTTTCAAAGACAAAAATCAGGCTAGGAGGCAGTGGGGATGTTTGCCCCAGAGGGAAGCTTTTGCTGTAGCAGGACTGAGCTGTGCTGGTGGGGTTGGATTGGAGGTGTTTGCTGTCAGAAGGAGAAACAGAGGCTTTCAATCACAGTGATGGTAAAGGAGAAGTCTTTCACCAGCTTCAGGGCTATGCCTTTTTTTCAGAAGCTTTTTTTTTTAGCTCTGTCAGGGCTTACTGATGAAAAGATTAACTCAGTGCACTGATTTACTGAACCAATTATGAGTAGAGCATGGCTGGTTGCTCCTGGTCTCAAAGTCCATCACCCAGGTGTCCTGGGCAGTGGCAAACTTGTGTTAGACCTGGCCTGAAATTAAACTGATGCAGCTGGAGTGCTGTTCTGACCCTGTACCTACAAACTGGGAATGCAATTCCCCTGGCACAGACACACTCACAGGTTTGGGCTGGTAGATGACTTTTCTATTTTTTATCAAAGGGAGGCTCTTAATTATTTTTGTGTGTGTATTTAAATCTCTAGGTGAGAGGAGAAGACTGCTTATTTTTCAGCTGTGAGAAAGGGGGTACCCTCGCCTTGGTGAGGATGTGTGTGGCAGCAGCAATCAAATCTCTGTCAGGTCAGCACCAAAACACCAAGAGCCTGAGCTGTGCCATGAAGACGATGGCTGGAAAGGGGCTTAGACTCAATGAGGTCTGTACTCTGTCCCCTCCCAAACACAGGGGCGGTCAGTCAGTCCACTGTGGAGAGATATGGTCAGAAAGCGTCACAGATTTGCAGTCCTGGGAAGGGACATAGCAGAGGAGACACCCAGGATCTACATTAATGATAGCCCCAGGGGCTTGCTGGGTCCTCATTAGAGCAAGTGTTGATAAGATTCTCATCCTTATGGTGATGTCTGCTCTCATTCCTCCATCAGCAACACCTCCCACACCAACTGAGCTCAGTGTCCTGGAGAAGGGAGTGCTTAAAGGTGAGGTCAAGGTAATTTCAAGAGATGCTAAAAGAAAAAGTAAGGGCAGGCTGGCAGCCAGAAGAGGAAAATTGGCCCCATTGTTAAAGGAAGAAAAGAACATCAGAGAGATTTTAAAATGTCAGGAGTGGAGTAATGCTGTTTGCTCTTTGCTTATTGAGTAGAATTGGAGGGACATTTGCCTTAAATATACCTTCCATACAAATACAGAGAAACATGCTTTTTAGTGTACTTTAAACATAAGTTGTAATAGTCTCTGGATAAAAAGGCAGTCATTATTTCTTCGAGCACACTCTCTACTGACGACCAAATGTTCCAGTGTGGCAGACTGGTGGCTTTAAAAATAGCTGTTCACTCCCAAGACTCTGAGCATGGCTGGGAGGTAAATTAAATGTTTGACTGTGAGCAGTCATTGATGTGGTCCAAGAGCTGCAGCCAGCAAATTCTCATTTCACTGAAGCCAGTGGAAACACAAGGCAGTGGGAAAAGGTTGCAGAAAGAGAGAGGGTTTGGGCGTCTTCAGGAAGCTCCAAGTCTTTTGGGAGCTGTTTTAAAAATCATTACTTGCTGAACTGTTAAAAAATTCCAGGAAACTGGGTGGAAGGGCACTGTCAAGATGCCATCTTGGATGCCATGGCTGTGCCATTTCTTAAAGTACTTGTCCAATCTCTTGTTAAATATCCAGAGACCAAGACCCCATGTGCCTCTGCTCAGCAGCTCCAGCTGCACCAACCCAAAGCTCTGCTGGCTTTTGTGTGAATCTCCCCTGTTGTAACTTGAGCACATTATTTTTGTCCTACCCACAGCTGTAATGGTGAGAAATGTATTTTTTCTTTTCTTCACATCCTTTGAATTCTTCTTCTCTTCTCCAGAAGAACATACCCACCTCTTCTGACCTTCCCAAGGTCAAGTTGTGGTTTTGGGTCCTTGCTCACCCCAGCTGTTGTCTCCTCTGAACTCCCTTAAGCGAATTAAAGACCTTAAAATGACTCCCAGCTAAATGCAAAAGTTGAAACAAAAATCTTACTGATGTTAAACAGACTTGAATTACTTCATGTGTCTTATCAGCTGCAGTCCTGTTTGTATGTCACAGTACAGTATCTGACTTTTTCACAAGAACAATATTGATTTGCACTCAAGGTGTGACCCACTAAACCTTCAGGTCCTTTCCTTCCCAGCTGATACCAAAGTAGCTTCTTATCTCCCACGAGCAGGAAAGCCTGTTCCTTCCTGTAGCTGAGAGTTCAAATTTGTCCTAATTGAATTTCATCCTACTTTTTTTTTCAGAATATTTATCTTTCTAATGATTTTTGAGGGGTAACTTACCACTCACTTATGATCCAGCACAGATTTGCCTGTCCCATACTGGAGCTATTTGCAAATATAATAAGTATCTTTTCTATCCCCACTCCCCACTACTCCCACCTTGTGCTCTGGACAGGCACTCCAGCATTAGTTTGTTCTTCATCCTGGATTTGATACACATACATTTTCCAATGGAAATATACTTAACTGTGACAAAAGGGAGGGGACTCACTGGAAAGTTTTATTTTTGGCACAACAGCAATTTCATGAGAAATTTCAAGAAATGTGAAACTATTGATTTTGTCTCCACTTGTCAATTTTCAAAAGAAAAAAAATTCTTTTTTTCTTCCAGTCAAGTTTTTCTTTTCCACTCCTTACCCTCATCGCCACCTCCTCTCAACTTTTCCTCCATGTGCTTGCCAGGGAAAGTACAATATTCAGATATTTTTTCCAAATCTTCCTTTTTCCACTGTCTAACCTTTCAAGACTTCAATTTGAAAAAGTTAAAGAATGGAAAAAAAACCCTGTGTAAACAAAAACTGCTGATTTTTCTAGGGCATGTGTGGCGCCACTCTTGTGCAGGGACACAAGTAGGAGAATCCTAGTTAAGAAAAACTAACATTAATGTCACTCAGTGGCCAAGGGCAAGCAACAGGGAAGAAGGGAAAGCACTGCAAAAGCAAAATGCATTAAAAGGCTGGAAAGGTGTTCTGCTCTGAGCTGGCAATGCCTAAACACATTCACCATCTGAAAAGGGTTGATAATCTCCCTTCTTCCTGCCTTCCTTTGCCCTGGACAGGTTTTTCTGATGGGCTGTATCTCCTCAGTCTGGTTCTGCTTCTCATGGGGGTGTCTGTGACACAGACAGGTCTGAGGCCCTCTGTAGCTTTCTGTGCCATCTCTGTAGGACTAGGCACATCATTTTTATACCATAGCAGCAGTAAGAATTTTCAGTGATCATGCCACAGGATGAAAGCAAATATTTCTTTTTTTTTTTTTTAACTTCTTAACATTTCATGTAAAGAGCCAAGAAAAAACTGATTACAAAAGTACAAGGGATAAACTCCTCCATAAATTTAAAAAACAGCAGTATTACTTTTGGAGAGGGCACAAATTGTGACTCAGAGCAGGACTGCTGACTGGAGTTCAGCTGGCCAATGTGTCATCCCAGAGAGCAGCAAGGCTGCTTCTCTCATCTGCTGGATAATCCCACTCCCTGCTGAAGGCAGTAATTAAGGGCCATGTTTTCAGCAGCCCTACAAAAATAGGCTTGTTTGGCTGTGGGAACTGGACAAATTGCAGCATATGTAGGTAGCACCATGGCACAAGTCCTGATCTTCCACGTGCACCCAGAGACACTGGGGGCTTATTGAGTGAACCATTGGAGATGTGGCTGGAGCTGCCTGCATGCCCTGCACTGGAGCTGCAGCTGTGCCTACAGCCCACATCCCACTGGGAAAACTCACCACAATTCCCTGGCTGCAAGGATGACTGTAGAGGGTGGCAAGATTTCAAGACCCCTCTTGCCACATGGAAACAGGAAGAAATTTATTACAGAGAGTGTGGTGAGGCCCTGGCATGGGTTACCTAGAGAAGCTGTCATGTCCCATCCCTGGAAATGTTCAAGGACAACCTGGATGATCCTTGGAGCATCCTGGCCTACTGGAAAGGGTCCCTGGCTATGGCAGGGGTTGAAACAAGGTGATCTCTAAGACCTCTTCCAACCCAAACTGTTCTGTGATTCTATGTCTTGAGCACAAGGCAGCTGTTTCTTCCTACTCTTCCATGAGTTCAGCCTTAACTGTGACTGAAAACCAGAAGAGGTTGCTCAGGGAGGTGGTGGTGTCTCCATCCTTGGAGATATTCAGGGTCTGAGTGGCCCTAACACACTTCCAGTGCCCTGGCTGTGGCTGTTGCCCTGCTGAAAGCTCACTGCCAGATCTGTTCCCAGAGCTTATCAGACAGTGAAGATCATAAGCTCTGGTCTTTTCTGACAATAAACAACTTGAGTTTCCACTACCTTTTCTTTTCAAACAAACTGATGCATTTTATGATGGCAGTTGATAGACTACACTTATTTCAGTGTTATTGGAAATGCCCTGGTGATTTTTTCTTCATGTCCTTGTTAGGAATAATTTGTTTTGCTTTTCTAGGTAAGCAAGCACAAACATGACTCTCCCATCTCTGTCTTCAGATTTGGAATAATCAAGTTAATTACTGACATTCTTTATAACTCTTGGTAATTTCAGCCTAAAGACATTCTGACCTCGAAGGCTCTGAACACACAGGGACAAAGGAGAGGCTGATCCATTCTCAGGTAGACCCTGGTGAAGGCACAGTTAAAAACAAAAACTTTAAATATTCTGTTTCATTTAACTATCTCAACAACCTTCTGTTTACCACATGGAAAACATTTTGTATGGCTTCTTAAGGGTTTGCCCAATGTTTTGAGCATCTTTCTCCTTTTTGCTTGCTGAATGGAGGCCTCATCCTCTCACTTCTCTGTCTGGTGGAGCTGGAGATTTGGGATAGATACTCGTATATTAATTGTGCAATACCACATTTACTGAATAACCTGAAGCAGAGAGGTAAGTGATTGCAGACATCTTTATTGTCTGCTATTAATTGCTATACCTGTTGCACAGACCTGTTGGTACCATGGGATGTAGCAGTGAAAGATGAAATCATGGTAATTGCAATCTCCCCGCAAGCTATAATTTAATTTACATTTTAATTAATTTATGTTGAAGCAATTAAAGGCATGAAGGAAAGAACGTGCCAGTGTCAGTTGAGGACTGTGAGTCAAAGAGGAGAGTTTGGTTCAAGATGAAGTTCATATAAAAATAATGCTTTGTAATTTACAGTTCTGTCTATGTGACTTTTCTAAGTTCTTTGGAAACTTGAATAAAAGAAAAGAAAAGAAAGTTCTAGAATCCTGGCCATTTTGAGAGATCGGTGGCTTCCTTAGTTTTTAAACAGGGAAACTGAAGCAGAGGGCATTTGAACATCAGTTCTTTGAGCCCAAGGATAAAAAACACAGCAGAGCTAGAAATCAGATCCTGAGCTGTAGAGCAGTCCAGGTATCTTCCTTACAAGAGCATTCTTCCAACTGGCACACAGATAGGAATTATGAAAGACATGTTTGTGTGAGTAGGGTGTTGTCTTTGCTACACAGATCTCATAACCTGGCCTTTGGCTGCCCAGCCATTTGGTGTGCTCAGAAAATGGCTGTTAATAATGACAGTGTTGCTAGGTCCTGTGATTTTAATATTCATTGTTTTCTAAAATCTCAGGTCTTAAATGCAGAAGCTTAATTTCTTTTTAAATGAAACTTAAAGAACTTAAACATATCTTTGAATCACACCCAATGTAGTATATCTTGACTTTTCCAAGCCACCTCCACAGTTCTGAAGGACAGATTTGGGACTTTCAGTGTTGCTGCTGTTGTACATGAAATGGGAATGAGCCTGGAGGTGCTGAGCTGCTCTGAGCAGTTGGCAAGAAGTGACTGCCACTTGAACAGGGGACAGCAATGCTGACTTCAGGTGTTTGGACAATAGATTGGTTCAGCTCTGAGTGCCAAAGTGGGGAAAGAAAGCAGCTGGGTTTGCTGTAATGGGAAATACAAACATCTGAGAATTAGGTGCTTTCACAGCAGCAGCAAATGCAGGAAACTGCTTACACTGATGAGGAGACTCAGTCACCAGGAGGTATCAGGCTAAATCTGTGCTGAGGTGCAGCAAAGATATGACAGGAGATTTATGGTCTTTTCATAGGGAATTGTCTGTTCGCCTGTTATACTCCTATAAATTGTATAAGGGAGGACACAGGGCAGAGAGTTTTCTGTTTGCTTGATACAGACAGGGGTAGCACACAGCCCAGCCTTGGAGGTGATGAAGAGAGAGGGCTGATCCCCAGAAAGCACTGGTCTCCATGGAGGAAGACACAGTCAGGCTGGAGAAACCCAGGGAGAAAAACCATCTTTGCAGCAGCACTCTGAACTGAAAAAATAATTTACTTCTATGCTGACTAATTTTGATTTTTTCTATACTGAAGGAGTTTTTGTTCTCTTCTGCTCACAAACCCTGGCTCTCAAATTTTGTATATTTGTAGAGCTCAGGGTGGGGAAGGGGCTGGGTGGGTCCCGTCAAGATTTGTCTGACTCATGTCTATCAGGAGAGGCAGTGGAGACAGGTCTGACAGCGGTGGCCAGGAGCCCCATGAGCAACCAGGCTGCAAGGACACTTCTGCCACCAGCATGGGCATGGTCAGAGCTGGCTTGGACACTCTGTGTGTGCTTGCCTGGACACAATTCCATCCCCTGGGGAAGGCAGCATGTTCATGTCCTCAAGGGGGCTTGCAGAGCCATTGGTGTAGGAGCTAACCCACTTTTTCTGGTGTTCCTCCCTGCCCTGTACCTGCAGGCATTACGTCTCCATCTTTCCCTGCTGCTCCTCGGCCGGGCAGGCTGCAGGTTCTCCACCAGAATTTGCTCCCTGCCTCCTCACAGAGCCTCAGGGATGGTGTGTCCCTGCCGAGCCACTGCCTGGATGGGGCTGCTCTGGCTGCTGTGAGCCTCCAGCCCATGAGCATTTCCACACCACTACAGCCAGAGAGATGAGGCATTCCGAACCAGTCCTGGGCTGGGCAGAGACTGTGCTTTACCTTCACAGCCATGCAAAGAGCCGCTGAAAACAGGAGACCCTGGGCTGGAGAGGGATGGGAACAGGAGAGAGCTTCCTGCGTCCCTTGGCTGGTGGCAGTGCTGGAAAACAGGGCCCGTGGTGCCTGAGCTGGGGACACGTGGCACCAGCTGCTGGGGGGACAGCGAGGGCAACCACAAGGAGCAGCCAGGCAGACAATTGTCTTTGTCCTGAAGGGAGGAGGTCGGGTGGAAAAAACCATGAGAGATGGGATGAAAATCAGCGAGGAGAACAAGGTCCGTGGGCCAAATCTGCCGCAGCTGCCAATGTCATCAACGGCAGGGCTGGCGGGAGCCACCCTTTCCAAACACGGCAGAGGACGTTGGATGCTCTCCCAGAAGCTGTGCTGCAAACCCACCCAGAACGCTCACGACACAGGCAAAGAGAAATATTATTCTCATATTTTAAAAATACAAAGTCTGATAAGATATCAAGAAAATGGTGCCGGTTCGGCCCTGCTCCCGCTGCTGGGGGATGCAGCATGTCACCCTGGTCTGGGGACAGAGACACAGATGTTGCACTGAGTGTGGCAGGGCAGGTGCCCAGGACTGAAGGGATGCTCTCTGCCAGGGAGCTGCTGGGAGAGTGAAGGCAGGGTGGGATGCATGGAGGCCCTTGGATTGTCCTCCTGCAGAAACAGAGCTGAGGCCTGGCCTCGCCGCGGTGACCATGAGCTGCCTGGTGGGTCTGGGCAGCTCCTCCTGCCAGCCAAGCACCCGCTTCTGACACGGCTCCCGTCCTCACCCTGTCCCCTGAGACTGCCCCAGGACACTCCCATGGGGGAGAAGCTGAGCTCCCACATCAAGTCAAACCAGACATGGAGACTGAGAGTTGGCTTGCACCACCCCTCAGTTCACCCCTGGGTGTTAAGCCACAAGAAGCCCTGCACTGCCAGGCCCTGAGCTGCAGGAAATACTCCCAGAATTTCCTCCTCTGCCCCTGCTCCCATGCTGTCCTGCCCATCACTTCCCAGCTGCCTGTGGAAGAATCTTTGTGTTACCCCAGCTCCAGATGTTGGAAGCACTGACACTTTTTCAAATCCATCCCTGCAGATCATTAACATGGGAGAGCAGTTTTGTGAGGAGAGGTGAAAATTTTATTAACGTTCTTTTCATGTGGAAATTATACTTCTTCTCCATAGTCTGAGTGATGAAAGAGAACAGCTGTGTCAATAGTCCATAATGGGAGAGAAAAAGAATTGTTAACAGCCATATTGGCTCTTAGAGAATGTTCATAGGCTTTGTTAGAAGCTGGCTGCACAGCATTAAAGTATTGAGGGGGTGAGGGGTACAGGTGTGCTCAGAGCATCCCCCAACCCCTGCAAGGCACGTGTGAAACTGAGCTGCAGGTAAGGCCAAAGTGTCCAATGAAGATCAGAGCTCAGATGCCATCCAAGATTTCCTGTCTGGGACTTAGGGAATGCAAAAGGTGCTCATCCATGCTGCTGAGAAAGTGCTGCTTACGGGGGGAAAGGAGCAGATCAGGGCAGATGTCACTGGAGGAAGAAAGACAAATGTCTGGGGAAATCTCATGCAAGAGGTTTATCCTTGGTCAGAAGGTTCTGGACCATGAATATCAGAGCAGAGGTAAAGAGCAGTGGCTGCTTGGTCCTGCAGAGACTACAGCCTGCAAAAAGGAGCTGAATTCATATCCCCTGCAATTGCTTTGTGCAAGTTGAGGAGGATTTTGAAAATAATTGGATTTTTTTTTCTTTCATATTTTTCAGCTCTATATTTACCTATTTTCTCTTCAAATGCTTATTACCCTTGCAGTAGATATTCCTTTTTATTTGCTCCTCCTACAATTCCAGGGTAATAAGCATTGCTTACATTAGAGTTCAGGTTGGTTTTTTTTCACAGCTTTCTTTAGCTGAAAACCTTAGAAGCACTTTCCTAGGTAAAATACTGAAGCTTCACATTTGCGTTAAGTTGGCAGGTGTCACAGAAAGTTTTATTCTGAAATGTAGTGACATCAAATTAAAAATATAATCTCTCTGTCATCTAAATGAATGCTTTTCCATGCAATACTCAATGTGGTTATTGCAGAGAGGGTAGAGAGAAAATATTTCTATGTTCTTTTCATTTTTTGTGGAAATCCCTCATGACCCTAATGCCACAAGTTTTCCATGTCGTTTTCTTCATATCTTATGCAGTGAGATGCTTTATCTTAATTTTAAACATCCAAAACCTCAAAAAATTAAGAGGTTCTTCCTCAAGAAACCTCTTTTTTTCCCACTGACTTCAAAGAGAATAGCCTTGTGCCACCTGGCATATCCCCATGGGTCAGGGAGAGAGCAAACAGGGTGGAAGGAAGCCCTCCCTGCCCACAGGTACATCTGAAAACTTTGTTTTGTGTGTCCTGTATATTTAATAGAACAACTTGGAGGTTCATAGCTATTTGTTGTGGCAGTTAAGCTGCTCAATGCTTCTTTGGGCAAGTGCTCACACATTTCTCCTTTGTCTGGGAGAAAGGCAGGAGCTCTTCAGAGCAGAGTGGCAGAAATTAAGAAGGTCGTCAAAGATGGCACTTGATTAGCGACCCCTTCATGGCCTATCCTCTGCATTTGATGTGGGCAATCAGGAGAAGGTGTTGCCAAGGCTACCAGATATTGTCAGTCTGCCTTCCAGGTCCTCTGTGGCTTCTCTTCTCCCCCTAATTGTGCCCACACGTTCTGTTTAAATACCATCTGCCTCAGCTGCAATTTGCACAAGTGTCTCAAGGGTCTTTGCTCCTGATTCTCCAGTAATCTGCCCTTTGTATGCTAACCCTCTACAAGATGGTCTTGTTACAGGGAAAATACACTTGTCTTCGAAGAATGATAAAATAAGAATGTGAAGTAACAAAAGGCAAGCAGGTCAAATCTGAGATCAGTGCTGCCTGAGCCAGATTCCCTTACAGATAATTCCTGAAAACATCTTGTGATCAAGCAGCAAAGCAAGAATTTGTCATAACCTCGGAAAGGGTTAAAGAAGACCTAGTCTTTATTGAAGATCTATCTGCTGCCCATTACTGCTTATATTCTGCAAGTGAAACCCCGACTGGTATCAGCAGGATGGTCAAATGGGGAGTAATAACTTTGCACAGTGACCCATAGCAGCAATGTGGATCCAACCAGGTTTGAAACTGGTTGAGTTTCACAGGCTAGATGTTGATCTCTTTCTGCTTTCAGCTTCTCTTTCCACAGGTTTTGTCTATTTTATATAAAATAAATTTAAGGTGGGCTTGTGGGGTTGGTGCTGACATATAACATCCTTTATACAACCAGTCTGATCCCAACACCACTGGAAAATTATTTAAAAGTAGGACTAGTGCTTCCCGGCAGGTACACAGTAAGATAGTTTTCAGTGTCTTACCAATACCTGTGCATTTCCTGTAGAATTTAGGAAGAATATATGTAATAGCCAAATAAGTAGAATTTATTAATAATTGCTGGTTCCTCCTTCTTGCTCTTATACTCCTACAGGAGGTTAAGCAATACTTTTGCTGAGAGCATTGTCTTTGAAAAGGCTCACTACCATTCTGCTCTGGGCTGTCCAGCTAAGGCTACCCTTTATTCAAGCTGCTTGGCTGATGCTTCTAAGACCCTTTTCTTATTTTTGTTTAGTTTGCAGTCTTTTCCTGTTTGGGTAACATTAAGAGCATTCTGACTGAGACAGGTCAGAATATATTTACTGTATACCTAAAATGTTAGCCTAAAGTAGCAGTTTCTGAGAATAAAGCAGAAGAAAGCATAAAGTTTTGCCAATTTTGTGAAAGAATGGCAGGAATGATTTGAAATTTGATGGGTGTGTCATATCAAGATGGTATTACTCTGTAAAAAATTCCCCTAAATGAAACCAAATGAGTGAACTTTCAAATATTCCCAGTTTGCACAGGAAAAGCTTTTCTGTATTTCACAGGTGATTTCTTCAAGCCTCTCCATTCCACAAGCTCTGTGTACTGCAGGGAAGGCTGCCTCGAAGAAGTGTTGCAGCCTCAGTTCCTCACAATCATTTCTGCACACCACCAGAGCTCTGGGTCCAGTCTGCAGCTTCCCTCAGGGTCCAGCAGGAGCAGATGTTTTCTTCAAACAAAGCCAGCAAAGAGATTTTTCACTTCATCCCTTGTGATGATGTCTTACATTGCTTCGTATCTGCAAACCAAGTGCTGTGCCTTGTGTCAAGTGAAGGAAGAGTGGTTAGGGAAAATTTGGAGCTGCAAGGCTTCTCTTCTGTGTGACTCTGTCAGCCTGGCAGAGTCTTCCCTGCCTCTTGGACTTTCCCACTGGGGATTCCATGGGTCAAGGCAGGAACAGACCCCTGGAAAAGGAGCACATCTCCCCTTATCTCTGGTAGTGCCTTTACTTTTTCCTGATATCTCTGCACATTCAGTTGGGTCCCTGATTTATCATGTGCCTTCATTCCTGTGGGCCCTGGGATTTTTCTCTCAGCTAAGAAGGTGGGAGAATGGTGAGAAGGAGTAATAATGGACAGAAGGCACTGTGAGAAGGAATAGAGATGAGCAGGAGGCAACTTTGTCACAGTCATCTGCATGGCTGAGAAGAAGAGGGCATCAGATCTGTGCCAGAATTTCTGAATTCCTTGCCTTTTGGTGTGGGACTGTAGGTTCAGAGTGAGAGAGAGGATAAAATGGCCTTTGTTCACCGTCCTGGCTTAGAGAAAATTTTGAAACACCCTAGCACAATCACTGGAGGGTCTTTAACCACAGGGAAGACAGAATAGTTAGAGAGTTGGTTATGCAGGAATAAAATAATTGCAGAGATTGGGGCTGCATGAGCCTTTGATTGACACCTTTAATGAACGCAGGGGTGTTAAGTGTTCATCAATGCATCAGCCAGCAAAGTCCTGAGCTGGGTGGAGAAGTGCAAACTAGGGAGGAAAAGGGGGCATACAGGGCAGAAAGCTGGACACCCTTGCTAAGCACAATCAGCAATGGTCTCCCACTTCCTTCTGGAATCCAGGTCCAGATCTGTCTCTGTGTGTGGAGGGGGAAACTGTTCAGAACACACTGAGAGTTGTGATTGGGTTCCTGAAGCTGTCACAGAAGTGGAGCAGGTGGTGGTGTGCTCCTACAGAGCTCTCCCCTCCTGGAAGAATGGACAGTCTTCCCAGGTGGAGGTGACACCCCTCCCCTTCAGCACATGCCACAAGGGGACTGACAGCAAATGGGACTGGCCACGAGTGGCCCAGGCTTAGTAGGAGTCAGATGCTGGAGAGATGAGTGGAGGGTGGTTTGATGCACACCCAGAGCACAGGGATTTCTGCACTGGTGGATTCTGCTGGGTGTGCTAAAAGGTCAGCAAGGTTTCAAGCCAACCAGCCAATAGCTATTTTTGGCTCCCATTTTGCAAACACTACATCATAAACAAAGAGTTATTTTGGTCCGTCGGGATTGCTCTGATAACTTTGCTCAGTACAATGTTAAATAACCAAACCCCACAGGAATAACAGCACTGTTTTATAATCCCATATTATCAGATATATAGAGGCACACAGGGGTGGGTGGGTGGAGGGGAGAGCTAAAACCTTTTAACAAGTACAAAGGAATATTTATGTTATTCATATCATCACAGTCCACATATTGCAATGATTTGGAGTATTGTGTAGGTGTGCACAGAGGTGTGGATTTTTAAACAAGGGGGTACTTGTCCCAACAGGAGAAAATAGCAATAGCTATTGTCATCCACCACTTCTTAGCAATGCCAGTGCACAGTGTGGCTGGTGTGACAAGGAGCAGCTGAGGCACCTGTAGAGCCCCCCTCCCACACACTCTGTCACCATGGCTTCCTCCACATCTGTGCTGTGGAAACACCTCCCTTACCCATGAAATTCTGGTGGAAGTGAAGCGTATTGATTTGTGAGTCACTGATAGCACAGCTACAGCAGCAACCATGGAGAGAAAGTCTCACCTGCTTTCTTTCTGTGGTTTGTGTCACACAAGATCCAAATACAATCAGAGTTGTCATTTGCTGAACTTTGTATGGACTCAGGAAAGACAGCCCATACACAAAGACCTTGAAAATGTCCACACAGAAGACAGATAAAGGAAAGACAAAAAGTCTTATATTGTCCAGTTTTATGGCTGGAGAGGTTAAGCACAGAGACCTCAAAGACCATCTGCTCCATACTTATCAGATCCAGCACATTTTTTTTAAAAAATTCTATTTAGGTGTCAAAGAAACACCTGCATATTCAAGCACAACCCTCATGGCAGGTGATTACTACATGGAAAAAATCTACTCCCAAAAGTCCAGGTGGCAGCAGTGAGAAACTGACCTCCTGTAGTAACACAAAGGGCATCCCCTGAGAGCTGGACACTTTGGGGCCACCTTCCTCTGACTACCTGCAACAGTGCCAGGGAGGTTGGTGCTGGATAAGTCACTAAGCCAAGACATCCTGAGCACCAGGCTGAGGCAATGGTTAATCTTTTTATTCAGCACATCTTTCCAGCCCACAGAAGGCTGAAGAATGCTCCCTTCTGTCTTGTCTTGTCTAATCAGCAGTGGATGGTTAGGGAGAAGAGGCAAACTCATCTCAGGTGCATGCAGTGAAAAGGCTCAAGGTAACAATCACATAGATTGTTATAAAGGGATGGGACATAAGGAAAAAAAGACATCTTCATGTGGTAATTCTGTCCTTTAAGGTGTTCAAGATTCAATGGGACACAGCCATGAGCAGCCTGCTCTATCACCAAAGGTAGTCATGCTTGGAGCAGGGTTGGACCAAATAAAGTCTATAGATGCCTCCCAATCTAAATTATTCTGCAGTTTTTCTGAGTTGAAAAAGGTCACTGCCATGCTCCTCATCCTGCCTGAGTGGCTCAGTGTTGTCCCCAGGAGGCAGCATCAGAATAAAGCCATCACTTTCAGACCCAGGGGCTCAGCTGCTTGGTGCACACACTGGAATGTGAGGAAGCCTCAGGAGTTTTCTTGTCTGCCTGAGGGATTTGGCCACATTTTCTGCCTCAGATTGCTCTGTAAAGCACTAGGGAGTTGCAAGGCTGCAGTTTATTTTCTATACCTTAAAAAGCAAAAAACCTGCCTCACTTTGCACACAACAACAAACAGCTGTTCATCTGCAAAAGGAAAAGAAAGACCCTGTATGCTGCAGCTCAGGGCAGCCAGCTGGCAGGTAAATGTGGCTTATAATTTATTTTGCAGTTGAGGACTCACTAGAGCAAAGGTTGAAATCCTGGAGTCTCACTTCCCCTTGTCCCCAAATCTCTGCTGTCCCTGAGCTTTGTGTTTTCCAGCTGACCTGGTGGAGGGGAGGCCCTGGGATTCCTTTCCCTGTGGGCTGCCCCCTGTAAGTGGGGAAGGCTGAGGCAGCCCCAAGAAGGCTCCTGGCTACAAGAGCTGAGCAGAAGCAAACACCCCTGGACACCAGTGTAAGTCACTGGGAGAGGCTGGACCAGAACCACCTCTTTCCTCAGGATTTCCTGTAGCACAACTTGAGCTTCCTGCTGTGTATGAGGCTGGCTGTGTGAGTCCTGCTTCCCAGGCACTGCATCTTCCCCTGTGCCTCCTGGGGAGCTGCTGTGAGCCCTCTGGTGAGTCTGCAGGATGCACAGGAGCCTGGCCCCGAGGCTGGCCCCCGTGTTGGTTTAGCACAGAGGCACTCAGGGACTGGCCCAGCATCAGAGAGTCAGCCTGAAATGGTGACAGAACATGAATTTCCAAGGCAGTATCACCAACTAAGGTTTTTTGCTCTCTAAATCACATTATCTCTCTGGAAATCTAGCAACTGGAGTCATGAGACTATCAGAGAATTGCAGTTGGGGAATTTTCTAAAGGTGGTTCTCAGCCATTTTTGCAGTAATGACAATATGAAGTCCTCTCCTGTTCTCCTGCTGTAAAAAGCAGTCAGGAAGTCCAGATCTACTTGCTTTGTCTTGCACTTTTAAGCCAAAATTGTAGAACTTTCTAACACCTGGAGATGACATTCCTATGGCTCAGAGGTCCTTGTGCCTGGACCACCCAGTCTTTGCAAATATCTCTACAGATACAGGTGTCTTCAATTTGGACTGTATTTTGCAAAAGCTGTTCCAGTTTCTTGAAACAGACACTTGTTATCTTGAACATTCACATTCCTGAGCACTGGCCCCTGTTGAGGTATTCATGTGCTTTTTGTCTGTGTGATGGAGAGGCTGCTGTCACTCAGTCAGAAGGAAGATAATATATGCAGTTGCATATTTGGGTTGTTCATCTTTTGGATTCCTGAACAGACTTCCTAAATAATGCTTCTATGCTTTGTTCAACTTTCAAAATGAATATCTCAAAGAGGTCTGCGTTTTCTGGCTCAGAAAGGCTTTCAAAAACAATGAATCAAAAAGGGCATGATTTTCAAAGAACTTATATGGGGAATTTATATCTTTGCTTCTTCCAAGATGAAAATTCTGATGTAGCCTAATAATTTATTTTAGATGCTGCCTGGAAAACTTAGCTTGTGACTTCTCATGGGAAACAGAGGATAGGTAGATATAAACCAACCTATGCTAAATGGAATGGATAAGACTTCAGGAAGAGAAATCCAGAGGACTCTTAGTGGTAGAGTTAAGCTGAGCTCAAGCCCAGTGTTACCATTTCACTCATCTGTGCACACAAGACCCTCTGGCATGAGTTTGATGGCACTGCCAGCCAGATGAGCTGACATGAGTAGGAGCAGAGCCAGATGGCAGAGAAAAGTCAGGCTCAGAAACCTTCCTTGGACCACTCCTGGAATTCTCCACCTGTGCCAAGAAAGACAGAGGTTCTCCGAGGACTGTTAATGGGAAAGAGCAGGATCTATTGATTTGGGGCAGCACAAGAGGCTCATTACCTCATGACTCACACCCAGCCTTGCTACCCCACAGGCAGTGATGGACATCCAGTGCAGATGATGTGAAAGCAAATCCTGGACAACTCTGCTGGGACAGAGAGAGGGGAAAAAAAATTAAACTGCTACTGAGAAACAGTGCCATATATATTCCTGATTAGTTTATATTACATTTACATTACAAATGTGGCTGCTGAGAGGTTATTTTGGTGAAAAAAGCAAGAGCTCATTGTGTCCCTCTCTCTGCTCCCCTCTCCACATGGGTGGAGTGTCACTGCAATCAGCTGGAACCCTTCCACATACAGCAAACGGCAGGATTAGCACTGATGTTTTGCAAATATTCCTCTTACTCAAATAACTTATTAACCAAAATGCTCCATTGGGCTGTAATCACTAGTGGGATTGTTTTAGTTTATAGTTTCTATGGTGAGCAGTGTGTTTCTGGAAGCTGGGCTGGGTACGTTTTTTTTCTCTCCAGTTGGAAACATTGTGTTGAAGAAAGTGGAGATTTTTAGAGGGTTTGAAATGTGCACTTCTGCAAAAGAAGTTCCCTTTTGAGCAACTGATAATAAAAATTAATTTGCGTGATGCTACAGGCTGCAGGCTAAATTGCATGGCTGAGTGGTTATTTAGGAAGATACAGAGTTGCTAAAACAGAGCAGAAGAATTGAGGAGCTGGTGGCACCACAGAGGATGCTGGGCAGTGGTGGGACTGAATGTCATACAGTGCAAATCCCAGTATTAAGCACAAAATCATAGAACAACCAGTGTTGGAAGGGACTCATTAAGGATCATAGAGTCCAGCTCCTGGTTCTGCACAGAACAGCCCCAAGAATCACACCTTAGGCCTGAGAGCATTACCCAAAATCTTCTTAAACTGTGAAGCTTGGGGCTGACCACTTTCCTAGGCCACCTGTTCCAGTGCCCAACCATCCTCTGGGTGAAGAACCTGTTCCTGATATCCAGCCTAAACCTCTCCTGACACAGCTTCAGGCCATTCCCTCGGGTCCTGTCACTGCTCACCAGAGAAGAGATCAGTGCCTGCCTCTCTGCTTTCCCCTGGGAGGAAGCTGTAGACCATGGTGAGCTACGTGTGGGCAGACAAAGGCCAATAATTCAGCTTGAAGGTGAAGGTTTGGTGGCATGCAGGGAGGGCTGAGCACTGGCATCTGCTCAGGGCAGGCAGCAAGGTTACTGCCAGCAGCAGGTCTTGGCTGACCATCACTGCAGCCACAGGTTTGGCTCCCCAACACTCTCAGCTGCTCATGTCCAACAGAGGCAGCTGCGTCCTGGAGAGGAGAGATGGGTGTGTAGCAACATCAGGGGACTGCTGATAGGAACGTAGAATATTTGAGCTATTTCACTCTCTGTGTATAAAGCTCAGTGTCAGCACCAGAAATGCAAAACAAAGCAAATGTCAAAAGGAGAGGAGTCAAGAACTGAACAGTAACAGTTTCTGGTAACTACATGCATGTTTCTACCCATTAGTTTGGAGATGTAATCTGTAAATCATGCCATCCTCACCCAGTATGTTTTATGCAAACTGTTACAGTCACCAGGAGCTGCAAGTGAAAACGCTGTTGTTAAACTCATATACTTACATCATGTGTGATTCTTGTCCAATTTGCTAAGCAGCAGTGTACAGTGTCACATTGTGTGGGCATTATTCAGTAGTCTTTTGTAATTTTTAACATTTCTGAAATGCTAGGCATATAAATTGCTGCTTTTTAGTTTGGGATGAAAAGGGAAAAAACAATAGGGGTGTCACTTTAACCATCATGTCATCTCAGTGCTATATTCTTAACAAGGAAACACTTGACAACTGCTCAGCAACCTTCCTCTTGCCCAAAAAGAGGCAGCCAAAACCTGCCTGTCTGTGAGGGCACTGTCTCCTGACAAACCCCACTGAAGAGAAAGTTTGTCAATGCCACAGGTGTAAGCAGCAGAAATGGAGGGTTCACATTCTGGGGACTGACCATATAAATTTTGTGTAACTTCAGCTCAGAGAGATAAGTGGCTGTGCCAATGTTTGTGGTGGAACAAGAACCAGAACAGAAGTCTAGGGTCTCCTACAACCCAGCAACAGACACTTCTCCCCCTTGGTTAATCCATCTTCTTGTAAATCATTTATGGATGTTTTGAGGCTGCTTATGGAGTTCAGAGGCATTAGGCTGAAGAAGAAAGTGCAGAGAGGCATTGCATGTGCTGTCAGCCCCCCGGGGTGTGTCCATCTGCTCTCGTGCGCTAACGAGGACCTGCTGTGTGATGCCTTTCAGGGAGCTCCACTCTGCAGGGTCTTTTGCATTAATCTTTCATATGCACTCTGTGTGCTAATCTTGTAGGAATTCAGACAGAAACTAGGTTGCTTAGCAAAGATGGGGCATATTAGCTGACTTCTTCTCCAGGCTGTGGGCCAAATCCACCAGGCTCTGGCACAAAAGAGGCCGGCTTGGGTTAACATTCCCTTTTGCAATATTCTCCTTTTTCCAAAATGGAGAGGGAAACATGTCAGCACTGTAAAGGATCCTATTCTGTGGTTTTTAATCCTTCCTTTGGTTGATCTACCTGATCTCTCCAAGAAGACACTTGAAAGTCCTTAGTGGAGAGCCAACAAAACTGCCCAGAAATGCACACCTAATGAACACTACAACCACTTCAAAAGTAAGATCCAGTTACAGTTCAAATATCCAAATTCAGGGTATTACCCAGGTAGAATCAGGTCTACAAACTTACAGGAATTACCTCTGTACATGTCTGATCTCTGTAGAACATCAGGTTGAAAGTTCATGAGCACAGCCTCACCAGACCTAGCCCAGCAGCATGGACACTGTGGGGCTGGTTTATGCCTTTGTGATAAAAGCTGAGTATGTGTTAGCTGCAGATTCCTGCTCTCACCTGTATATTGTGCACAGAGCATTTTGCTTTGGGGTGGTAGCAAACCACAGCTCAGAGGATAATGGTATCCTCTGGAGCAGAGCTGATGGTCAACCTAGGAAAGTTTAGTATTTGATGTTTGGCACCATGTGCTCTGTGTCATTAATTTTGTGTGTGTTTAACTCATGTAAATTCACTACTCTGCAGTGGTACAGTATCTACAAACCTACCTGGGGTGAGACAACCCCTACAGCATATGCTGCTACAGAAGCTCTATGGCTTCTGAGCACTCCAGGCAGGGTCACACGAGAGTGAGAGCTCTGTTCTGCTCTGGTGTAAAGCATGGGCCTTACCCTGCCATCTGCAGCCATGCATCTGCTGAGGGCTCACACCATCTTGTGTTCCAGGCACAAAATCTTTGCCTGTGGATTTTTCTTTCTAAGAGTAGTTCCACAAGCAGGAAAATTTGTTAAAATATAGCAGCATCTGGTTCTCATTTTGGGAATCAGCCATTTATCCAGTTTGCTATGAGGAAGACTCAAGAGGTCAAATGACTTCAGGCACAGAGCTGGTGGATCAGGTTGATTTACATCTCAAGATGATCTTCATTCTCTCCTTTGGCCACCAGATGTTACAGAACAAGACAAGAGAGAGTTTCCAGCATTAATGTAGTATTGCCTGTCCCTTCCCATGTAATCTATAACCACCTATGAATTAAGACTCTGTAAGATCCCATCATGGTGTTTTCCCAAGCCTGTAGGTGTTTTCTGATTAGATATATGTGCTGGATTTAGCCAAATCCCCACTTAAGTGCTGTACTCTATGTATCTAGGTCATTTGCACAACATTTTTATTGCAAATCTGGAACAACAAGCACAGCTCTTGGCAGAGTTCAGAGTGGCAGAAACACTTTATGTCTTCAAATAAATACATGGAAGATTTTCTGGATAGAAAGGGGAAAATAAAAGGCAACAAAAGAACAAACCTATTAATTTGTCCATAGTTTTTCTGGCAACTCAAGGGTAACCAGGAGAGATAACTGGAGAGACTCGGAGCTGTTGCTGTTACTCTGCTTTTAGGCAGTGTGTTGTGCAGTTCTTGGGCCATTTCACCTGCCTCCTCTTGTCTCAGCCCACTCTTGGCTTGGCCCTGGGCACCAACAACGGTGAATGCAGAAAACCCTGCTGGTTTTGTCTTTGCTAGAGCCAGCTCACCCACACAGCTGTGCTCCCGTGTGGGCTGTCAAAGGCAGCAGGGCTGGTGGCAGAGGGGAAATATGCAAAAGGTACCCCAAAGAGGGGCAAACTCAAGCCTCAGGCAGGGTAAGGACCAGGCACATCTCTGAAGGTGAAACACTGCAGGCAGCTCCTGCTGATCTCCCCCCAAGCCTTGTGCTTGCAGAGCAGAACCCACTGCCAAAAAGGCACTGGGCTCCTAAGGTACCTCCAGTACAAAACACCAAAAGATACTTGCTGCCCCTAAAGGGTTTAAAGGCAAATCACTTAGAAGGAAAGCTTTGGCTTGGTCATATTAGTGCTTATCATGACCCGAGCCAGGTTGTGGCAAAATCAGAACACCTCTGGGTTATTTGTGAATTGAATCAGTGCTTTCCTATTTGTTGGGATGAGATGCAACCACCTAAGCAGTGTAGTGTGCTGGGTTTTTCACAGAGTAAGGCCTGGCCAGCAGCATTCCTGCCCAAGCACGCTGAGGCTCTGCACATGAGAAGGGCACACATCACTGTTAGAAGCCTGAAAATCTTTGGAGAATGCAGAGAAAAGTGAAGAGACTCAGTGAGCTGCCCTTGCTTGGGACAGCAGCTTAGTGTGATAAGCACCACCTCTTGCTCTGTTTATTTCAATAAATTACTGAGCATTTCTATAAAGCAGGAGCTTAAAATACCCTCATTTTATTCCATTTTTCTTCCCCTTAGCACCCAAACTCATCCCTCAGCTGCATGGAAAGTTAAGCAATGGCAGCAATTTGAAAGGATTACTATCAGTGGATCTTCAAAGCAGAGTTTATACCCACACACGAAAATTTACCTTCTGTAATAGCTCCTGTTTCACAAAATGCATATGAAAACCTTACAGATGATTTCTAGCAGGACAGTGGTTCACGCTGAGCCAGCAAATAATTCTCTACTCTTACTTTGAATCAATATTGGAACAAGTTTTAGCTCTGCATGTACAAACTGGGCCAAAACAAAATGGGTGGGGAAAAAGACACAAGGCCCTTTGTCCTCTCTGGAATTTGTTTAAAACCTCAGGGATGAATAAGGCATTTTATTTAACCCATCTGGCTATAAATAGGCAGCAGCACCTTAGCCTCTGTGTGAACTAGGGAATTCAGACGTGCCTCCTCAGCTATGCTTGAGGGCACAGCTTCAGCCTCAGATGTGTCCCTGCACAAAGGGTCATTAAAGGCAACTGAGGGCACCGGGTGTGGTTCAAAGGGAGACCTGGGGCAGCAGGAGTCAAAAGGCTGCTTTGCTTTTGCTCGTTTTCTGGTTGCTTGGTGCTTTAAGCATCAAGTCCTCCTGGCATTTAGCATCCCAAAACCTTTTTTTTTTTTTTTTAATGTTCCTACTGGAGCAGAATTGGTTTCAGCACTGTGGGAGTGACTGTTCATCCCTGTGGTACCTCGAGGGTTTCATGATGGAAAAAGCACCAAGTCTTGCTCTTCCCCCTCTGCAGACCTTTCACAGGAGTGGAATTAGCTCCCACCCTGCCAAGGGATGCCATTCCAGCAGCTCCACACCACACCCCTGAGCCACATTAACCAAAACCAGGGTGGACAGAAGCACCTGAGATTCAGAGAAACAGATCCCAGCCCTCGGGCTCTTGAGGAGGGAGAAGCCCCAGCCACATGTGTCCTGCTGGGAGTGCTGGTGTCTGGTCACAGCCTGAGAATCAAAGAAACAACCATGCTGCTCCCAGAGCCACGCACCCCAGAGCTGCATGGAGACCTTTATTGTGTCCAGCTCGTTTTGTCCTGCCTCAGCTGTAAATTCTGGGGGAAAGCCATTGCCTCCCACCACACTTCTGAGCTAGGCATTACAGACCAGTACCAGTGGAACAGCAGCTGAGTTGCTGGCTTTCATGCCATGTTCAGTTTATGTTGTTCCATCTCTGTGTTTTTGGTTGCAGCTCTGTACTTGCCGGGTTTCACCAGCCTGAATGTGGACACACAAGCCAAGGGAGGGCTGAGCTGATGAGAAAGGTACTTGTGCTGTTTCTTCTTGTTCAAGTTATCATCAGTGAATAACTGACAGCAACAATAGGTTATTTTTAGGTTGCCAGTGTCAGAAATCTGGAGCTTTCTCCTGATCCTGACTCTGGCTGTATGTCCCAACAGCATCCCAGTCCCAGGGGTTCTCATGGCTTCATCTCCTACTGAATAGTAATGCGTGGGGGTACAGCTGTCAGGGCTGTGCAGGACACGTGGGTATGTGACAATATCCAACCTATGTTTCACAAATTAAATGACTAATTCATAAAGACAATTTGTCACACTCCAGGAGCCACGCTGAAGCTGAATGCTGGCTTGATTGCAAACATCCATTTAATGGCTGGACTCACTGCAGTCGTGGGCATTTTAAACAGATTTTCTTTGGTGTGTGGGCACAAATCCTTAGTCAGGATGAAATGATCCTTGGCCTTTCTGGTGTAAGATCTGGGGTCTGAAGGCTGAGTGTGAGCCCCTGGTCTGTGTCCCTACCTCCCTGCAGACCCCTGCTCCTCCACTCCTGCCCACCAGACTCAGGGAGGGTCTCTGGGAGGGTGGTCTGCTAAGGTTAGATGTGAACTTTATGGGCTTTTAATCACAGAAAGGTTGGAGAAAAATAAGGAAAATATTTTACCAGTGTTCTTAGAGGAAAACTGAAACTTTTTAATGCTTCAATTTCTTTTTTTAAGAGGGAAAACAAAGAAATTGTTAAAATCCTAATTTTCTAGAACTGAGTGAATTTAAACTATAGAAAGTTAGTGTCTCTGGAATGAAAGCCATGTGTTTTAAAAGACAGAGGGAAGAAAGGTGTCTTGCTCTAATTTGTGGTGGAAGTAGTGCATATGACACAAGCTTTTCTAACATGGAAGTGAGGGATGTGCTGTTTGCTATGGGAGTCATGGCCCTCTGAAGCTGCCAGGCATCACCTTTCTCTCAAAAGGATTCAAAAAAATATTGAATCTATTTCAAAAAATAGATTTTTTTAAAAATCTAAAAAGAAAAAAAAAAAGAAAATATGGTCAAAACACAAATTAGGCTTGATTTAATTTAAACGTTACATTTTCCAATTTAACATGATTTTAAAAGTCAGGTTTGTCTCTTACTAGTTGTTTTTTAAAAAAAGCTAATTCCACTGAAAATTTGCTTCTTTAGACAGGAGTGTCAAGCAGAACACATCTAAAAGAAAAATACTAAGCAGATGTCTGATTAAAAATAAATTTAAATATCCCAAGTCAATGGGATAACCTGCAGACCCAGTGGATACAGGTTTAAAATACAAATGTTAGAAGAAAGACAACAGTGTTCCCACATTCATCCTATTTCATTCATTACTGATACACTCTCCCTGCCTTCAGGCTCAAGGAAAGAAAACAGCCAGGACTCTGCAGAGATCTCACAGCAACATGAAATCAGCAGCAGTTGAAATTGCATCCCTTGGAGCCTCAGGAAGCACCTGGTGCATCCTTGTGTGGCTGAACAGCACGCAGCAGAAGCCCAGATGGAAGGGACAGCTCCAGGGGAGGTGAGCAGACAGCAGGGTCAGTCCTCTGCCATCCCATCCATCAGATTTTCCATGCACCATGCATGGAAACTCCAGTGCTGAGTGACACTGAGCACCAGTGTGCAAGCAGTGCCAAAGCTGGCTCTGCCCCAGCCTGGGATACAGCAAATTCCCCTGGCCATGCAACCACTGCCCAGCAGGCACTGCCCTGCAGTGGCAGGGAACTGGCTTTGACCTGCAGCAATGCCTTTGCCATGGGATTTACCCATCTCAGAGAGCAGCAGCTGCTGCTGAGCTGGGTGAGTAAAAGGCAGCTTCACCCTCCAGTTATCTGATCCTTTGTTTTCTGGCAATTTGATGTTTTGGGAAAAAATTGGTTGTTCACTGGCAGACTATCTCTGCCTCTCATCTTCTCTGCTACATGACCCTTCTCTCTTTGCACAGGGTGTAAGTTTCCAGTAATGTGAGTTCCTGCTGGGCTGCACAATTGCCTTTCCAGAAAACATTAAAAATGTGCATAGCACAGAAAGGTGAATGAGGATGAGCCAACAGGCTTGCTGGTAGCACAGCAGGGCAGGGCACCAGTGGTGTGAGCAGGGCAGAGAGCAAATCCTCAAACAGAAGCAGGGAGTGTTGAGCTGCCTGGTCAAGGAAGGGGTCGAAGAAGAGATGGCTATGGCAGCTGCCACTGATGTAAATCTGAATTTATCTGTGCAGGAACATGTGGTTTGGAGGGCCTGGGTGAGGATTTGCACACCATGGAGCAAAGGCAGCCCTAGAGTGGGCTTCATTCCCTGCATTAGTGGTAGGACATGCACCACCACCTATAACCCTTTCCATGTTTAAACAAAGACACTATGGATACACTGCTTCTTCCAATCAGTTCAGTATAGGCATTTAATAGGCTAAATGGTGTAATACATCTACAGGACATACATTAGTCGAGTATTATGTACAGGTGGCATTTTACAAAATTAGAAAGAACTGAAATAGAGCAAAGTTCAACAATGTCTTACTCCATAAAACTTCCTTTCTGCACTACATTAAATATTCTACAAGCTAGACTAGAAAAATATGACTGAATGTCTTTTTTTTCTTTTTAGTTTCTACAAAGCTTTTAATCCAGAAAAAAATACAAAACAACTATTGAGTTTATTAGAGAGACAACACTTGCACACAGACAAATTAAGTGGACATTCATAGACCTGCAAGTTGAATAAATAGGGTTTGTTTGTATAAAACAATTTTCTCTCTATCTTGCTTTCCTGTTTTAGGGCCTCTGGCCCATGGTCAGAAAAATAAAAATGGGAGGAGGAGTTTGGCTTTGCACAGTTCTTAAACTGAGGCCACACAACTTTAGGAGAAAGTTTTAGTTTGAAGCAACCATTTGTTTCAGGTAAAGTACTTCAGGGGAGCAGTGCAAAAGAGGGGAAAGGAAATAGAGGAGTAATTAGGCTGGAAGAAGGAAATCTGGGATTTCTATACCAGCTGCAGCTTTAAGTACAGGATAAAAAAAAGTAGTGGTGCTTGCGTGGCGTTTTTTCAGGGTGTATGTAGAATTTAGTTGTTTCTTTGGGAAACATATTTAGGGAAGTGCCATTGACTTCAGGTGGAAATAGGATAAGGGCCATCCAGAGCAGGAAGGGAGGGAGCGTCTGAAAGCAGATAGAGAGCACAGAAAATTGGGGGAAGTGTTTCAAACAACTGTTTTTCCTTTTATAAAGCAAAAAGCAAATTAAGTGATACATCTAACGTCATTCCTCACAGAGCTGGGCAGATGCAGATTGGAAGGAAATCACACAGCTAAAAATATGTCGTCACCGCTGTTGTTTTCTCCCCAGAGCCTTGTAAAACTTCTTGACAGTCGATGCAAAAGCAGCATTTAAAGAGCACCTCCCATCAGCCTGGCTGCCTCGCCAGCACAGCTCTCCTCCTGCCATGGTGGGCCCGAGCTGGGGACCCCCTCCCCTCCCTGCTCCTGTGCCAACACGGAGCTCCAGCTTTGCTGGCTTTACCAGAAAACTGTCACCAATGAAGGGGGTGACAGGGACAGCAGCCAGATTTAGGAAGTGCTCTTAAAACCTTCAGTTACTCTGGTGCTCTGACCAGAATCCCACTCACCCAACAAAGTCATCCTAACAGTGTAGGCAAGAAAGTCTACATCAAGAAGGCAAAACAGATTGTTATATAGATTGAGAGAGCAAAGTTTAACTTAAGTATCACATTATACTGTACTACACTGCTTATAAAAAGAGTCCTAGATCCCAAACACCCCAAATAATGAGCTATAGTTTTGTACATAAATTAATGTTGCTTTGAAGTAAAATAGTCTCTTTCCTTTGTAATAAACATTCATTGCACAGAAGTCTTTGTAAGTAAATATATTAAATTTGGTTGCTAAGAAGGTAAAAACTTATTAATACATCTGGCCAGTAAATTTTATCAACCATCACACAATTAAAAGTTGTTGTTAGCGAAAATTATTACTGGAGAAAAGAAAGCACTTGGAAGTCAACTTAGGAGTTAATGCTGGAAGAAATCCTACTATTTCACTCCACCTACAGTGAGCAGCTTCTTCTGGATGCAACATTAATTGGAAGTACAGACCCCATCCAGCCCTACAGAGATGGAAAAAGCCATCTTTGCAGCTTCCAGGACACTCCTCACTGACAGTCAAACCCCTCTGAGAACAGGCAGTATCCATCCCCCCCAGCCCATCCAACGGGTCGTGTTCTGGGCTGAGACTGGTGCTTCTCCTGGCACAGTGGAGGGAGTCTCTGGGAGGTCCCTGTGCAGGAAGGGATTCACTCCTGTCAAAATGACCTCCAAATTCCCAAGGAAAATCCACTGGAGGGCAGAGGTGTTCAGAGACAGCTTGTCCCACCATGGGCTCTGGGCTCCAGGAGTGACGGTGCCACCAAAGCTGAGGGGGCCGTGCTGCAGGTGAGGAGGGCACCCCTTGGCACACGTGTTCCTGCCAGCAGTGCCAGCTTGGCCAGGAGGGAGGCAGGCATTTGTCCTTCCACCACGCCTCTCCTACTGCAGGTGGCTCAGGGGAAACCTGGAGCCAGGCAAAACGGAGCACAGGTTTGGGATGGGCTGTGGAGCTCCTGCCACCTACCCACGACCACCACCCAGCTCAGGGCAAGGGAGGAGCAGCTGTGCCCTGCACCTACATTACACACCAAACATGCCAAAGAAGCAATGTCACAACAATCTCTGTCAACGAGGTGGGACAAAGCCAACCCTGGGGGAAGCAGGAGCCATCTCAGCAGCTTTAAGGGTGAGAAGTGCACACCACACCAGGGCTGCACCTGGCCTGAAGAGCGCACGAACAGCACGATCCACCCCACCAAGCCCACCACACACAGCCTCACGCCACAAACACCAGCGACCAGCTCGTCGCCTCGTTAAGGTACAGCAGAAAGCGCTTCCAAAAGGCATCAGCCTTGCTGAAAAGGCAGCTAAGGAAAGGCTGGTTCGTCCAAAGATGCACAGGTTAGCCAAAGGGAGGGAACTGCTCTGGGCTGCCCCAGGGCGGCAGCCTGGAGGCAAACCTTGCCCTTGCGTCTCTATACAAAAGTTACAAAATCAACTGGTGACGTTATATTACATCTATTGTCCGTAATATCACAGTGCTAGTTTTAAATGGCTAAAAAAAAAGCAAGTTTTTAGATTTAAGACGTTCCTCCTGTAGAAACGCAACCCCTTTGTCCTGATGTTAATGCCTGAAAGCAGCCTTTCTTGAAAAAGATAAAACCAATGAAATGCACTAATTAAAATTAGGAGCATCTTTTCCTTGACAGCCTTGTATTTCCTAACACATCCCATTGTTTCCCAAGGGGAAATTAAACAAATAATATGAACCCCAGCCTGAAAATCAAAATGTTAGAAGAACAGTTCTAAAGCCCAGATGCTTCTTACCAGGTACTAACTAAATAAAACCCTTGCAGATTTAAATACAGATTACTTTGACATGTCTTCAGAGTGTGTTAGCTTTCCAACAACATTCACAATGAAGTTTCACTTCTGAGGCCATGGAGTTCCTACTCATTCTCTTCAGTTCTGCTTTCCAGAGTATCTGTACTGTCTTCCACATCTTGAGCTGGGTGTGCTAAAGTATCTGCAAAGAAACAGCTCATCAGCATTTATTTCCCCATATAGGTGCAGCCTTTGTTTGATTACCTGCTCTACCTGGCAGTTAATCTGTTAGGGTCATCAGACCTGATAGAAGAAATCTTCTCTGCTTGCAAACCAGTAGTTAAACCTGGAGTGAGGAATTCTGAGTGCATCACAGCCTGACTTTATGGGGAACCCAAGACCTCAGGTAAGATATTAGTGAGATGAGGTGATCCCTATGGACAGCCACTGTCATGGGAAGGCTACCCAGTCTTGGAAATCTGCTTAAGCTGTCAGGCCTGAAGACACAATGAGTCTCAATCAAGGTACAAAACCAACAGAGAAACCACAATATATAACCTGGAAGTCAGGAAATAGATTTGGCTCATATTTACTTTTGAATGATCAAACCCTGTGGTTGTCACCACCCAAAAATGCCAACTGGAATAGCAGGTGATTTTACACTTCAAGACCTTTTGTCATCACCCCTTTGAAGGGAAGGGAAGGTGCATCTTGCACCCTGTCCTGGCTGCTGTGTCTGGGCGTTTGGGTGGCAAATGCTGGTGCACTGAAATGGAAACCAGGTCACTCTATAAGAGAAAAGGACAGCACTGAGATGAAAAAAAAGGAAATAAATAGGCCAGTTTCTCACTGGAGCACTTCCTGTGCAACCTACACTTACCAAGGTCTTACCTTTACCTGTATTTACCCCACAGCGACACTACTAGCCAGGGGTACATATTTGTGACTTCCTGCTGCACTGACACACTCCTGGGACACCAGGATGCTTTGAAAACGTGCAGCTGTCAAACACTTCACTTCTAGGCTAGGAGACAGGGATAGATACATGCTTCTGACCAGGATTACTGCTCCCCAGAGTGACCTGCTAACGTGCAGTGCACTGGCTGCCTGTTGGCCAAGTGGGTGACTGATGCAGATGAAAACACCACAGCTCAAAAGCTGCAACAAAATTTTCAGTCCACAGGACTCCTCCAGCACAGATGTTTTCTGGGCACCTTCAAGCATTTGTCTCATTGTCAACTTCAGTGCAAGCACTGTCTGAAACACCTATTTTCCTATGGGGAACAAGGATGAAAATTACTCATTCAGACCTTCCAGATCCATCTGCTGCTGCTGCTGCTGGACACAGACTCTTTGGTCACCATGAAGACCTTTGTCCTCCGCTGACTTGAGGTCCTCAGGAGGCCAGCGCAGCTCCCCGCTCTCCACCTCCCCGGACTCGGTGGGCTCCACCACAATCGAAGGCAGCCTTTTGGACAGCTTGGGGTACTTCTCACGTGAGTCTGGGAAGGCCTGGGGAGACATTTGGGGAAGGCACATCAAAGCTTTGTGCAGGTGTGCATATTCAGAGCAAGCAGAGTATGTTCTTTCTACATTTGACATGCACTGACAAATCCGTTTAAAAATCCTCTTCCAACTGGTGCAGATGAACAGCCCTGCACAGGGAGGATTTCAAAACCAGCTGAACCCAGCTCCTTGCTGGCCAAGCAGGTGCAGAGAGGCTGTAGGTCTCAGCACACTTCCCCCTGCACGTGCTGTCCCTTCCTGAGCAAAGAACCCACTTTGCTTGCCGGTGTGTTGAGGAGATGATCACCTTAATTCATGCGATCCAACATGAGGAGTGAAAATGGAGACTTGGGAGAGAAAACTTGTTACGCTGCCAAACATTTGTGTTTCAGTTCTGGTGGGGTTTTGGGACACCAAGGTCATTGCTATAAGGCTAAATGGCTGCTGCAGCCCTTCTGGCTGCTGTCCTTTTGCTCTGATATGATATTCACGTTTTCTTGCAGTGATTGTTTATTAAGAAGCCACCACTGTGCAGAGCTATTTTCTACAATGTGAAACACAATTTTATGATGCATTCATGCAAAACAGGTAGCCCCAGAGAACATCTTTACACAGAGGACCATGCCAGCTATTTATTTTGATTTGTCACATTGAAGCTGCAGATCAAACACTACACAGTGGTTACAGCTTGAAGCTGAACTCGGGTTTTTTAATGAAGGATATTGTAACACGTAAAAGTGCCTTCCTGTTTTCAACATAGCTGGATCACTTAAATCTCTCAGGGTACGTTGTTTTGAATAATGTTTTTTCTGGTGGATTGTTTTGGGGTTTTTTTGGAGGAAAAATCATTCCAGCTCCTCCAGGACATTAACATAAGAAACTCTTTTGTTGCTTCACTGAAACATTTTCTCCTGGATCCTCCAATTTCCATATACCTACACTAACAAGCTACAAATCTCTCCATGCTAGCTGAGTTTTATTTTTATTTCATTTTATTGTGTTTCATTTCTAACAATAAAATCAAGATGCATGTGAAAGGACTAAACCAGGACTTGAGAGCAAGAATGATCCCAGTTAAACTTCAGAGGCTGCCACAGGTTTGCTGAGGGCTGGTGGGAACCTGCCCACACATCTGCAACAGGTTCACCACTGAAGCTGGGTCTCTGCTTGACCGTGCCCTGATGGTTGTGTGAGCCAGCCTCAGCACTGGGCAGAAATGCAGGACACTGACAGGGGTCTGGGGGTGTCATAACCCACTGGAAGTGTTTGCTCCATGGCTTCTGCAACCTTCCTCTGTCTCGGCAGCTGTACTCCCTAAGAGCAGAGGGTTTAGCTGTCCCCTTGGCATCAGAGCTGGCATGGGGAGGCAAGACCTCGGGAAAGGCTGTGCATCTAGGAAGCAGCAAGCATGTTTTTAACATTGCTGTGCTGCCCACATCTGACTTCTGAAGGTGGGGAAGGACAATAACTCTCATCCTCACACCCCTGCTCCCCATGGTAGTGTCACAGGGATTCAATACTTCTTCCAATTCTATACAAAGGTGAGAAATGTTGCACATTAGTATTATGAGAAGCAATTAGGGAAAAAAAAATCTTTTGTGAGAAAGTGCCTTCAGCACAATTAGACCAAGTGAATCACTGAAGGCAAACATTTCTGACGCCACCCTGAACTGCACCCACAGTTTATAACTCATCCTGACCAAGCAATGCTGCTTATGCCTATCAGAAAAGAGCTGCCCAACCTCCCATGACACAGACTTCTCCTGAGCTGTTCACAATTTGGAAAGACATTTCCATGGCAGCTGTCTTGACTGGAAACCAAATATGAGACAAGGTCTCCTCGGGCAGGACAGGTCCAGAGACCTGCTGAGCAGCAGTGCCCTCCTCTGCAGACTCACAGTGGAGCCCAGCTCCCTCAGCCACACAGCTCAGCTGGCAGAAAACAGTCATAAAATTGTGGGCAAATTGCTGCATTTTCTCCCATGGCTGCACAGGCAGGTGACAGTGACCTCCTCTCCAGCTGTTGTGCTGGGGTGGCAGAGGGCTGCACGACAGCCACCCCATCCCCGAGCCTGCTGGCAACCCTTGGATGGGCAATGCAATACAACAAAAATTCTGCTTTTTCATCTGCTTTCTGAAGCCCAAGGAAATGACACTGAGAGATCTAAAAACGGGCTGAGAAATGATTATTACAGCTGCAAGAAAATTTGGGAAAGGCACCTGTGTGGCCTCAGCTGTGGCTATTTTTGTTTGTGTCATTCTCATATGGTCTTTTCTCACATCAACCACATAATTTTTTTTCCACCAGAGCCCAGTATTTACTGTGTCCCTCCAGGAATGAGTCAGGACTGGCAGGAAGCAGAGCTGCCTGTTGGGCCTTGCTGTGTTTTTCTGCAGAAGCTGGAGCGTGTGATGAGTGGGCAGGAGACTGCAGGAAGAGAAGGACCAGTCTCCTGGACAGAGTGCTTGGAAGTTGCTGGAAGGAGCCTAGTTTCCCCACTGAGTCACTGAGTTTGTGCTACATCTCATTTCTGTTGATTTTTTTTTTTGTTTTGCCTCAGGTGGCTATCACTAAAATGTGGATGGTAACACCTTCTCCCAGAGTGGGAAGGTAAAGGAGCTGGGGGAAAACTCTGGGGCATATGATCAGAGACACCATGGAACAGCCCTGCATACACAGGTGAAGTCAGGGCTGGGACAGAGTTTGGGCAGCATACACTAATACAACACTGAAAACCTGGAACTTGGTGGAGAAGAGGAAAAATATTGAAAACGTTCCTTGAGTGAGCAGCATCCATCCTGTGCAGCCCCTGAGGCTCTTTAAAAAAGCCTGTGTGCTCTTTAAATGCACAAAGCCTTTCACCACATGAACAAGTGATCCAAAAGGAATTTGCACATTCCCATTCTGACTTCCCTGGCTTCCAAATGCCAGATTTTCACCTGCAAGAGGCTGCTCCTAGAGTAGCTCTCTGAGTCTGCTTCCAACGTTACACATTGTGCTGAGAGGCAGCGCAGGTCCACCAGGACACATTATGTGGCTTGTCCCTGGTAGTGACACAGTCATGAGCACAACCACAGAGCACAAAGTGTGATGTGGGGGCTGCCACAAGGGGGGCCTGGGACATCGTGATCCCTCCTGCTGCAACGAGCAGCATGGGTGGGTGCTTGAGTGGGTGTGTGGAACTGCCTGGGGACAGAAAATGTTCTTGCACCTGCCAGCAAATGGCCCTGACCAGTGGTGCTGCTGCGATGCCACAGCCATTTCTGTGAATTAGCCAATCATTTCAAATGGTCTCTGTTCTAAAAAGGGAGCTCCCTCTGCGCCTAAGGAAACTCAGTTCATTTCAAGGGTGGCTGTATAAAAGCTTGGCACAGTACTGGCTGGATGTCTCCATCGCTCAGATCTGAACTCTTGGTGACAAACAGACTCTGTGCCTGCATCCCTGCAGGATCTGGGCATTGCTGTCACCGTGCCCTGCAGACCTGGCACCCCACTAAACACTTCAGCCCAGCTCTTAACTTTTAATAATAGAACTTATGTAGGATCACACATGTATTGCAGGGCTTGTTCTTCTGGCAGCAGTGCTCTGCAATTCAACACCCACCCTAAGAACAGCTATTGGCTGCTTTAAATCACTTTTGACAAACAACTCAGGACACTTCTCAGTTCTGCTGGAGTTACCTGGCTTGAGGGGCCTCCTTCCTCCTCAGGAGTCTGGCTGAGCGCGAATTCCTCCATCACCGGCTCGCGGGTGTTCATCACCTCTGTCATGCTGTGAATATTAAAAGAGAATGGGACACTCAGCCCTGAGCTTTGGCCCCACAGCTAATTTAACAAACACTATTGGCTTTTCATATTGGTTTAAATAATTGTGTTACACTGTCCTTCCTGAACTGTCCAAAAAATATTTCCTTGGCCTCCAAGCTAACTGTTACTGCTGCATGTTGTGATGCTGAGCAGGGCATCGACCCCAGCTGCCCCTGGAACAGCAGAGAGAACCCCCACAGAGTCCCAGAGGCATCAGCTGGAAAATGGAGTCCTCCAAATTTATCAGCAATCAGTTTATTACTGATATATGAGCTCAGAAATTGCATCTGTTGACCAAAAAAAGTAACTGGTGGAAATATCAGCCTTGAATTAAATTCTTATTCTGATTCTTCGTAATGTCTTCAATATTTGCTCTTCCAGATGTCTCTTCCATTTAGTCATGAGCCAGCACTTCTTTTTAAGCTGTTATTTCCAGACACACCAGCTGTATTGGTGTCTAAGAACCAGATTTTCTGCAGTCTTTACTCGCCTGAGTGTTTGGAGAGGTGTTGAGTGGGACTTCCAAATGCATCAGGGACTGTTTGGCACCTAAACCTCATTTAAATCAGGGATTTAGGAACCTAAGGTGCCTATGTGCCCACTGAGCATCACCCTGTTGCCCTTGGCACCGCGGGCACTGGCGCTGGTGGCAGAGCTGGCCCGGTTGTGTCAGGCACGGCAGCAAATTCCAGAGCAGAGCAGGGCCGGCACAGCCCTCGCTGCAGAGCTCGGCCCAGCCTGTGGCCAGGGAGCTGCACATCCCCACGGCCTTGGGATGGATTTTCCTCACATTTGCCATTTATGAATACAGCATTCCACTGAAAAATCTGAGGATGCCTGAAATCTCCAGAATGCGTATTTAAGCGTGTAGGGGCAAACAGAGCCACTCTGAGCTGAAGGGGCCATGTTCATTTTAAATGTTAATACATCAGCCCTGGGGAGATCTGGCACGGGGCTTTCACTCTCTTTAGCTGGCATTCATCAGGTAGTGCAGTTAGTGGCTGCTGGAGCCTCCTGCAGCATGCAGAACGTAGGCATCATCCATCAGCTGCCCTGCCACCTGCCACAGCAAACACTCCTTTAGGCACCACTAAATGCTGCCATTAATTCCGGTCCTGCTGCACACACAAAAGCCTTCTTTGTAACGGCTGCACCTTCTCAGAAATGCCAAATAAAACATCTTAAGGATAACTTGTTTCAGGCTTACATTACCAATTACTGGACAGAAGTAAATTTTACAATATCTGCAATTACTACAAAACACTTCACAATGACTTTAATTAGCTGTAGCATGGAGCAGCATGATAGTGCAGAGAGTTCCACTCCCACTGCATCACATTTAAAAAAAAGCATGGCAGAACCATGGGACACTTGAGCTCAGCTGTGGACCAGGAACCGAGCCTGTAGAGATTCATCAACACAGGGAAAAGCCCCTAAGGGTCAGCCTTGGACCCAACCAACACTGAATTAATTCACACACTTCCCAGTGCTTGCACAGAACAGGAAAGTAGAACCAGGCTCTGAAACCCAGCAAAAGGCTAAACCAAACCCCTGGTCTGAGCACCCTGCAGCTTACACAGCCTGAATCCTCCCAGAGCCATGGCACAGAAGAAAGGGACAGATTCTGCCTGCTAGGAAGAGGGTTTTGAGCTCCCAACCCTTGCTTGGACCTGCACCACTCCCCAGGGACAGCACAAACCACCCAATCAGTAAAATACATAGGTTTTCTGAACACATGCTTTTATTCCTGCAGCATCCAGCAGGCCATACCATTGGGCACCTATGGACAACAGCACTGAGGGAGCAGCGACCTGGAAATAGGAGATCCCTCCCAGCAGTGCTGACTGTGGCTCCTGCTCTGCCAGCTGCTCCTGCCATCTTAGACAGCTCAAAAGAACAGAGATGTGCCCTTGGACCAAAAGGAAAGTAGCACTCCCTCTGATATATCCTCCCTCTGAACACCCCTGGGGCTCTTTCCATTCCTGCCTTTTTTCCCCACTCTGTTCCCAGTCTCTTCCTTGTTCCCCGAGGGACTTTTTCACCCCTCCTGCTGTCCCTCTGGGAATGCCCACACTAGGCAATAGCAGGACCATGCTCTCCCAGCCCAGCTGTTTGGGAAGAGCTCCTCTGCAGGGCTTTCACACCCTGTGTTAGCCAGAGCCAGCTGTGAGCCTGGAGGAGCACTGGGCCCACCACTCTGAGATGTCCAAGATGAACATCTTTCTCTTGGCATCCTTTTTGGGGTTCAGCACCCTAAGCCCAGCTGTCCTGGATTGCAGGGAAAAGGAAATAAGAAAGTATGTGTGTCTAGATGGAAATAATCCTGGAGGCTTTGCGTGGGGTCAGTATTTATGAAGTCTTAGTCTTGGCAACCACCGAAATGCCACGGCCCACTGCTGTGTGTCCTGGGGGTTGGTCCCTGCTAGCCAGCAGCAGACTCCTGCAGTCACTCATAGCTGCCTGGTTTATTTTAGCAGCCATTCAGTACATTGCAAATGTTTAAATGTTTCTCTGTCCTCATTCCATGGGAAATTAGAGATATACATCCACACATGCACTGTCAAATGTGTCATATGAGCTCAAAGATGTAAAGACCTCACGAATTTCTATTATTGAGCAATAATGGGCTCCGTGCTTCCCTAAGACCACATTATACCCTGCAGATTATTTGTAAATGACAAAGACAAATGATTTGGGCTAGAAAAATGGTGACAGTCCTGCCAGTGTTACAGCAGATGCCTCAGTGAATCAGCTCCCAAGCTGCTGAAGCCCAGGCCATTTCAGAAAATCTGTGCAACTTAAGGTTTTGATTGAATAGGACAGCAGAAGTGATTGTACTTGATGTGTTTCAGAATAGAACATGGGGCCGTGCAATTGCCAAAATAATTAGGCTTTAACTGGAATAGATTAATTATTCCCAGTCTTCACTTTGAAACAGGGAAGGAAAGCAGAAGAATCTATATGGGCTGTGAAAGCAGTGATGTTTCTAACAAGCTTAACTAGGTCTTTAACAGGAAATGTAACTAGATGTAAAATAATTGAGAATGCCACTACAAATCAGTTCACTGAAGCTTCAAAATCACCTGTAGGACATCACTGAGTTGTTTCTAAAGCCATATAATCTGAACAATGGGTTTGGTGGTGCTGCTTAGGGCTTTTCAAACTGGGATAAGATTTATGCACAGGACAATTTTTTTGCTTTTCAGCCAATGTTGATGGAAAATATTAAACCACTTTTAGCGCTGCTTTTACATGAGATGTACTGACTGACATACAACAGAAAAGTGGCTGATACAAACAATTGTAAGAACTACAGCTCTTTAATTCAGTCTTGCATTCATTTTATGTATGGTAGGTGCTGCTATCACCAATGACATACAGTAGCCATAGTGATGCAAAACAAGGCAATAAATAGCATTTACAAACAAAGGATAAATTCTGTTCTGGTGGATGAGTCATCTACTCTGAACCTGAAAATTCTTGTGTCAGTGAATTAAGAGATACATTACTTCCCCTAGTTTTAATTAAGCACAAATATACCAGTGGAGGAAGGGGGGGGAAGTGAAATCTGTTCTTTCATTTCTATGCGAAAACTACATTTAGAGAAGATTATCTTAAATGCAGTGCTAAAGTGCTACAGTCCCAGAACCACATTATGCTGATCTTTTTCCAGGGGCATTGAGCAAAAGCACAGATCACTTTCTGCTGCTTCTGATGGCACTAACAAGGTCAGTAACATACAGAGCAATATATAGCCTGACAAGTGCTAAACCACCTCGCATGGGAAAGGCCTCAGAAACAATGCACACACTTTTATTTTGGGTTTTGAACAGAGGGCAAAACTGACCTGTGAAATTCATGGGGGAAAAAACAGTATCTGAATGCAGACCAGCTTCAGGATTCAAAAATGTGCAGCACTTATGGAAAATAGGCAGTTCACATGATGCAAGGAAGTGTTTCCTTAAGGACAGGGGTACAAACACATTTTATGGGACAAGCTGAGCCATGGTTAGGAAGAGCCGTTACCTGAAGCAAGGATCAGTCTGGGGGATTCTCAGACATGCAGTGTGCTGAGGGCTGATCCTGCTCTCACCATCCCAGCCAGGACAGGCAGCAAAGAGGATGCCAGCCAGAGCATGAGGCTCTGTGCAGGACAAGCAGCAAGCACAGGGCAATGACAGAAGAGAGCACGTTACCTTCAATCACATCAACGTGTCACTTCCAAAAGCTGTCCTTGCTGCGGGCGTCTGCGCCGCTGATGGAGTGTCGTGCAAGCTCAGTCAAATCCTAGAAGTGCCTGGAAGAGAGAATACAGCAGTCAGAGCTGGTGACCAGAGGGACAGCACTGGCAGGCACTGGTGTGAAAGAGTTCTGCTGAAAGCTTGCTGCAGAAAGTCCCATTCTGAAGGTCTGTATCATTTCTGTGCAAGGTGGGATTTGATCTTCATAGAGCACATTGTGTATTACTGAGGCAATTAATGTACCAAAGCCACCTAAAGCTAACTGAAACACCTTACAATCCAACTCTTTGTGATGCTAAACCTTATTCCTTAGTGTGAGTTACGCTGCTGAAACTGGGACACACTGAAATCCTCCCATACAGAAATTGTATTGATAGTTGGAAAGTTGGAAAATTGGAAAATAAAAAATGTATTCCCCTATTTGGCAGGATTAGTTAGTGAGATACAGTTCTACTGATCAATACACAAAGAAGACAACATATGCTCAAAGAAGGATCCACTAACATTGCATTACTGCATAGTTCTTTTGGAAGTCACAGGAGAAGTGATTTTTTGAAAGATCTACTCCAATTTGAAGGTAATATGTTGACTGGTATCAAGACAGGGAGCCTGCTGAGCAGGGGTGAGGATCCCACCATTTCAAAGTGTGAATCACTGATTTCTGATGACTTCTCTGTCAGAAAGCCTTAGCTGATGAGCCTCAGGAGTTACAGTGCATAAATATAGTCAGTATCTAGGCCAGAGATGATTTTCTGAGAAATTTGTTTAGCTCTACAGCTTTCCAAATATATATTCATGCCAGCCACAGCTATTTCCTTGGATGGGAAAATGGTGTTTTCAGTAAAGTGAATGGCACTAGTATATATATTTTATATCCTCCAGTGGTTTGGATTCCAGCCCAAATGATTAAACAAATCTACCTGCTCTGGAAGTCTTCCTACCAAGATTTATTACACTGGATTAACTGCACACTGCTTTTATTCAAAAACAGTGACAGAGGGAAAATTGTGTATTGCATTCTGGAGTTTCTTCTCGTGCCACAGGCCATGCTTACTGAAAATTAGGGAAGCAGGAAATCACTTCTCTATCCCTAGGATTCAATTCAGAAGGTTTAATTCTTGTCTGGCAATTCTCCTTTCTAACCAATGACCAAACCAACATCAGGGAGGCTAATGTTTTGTCCCTTAAAAATTCATGACAATGTTTGTCTCTTATGAAAACAAGAGAGCATCTGATACCATGCTATCCAATGCTCTGGGAAGAAGATTTTTATCCCACTCCCCATTACAAAGCTGCTGCTATTAAACCTATGAAAATTCAGCTCAAATTTATCTACCTTCAATGTCTCCTTCAGAAAAGACTGGATGTAATAAGAACAATTATTACACAGAGTAGTTATTACATTGCCAATGAGAGGCAAAAGGGTGTGAGAGATAAGGAACCAGGCACCACAAGGTCACTGATTGGAATCCAAGCCAGGCCACTTTCTATTCAGAGTTATCTTCAGATGACTAGTTAGTGGTATACAAGGACCCATGCAGCACTGAATTAATTAAACCCACATCTATTGCTTTGCAGTCCTAGCAAAGGACTTCTGGATTTAACTGATCCAAGCCCAATCCCCTCTCTGGTGTTTTGGGCAACTCTGTCCTGTGGTGCATGCAGTGTTGGACAGGGGATGACAGCCCCTGCTGCTCAGCTACTTGGAACCTGTAATTAAAAAAAAATCACTTCAGGACCACAGCATGGAAAATGTCCCTTCTCCCAGTATCAGAGCCATACTTAAAAACAGAAATCTTCTTTCCCAGTCAAGACTGTTGTAGAGTTCAGCATTTCCAGTTCCAGTACAGAACAACCAAAATGCATTTACTCTCTGAAGAGAAAATACTCACTTTACCTGCCTAATAGATGTGATTACCTTCTGTGGTTGACAACAGAGGAAACATAAACTAAACCCCTTCCTTCTGTGATACTGCCTAATCTTTTATAAACAATGCACAGCTACTGAGACCATGCAAAGAGCTTTTATTCAAATGGAAACCATCTGGAAATTATCAAAGTAAAGCCTTTCTCTGGTTATCTCTTATTTGAGAAGAAGAGATACCCACCTTTGCTGCTTTCCAGCCTGGAGCCCATTTGCTCAATGCAACCCCCCCATCCTCTTCCAACCCACCCATCTTCTGCTGCCAGAACAACTTGTCCTCCTTTGCCTCAGCTTGATAACCAACATCTGGTGCTCTGGCTGCAGGAGCACCACCACAGCTGTGCTGCCATTAACAGGAACCAAGTCAAGTCCCAAGTCTCCAAGACCAGTGGTACTACCTTGGCCACACCTCGTCTGGGCTTGCACAGCCGGGCTCTACCTCCTAGCAAAGAACAATTAATTTAGGTATTACTCCAATGAGCTGGTCATGTCTTGCCTCTTTAGGAGTCACAGCACCAAGCAAGGAAGTCCTGAGATTTCCCAAGTTTTCACTAGTGAGACCAAGGGATGCTTCAGTGGTGGCTCCTTTGCCCAGACCCAGCGCCCCCAGCTCACATAAGGGGATGAATCTCCACCTGTGCTGGTGGCATGGGCCACAATCCTAGGCACTGAAAGGTACTCCCTGGACTTCTCTCCCACTTTGGAAAGCATCTGGAACAAACTGCATTTTTGGAGCTTCTACAACCTGAGGACACAGCCTGTCCCAGTGGAGTGGTCTCACCACCCACAGGAGAGCACCTGGTGCCAGAGCAGATGCGGGATATTGAGCAGCAGCTCTGGTCAGCTGCAGTGTATGGGAAGCCCAGCCTGGCTGTCTCTCCTGAGTCTGTTTTCCATGGGGGCAGAAGACTCCACCAGGCACAGCAGCAGAGTCCTCTCCTTGGGATAAATCCACTGTGAATTGCAAAGTAGATGTTTTTAAAGCAAGTGTGCTTTATTGAGCAAAACAGAAACAGGAACTGGGCCACAGGCTGCAATCCTAGCAGCCCACTTGATACAGGAGCATGTCTCAGAGGCTCCGAGCCCCAAACTTTTCTCCCACAGGCAGCAGCACCTCCAAAATCAGGGCACTTCTATTTAGAGAGTCCTCCTACTCTGGAACATCACCCCTTCTCCTGAGCTGCCCCAGAGCCGGAGACAACTGGGTGGCAAAGTGAGACCTGACCTCAGGAAGCCAGGGCTGCTGCTTGATTAGCAGGGACTGCAGGACACCCTCTTCCCTTCCCAAAGTAATCATTTCCCACTGAGCACTCATGGAAATATTATGATAACAACCTAACAATACCACATTGAAGGTGCACCTTCTAACAAAGTGTAGATATGAGGCAGAAACTGGCCTTGAACCATGGCTCCACTTGCAAATCCATCATTTTTCTGGCACAGCAGAAATGGGAGCCCTCCCCCCCCTTATTTCAATGGGTCAATCCCAAGGGCTTTTCCAGCCCTGCACTTAAATTGTGCTGGATAGACCCCCCAAGGTGGCTCTGCAGCTCAGCCTGGTGCTGCCAGGACGGAGCTCTGGGTGCAATCACAGCACACAGGCAGCTCCCACTGATTCTGACACCGCCACAAACAAACCGGGAGCACAGCCTTGGGCATCCGGCCCCACCTCCCGCCTCACCCCACCACAGCCCCTGGATAAATGCAAACTGTTCTTCATTCAAGGACTCAAGCCTTTGTGTGTGCTAAAAAAGAAACCCCTGCTATTGATTACAAGGAAAATTGGGACAGGCAGTGCATAAGAATGGCAAGAGGTGGGAGAAGCAATGGTCTGCTGCTTGCGTTTTGCAGTGGAAAATTTCCATGGGTCACAGGAAACCCTGCTGAGCAAGTCCCAATAAACAAACAAGTCAAAGGAGGTTTTTCCACCCAGAAGAAGAAAGGGTGCCTTATTCAGGTCACTCTGCTGCAGCAGAGAGGGCTGTCAGTTCAGCCAAGGTGGAGGAGTGGGCATTCCATGACAGAGCTACAGTTGTGGTGGTGGATGAAGCCATGAAGGGGCTGCTCACATGGTACAAGAAGGTGCATGTCCCTGCAAGGAATGCCAGTTGGAGTTTTTCATGGCCAGGTGGTTCTGTAGATCCAATTCCTCCATATCTCGATCTTTTGTTAGTCCTAGGAGGATGGAACTATGGCTGAGAACCACACAGGATGGAACTATAGCTGAGAACATCCACATGCAAAACCATGCCCAGTACTCTACCAAGGGTGGGACAGGGATTTCGTCATCTCACTTACATCAGTGACACCCCATAGCCTTGTTTCACTGACTGCACCTCAACTCAGCTTTTGGATACTGCAGGTAGCTACTTGGACAGAGTCTTTGTTTCCCCTGGTTGCACATTTGTAATGAATGCACTTCATGAAGTGTTGTGGATTCCATGGGACTAGCAAAATGTAAATCACCGCATGGACCACAGAAGATAAATGCGTGAACTCCTATTTAAACCTCCCACTTCTTTTTCGATGCAAATCTCTTTCCTAAGCAACTGAGAAAAGTGCGATATGTGTCAGAGTCTGGAGATTAGAGATCTGTTCTGTTCCCTCATTTCAGAAGCTCTTGTCTTCGGCCACCCACGCAGTACTTGAGTTCTGCTCTCCGCAGGCCAAAGCTGCCTTCCTCTCCTCGGCAGCGTGTGCTCCACAGAAGATGTCGATCTCTCTCAGGAAGCAGCGAGATGAAACGGCTCTCAAAGTGGAGGAGCTGAGGCATTTCAGCATAAGACACAGCACGTAGTTTGGGAGAGAGAAAAGTGGTAGGAGGCTGCTATTTCCAGACCGTGCTGCTTCTCACCGCTAACTTCGTGGCAAGCTGCAGTTTTTACTGTTCCTGCTCCAAAGAAACTACTGGGATAAGTGTCACCCTCGGGAATTTCTCAGACACTCATCTGTGGACTCCCAACACTACAAAACACAGGCTTGGAAAGGGCCAGTGCTGGCAGATGACTCTAACACAGCCTCCTCGACTCCTGGTGTTGCACAATCAGCCATTGGGGAACCACTGTTCTTCTGACATCCCCGGGTCCTGGAGCGCCACGGCTACATACAAACCTCAACTTCCAGTTTGCTGTACTGCCCAAGTTCCTGCTGGCCCTCTTGGCAAAAAGAAGCTAAAAACTAGATTCATAAATGGTCAAACAACAAGTAAAAAGAACTAGAATGTTCCTGTGTTTAACTATCACAATTTTTAAAGCAAACTCATGATTTGGGGATGATTCAACTCAAAGTTTTTTCAAATTATTTTTGCTATGCTGCTTGCTATGGGTGCTTCCTTGATGGATTCTTCCTTTTGCTTTTTCTTTTCCCCTGGCTGCTTTAAAGCAGCTCATTTATTTCATCTCTTTGATCTCAGCACTAAACTACCTGAGCTTCCTCATGGAAGATGCCACAAGGGATAGGTAGGGCAGGAGGGGGGCGGGGGGCGGCCAGACAGGATGCTTGGAGATAGGGACGGGGAGCAGCCAGCCAGGAAACATGTGTAGAGCAGCGGAGGGAGGAAGAAGTAGAGCAGATGGGAAGAATGACTAAGCCAGCTCCTCTGAATGCTGGTAGACCTCGATGTCGTGGAAATCTCCACAGAGCCCTCATGGAACTGTGTGCCAAGAGAAAGTTTGGATTTATTTTTTTAACATCAGATTCGGCAGCTAATTGATGTGAGAGGAACTCATTAGGAAAACACCCCATCAAAATTAAGAGATAAGCCTCAACAAGCTGTTAAATGTTTTAGAGGTATCTCTTCTGGTACTTGCTGTGCAAATACTCTCATGTGAGAATTTGCTTTTGGGATCAGAAACGCCTGTGTTGAGCAGAGTGATTTTGCATAGGCTTTTATTTCCCATAGCCTTACAAAGCCAGCACCTTACAAATAACTATATTGTTCCTTTTAACTCAGAGCAACCCTTACTAAAGGCTTTTAGAAAGAAATGGTTTTGTTTCTGGGATCTGCTCTGGAAGATGATTATTGTCTCATCCCTAATATTTCACACCACAATTGTCCTTCACCTTGCAGCACCCATGGGAATCAGTGACAGATTAAAATTGGCTTCCTGTGCTTCTTTCTACCATTCCCTAGGTATTTTTGGATAGTTCTGAATTCAAGCAAGGGAGTAGGGGAAAAACATCTTAGAGCATCAACACAGAGTACATGATTCTCAGATGGAAATGTCATGGGAAATGAGTTGCAAAATGTTTGATGTCTTTTTGGCACTGTGAAAGAATACTCTGGATAGTCTATCACTGGGCTCATTTCTAGGCAACACAGTAGGGTAAGAGGTTAGGTGCAGTCAGATAGAGAAGTATTTACTTAAAAGACAAATTAGTTATTTCCTTGTAACTTTGGGAAAATTAGAATGCAGCGCTATCGGTGTTATAACCTGATGTAATATTGAGCATTTAGCAGAAAATTTGGTAAGGCAAACAAAGCAAAAGTGGTAAGATTTTATAAAAAATAAGTAAACAAAAACCCACCAGAGACTCCTAAGAGAATAAAGACAATGAAGTGTCTATTAATATTCCTTCTTGGCAATTAACAGCACAACCACAGGTGTCACGATATCACAACCTAACACCAGAGATGCAGGTGGTTTTGTCCACAAATTAAAATTCCGTCACCTCAATTGAATTTCCAAGCATGGGAAGCTGCCCTAGCCCAAGATGGAGGATATGAGAACACTGTGTCCTACCACAGTAAGAATGGGGAAGATGGAGAGTGAGGACAACACGTATCTAAAGTGAAGAAATCACTAAAAACCAAAAAATTCAGCGTGCCTTTTTTTAATGAGTCATTAACACTGAAAGCAGATATGCATCAACAAGACTGTGAGTCTTCCTGCCAACCAATTAACATTCACCTTCTGAATCTAGAGGTCTACTAAGTATTTGCACAGAGGCAGTTTATGTGTGCATGTCAGAGACTGAACTCAGCTGAAAATTCAGGTTACATCTTACATAAACTCGGTGGTCTCAACGGAGAAGCTGGACTTGGAGTATTTTCTCCTAGTCCTATGGGGACATGGGCACTGGAGAGTAGAACACTGTGGGATCAGTCAATGCACACTGGTGAGAGAAGGGGATTATCCTGCTGGACCACAGCTTCTTCCAGCACTGGCATCTGCATTGCAGGGACTGGTCATGGTCTCTCCAAACCATGAAGGAGAGGTGGTCCCAGACCCTGAGGACTTGCAATCAAGGAGGGACAAAGACTGAGATGAGATCTTAAGGTCCTGTTGGTATCAACCAGTCTACTTCATTCTAGCTGGATGTTATTAGTTGGCAGCTTTCCTGGGGTTTGCAATAAAGCCTTCCCTTGAAGACTAAAAATTCAGGAAATTGATTATTTTACAGAATTTTCCAAAGAATGTGCATGTTTAAGAAGCAAAAGGAAGGGCTGTTGCTGAGGCAGACACTGGTCTCCTTGAAGTCCTGGCAGAGCTCTTCCTGCCTTGAATGGCATAGGATCAAGGCTTCTCTGACCAACTTCTAAACAGAAATGGTTAAATGGGCTCAAACACAGGGGCATAATTTCAGAAAAGAGAGAGAGAGAGCAACTCAGGATTCAATAATTTCAGAAATGAGAGAGAGCCTGTGACACTCTGGGGTTGGTACCTGATCTATGCAAAAGCCTGTTGCTTAATACAAAGAGATCATTGTGAGAAGGGAGGGAAAGTAGTAACTATATTTGAACATTATTTCTTCTGCTAAAGCAATGTACCAAAGACGCTGGAGGGAATTCCACCTGATTGACAAATTGTCAGGCTAGAATGGGAAAGCGACAAAACCGGGTCAAGTTATTCCCTGTTTGCTTGTTTTCTCTTTGTAATCATAATGTTGACTCTGAAAACATGTTTTTTAAATGGTGTACTAATTATCGAAATCCTGAGCTGTGAGCTGGATTCTTTTCTGGGCAAAAAAATTTGTTGCTCATTAAAACTAAGAGAAGGAAAACACTGGCTTGAGCCTAGTTGTGCGTAGGCAGAATTTCCCCGCTTCACCTTCCTTCACAGGCTACTCATAAGGAGGCATTGTGCTGTGAGCCAGGCAGGCTGCAGGGCAGGTGTGAACACCAACCCTGGATCCTTCAGCGAGATGGGAACCCATAGCCTGAGGTGCTCCATTGCTGTACTGACCATAGTAAAGATCTCAGTCAGGAAAAGACTAATGGAAACAAATTTCTCTCTGTGTGTTGCTCATTGTGGTTGGAAGAGTTAATGCTACGACCAGGCTAACCCAACTCCCCTCCACGACTGTAGCCATATTCAGAGATGCACAAACACGGCTCTGTCCCAGATGAAAAGAAAATTTCTGTGGTATGTTCATTTGGCAGATGGAAAATACTCTCACCCCTTGCTCTGAGTGAAACATAGTCCTCATTTACAGAGCAAAGTAGGTTCTTTCATTCTCTAAAAGTAATAGTATGTGTGGTATGTGCTACCTGATGGGAAACGCAGGATTTCAGTGCTCACTTCAGCTCGGCTGCAAGCAAAATCATCGTCTTAAACTTGTGCTTTGTTAGTCGCTTCCTCGCCTCAAAAGTTGTCTTGCAAAAAAAAAGGCATAAACAAATAGCTGAGGCGATCGCAGCCCACAAGCCAGCAACTCCCTCAGCGCTGCGCTCATTCATCAGGATTCCTTCACACAGCCCTTTCGGCTGCCGAACGAGTTGGGTGGTGTTTTTGTAAACGAGAACCCTTTTTCTCAGTGAATTCTCCGTAACACCCTTTACACGAACAAACAAGCATGCGGAGAAACAAGGGGCGGCAGAGGCGCGCGTCTCCCTCTTCCCCCGTTACCCCGCAGCCGCCCGTGGGACCGGAGCGCTGCTCCCGCTCCGCGCTCCCGCACGGCCCCGCAGCGCTCCGACCCGCGGCACCGCGCTCCGAGGCTCCCGTGCCCCGCACAGACCCGACCCGCACCACACAGACTCGACCGACCCGATCCTCACGGCACTGACCCGCATCGCACAGACACGCACGGCACTGACCGGCTCGGCTCTGACCCGCACGGCGCTGATCCGCACCGCACGGACCCGCACGGACACGCACCGCACGGACGGCACACACCCGACCCGCCGCCCTTCCGCCCAGCTCCGCCACGGGTCCCGGGGAGCTGGTCCCGGGGCTGCGAGCGGGGCGCTCACAGGTGGCAACTCTCCCCCTCTCCGCACGCCCGAGCCCTGCGGAGACCCCCGGCCCGGCCCGGCTCACCGGCGCGGCAGGCGAGGCGAGGCGAGGCAGGCGGCAGCCGCCCGCCGCCCATGCACGGCGGCAGAGGGGAGCCGGCAGCTCCGTCAGCGCGTCCGCATCCTCCCGGGCCGGGCGCTGGCACCGCCGCCGCGGCACCTCCCCGCCCGCAGACCGGCCCCGCCGCCGCCAGCGCGGGGAAACCACTCCCCCGGCAGCGCCGGCGGGGCGGCGCGCAGGCACGGCCCGGCCCGGCCCGGCTCGGCCCGGCCGCCCCGCGGGGAGGGGGCACTTTCCGCGGGCACGTGTGGGACCGCACGGCCTCACCCAGCCCCGAGCCCCGCACGGTGCCGGTGTCACACAGAGCGCCAGGCGCGGGACGGAGGTGCCGGAGGGGTCACTGCCCCGGAGCAGTTCCCCTTCTGCCTTTGCTTTGCTCACGGGTGTCCCGAGCCCGCCCTGCAGCAGTCCTTGATGAGAAAACGTCGAATGCGGAAAGCACAAACTTTTTTGGGGTTCTTTTTGGAGGTGTTCTTTTTTTTGCGGGGGACGGGTGCTCCCCACCGAAGTGAGTTTCCCATCGGCATCCCCGACCCGCGGCAGGGACACGCTCTGCGGCGCGCAGCATGCCACCACCTTGTCCCCAGGGGCTGCGGAGCTGGGGCTGGCAGGCAGTCTGTGCCAGGGCTGTGGTAAGGGGCTCCCCCTTGCCAGGGGCTCACTGCAGACAGGCTGGCAGGAGGCATCTGCAGCTCTGCAAGTATTGGTGATGCTGCGGATAGAGGCAAAAAACAGACGCAGTGGCAGAAGTCACACTGGTGGCAGCAGCCTGGGGAGCAGTGGTGGAGGAATGTGGATGTACAAAGGAGCACGGTCCTCCCCACTGCTGGGCATCCCCCCGGGAAGCGGCTCAAACTCGGGTGCAGAGGGATGAGAGGGGGGCGCAGATCTGCCTCCCTCCCTCTGCACATCCAGCAATGGGAGCTGTGGGTTCAGCCTGCAGACGTGCAGCCCATGGGGTCCCCTCGCTGGCAGGCTCAAAGGAGGGACATGTGCCACGGCTGCTGGAACAGGCCTTTCCTTTAGTGCCTTTTTCCTGAGAGTGGTGCTTCCAGCACAAGCACACAAGCATGGGAACACTGAATGGGAGATGGGTGTCAACCAGAGGAGACCCTTCCAGCATTTGTTTGATGGGAGGTCCTGCAAAACGAATGCCAGCATCCATGGATGGCTCAAGGTGCATGGAGCATCCAGGGGAAACACAGCTGCAGGTGAGGAGGGGGCAGTGTGTAACCTCTGCTTCAATCTCCTCTGCTCTGTCTTAAGCTGTCAGGAAATAAGGAGCTCAGCCTGCGTTTCAGGGTCATTCATGCTTGGCTGGTGGGGGTGAAAATGTCAGCTGCTGCTGATTTAAGGGAAGAGACTGCCTCTGTGGGCAGTGGTGGAAGGTAATTCCATTGGGGCAGTGGGACAGTGGTGGCACAGCTGCAGTCAGCTCTTCATGCACCCAGGATGGTGGATGAGAAGGATCTGTGCTCGTGCCCAGGAAACCCATTTGGGAGTGAAAGCAGCTCCTTCCAAAGGATGTATATGTAGGTATATGTACACTCTACACAGGGAGTATATCTACTGGAATTTTTCTAGTGCTGGGGTTATGGGTATGAATTCCAACCCAACAGCCACCCAAGAACCAGTTTGTAGGCTTTCTTTGGAAGCTGCTCTTGAACAGTCACCTTTTATGCACTTTGTGCTTTTTATATACACTTTTTGTAAGTGTATATAAAACATAGCTATTGGTTTAATCCTATATATTCAATATATATACACTTCACTGTATAGATCAGTGTTCTGATAATGAACCCCACGTGGCAATGGGCTGGCCAATTGTTTCTGACAGTTTTGTTCCTTGACTTCTGAGTTATTCTTGCCTGAGGACAGAGTAGCTGCAAGGGGAGATTTATCCTATGGAGAATAAAACAAACTCCCCAGTAACACTGGGATTGCAGGAAATCTTGCAGGAGGTGTCCTTGGCACCAGCACCCCAGGGAGATAGTAGGGTGCATGTGCACCCTATCAGGGAGGTATCCCATCAGGGAATACCCCTTGTGCAGTGCAGGTGCTGGGTGGGACAGAGCAGGATCCAGACCTGGGGCTGGACAAGCTGTTCCACTGTTCTCCAGAGAAACTGCTTCTGCCACCTGTATCTAAGGGCACCAGAATCTTGCAAGGAGGTTGTGGGAGAGTGCAATTCCTCCAAGGAACTTTTCCCCTGCTTTCACTTCTACTCTCCATGAGCAAGTGTCTGCCTGTGCATTTTCCCGAGCTGCTTCACCATGAGCTGCAAAAGGCAAGGTGGAGAGCAGAGACAGACAGTGACTACTGTCAAGGAAAACAATGGTTTAAAGCTATTTTGAGCTTTGTGGAAACAATTTATTTTGGTTTTGTGGCCCCAAACAAGAGCAAGCTTCTGTCTCCACCACAGGATCTGTTTAGTCTCAAGTGGCAGATAGGCCTCAGAGGCTGCACCCAGCCTGGTGGGCACTGTGGGACATTCTGTCTTCTGCTGACACCCACAGTGACCTGTAGAGTGTTGTAGGGCTCAAGGTGTGTCCATGGCAGCTAGAGTAAACATTCAGAAGCAAATAATATCTGCCCGGTGCTCTCCAGGACAAGTCTGGAGTTTTATTTCCAACCCTTGAGGTCTCAAGTGGGAAATTCGCTTTGCTCCATGGGCAAATTGATCAGACTCCAGTTGGGAAAGCAGAGGATATGGGTGGAATATCCTCTGTGTGGGCTCCTGGAAGTCCCATACTGGTAGTTTCTGAAGCCCACTGCAGTTTCTAAAATAGGCTGTATGGCAAAAGCTCTCTCAATAATGAGCAGGATAAGTGCCAGTCAACCAGTATTATTCCTGTGCAACTGATCTGAACACTACACAGACTGAATTTAATTTCATGATTCATTATGCCAGGAGACCACAAGTATTGGATAGGTGTCTTTGTAAAATTAATCCCATGGAAATAATTACTGGCTCCAAGAGAAGGGGATTGCATTTTCAGATCCAGATAAGACTGGTGTGGGAAGGACACTCATCCTGTACTCATCTAGTTTTCATCCAGATGAGAACTCATGGCCAAGGTGCTTGGTGAGAAGTGCCCGTGCTGAGGCCAAGGATGGCACCTCATGCATGTGCCCACCTCTGGGATCTTAGGAAAAGGATCTGTGCAAGCCCCCATGTGCCAGCTGCCCCTGCCTTGAGCCTTAGCCAAAATCTGAGTTGTTATTATGGCCAAAGACACACAGGCTGGACATGCAATTTCCAGAGCTGCATGTCTGCAGCAGCACTTGCACACAGGTGTCGCTCCATTTTCCAATGCAGCTCTCACCTTGCTTCTTCATGGCATGTGTCCTGCTGTTTCCACATGCCTTGATAAATCAGGGCATCAGCTGAGCAGAGGCAACTGCCCATCTACACAGCATGTATACAGTATGCATCTCTTACCATAAACCTTTTCTGCCATAGATTAAAAGGAACCAATTTCTTTTGCCTCTGTTGTAGGAAAATGTCAGAAGCAGGGACAGCTGGCTCAGCTTAAGTGAAGGAGTCAGATGAATATGCATGATGCTAAGGCATTATTAACCTTGTGAATTTAATGTTGGATATTTGACCTTTCCTCTCCCACCTCTCCCCTCTTTGTGGATTGCTATCCCTGCTGGACACACCTCTCATTGTGAATTGTGAGATGTCACACCGTGTTGTTCAGTGGGCATGTCAGCACGTGAGTGCTCCAAGACTATTAATCACTCCAGTCCTGATTGAAAATTCTCAGTCCTTCAATTTTCTGGATGCATTTGACTGAGTAATGTCCTTGCAGAGATCGGGGAAAGAAGCATTTCCAATTCATTTGCAGATATTTGATTATTTTAAAAGCTGTTTTTGTGAAGCACCTCATAATACATAAGGTTGCATGGCTCCATATCATGAAGGAAAACCCAGGCAGCACAGCTCTTCAATCCAAACAGGCACAAACCAGCTGGCCAATGGCAGGATCAGCTCTCACACAAACCAGGCAGCAGCTAAAGGATCAGTTCTCACCTGGTACAAGGGCATTTGGGTCAGAGAATCTGGTCATGCTGGGGCTCTGTTTGAAGCAGGGGAGCTGAGGTGTATTAACTTGCACTGAGCATAGGAATCAAAGAGGCTTCAGGTGCCAGGGCTCTTTGGGCTTCAGGCTGGAGAAATAACAAAGGATCACATAAAGCATTCTGATATTAAACAGCAAAAACTTACTGGAAGGAGAAGAGGTACTTTTTATTAAAACACCTGCTGTTCCTTGGCTGCAGAGCTCCTGCTTACATGCTTTTCCCATCCTCCCCTATGCACTTTCCCCCTCCTCAAGCTTCACTCCCTGATATGCTTCCAAGGCCACACATCTTCATTCCTTGCTGCTGCGCAGGGAACGTGGCCCTGCCTACCCCAACGTGGGTGTGCTGCACTGCAGGGGTTCTTGATGGGATAAGATCTGCAGAGACTGCTGTAACAGGAGGCCTCCCACTATAATACTAAATGTCCATTTAAATGTTTATGCTAAATGTTGGCTATCATAATAGGCTACCATGTATTACAGTACTGGCTTAATTTACTTCTCTGAATTTGGTCCCTTCTGGTGTTGAAGCAAGGTTTTATCTGTCTGAATCACTGCATCATCATCAGATGTGGTCTACAGGCACTGGACTGTCCTCCAACAGCCCATCTCCTCACCTGGAGGCTGTAGTTAGGGGTATGGTTGCCATGGTGGTGGCAAGACAATTAAAATGGCTTTATAATCAGCTGAAGGTACTGACTGTTTCCAGGATACTATATATCCTAATCAATCTCAGCTGCACCAGACCTTGGAGCAAAGCCAGATCCAATGACAGCAGTTGGTGGTGTTTAATGTTTTGCTTTCTCCTCCAGCCTCCTAGGGTTAGCTTTCCTGCATGGGTTTGTAGCTGCAGTTCAAGATGGAAAAAAAAAAATCTCCATAGTTTCTCGCTGTGGTATCTTTTGGTCTGCAGTCTTTGATTTGGGCCATGCAGCACACAAAATGTGTGAAGTTACCACCATTCCTCTGACCTCCTGACCTGCCAGAAGCTGAACTGGCTGCTTGGCGTTGCCTGATGTGGGTGCTGCCTTTGCCATGAGTGCAGGGAATAAGGGATCTCTTTGTGGAAGGCTCCTCCTAACAGGCTGTGCTTCTCCCCTTGCCAGGCCATTCCCCGTGGGTGGTGGGGGCTGGAAGCAATATGTTGGAAGTCACACTGTATCCCAACAGCTTGGGATTCAGAGCTGTCAAGCAGTGGCTCATTGTTAGTACAACTCCTTCCAGAATGCCAGGAAAAGAAAAGGAGACTTGAAACTTTTTATGACCTGCTGACACATGAGTCTGGTAGGAAACTGACTGTGAATCTGGAGAAGTAGTGGAGGGGTTTGGAAATCTGCTGCTGCTGCTCATTACAGGGTTGTTTTTTCCTACAGGTAGCAATGGGAGCCAGAGGGCTCCTCCAATTTACATCTGGTTGTTCCAGCTGGCTTACATGGATCAATTTTGTGGTGTAGGTGCTGCCCTGTGCATGGTCAGCACTTCTTGGGAGTGTATAGTATTTTTGTGAGGGCTTTTTACATTTTTGCCATGGTTCAAGAACAGTTGAATTCCCTTTTTAGAGAGTTTCTGACCTACATGAGCCCTGAGGAGACTATGTAGTCCCAGGTAGGAGGCTGGGCCAGTTGTGTCCTGCAAGTCTGGATGAGTTTGCAATGTGAGACTATAGGGTGGCACAAAATGCCACCCCTGACTGCTGCTACTGAGAAAACTTAGCTCAGGGCTGCTCTGTGTGGCACTGGGCACCTCCCCTAGTGCAGGTGCTACAGTGGGTTTCAATTTCAGGGCTATTCTGCACTTTGTGGTGACACTGTCTAGCTCACTCTTCTTAAGATTTTTGTATCCTCACATACAAACCGAATGCTTAAAGACTCAACAGCTATCAGCATTAAAATAAAATTAACTTGGATCTAACTTAGGTTTATGGCCTTGCTTAAACCTTCTAGAGTTGTTATCCCTGTTTTGGAAGCTGCAATGTCTTTGCAATCAGTCAATCAATCAATCAATCAATCAATCCCATGCCATCAATGACTGTAATGCATTTGCTTTAGATAATCAGACTCTGCCCAAATCTCCTGAATTTGTAGCATGCCCACAGATTTGCTAGCTCTGCACTCTGTTGGGATTTACCTGATCCTTCCAGCTGGAAGAGTCTGCCAACAGCCTCCACTTCACAGAGGGGCCCTCCACCCAGGCACTGGCACTGCTGAAACAACAGATTTGGAAGCATTAGCCTGCTCCATTAGTCTCCAGGTTAGAGGGTCAGTGAAAGTCTCCAAGGTACACCAGAAACCTTGTCTGGAGACTCTCTCTCCCTCAAGGAGCCTGCTGCCTTCAACACTTACTCAGTAACCAAAGACAATAGCTTGAAACAGCCCTAATTTCCAAAGATAAGCAATGTAGCTACGTAAATGAAAAGTTGCAGGTTTCCTCAAAGGCTCTGTTTGAACATATTTTTTCCATGACTCCCCTTCACGCCATTGGGTCTTTCTGGCAGCTCATTTTGGATGATTTTGTTTCAAAATATGTTTAGAAACTTAGGTTCTAACGAAGAATAATAATTACCCAAGTAACAATGAACTTAACCAACCACCCAAGGAGTTGGAATGATTTACAGCTTTCAGAGGAGCTGATGCTAGCTTGCCTTTTGTCTTTCTACTTAATGCCTCTCTAATATTCTTCTCTGGACACAATGCCTTTATGAACTGTTTTTTCTCCATCTTTTTTTTTTTTCTTCAATAGATTGCCAAGTCCCTCCACCACCTAATTCTCTGCATACAAAAGAAGATTTAATATCCTCTAAATGACTATAAAGAACAAACCTACCAGATGGCAGACTTCATTGCTCAAGGGGGATGCAGGCTGCTTCTCTTGGAGAAGCATTTCAATGTGGTTCTGAAAGAGAGAGTCATTAGATGTATTCATATTTGCCTTAATGGGGTGCTGTGATGTAACTCAGGAAAGGTGTAAGAAGAGGGAAATACATTTTGTGATCCAACAGAGGAAACAAATGGAGCTAGATGAGATGCCATTTTGCTAATTTCTTGAATCTCTCTGAGAAACACGTTGACTGTGACCTTGAGCATCCCTGCAAAACTTTTGAGATGTAGCATCTTGATGCTATGTATGATTTTACAAACTCAAAGCTAGGTTTAAGAAAGTTACTAGCATTCAAAGGCTTCTTCTCCAGATTTAAAACAAGGATGTTGCTGACATATAATCAATGCTCCTCAGGTAGAAACTGTTATGCTTCATTCTCTTTCCATTTTTCCTATGTCAGAAGCTGACAAGATTATTGATTAAAAGGACTTCTTTAAGAGCAAATGTTTGCATCTCACTTATTTTCCAAGTATTTGGCTGAATAATTAATCTGACACATAGCTAAATCATTTATCTTTGTAGATTATCTGAGAAGAAATCACAATATTTATGTATGGACCTATTGCTCAGACTTATTTGCTAAATACTTCATTGGAATAATCTGTGCTTTGTGTCTCATTTGTGTCCAGTTCTTTGGACGATGTTGGTATTCTGATGATGTGATGTGTTTCTGTTCCCAAGTGGGTGAGTGTAACTTTCTGAAATTATTTTGTGATGTAAGTGGCTGTTATTATGAGTCTGAAATGTGTTTTCATGCTAAATTCACACTTGGTGAGTATTCCTTCCAGAAAATGTGTTCCCCAGGATAACTGTGGAAAGCAAACACAAAAAAAGGAAGGAAAGCAGTCAAAGCAAATCCATAAAAAGATTCAGATGCACAGAAATGTGTTTGCAGGACACACTTATCTCTGCTGTGAAGCAATGTGATAAAGGAGACCTCAGATTTACAAGGCAGAGATGGTTATATGCCAGCCAGCTACATATCCTCTGTGGACAGCTGGAATAATGATCTGCAGCCAGGCCTGCTACCAAACAAATGTGACCCACAGTCACTTGTGTTCTCCTTGGGATGTAGGCTACACACCAAAGTACCAAGCAAAGCAAAGTGTAGCATTACATATCAAATGAAAGAGAAAAGATAAAAAGGGCATATTAATGGGGAGGCAACAATCTTGGTATTAAGGGTGAAGAAAATAGGGTATTTTATGTGTCTCCAAACTGACACAGTAGCCTGTCGTAACAGCCACTACCTGATACCTTGAAAGCAAGAGATAAATTTCCATCATGATTTAGTGATCAGCTTTCACGCTGAATTTGGAGACCTGATCTCCTTATCTTTGCAAGTGCTACTGGGAGACCTGCTTGGTAATAAGAAAAGAATTCAACCTAACAACAGCCCATTCATCCTGGTGCTGTGTCAGGCAAAACCCAAGCCTTTATCTAGAATACTAATTCTCTACAGACCTTTGCTTCAAGTCGTATTTGCTGTGCACCAGAATATATTTTAACATAGCCAGAGACCTTACTGTCACAGAAATTCAGTTGAAGTATGCTTCTCCCCACCATGAAAAAGTAGATTCAAATAACATTCTTGTCACAATATAGTCGTATAGCTCCATGGGGAAAATCAACTATTCTGGATTTAATCCCAGCTACTAATCAGGAAGACAGCTTGCAGTTTTCTCCCCCTCTGGTACCCACATCTATCTCTAGATTTTTAATGATATCTTTGGGCCATCTATAGAAAAGACATTAACTATTTTAGATCTTTGGCCATGTCTATACAAGGATGGCATTTTTCAGTACATAAATATGTACATTGTACACTCTACCTCAACCTCCCTGGTGCACCCTGCTTATTTATCACAATCTAATGTGCTTCTCTTGACAACCCTTATGCATATGCTATTTTGTCAGGACTTGGGAGATATCCTGAGGTTCAGTGGTCCCTTCCTCTATTCTGTACTCCTGGCAGTAATTTGTGGGATGCCTTTCCAAAACTACAGGAATACTGGTCTGGAGGCGTAAGCGTATTAAACCGCCGAGCTCCCGTGATTCACATCCTTTCCTGACACCCATTAATGTTCCTGGCACAATTTTCAAATTACTGTTTGGCAGATGGAGGACATGCTGCTAAGTGCTATGATTATGAGATTCATTAATATGGACAGAATTATGCACATGCATTTGTATTTGGGCAGGCAGAAGAATTTACATCTGAGGTTTCCAAAGACACTGGATACTGAGGTGATACACTGCAGGAAATGATCCCAGAGGAAGATGAGATAGAATTTTGTGGAGAAGTTACATGAAGCTGTTTTGCTTGATGAAATTTTTGTTTTGGGGTTCACTTAGGCAGCAACAACTGGTGAGAACAGGTAGTGGTTCAGAACTGATGGTCACTGCCAGTGGCAAAGCTTTTGGATGACAAAGACCAATTAGATCAGTGAGCAGAGCCCAGAGCTACAGGAGAGGAGTGTGAATGTGTCCATCCATTACCTCTGGCATCTTACTGCTGATCAGGAACTCACCAGACAGGCTTGGGAGATCAGCTACACAAATGTCACAGGGATATGAAATGGGGAGATTTCTGCTCTGTCATGTCAAAAGCCTGGAAATGTGCAAGAGTTGGAGCTGGCTTTAAGGGTTGTAAATGACAGACACACGTACCTGGTCTTTTCCAGCAGGACCAGGTACTTTCCGTGGATTTTCAGAGGCTGACTGATCACTATAAAATATTCACTGACAATAATGGGAAGTGGAAAGATCTGTGATGGTGTGTCATTGCAAAAAACAGGTCTAGGTGCTGGTATGGAGAGGGACTATTTGCTCCTAGAGATATGAACATTATAACTCTTCTTGTTCTGGGCATCTGGAATCAGTGTATGCTCTGTTTCCCTTGCCAAGGAGGCTATTTGTTGGTGGTTTCAGCATGAAGGAAGAATTATTTAGCTTTGTGCAGAGTGGTTGCAGATGATCACTGGCATGTACTTCAGGAAGATGGATAGGAGGGAGGTGGTACTTCATGAGAAGGGTGGGTGTTTCTCATCATGATGTGTTTCATGTGATAAGTGCCTGCAGTTTTTTTGCACATCCATAAGAAGATTTCCTGAAGGAAATGTTGGAGGAGGAATGTGAGTGGGAGCAGGAGGAAGAAATTTAATGTTTTAGGCAGATGGGGAAAGAAAAATGACCAAAATAATCATGACCACAACATACTGGATGTTTGGTGTGCTGAGGACAGAGAGGGATTTTTGGCCTACGAATGCATTGTAACCAGGGAAATGTCTTGCTCTTTGGAGTATTGATAGTGTGTGGGCATGATCTGTCATTTAGGGGTTGAGCTGGAGCTATGTGACCTTTTCCAGTCAAATGCACCAAAGTTAATTTGAGTGATGAAAGTAATACATGATGTGTTGAATAAAACCTCAAATAGTGCAGTGAGAAGCACACAAACAGAACAGCTGCGAGTGAGATGCCTGCTTGGACTAAGAAGATGTAGGATCACAGAAAGGTGCCAAAGTGAGGCTGGCAGTAATGAGAGCCCAAGGGTGGCATGTACTCTGGAGTTCCATGGGATTCTCCATGCCAAATCCTGTGTCCCCACGTGTTTGACTCTGTGCTGCCCATCCTTCCACAGTACCTCATTCCCATTCTTTGGCAGCACCTCAGGAAGTGCCATCTCCCTGCTGTCTCTGTAGCCCCTCTGCTGGGATGCCGTGGCAGAGATTCTCTCAGGTTTTGGTTTTTTTTTTTTCCCCATTCAGGTACCTCTCAGCTTCCCTATAAAGGATAATGCTTCTTTTCACACAGGTTGCATGCTACAAGTGCTAAGGGACATGATAAAACATCTAAGTGCTTATTGTCCATTCCCAGTTTCCATGACAACCATGATAAAATGTTTCTTTTCCCACGTTTCAGGAATGCCATTCACCTCCTTTCTTCCCACTCCTCAGTTCCCTTCAGGAGGAGGCAATGCTCCCTCTGCTTCCTCAAGGACAGACTGCTGTGGCAAAGGCTCAGTGCTGCCCACACCTCCAGGACAGATGTGACAGGGCATGGGGCAGCACTGGGTACCTGGTACATTGCCTTGTCCCAAACTCCCAAGACCCAAACAGGTCTCATCGTCTGAAGATGCAATGGTCACTCCAGGAGCACACCAGGGGCCAGCTTAGCTCTCCTTGTGCCTGCAGGTGTGGAAAGGAGAAGCCAGCTCTCTCACAGAGGAGCATCTTTGCCTTGCATGTGTGTGCTGTGCTGTCTGGGCTTTGATTTCCCCTATACAGGACCTACAGAGCAGCACAAGTGCACTTCAAATTAACTGAGTTTCCCAGAGGTCTTCCTAGGCACTTCACAGCACCCTGAAATGTGCCTGCACCTTGGTCAGCCTTGGGAGCTCTGTTGAAGGAGCTCAGTGCTGACAACTCATCTTCTTAATCAAGCTGAGTGAAATAATGATTTGGAGAGCCTTTCCAAGAGAGTTCTTCTGCCTGGGATGTATTACTGTCATACACATACTGGGTTCACAGTGTGCATAACTGTTCAATCCATGTGTTGGTCACTGAAGCTGCTGCAGGTGTGCTGAGCTGAGCAAACTGCTGGTCACGTGGGAATGGGATTTTCAGGTTTTCTACCTCTTATCACCACCCTGCAGCTGGATAACAGCTGCAGGGTGGTGATAAGAGGTAGAAAACCTGAAAATCTTGGCTGACTTCATTTTGAGTTGTGCAATGCATTTGGTGTCTTCTCTCAGTTAATAAGTGAAAGGACAAGAGAAAATGGCCTTAAGTTGCACCAGGAAGAGGTTTAGATTGGATAGTAGGAAACATTTCTCATTGAAAGGGTGGTCAAGCACTGGAAAGTGGTGGAGTCACCATCCCTGGAAGTGTTCAAAAACTATGGGATGTGGTACTTGGAGACATGGCTTAATTAACACACTGGTGATGGGTTAATGGGGGGGACTCGATGATCTTACAGGTCTTTTCCAGCCTTAATGATTTTGGGATCCTATGTACAGGAGGAAAGAGGTTGAATGTGAAATGAATGAAATAAGGAGTCAATACCTGGAGAACAGAAGTTTTATACATTATCCTAGTATTTGAATACATATTACATAGTTGACATGTATTTATACTTATCTGCTACTGCAGGCTGTCTCTGTGCCATGTTTGATGAAGCTCTTCTCAAGGTATTTGAGTGCATTGCTCAAATCTGGTAGGTCTCTGCCCATCACTGGCTTCCTCTGCTAATGTCCACCTTGGCAGATCCTAGGGCACTTCTGAGGTGAAAAAAAAAATAAGATGCTGGAAGTAAATTCTGTCTTTTTTCTCACTGGCAAGAGGGTGGTCTGGGAAAAGAGTCTGTCCTACCACTGTCCTTAATTTGTTCAGCACACTGATAATGTCAGGGAAGATACCTGCAGAAACATAGTCCAGCTCCTCATAAGCTGCATAAAGAGTGGGACCACTGCCTGCCTGTCTGCCTGCCTGCCAGAGAGGTCTTGCCTTCCTGCAGCACTGCACTGGCTCCAGGAGAGCCTCCCTTCCCTGTGGCTCTCCTTGTCCTCCTCTCCAGAGGGAGACTGAATGTGCAGCTCTGGAGAGGGAGCCTCCTCAGGCCCCTGCAGGGTGCACAGGGTGGCTGTGCAGTGCTGCTAAACCAACATGCTGCTCTCAAGCACTGGGAAGTGACAGCACCTAGGCAAGGTGACACTGGGGCTGTGCTGAGCCCACAGGTCAGTCTGATAAGGAGCAATCACTTGGCTAACATGCTTGGAAACATAGCATAGATGGCAATGTTAGTACCAGAGCTTGCTGAAGATCAGGAATTCTGGTTCACCAAAAGGAACATTTTTCTTCCTTCTCCCTCCCTCTGAGTTTCAGGAAATTGGGGCCAGACCCTTAACCTCAAGACTTCTTAGCCCAGGAAAAGACTTTCCAAATACATCTTTCTGATTCCCCAGTTTGCAGCACCCCCAGACCAGGGATTTTAGGGATCCAGAGGAAAGCACCCCAGAGCCTTGGCTGAACCTAACGCATTCTATACAAGACATTCAAGTCCTGAAGAAAGCAGCTGTTGGCCTGGAACCTTGCTGGAAAGTTTCCGGCCAACTGGAATGAGTTGAAATGTGCCTTTAGGAGCCCTAGACACCAAATGGCTTCACTGGGAACTCAACCAGCACCTGTTCATGGAGGTTTCTTTGGCATGAGCAAAAAAAAGACCCCAGGTGCTGGCCATCATTTATGCTCTTTACTCATTGTTTTCCTCCCTGCCCTGGTGCCAGCCAGTGCCCTGGCATGGCATGGAGGGCAGTATGCACTGAGGACTGTTCCCAGATACGAGGCAGGGAGGAATAGACTGCACCAGTTTCAGCACTATCCTCCCCACACAGTGCCATACTTTTTCCATAGCCCTGTTTTCACAGAAATAAAATATCACCCTGCTCAACTGTAATACTATTTCAGACACTTGGAAGTGGGGGAAAAAATGAAATTAAAATATCATTCTAAGAATATTTTATTAAGGGCATATGAACAGCACAGGGGTCAGATGACATCCAGAATCAGATGTATTATGGGCTGGAAATGGCTAATCTGTGCTACTTGCCTTCAGAGGCAGAGGAAGGTCCCTGTTTTGATTTCATATTTATTTCAGACCTAGACCAGCCAGCAAATTTGGTATGGAAGTGAGCAGCATGAAACATCAGGCACTTTTGATGCAAACTAATTTAGTCCCTCTGGTGTAACATCTCCTTAATAAAGGTTTTGTGGAAACAACAGGAGGTACAGAGGTGTTGTTTTGCTTGCATAACAGGCTCATAAGGGTGCTCAGGATGAAGTATGCTACATTAGAGGTTCTTCAAATTGCCAAAATGACCAAAATCCTGAGAGCTGCACAGCTGTTCTCTACGTATTGGTGGTCATTTCAGTGATGCTGTTATAGACAGTCCATCATTTGCCTGCTTCCTTGCTGTGGGACATTTACTATATGGATTTATACCCTAGATGTTCAGTGTACAGAGTGGGGAGTGAGTGTGATCCAAGGTTGGATATTAACTAACATTTGTTTGGATTTTCCCTCCTCTAGTTGACAAATAGCTCATTGGAAATGAGCCTGAGATCCTGAGGTTTATTGAAGGAAAGGTATTAGAAAAAGGATTTTAAGAAAAGGGCTAAAGAAGGGGTTGGTTACACAACTAATTCCACATCATAGCCATGAGCACCTAATCTATCTCCCAGCCATTCCTATTACATCTAAACAGACCTGTTGCAATGAAGCATGAGAGGTGAAAGAGGGGGTTAACTCTGTCATTGCTGAAGTGCTCCTCACTTACAATTTGATGAAGGTCACATGGGAAAACAAGCACAGTTGTCTCAGTTGATTCTTCAGGGTATGCCCAATGCTGAATTTTCCTGAAATCTGCAGATTTTGCATTTGTTAAAAATCTGTATAAATGACGTTGAGAGAGGAGATTGTAATGAACCTGTTATGCAGGCAAAACAACGCCTTTGTACATCTTGTTTTATTTAACACTGTACCCTTTTTACCTGGGGTTTCCCTTTCTGGTGTGATCTCTTTTCCCCCTCTCAGATAAAGCAAAATAGCTACCCCAGGGGCCAGTGAAATATATGAATGGGGCTGAGTTGGAAAGGGCAGCCCTGCAGATATGCTGGACTGGGCCAAAGAGCAAGGTGAGCAGATTAGGCTATATAAATATTTAAAGAGCTGTAATTAGGACTAACATGGCCTCGCTCCCAAGGTTCATTATTATACATGCACACGGCAGAAAAGCAACTAATCATGATCTTTCTCCATTTGCTTTTTCCTATGTTTTTGACAGAGTGTTTTTCACTCCCTAAGGTGTTCCTGGCTGGCACTGCCTTCCTAGGAGGTGACAGGAGATTTGTCATGGCTTTCTGTGAGACCAGGAAAAAATCCCAGAAAACTTCCATAAAAAAACAAGGAGGAGATGTTTTCTCCTGCCCTGTGCTGCTGGGATCTGGGGCAGATGTTTTCCTGCATGGTGAAAGCTCTCATCCAAAGCCCAGCAGGACTTGGGGAGCCCTTGCTGAGGACACCCTGTGTCCCATGTCACAGTCACACAAACACCCTCCTCCTGTTGGGGTGACTCCAGCCCATCCTTGGCTTCAAGGATGGCCATCCTTCAAGACCATGTATCTGCAGCTCCGAGGTTCAGCTGTCACAACTGTCCTCAAGGCATGCAATCTCCCAAGCTACAAACACTGCAGTTGATACAAAGCACAGCATCCTATTTGCTTAGCAACACAGGTTTCCATGAACACCTTACACCATGAGGCTCGCTGTTGCCTCAGTGCTCTTTAACCGAGCCTAATGCAAGGTCTCCTCCTGGGACACAGTGACACAAGGGCCAGTAGAAAAGCCCATGGGCTGGGCCACCAGGGCAGCCAGCCTGGGTTTTGTGCTCCTTGCAGTGCAGATGGAGCTCACCACCTTGGTGCCAGCACCTCTAGGCAGGAGAGCACAGCAGGCCAGTCACTGAAGGAGAGTTGTCTTCTCCTCCAGGAGAGCACCAAGTTGTCTTCCCCAGAAGAATAGGATCAATGAGTGTCAGAGGTTTTTTCCACATTGCCCAAGAACAGACCCTGATGCTGGGTGGGGAACACACCCATAAATTCTGTCTGCAGCATCCATCCCATGCAGGCTTGCTCTTGGTGGGGACCAGCCTCTGCAGGGTTGGTGGTGTGGGTCAGAGCTCAAGGCATACACACACACACCACATTTTTAGACCTGCAGCTTTTCCAGACTTGGCATTTTAATTATCTGTTTGTGCCCCTTCCCACCATGCACACAGCTCAGTTTGGATGACATTTCCATTGATAAAGAGTTACTGGTTGTCTGACCCAAGTGAAAGACAGAAAGAAGGAGGTGGAGTGGAAGGGAACATGTTCCCAGAGAGTCAGGAAGCTGATGAGCACACCTGGGCTGCATTGGTCAGCAGCTTGCACCCAGGTACACTTCTCTCAAAGTGGCCACAGGACAAGAAAATTCACATACAAGGACAGGGAGAAAAAAAAGAAAAAAAAAAGAAAAGAAAAAAAAAGGAAAACAAGAAAGGAAAAAAAGGTTGTTTGCTGCCCTACTCTTCCCTGTGGCTAAATTAATTGGGTCTTACTCCTGCCGTCTGTATGCCGGCAGTACTCCCACAGCACTGACTTTAATAGGAGTGCAGATTGCAGGATCAGGCCCACGGTGTCTTGGAAAAGATGAATAATAATCACTACGTGGAGAAATACTGCAGTTTGCAACTCAAAGAACACTTTAAATCTGCTTAGCAATTTGTAACGCCCACAGTAGCACACTGTGTAAAGCTGCAGTTATGAGACAAATCACTTTTCCATTAAGCACGGCTCCAGGACGTGCCTTATGGCAGCACACAGGGAGCAGGCAAAGATGGAGGGGAGGGGAACGCTGTGCATGAGGTGGTGCAAGAAGCCAAGAGGTTTGCTTTTTCCAGCAGCAGCTGTGTTATCCCTTTACGGTTATTTTCTGTGCTCGCAGCAATTAATCCCCACACAGCCTGATTCCAATGTCCGTCCATCTGCAGACCGTTGTGCCGCCTCTCACATCTAACCATCTCTCAGTGCTGATGACTTTCCTTCAACAGCGAGCCTGGAAACAGCAAATTATATGAATTTTTTCAAATTACAGTATTTTTCCTGGTTCCAGATCTCAGTGTTGTTTGATGAAGTCTGACCTGGCCACCCAATGTTCTGCCAGCAGTTATCTGACCTCACCTCTGCCTGAAACATCACTCTGCCAAGCCAAAACACAACAGTGGAGCTACGAAAGCTCATTTTAAGGGCCTTCCTCTTTCTTAAGCCTTTGAAATCCTGCTGATCTTCTGGAGGCAGAGAACATCTCCAGATGCAATGTGTCCTCATTTGACTCGAGGATGTTTTACACTAGCAAGAGGCACTGAACTGCTTGGGGCAGATCCCAGTCTTAGCCACCACAAACTGGTTTAACTGGTAGATATAACCCACCCTTGCCAGCTCTCCCCTTTTGTCCCCAGCCTCCCCTCACTGTCCAGTTATAATTCGATTAGTACCAGATGATGACAAAAAGCACCAGCAGAGACAGCACCTGAACCACAACGATCAGTGGCAGGAGGCCACTTGCAACAAATTCCTCACCAAAGGCTTGGGCATGGCTGGCTCTGAAGTGCCATGAGAGCAGAGATGCCTGCTGAGCACAGATCTCTACTGAGAAAAAAGGCCTTGGACACACTGGAAATGAAAGTGTGGTTTGAAATGCAGGGAGAAAGAGGACAATGAGCTATCTTGAAGCATCTACACAAAAGTACAATGACATTTAAGCCTGTCTCGGCCAGTGAGGAGATCCAGGCAGACTGGGGAATTAGACAAAATAGCCAGGGTTTCAGTGCAAGCTTTTATCTCATTCTTAGAGAAGGTGTTTGGAGACCTTGAATGAGAAAAAAGGGTAGCAAGATAAACAGAGCAGGCAGCTGAATCCCTCAAGATTTTAAAACAATGATCAAAGGAAAATGCAAATGAGGAACCTACCCCCAGAAAGTCAGAGGAAAACGATTCATAGCTCAGTGGGAATCAGGTATTAGAAGAGGTATTTCAGCTCCTCCAGGGAATCCAGCCTGTCCCACACCCAGAAAGCATCTTTGTGCTGTAGGGAGAACACAGGCAAGGCTTAACAGATTGGCCAAGTTTCCTTCTGCCTGGATTACGGGAAATCCCAAGTGGTGGATGTAGGATGGCATGGAAGATATGCAAAAAGTAAGATATTATATGTAAAGGAAAGATTATTCTTGGCAAAGATGATTAAATGATGAAACAGGAGAAAAACTTCCCCAGTCTTCTCTCAGACTGGGGTCTGTGCTGCCACTGGGAATGTGAGGGATCCCACCAGCCACTGAGCAATGCATCTCCACTTCCAACAGAGCAAAAGAACCTCTCTACTCTTGCAAGCAGTCAGATATTTTTCATTTACATCCCAGCTCAAGACAAGTTTTACTGCTGGGTTTGGGTAGTGATGGGGAAAAGCAAGAAGGTTTCATATACTCAAGGTCTCTTTACAGACTTCATCCTGCCAGCCTCAGGAGTGTTTGGCCATAACGTGTTTAAGGGAAAGCCCTAGGTCATGAACCCTGTAGCCCTGACTCAGAGCAGAAGGTAGGAAAATAAAAATTAAAATAAACCCCAAAAATAAAAGTGGAAAAGAAAAATCACACACAGAATCACAGAATCACTAGGTTGGAAGAGACCTTCAAGATTATCAAGTCTGTCCCTAGCACCTCAACTAAACCATGGCACGGAGTGCCACATCCAGGCTTTTTTTAAACACACCCAGTGATGGTGACTCCACCACCTCCCCGGGCAGACAGTTCCAGCACTCTTCCAGTAATCCCATGACACAGGCTAGTCCTCAGCGACACCAGTGGCAACATCTGATTTCAAGCTGGTCATGCCTTGGTTATTGAAGCATGGCCAGGGTGCCTTACCTTGCAGCTGTCAGTCACTTAGGGTTAAATACTCCAAACACATCACATCTGATCATTATTTCTTCAGAAGTACCTTGAGGTTTCCCTATAGGACAAAGAGTCTACAGAACTGAATACCATGTACACAAAATACACTGCCCCCTCCATCATCATAGTGAAATCTCCCATCTTTTTTCCCCCTTGACCCACATTTTTGTAGCAGAGAGAGTGCTTTTAAATGAAGGAAATAAAATGAGGAGCAGCTGTTTGATGGCTACTGAACAGCCTGGGATGGCAGTAGCAGCCCGAGCTGAGAAGGATTAATGGGCACATGCACATGAGGAGGTCAGAGGTGGCAAATAAATGCCATTTATCAGAGAGTTACAGAAATAAAGGAATGAATCACATTGCTCGCATCACTATAGATGAGGTATAAATAGAGTTAATCAGCACTGAAAGCATATTAACTCAAGGAGAATTATTCATGCACTGCAGGTGTTTTCCCAATCTCTGTCCATGGAAGTAATAAGTGGGAGAAGTAATTGGTGTCCAGCCCATCTCTAGCCAGCAGCTATTGCCCCTTCTGGACTGAATTAATCTTCTAAATTGCTATGCTGCTTTACAACACATATTTCAACATAATGATCTTTTACTTATTATTATTTTTGGTAGCTTGTGAGTTATAGAGATTGATAGCATCCTTTGCAAAAGAAATAATGAACCCAAGGGGAACTGATAATTCATTGAACTTTTGAACTGCCTCCGAGTCACCTCTCTGGGACTTGAAAATTATGATGTATTATTTATTCAGCCCTGACTGTGCCTCTCTCAGTGTGGTAGGAAGCTTTGGGAGGAGAGTAATAACATCACAGGCTTGTACACTTTCCCTCAACACTTGCTAGACAGAGCCTGCTACTAATTTGCCTTTCAATAGGGGCTGTATTTTACCTTTGTAGCCACTTTTTAAAACTGCAATTTCTGTGCGTCGCTTTCAGTGCAGACTCAAGAGTCTCCCCCACTGTGGTCAGCTGAGCTGCTGCTCCCCAGCTGCGGCACAGGAGATGCTCCAGAGCCCTCACGGGGAGGTTCACAGGCACTGCTGCTCCCTGGGCCAGCACCACCTCTTCCCACAGATTTCAGCAATACAGGAACAGATCCCCGAATAGGTGGATGTACCTCCTCTGGGTCCAGATCTCACCCTGAAACGTGCTCAGCTCTGTAACCAGACTCAGAAAAGGGCTTAAACAGAGGCTTAACACAAACACGTGCTCACCTTCCTTGGGAGCTTAGAGCTCAAAGGATCATCCCTGGGCAATTCCAAGCCCCATTAATTTCCCAGTGAAGTTACGAGATGAAGACTTCAGTGGGTGCTGAGAAAGCAGCTTTCATCCACACCATCACTGCTGAGTTGTCTCACCCTCTCCTCCTCATCCTCCCTCCATGGTGTCAGGGAAGATGCCGGGTTTAGAAAGGGTGACAGGACCATCCCCAGCCCTTTAGCCCCTAAGGGAGTATGGCCATGGCGATGGGGGTGAGATGGAGCCTCTTTGCGAAGGCAAAGGCCCGTTTCTCTCAACACCTGAAGCACAGCAGCAGGAGGAAGAGGGGCGACCACCAGAGGCGTCCACCTGTGCCCCTTACGCCAGGTTTAGCCTTTGACGGCAAAGGTTACCTACAAAATCTCTCCCTGGGCTATTCACGTGTGTAAAGGCGTTGTTAACCCTTCGAGGGCCACCCTCAGCCGCGCAGGCCGTGCTGGGGCCGCGGTGTGAGGGTCCGGATCCCCGCGGAGCCTCCGCGCCCTCCCCGCGCTGCCCGGGCGGGCTCGGGGCTCGGCGGCGGAGGAGAGGCCTTTGCTTTTCTCCTGGAGGCCTTTGCTTTTCTCCTGGCTCCCTCTCGTGGGCCTCCCGAGCAGCACAAGCCCGGCCCTGCCTCGGGAACGCCCGGGCCCCGCTGCCTCCCGGCCCTCCTGCAGCCCCGGGGGCACAGCCGGAGTTTGGGCTGCGGGCCCCGGCAGCAGTTTGGGTTTTCCAGGGGGTGTTGGCTTCACCGCTGTGTTTTTATTCCCAGCAAGAGGGGTTTAATGCTCCTGCCTTCATGACTTAGCACCAGTTTTAATGACAGATGTGCTTTCTCCCAAGCAAAAAGATCATAATCGTCGCTTCTGTGCCCCTTGCTGCATTTCCTCAAGCTGAAGGCTGCAGTAGCTGGGTGTGTTGCTGCAATTCCTTTCGTTGCTGCTACCCATGGGATTGCTTGTCCCTGTAGCATCCTCCGTCTACCCTGCAACCTGGTTTAAACCTTCATCTAAGTCTTCAGCTTGCAGCACTTTCAGAGAACTGTCACCTTCCTCCTTGTTCCCAGCCTGTCTGCAAGCTCCTCTGGCCCTTCTTCACCCCAGTTTTCACCTCCCTTTTCACCAGCCATGACCCTACGCCTGCTTGGCAGCCCTTTCCCCTCTCTTGCTTCTCTCTAGGCACCTTCCAAACTGTTCTCTGCCAGGGCACTGTCAGCACTGCTGTCTGCTTCTGCCAGCTGACCTCTTCCTTTCACCCCTGTGAAGCCAAAACACCTGAAAATGTGCTCATCATCATTTTCTCCTCTCTTTTACTCTTCCCCCTCATGTTTCAGTCCCAGCTGTATCCCTTACTGCATAACTCATTTTGAGACACAAAGAGTGACAAGCCATGCCACCCAAAGCATGGATGAGGCTCAGGATGTCCCTGCAGCTCCAGGGCTGTGAATTAGGGTCTGATGCTCTGCTGCATGATCTCAGGCAGGTAACTGAACCTTCCCATGGCTTTCCTTCCCCTTTCATCTGTTCTCTGTATTTCAAACATCAGCTGCCCAGTGCAGGACAATTTATTAATCTCTAAGGTGTTATATTCAAAGAAGTTCTGTTTTTATAAAATTGAAATCTAAGTCCTGATAAAATTTGAATCTAAGGCCTGATAACAACACGAATAATAATACAGCATATAGCACTTCTGAAACAGTTCTTTGCCAAATTGATATTGTGGAATTGACGTGATGCTTTCTAGTCTTTTAAACACCCACAAGCCTGCAGCTGCCTCCAGGCCAATTTATTTCAATTCCACCTCATTTTCCTGTGAGATACTCCATGAGATTTAGTGACAGTATGTGACAAAGGAGCTGGAAAACATTTTGGTGTAGAACAGCCACTGGGCCATCCAATATGCTTGATGTGCTTTATTCAGAGACATGTCAGTAGGTATTGAAAATTTATGGAGAATTATACCATTTGGTGATGTGTCTGCCTTTCCCTTCTCACTGGTTGGCTTCCTTTGGGCTTACTGGAGCATTCAGCAAGGAGGAGCATGCGCTGCCAATCGATCCAAGAGCTCCTCTGCCTCACGGCACAAAGACTGTAAGTGAAGTGGAAAGCACATGTTCTTTCTCTGTGAGAATCACTGTTTACTTGTCACTTTCTCAGAAAATTTTGCAAGGATTACATGTGTAAGAAATGTCTGAAGGCTTTGGAAAACAAAGCAAAGCTATTTTGAAATGGTATCATTCAGACTGGAGGGTTTCTCTATCATGATGGAATTTCACTACTACAAAGCAAGGTAGTCCACAGCTGACAGAGAAAATAAAGTTTAGTGTCCCTTTGGTCTGGGCATCCAGGTCTCAGTAACATCAACTGCACATGAGCTGTCCTGGTATCATTCAATATTTTGGGTTGGGACTGTTAAAGGTCATCTAGTCCTAGCCCCTGCAATGAGCAGGGACAGCTTCAACTGGATCAGGCTGCTCAGAGCCCTGTCCAACCTGACCTTGAATATTTCCAAGGACGGGGCATCTACCACCTTTCTGGGCTACCTGTTCCATTGTTTCACCAACGTCACTGTCAAAAAGGAGACAATACAAGGTGCTGGACAGAGGGCAGCATAGGCATGCCTTTCCAACACCCCAGTGAGCAATCAAGGACGTGCAGGAGGTAAGAGAGGTGAACAGAAAGACTCAGCTTTCTTTCACAGTCCCTCGGTGCTAGGCCTCTTTCTCCAGCAGATCCTTCCAAGGCACCACTGGCACCACGGAGGAGAGCTGACCTCAGGCAGCAGCAGCCACTGCCACTGCCCAGCCACTGCCATGTGCAAACCCTTTCCACTTCAGGCAGAGCTGGGATGCCTCCATCTCTCACGAGATGCCATCATGAGGTGGGAAAGAAGACCCTGCTCCTGCTGTCAGTGCCACCTGTGTGAGGCACGTTCTCAGTGCTGATGGTGTGGGGTCCAGCACAGACCCCATGGCCATGTCAGGGGGCTCAGGCCACTACCTTAAAGCAGCAGCTCAGCTCCCATGGAGTCCAGCTGCCAGATTCCCACTGCAGTCTGCAGACACTGGATTTGACTCTTGCTGGAACAAATGCACTGAGGCACAACCCCTTGCAAGGCCAGCAGCTGCCAAACCCCATTCCTTGCCCTTTTCCTGATGCTGACCATTCCCTCTCAGAGCCCTGTGTGGCTCAGACATAACAGAAGGTTTGTGTCATTTGTTTGCCAGCATTTTCCAGAGACAGCAGCTACTCATGTGGCTGCCACCTCCATCCTGGCAGCCTGCAAGCCCCTCCTGACACATTCTTTTATCAGAAGGTTAAATGCTGGTCATTGCAGTTAAAATTTGGGATGTGCTGCTAAATGAAGCAGCATGTGTTCTCTGTCTGCCACTCCCCATCTCCTTTGTCTTCAGTAGGAACTATTTTCTGCCCAGGAACAGCAATGAGGGGCTGGGTGTTGGTCTCACAGCTGGAGAAAGGCCTCTGCCTAGGCTGAGCTCTGCCTTTTGATTCCCTTGCTGTTGGATCTGTTTTTATTCCAGATGAGCAGATATTCTCTTGATGTATAATAGAAATGAGTGAACACATAGTTCTTACCTGGTATCAGTCTCTATGAATTCAGGTTTTTGATCAGCAGATGAAGGGGCAGACAGGAGGTGAAGAAGGGGACATCACAGGACCTATAAGGGTCCTGAGGAAGCCCACCCATCTTTTGCTGTTTCCATGGGAAGGGCAGGGATTTTCATTCTGCTCATCAAAGGTGAAGGCAAGTAAATGAAATTCATTCACTTCTAATTTGGGCAGTAAGTTTACTCATTCCCCACCAGGAGCCTGGAGCCCCAGGCAGGGCAAAGTGCTTACTTTTATTCACCACTCTAGTACTGATCCTGTTCAAAGACAACTTACTTTTCGTTTTTTCTCTTCATTTTTCAACTTAATATTACATAAAATGTCTGAACAAAGTCCTGTCTAGCCAGTACCCTGGAGAGGAAACCAGCTGTACTTCAGAGAGTACATGCTTTCCTTGCCCTGCAGCTGTGGGACTTTGTCTATGGCTGTGCACTTGGTGGCACCTCTGAACTTACTGGGTGTGCATGCCACCTTCACTGCACCTTGGGGGCTCCCTGGGAGCTCCTTGGTGGGTCATGGGGGTGAAGTGCTGTGCAAACACTCCACAAGGGCAAGTCCCCTCCTGCCCCAGGTGCTTTGGGACAGCAGACTGCAGTATACAACAAAGCAGAAGGCACCAGAAAAACCATCCCCTTTGCTACCCATGGTTAAACTCCTCTCCATTCATCTTCTTTACCATAAAACCTCTGTTAGAAAATTTTGGAGATTACTTAAGAGAGACCTCTGCATTCAACAGGCAGATTTGGGAAGGGATTCCTAGTAGCTGCTAAGGGGGGAAAAGAAAAGTGTAACCACAAGCAGCAGGAGACCACAAATCAATATTGCCTACCCAGGGGAAGCAAAGTGGCCAGGGGGGACAAGGCAGGGTGAATGACTTCAAGACAGAGCCTGGGGTCTGGTTGGAGGAAGGCTTCTGAACCAAGAGGGAAAATGGCATGACCTTGGTGGGCCAGTCTTATGATACAACACAAAAGTTACCTTTCCTTCCTTTTGAAACTTACTTTTTAAAAAAAATTATTTGCAAGGGGGAAGTAGAGAAAGTAAACTGTTTTGGCCTACACCTGGCAAGCTGCAAAGCTGAACCATTAAATCTGTAAATGCAGATTACTTGGGGGAGCTGGTGGCTGCAAGCTCGGTGCCCTGCTCATCCCCACAGGCAGGCTTGTGCTCACACGTCAGCTTGCACGAAATCAGGAGTGGCATGGTGACCTGGTCTGCAGCAAACCTGAGTGCTGGAAGCTCTGACACTCCCCAGGGACTCAGGGCTGCTGACTTAGAGGAGCGTCTGCTGTTAGTCAGAATGGAGAAGTCCAGACACAGGCAGCAATGTGGCATCTTATTGCTCAATTAATTGATCTTGTTTGTTAACTCTCACAGAGGGAGAGAGATCCTGGAAGGACATAGCCTCTGACAGGCAGGGTGCAGCCAGAAGCCCTGCCAACACAATTCCTGCTGCTGCAGTTACAGCACAGGGCTGTGGTTAACATCCCCATCACGGTTAGAGGGCATGGTTATGGTCTTCTGCTGCAGCAAGCAGGATCTTCAGCACTAAATTTGGATTTAAGGGAGGGGAAAATGGCACTTTGGAAAGAGGGTTCTGGCTGGAAATGATGGAGAAATACTATCACAAGCTCCTGTCCCCTCCCTGGGCTGCTGCTGCTGGGGTGATTTATGAGCTGGTTTATGGACTGAGACATGCAGGAGTGATTGCCTGTTCCTCTGCAGTGCAACACAGGCTGCAGCCAGCATCAGCAAAAGCACTGCTGTGCAGTCCCCACGGCTGGGAAGAGACAGGCCCCCGCTCCTGACCCCCAAGAGATCCACCCTGAGGGTCTCCTCCAGGATAACATCCAGGCCAGCAGGCACAGCAGTCATACCCTGGCTTCTCACAGCTAGTCAGGGCTTGAAAAATCATACTCACAAGGCATCTGCAATATTCAAGGGGTCAGAACTGCTCCTTTATAAATCAAGTGCAGCTACTAGCTACATCTTCCCAATCAGAGTTCCCAGGGAAAAAAAAAGCTTTTTGTCTGGAATTAATGTTTGAGAGTTTGCTTTATAGTTCTAAGTCAATATCTTTAAATGCTTTGCAAAAGAGCAATGGAAGAGAAAAGCTCTGCAAACTGGCCATGCATATTAAAAGCCTCATCCTTCAGCAGTCTAAAGCCAAGTAATAATCCACTCAGCTCTCACTTATTTCAAGCTTCCATTGCTTTTAAAACAAAATCATCAGAATATTTGGAAGCATTAGACAGTCCAGTATCTCTGAACAGGTCACAACCTGCAAACTTTCCTAAGGGCCCGTGTGTGGCTGATGTGATCATTCCCCACCTCCTGTCACTGTGCAGGGCTGTGTGTTGGGATTGGAGCCTGTGTGGGCCAAGGACAGCTTATGGGATCAGATCAGTGGCATTTTCTTCTGGTCTTGCTTTGCCACAATAAACACAATCATTATCACCCTAGCACTATCACCCTAGCTATTTATTATTGTTAATTGATTTACAATTACTATTTGCATTATTGCACGAGAGCTTCTTTCTATTCCAAGCAGCCACATTGGATCAGGAAGATATATTGGCAATTAGGCTGCCCATTTGAACCAACTCCCTTTGCCTAGCAATGGCAGTGCCAGTCCAGCTGCCTCCCTGCTGAAGACACCAGCAATTTCCTCAGCTGTGTGTTTCTTCACTTCACTTATCCAGTAAATGGATTTTCACCAGGAAGCCAAGGAACGGGTAGACTCCCTGAACCTGCTGCAGTTGTACAAATGTGAATGGACAGACACAGCAAAGCCACAACAGGGAGTTGTCTGGGACAGGTACAAGTCCCCAGGCAGGGGAGAGCTGGAGGAACAGAGATTTCTTCACCCTGGCTGAAAGGAGGGAGGGAGAGGGGAGAAGCCTGGCTCAGGGCAGTGGGCTTTGGCTCAGAGCCCTGCTGCTCTAGGGGCAAGAGGAGAGGGCTCGGGTAAGATGTCACCATCCCTTGCTTGTCTCATTTCTTTGAAAGGGCAGCTGATGATAGCACTTAGATGAACATTTGTCTGTAACTCCATCACTGGTTTCCATGGAAAATATTGTGTCACAGGGGAGTTTATGCATTCAAGGCAGGAAGAAGCTGAAGAACCAGAGAACCTGGGTAACAGGACTGGGAAAAGGCAGGTCAGGGGCTGTGCCTGTAACTCTGCCAGTGGGCTGTGCACACGGTCAGCGTGCTCTGCACTCATACCCCAGGCTGCACGGCTGCCACAGACGAACAGGGTTTCCAGAAGCCTGCAATGACACGGCCACGAGTTATTTTCATAAATCCTCACCCTTGCGAGGGTCTCTCCCCCAGATCACCCTGTGGGCTCCCAGCACCTCCCTCGGGCTGCCCCGTGCCCGGCAGCCCCGCACGGCTCGGTCCCGTGTCACTAGAGGGCACTCGGGTTATTTTTTCCACGAAGCCTTGACTATTAACATTCATAACATGCGCCGCGCTCCAGGCGCGGGTTGGCAATATTCTCTTACGGCAGCAGAGGGTTTTTTTCAGCTGTTTTGCAGGGAGCGGGAGCGATCACAAAGGCAGCTGCTGTTTTCCGAGGGGATGCCACAGGGGCTGCGGGCAGGGCCGGGAGTGGGAGCGAGTCCTGCCACACTGCCAAGGGGTGCTGGGGGAAAGATGGGTCCTGGACCGCATCCTGCTGCACTCCTAGGTGGTGCTGGGCCCTGGCCCCAGAGGGTGTTCCACAAAGTGTGCACTCCCAGTCTTCCGGAGCTCCAAATAAAATGAGAGCACTGACACATCTGAAGCTAGATGCCCAGTGAAGGATGAACGGGCGTCGTGGCTTTTGTTTGCAGCCTCTGCAGCAGATTGCTAATGCAGCAGTGAATACACTTCTGTAGGGGCCTAGAAAGGATCCTTCAGAAAGAGGTGAGTGGTGATCTGCCTGGACCAAGGGATTGCACTGCATTTCATGTTTGGATGGGCTTTTTTCCTCTATTTTGACCTGACACGAAGGCACCTGAAGTCCTGTCCTGGCTCTGGTGTCCCCAGCAGAGCAGAGGACCCAGCCACAGCCCACACACGGGCATGAGGCACAGCTCCAGGGATCAAGGCTGCGAGAGAGGGCCATGGAGGTCCTGGGTTCCCCAGCTGATCAGCTGCTCCCTGACACAGGGATACACAACCTGTGGCAAATTGGGTGCCTCTGCCACCCATGACTGGAAACAAAGCTTTTGCTTCCCAGCGGGTGCTGGAGCTGGCACACTGCTGTCACAGGAGGGGGGGGCTCACTGCGACCCTCCAGCCTTCCCCAGCAGCAGAGCACACGCCTCACCTCTGATGAAGCACATTTCTCTCTCACAAACCACATCTCATTAACAGTAATTCTTTCTAAGCTGTAGCTGGCATTCAAATCGAAGTAGAGTATTTTCCTTTATTTACTGCCACTTTATTTGTGCTGGAGTAGCAGCTAGAGGCTCTGATTGGGACCCCCTCGTGCAAGACATAATGAAAAGATGGTCCCTGCCCCAAAGAGCTTCCGGTTTAATTACAGAATGAGCGACAACAGATGGATGCCCCATACAGACAGGGAGGAGCACAAGGTAACAGGGAGACAATTATGATTAGCTTAATAACCCATGGTCACAGTACAGCAGCTGCCTGCCATTGTCACTAATTGTCACTCCAATTGTTGCAAAACAACTCTTGCAGTTTAATCTCAAATTGTTCTCTGTCTCCCAGGGGGAGAAAACCCAGATATTTTCCAACACCTTATGCCTCACCTCTCTACAAAACCATCCCACCAACCTTGAGAATGCAGGACATGTTGCCCCAGCACTGGTGCTTTTACAGGTCCCTTCCTGGCCCTCTTTGCTTCTCACATGGCCCTGAGACATGACAGCTGTTTCTGTCCCCTCCACTCCTGTCCCTGCCTGGTCTTCCCATAAAATGGGTGGAGGAGTACAAAGAACAGCGCCAGCAGGAGGGCAGACAGGGCACCATGCACCCAGCTCACACAGGAGCGAGCAGCAGGAGGAAATCTTGCTGCTGGAGGTCTGGCACTCTCCAACCACAGCCTGAGGGTCTAGCCCACCTTTCCATTTTTCTCTGTCTTTCTCAGCACCGTGACTCAGCTACACACAACTCCTCGCTCCCAGCATCCCTCCTGTGCTCTAACACTGCGACTGTTGCAGTGTAAGACCAAACTGCTGCCCCTTTTGTGACTGAAGTAATCATCACAATTTAAGCGGTATTTAATTGAAAACTACTCCCCTCTGTATCTCTCTTGACTAGGTATTTTGTGTGTATTTCTGTGTATTTTCTTCTATGTGTTTTTGTGTCTGCTTCCAGATTTCGACTATCTGGATTCATATTTGAAACATTTCCAGGAATCTGGCTTGTCCATGTCACACACAAATACACGTGCACATATTGCAGGACTTCTCCATGACCAAAGAGGAGGAGAAGTAGGGGGCACATCTGGCCACCCAGATTTGATTTCTACTCTGACTGAGCCCTAGTCTAGCAGAGGGAGTCTCAGGAGACTGAGGCTGCTCCTAAGCCCAGGCCCCACCAGGCACAGCTGCCCTGCCTGCCCCATTTCTACAGCCACCAGCCATCGTCCTCCGTGTGCACAGGCACGAATTCTTGCAAGGTGAGCTGGCCATGAGGTGACTTGGATCATCCCATCTCCCTGTTCCACATCTGCACATCTTACCTCAGACCAGAAAAAACAGCCTATAGTGCCTGCTGGGTTACACCCTGGCCCTCAGGGGTCTCCACTGGAGTGGGGTCATGAGCTCATGTGGCCATGCCAGCTCTCAGTAGTGTCTCCTAGGAAGGAGCAGAGCTGTGACCACTGTGTTACAGGGACCTCAACCCACGCTCTCTCCCTCCCAGAGGCTTGCTTTAAGCTTGGTTTCTTTTGCAGCTCTCCTCAGGCTGAAGGAGAAGACACCTGTGTAGAAAGCATGGCCCTGGGAGGGAGGATGCACTGCTCTGCACCACAGAGGGCCTGGCCCCGGGCTCTCCAGGGCTCAGGGGATTCCTGCAGCACCACACTTGCTGCTGCAGTGTGGCAAAGTGACAGCCAGCAGTAAGGAACAGAGGCTGGGCTGGCATCTCCTGCTTGTGCTCAAAGACTTCTTAGCTCTTCCTTGGCTCTTCCGTAAAGCTCTTCCAGCCAACAGAGCCCACGGGGAGCCAGGAGAGGCTCTGGTGGCCGGGCCAGCCTGGGCTCAGCCAGGTGAGCAGTGGGCTGCAGCCCAGCGCCGTGTGCCAGCACAGTGTGGCAGACACACACACCCCAAAACTGCTGGCTGCCAACACTGCTGTGGCTTGCTGTGCCACAGGCCTGGAGCAAAGGGGGTTGACAATTTACCAGGCATGATGGAGCCTGGGCAGCTTTGAGGGAGCTAAGTGGGAGCACTTGCACCAAAGCAAAGGTTAAGCTCATGAGTGCTGTGGGCAGCTGCTGGGCAGGCCTGGCTGTGTCCTGCCTGTAAAAGCCATTTCAGGGTACTCTGTCCACTTTGTAGTGTTCTAAAAGCAAAATATAAGTTGCTTGAGCCTTCAAGTAACTCAGATCACTCTGTGTCCTTGGATTCTCACATCAGGTCAAGCGTGAATAAATTGTACTTGCTGCTTTCCTAGATATATTGCTTTTGTTGGAACTGCAAACTGACAGGTTTACTAGCAAGCTGAAGAAAATCTCTGAGGTTTGGTTTATATTTTTATCCTGAGCATTAATAACTTGTTATTTATTCCACTATTATTAAAAAAATATATTAAAATATGTGAAGACTTTATGGCAGCTCCTGCTGAGTCATTTCAAAGTAGAAAAACTCCTTCACTAAAAATTAGCCCATGACATTTGTTAGCTAGGTTATCTGGGGTTGCATTCCTTTCCTTTTCCTACCTGGTAACTATTGACATGACAAGTACAAGCAAGGTACAAGATAAAGGGTAAATGTAAATTTAAAATAAAGCCTTCTGTGTTGAAAGGTGGGAACTGTGTTCCAATCAATCTGCTGCTACTGTTTTCCTTCTGTTGAAGTGGGTATAAGTCAGGGAAAAGGAAGATGCCACAGAATGTGGTGATGTGCTTGCTGCAGCCCAGGCTGCTGAACGAGGTATCTCAGGGCCTTAAAGACCATGAGAGTTGGAAATTATTTGCTGGCTCATGTTTTGCACCATATGTCCCAGCAGTTGAAGTACCTGCAAAGTGTGCTTGAGCAATGATATGCTGCCAGGACGAAGGCTGGTGTTCCTCAGCCTTTCAGCAACTCTGCTGAGGGAAATGATGACAGAAACTGCAGAATCTGTTGGTTTTTCTTTCTGTTGGGAATGCTGGTTGAACTTGCCAGCCAGCCCAGCAAAAAAAGGTGAAAGGCACCAGAGGCAATAAAAGGCAAGTCAGTGTACAACTTGCAGAGTTCAAAAATACTTGAACCAACCCTGTCAGTGAGATGATATTCCACAAATTGCAGTCAGAAAAAAAAAAAAAGCAGTCAAATAGAGCTGGGGGCAGGGGGGAACCCAACATAAACATGTATTAGGAAGAAAATATTGTTTTTTCTGAAGGATGCAGTAATCTATTTGAGACAGGTCTTGGTAAATCAGTGCTTCAGTGCCTTATTTGCAATGATGAGACAGATGATGTGAAATGATAAGAAGTCTTGCATAACTAATTCACTGCAATATTTCAGAGCTGTTAGTGGGATGATAGCAAGAGAAAATAGAGAAGACATTTGTGCCAAGATTTTTAAAAGCACTTCATAAAGAGAAAAGTTAAAGATTAATTGACTACTGGCTGTGGTATGATAATGCAGTAAAGCATTGAGTTAGACAGACAACTGGCTTAAAAGCAGCTTATGATGAGAGGCCAGGACTTGAGCACCAAAAAGCATTTGATTTTAAGACTTTAATTATCAGTAATGTCTTGTATTTTTAAATGGCTAGGTTGGGATATTGAAATATTAGTTACAAAATTTTCAGGTTAAGACAACAGTCGGATTTAATAAGCAGGAAGGGAGCTGGTATGTGTGCAATACAGCTCTGCTCTGAAAGGTGACTGTGAAAATGACATACTGGAATTTTTCTAACATGGTTATATTTCAGGGAAAAGCAAATGATTGTTTCATAACCACCTGCTCCGCAAACTGAACGGGAGATCCTTGAACGTCAGTAGGAATATTTGGAATATCTGCAGAGTTGGGTGCTTCTCAAAGTGAATCAGGGCATTGGTCTCTGACCTGAAGCCAATAAAGGAGAGATGGGTTTTAAAGTTGATGACTAATGTGAAACAATACATCAGGGAGACGTGCCAAGTTGCAAAGAGCACTGTCATGCAATACACTGCCAAGTATTTCTGAGTCCTATTCAGAAAAGTTTTGAGCTCATCAGTGTTGTGTGTCACTGCAATAAAACTGGGAGAAATAATGCTGTTGCTGGGGGTACAGAATGCAGAATCTGTGCCATATGGCCTGTGGTAGGTGCATTTTGATGAGACTATAGCACAAACCAAATGCAGTAGTTCCACAAATGCTGGTTTAGGACTTGTGTTAAATCTCATGAGCTATGATAGGTTTCAATTCTGCTTTTCCATTTAAGGAATCTTTAAGATGAAGTAAACATGTGCTTCATATAGGGGAGGCTGCTCAGGAATTCAGCTGCTCTGGGTACTGTGGTTTTGTCTGGGTAGTGTTTGAGGCTGAGTGACAAGTGTTGAGAGACAAAGAAACTCACAGGCCATCCAGAAACAGACAGAAGAAGATATATTAATAGCATAGCCTCAGCAGTCAGGAAGAGAATACCTGCCTTGTGTGTCCCTGTGTCTGTCTGTCCAGCCTGAATCCAGAGAGCTGCTCATTTGGATCAGGGCACTGACTGAAAGGCCTTCAGGGATGTCAGCAGCAGCACTGACTCAGACTATCTTGAGTCCTGTGTTTGGGAAGGCCTGGCTAGCTCCCTGGCATGAGGGGTCTGACTCTCTTGAGCATCACAGTTACATTTTACAAGCCTTAAAGAGCAGCTTCTGACATTCCCACATTCTTGTTTTCCTCCCTTCTCCAAACTGGGCATGCAACTCAGGTCACAGTCAACCCTTCTATTATTGTTTCAATTCCCCCAAGCCAGTAAAAATAGCTTGTAAAGGCTTTCATGTTATCTCTACCACCCATTTTTCAGTAATTCTGCAGGAACACTGCGCCCTGCTCCCTTGCTGAGCCTGAGCCTTCCAAGTAAATGTCTTTTGCATCTTTTCTTTTTTCTTTTTTTTTTTCAAAATCCTGCTGCAAACAGCTCAGCTATCTGGAAAATGGCCACTTACTCTTCACCTTTGCCCACTTCTCTGTTAAGAACCTCATTAAAGTGTTCCTCTGCCTTCCTGCAGTTGAATTCTTTAGAACTAAAAGCTTCCATTTTTCTTCTTTATCAGACTCACTCCCACTTCCTATCTTCCCTTCACTGCCACTTTTGTAAAATGCTCACATGCTGTTAGGACTCCTACTCTGCCCCATCATGTCCAGAAAGCCACAAAAGAAATATCTTTTGCTTCATCCTGTCAGCTTTTTGTACCCACTTTCAGCAATATCACATGGCTCTGCAAGAGGCTGATCTGGATTTTGAATGCAAACAATCAGTCACACAGCACATTAATCCTCAGATGCTTTTGTGTCATCCTCCCCATGTTGGGTGTATCTTGTAGAGACCAGGATCTTTCACAACTCTCATACAGCACTCTATCAAACCCTCAAATTCTTAGCATTTCTGTGATGTCCCTTTCTAGATTTGTGTTTCTCAAAGCCTCTGGGGTATTTCTATGGCTGTTCTGCATCTACTTCTTCATCATGCAGGTATTTATGCTATCAGCATTCTTAGGAGTCGCAGTCAGAACTGCTCAGGAGCCTGGTGTTCCGGGTTTCTGATTTCCTTAGCAACTGTCTCCTGGTTATGTGTCTGGTGCTCTCCCTGCACCAGCACCTATGGAACCTGATTTCTACCAAATTTGGCAAAAGCATAGAAATGGCAAAGATATTGTCATCCTGCAAGTTCTGTGTAAATGGGTGATTTAAGAGAGGAGGGTGAGAAGCTGAACTTTTACCCTCCCAGAGAGAAAGGCAAGACTGCCTCCAGGCCTTACCTATTGGGTCTGGCAACCAGCACAGCCAGAATCTTGTGGCACTCTGTTGAGAGCACACAGGAGGTAGGTGGGAAACAGAAAGGGAACTGGAAATATTGACATGAATCAGAAGGAAGTGGTAAATAAACACTTTGGCATACTACAGGGCTGGAGGACAGAGGCATGGGAAGCATGGGTGGGAAAGGCAGGTACAGGTCTGAGTGCTGGACACAGAGCAGTTCTGGGATGCTGCTATGGAAACGACACAGAGAATGAGTAGAAGAGTGATGGTTAGTGCACAGGGCACAGATGCACTGGAAAAAGGCTCCTTAGTTCTGCAGCTCGTGAGCACTCTCCATCCTGGGTCACTGCTGACAAATGCAATGACAAGATAAACAGTGACCTGATCTCTGGAGCTCTGCTTCATATCTCTAGGTGTGGCACACTTAGCAGATCTCATCCCTTGGAACTATTCACAGCCCCAGGACTCTCAACATGTGATTGGTTTCTTCCTCTGTTTTAGCACTTAGTTCTCTTGTGCATTTCTTTTGACAGCTTGAGAAAACCAGCATGTATCTGGGCAGTTCTTCATGGACTGGTCCTGTCTTTTCATTATTCACTTCTGCAGTGACTACTGACAAAGCAGATACCATGCTCCCTTTTTTATCCTGAAACAGCAAATTTATTCACTGAGGGCTTCAAAACTGGTGACTGCTAATAACCCAGGCTCATCATAATACATGCTCACACTGCATATCCAGCTGGCTTGCTTCTGCTACAAAACAGTGGCTTTGCTCATTTTTAAATGAGAGTGTTCCAGCTCTCTCAACTTTTGCATGGCTGTGATACTCCTCAATGTTCTATTTTGGGGGGTGGCCTAACTGCATAGGATCAAAACATTCCACATTCCAAGATCCACTTGAATGTATTGTTGTTAGGTGATTTCCCAATGTGTATTTGAGTTTCATACAAATCAGGGCTTTTATAGGAGAAATGTTCAGCATATGCTCAACCTGCACTCTAAAGAACCAGGCTTCTTCACCTGAACCTTCTCCTTCAGCCTGATGAGGAAAGGAACCTGCAGACAAAAACTACTGAAGGATTAGCTGTGTGCCCATGGGAATATAGAAGTCCTTCTGCAGGGTCATACACTAGCTGGAAAGGGCCATTAAAACACCATTAGAGCTCATACTTTGTGCTGAATGAGCCCCACAGCCCTGCCTCGGGGTAGTGAAAATGGAGCAAACCTTCACTGGAGCCTCAGGAGCTTTCTCAAGGGGAAAGGCAGCAGGCAGAAGGAGGTGCAGGCAGAACAGGACAAGCTGTAAACTTGCAGGGCATCTGGGTCTAACCTGAGCTGCAGCCTGGTGGCTGCATGCCAACTGCATTAAAATCACAGAAGGAAGGCGGCTGAAAAAGATCTTTCAGTTCATCAAGCCCAGCTGTAAACCTCACACTGCCATGTCCACCAGCAATGCCATGGCCTGTCCCACACAGACAGGACAGCTACTCACAGCTAGGAGACAGATGGCCACCTTAGATACATGAGCCTGCCTAAATGCCATCAGGGACAAAATCCTGGAATAGCTGTCCACCCAGGGCTCAGAGTGGCTCAGACCTTGGGCTGCTGCCCCAAATTCCCGTGTGTGCCTCCAGCCAGTGCTATCCTTGTGCTTTGCTAGGACCCCACAACAGGAGCTGCACACCACCCTGCTCAGTGGTGGCTGCTCCTGGAGGAGGTTTTCACACTAGTAACACACCAGATGTTTTTGGGGCAAGATGAATGGGTGGACATGACTAGTGAGGACCTGGAAAGGTAAATCCATCAGTTAGCTTAGTGCACTCTTTGTCACGTTCAGAGAGACCCTGTCAGCCCTGCAGGTTCAGTGTCTCTGCAGGTTCCCTACTGTGAGGCCTGGCTGATATCACCTCCCTTCTGCCCAAAGCCCATTTGCCCCAGGAAGAAGGCAATTACATAAATCAGCAATGCTTCCCTGTGGCACAGCAGGCCAAAGGTATCCTGGAGGTGATCCCCTCTGCTGAGCCCTGGTGAGGCCCAGCTGGAGCATTGTGTCTAGCTCTGGGCTCCCCAGGACAAGGCAGACATGGACACAGTGGAGAGAGTCCAGGGAGGGAACACTATGACAATTAAGAGACTGGACCATCCCTCTTATGGGGAAAGGCTGAGAGCCTGTTCAACCTGGAAAAGAGAATGCTCAAGGAGATCTTAGCAATGTGTAATAAAATAAATACCTGAAGTGAGAGTGCAAAGAGAATGGAGCCAGACTGTTTTCAGTGGTGCCACTGACAGGACGAGGCAGTGGGCAGTGGGAAACCTGGGACTTTCTATCTGAACATCCAGAAACACTTTTTCTCCCTGAGGGTGACTGAGAACTGGCACAGGTTGCCCGGAGAGATTGAGGAGTCTCCACCCCTGGAAATATTCTCTCACCCCTTATAGATACTGCCCTGGGGCTCTAGGTAGCCCTGCTTGAGCAGGAGGAGTGGGATCAGATGACCTCCAGAAGTCCCTTCCAACCCCAGCCACTCTGTGATTCTGTAACAGAAAGAGTGAAGAGCATGTGTAACACCTGGACTTCTAAAAAAGGTGACTTCAACTTTCTACCATGACAATGAGTGATTACATTTGGAAGCTGTCCCTGAGATTCTGCTTGAGCTGAAGCTTGCTGTGAGTACTTTGCATTTACTGGTAGAAACTACACCCAGGTGGATGGTTCAGAGACCAAATGTATTTAAATTAGGCATGTGGATTTGCATCTTAATCATGTTATCATGATTAAGTAGTACCTCAGCATTACCTGAGGCAACCATAGACTACACACCTAAACGAAACCTGAAATAGTCAAAGCCCTTCTGCTTTACATATGTCAGTGCAGATTTTCACATCTGCAGGGCAAATCATAGATTGGCAAGCAGCATTTTAACGATTGAAAGAGACAGCCTTGTCCAGGACAGGCCCCAATTAACTTCAGTAACGATGAATGCTTTGAAATAATGTATCCTGTTCCTGGACCATCACAAAATTAAATTTAGGCCTTGTCCTACTCCTAACATAATCAATAACAAAACCTCAGGATCAGATGGACATCAGTGGATTTCAATGAAGTTATGACTGATTCTATCAGCCCTGGGGAGTTTTGTTATTGACAGAGTGAGTCTGTGCAATTTGCTATTGACTCCAATGAAGTCATGGCAATTTACTGTAGCTGAGGATCTACCACCCCCCACCTCCTGCTTAACAGCAAGAACAAAAGCACTACCCATTTAGAATGGGAATAGAATAGAATAGAATAGAATAGAATAGAATAGAATAGAATAGAATAGAATAGAATAGAATAGTTTGTTATTGTGATCATGCAGTCCAAGCCCTTTCCAGTGTTTGACCACCCTCTCAGTAAAGAATGCTTCCCAATGTCCAGTCTCAACCTCCCTGATGTAGCTTTGAACCATGTGTTATGTCACTGGATCTCAAAGAGAAGAGACCAGCACCTCCCTCTGCACTTCCCCTTCTCAGGAAGCTGTGGAAAGCAATGAGATCACCCCACAGCCTCCTTTTCTGCAAACTAGACAGGTCCAAAGTTCTTAGCCACTCCTCACAGCACATTCCTTCCAGCCCTTTCACCTTCAGCTTTGTTGCGCTCCTCTGGATGCATTCAAGGTCCTCACACCCTCCTTAAATTGTGGGGACCAGGATGGCACACAATATTCAAAAAGAGAGATCTCAACTTCATGCTCTTCTGCATTGCCTAGCCTGAGCTCTTCAGCCTGTGACAATGGCCACTTCAGTTTTAGAAAAGTCCCCATTTCTCCATCAGAGCTAAGACTCCGAACAAGTGATAACCACAGCAGCTGCCTCCTCATACATCTACCTCATACATCTTATGTCAGAGGAGCAGCTCTCAAACCCCAGGCTCCTTGGGGAATCCTTCCTTGCTATTTCTCCCACGGTGTTTGCTGGTCAGAAGACCTCCTCACATGGGACTAGGGACTCCTAGCACCATGTGGTAATCGCTGCCTGGTCTTTTACCTCTAAAAATAGGGCTTTGATCAGAGATTTGTGATGCCATTAAATGGATTTTTGACACTGTCACACACCAGCAGATGCAGCCTCTACCCCCATGTTAGTGGGAATTGCACCCACACCTGTAACATGGTGTTTGGTCTTGTCTGGGAAGCTGAAATCCCAACTGAAGCAGCTCATCACAGATGGAATTTTCAGAACTTCACTAAAATGTGGGGAACATTTCAACACTATATGGAGAAAGCCAAAATATTTAAGAGCTGGGGCTGCGGATAACTTTATATTTCCAGGAGTGGTTGAGGGCTGGCAGTTACAGAGCTGGCTGGATTCCTCTGTGGGACCAGCAGCTGTCCTCTCCTTCTTCACTGCAGCTGGAGTGCCAGCCTTGCTGCTACTCCTTCTGAAGTCAGGTGAATGCCCTACTAGGGGCATTGCCAGTCACCATACAGCCCCCATCCCCAATTTAGCTGATGCATGTCCAGCTCTTCAGGATCCTCCCTGGCTTTTTGTCTGCCCTTGCCCTTGATTCCTCCACAGACTTCTGAAAAGTCCAGGTGTGCCACTGGAGGATGAGTAACTCATCACTCTTCTCACAAAGAAGGGGATCAGCATGGGGAATGACAGAGAGCCAGCCCTCAGCAGGGAGGTAGGAAGTGAGCAGATCAAATATTTCTGGTGGGTGGTGGGCTGGCAGTGTCTGGGAGCAGGGGAGCCAGGCAGGGGTAGCATTCACCTTTGCCTGCAGTGCTGTGAAGTCCAGGTCTCTTCTGAAGTGCTGTCAACGTTGTTACAAATCTTTGTAATTGCTAACATGTGAGATGAGACAGAGGCCTTTGGCACTGCTCCGTGCTGTGGAGGGGTAACTCTGCAGATCCACACTGAGTGCCTCTGGATGTGCAATGGTGCAGTCAAGATCAGCCTGAAGCTCGGCTGAAATCTTTATTCAGAGCAAATGAATAGGAGCAAAATGTCTTCTTTGCACATTGTCAGAACAATCACTTTGGTTTTGGAAGAGGTTTTATCGAACAGAAAAGTGAGAATTATCAGGAGCACTCTTTCAGGATATTTGATGCTGATGCTGGTACAGTTATTTTTTCACTGTCCTAGGATACTGTGAATTTAAGCCATTTTGGTCCTACCTGTGCCTCTCTGAACAGTGCTCAGAAATTTATAATAAAGCCAATCCCATCAGCTGGGAATGGCTTGCCAGGTCACCATTACTGAAGGAGTAAAAGCATTTTTCTGCACAGTGTCTCCTGCTGCTTTTAGGGCAGTGTACAACTGCATTTTTCCTGCATGCTATTTAGGTTCTGCCTGCATCTTAGAAAGAGATTGGAATATTTTCTGATTTCAACTTCTCATTACCACAAAATTATTATCTATGGATTGTTCATTGTGGAGAGGGAACCAGGGAAGAGAGCACAATAGAACTTGCTCTTTATTTTGATTACACATTTTCTGAAAATCAAAGAGCACTTTGTCAGAGAAGAATGAAGTATGTATTAAAGTAACATTACTTAAAATGCAAAAATATTTCATTCAAAGCAGATTAGTTCTATTCCTTTTAGAGAGACTTAGTTGTGCTTATCTCCATGGGAACACTACTATTAAAGTCAGTGACAGATTTTTAAAGGTTCAAGAGAGAAGATGGAAGAAGTTTTATTTTTCATCTCCTATCATTCCTCTCAAGACATAAATTAATAAAATGCAGTATTAATTTAAAATGTGGTATGAGTAACACTGCTACTCTTAGCAACCCAGGAGAACTACAGATTAGTTAAGAAACATATTTCCTATATATTTATTGCACATATTACCTAAAACTCCCCTTATTCTCTACAATGAACAGTACAACTGTCACCACGGTGCCAGAGCATCTAGCAAAAAACAAAAAAGCCCACAAAACAAAATCAGATAATCTTAGTCTAGCGTCAACCCAGGCGCAAAAAATTGCCTCCAGCAACGATGCTTTTCACACTTTGTACAAAGATTGATCTGACCAAGTCTGGCAGATGTGAAGTTGCAGTAACAAACACTATTAAATGACAAAATGGCAGCTGTACAAAGAGCAAGACATGGTGCTGTGACTTGCAAGACATCATAATGTTTGAGAAGTATTAGGGGGTTTTAACATCATCTCTGTGCCACTGCGTCCACCTTCCTGGGAGATCCAGGAAGAACTATGAGCCTAAGGAGGGGTTTTTGTTTTGTTTTGTCACTCTTTCAAACTGCCATGTGCCTAAACAGATTGGACCATTGAGCCAGTGTTTTCCTTAGGATAGTGTGGACTTGAAATCAGAACTGAAATAAAAATGAGCTGTTGTGTTGCCTAAACGTGGTGATGACATTCTGCTCCAGATGTCCACGACAATGACCTCATCTAAACCCATAGTTCTCTACACTTCAGCCTTTTTCAGACAAATGCTGGGAGGGGGAAAAAAACCAAGAAAGAAAAGAACAAGTGATCTCATAATGATTTTGATGAAAGCAGCTGCCCACTTCAGTTAATGCTGCACTCAAAGTGTGAATGGAATGGGAAGCTTTTTAATTTGATGGGATCCATTTCAGGCTCCTCAAATGCAACTGCCCGTAAGGAGGAAATGTAGATTAGTAAAACCAATGGCTTCCTGAAACACCAGCAGACAGGCAAGATTCCTTCTTTCAGGTGAACTTACATGGGCATAAATTATTGAGTAAGACAACTGGATGAGCATGAAAAAAATAGATTAAATGATGTGTTTGGGAACCTGCTGCAGCTAGACTGGGGGAAGTGAGGGGTTATGCTTATTAAGGCACTCTGCTCCTTAAGTCCTGCAAAGCAAACCACTCAGAAGAGACAGTGTCCCTAAAAGTCTTTACTAATACACCTAATAAATTTTTGCTTCTTTGTTTTTTGTTCTCTTTAAGGAAGCATGCAGCAAGTACAAAATCTTTTCACATCCTAGTTTGCTTCACCTTCAGTCAAAATGTTGGGCTGTACCATCACTAAAATCTAGATGTTTACAAGAGCAAAACAGAAGCACTGCCAACAAATGCACCCAATGGCAGAACACACTTAACAGGAGGTAACTTGCCAAGCAGCTTTGTTGCTCTCCTCTTTTTTCTTTTTTTTTTCTTTTCTAATTTATGTTATGGGAAAACATTTAATGAGAATTGGAAATGTCCAGACTCTCAGCCTTTCCCAGCACTTTCCTGTGAACAACTGCCCGTTCTTTCCTCCCACTTCACTCATCATCATGTGCAAAGGGAAGAGCATTAGTGCAACTCCCTTGCTCAGATATTGCATTACCAGAGCTGAAGCAGACAGAGCTCCCTGCAAGCTGAAGCACAGTTCTAGCACTCACCAACAAAGGGGCAGAGACTTTGTCTTCTCTGAGAAATTTCCTGTGTACTTGCCATGGTGGCTAACAAACCAGTGGTGACTTTGCTGTTGTTTTTAATATTGACTGCATTAGCTCAATGTTCAGGCTTACACGGTGCAATGTCATCAAAGACAGCCCCCACTGATAGATTATTTTGGCTCCCAGTATAGATGACAGCTGTATATTTACACTGTGTTTGGCAAGAAAGGATTTTTTAGGATATTGCCAAATACAAACAGAGCTGGAAAGGTGACAGTTTCCTAAAAAATAATTCCAGGAAGGAAAGTCATGATAACAACAAGATACAAAGCAGTCGTGTGACTTTTAGACATGCTTAACTCTTTTTTATATTCTACTTTGGAACTCATTACTATGAGCTTTCTCTGATTTCAATTTAATTATCTTCTGCATTCTAGATCCTTAGAATACTCCTCCCTTGCTGCACATTAGTAATTTTCTGTCAGTTAAAAATTTTATCTAATTTCCTTAATGAATAGAATATACTTAGGTCTTCTAGCTAGATTTGTAGCTATTTAGACTCTCTTTTGTTTAATACTATAAAAACAATTTAGGCAAAAACCAATATATTGCAACTTGATGCTTTTTTCTCTTTTTCTAGAATTATCTGTTTGAATGTAACAAAGGAGATGGTTGCGACATCTTCACTTTTTATTTTTAGCATGGTGTTTCCCTTGTTAATGAGCTATGCTTGCAATTTCTGTCCATACTCTGTATTTCTTCATTTTCCTTAATTCCAAAATGATCTGTGGGTGGATTTTCCTGAAGTCATAAAGCAGTGACACAGCTATTTCCTGCTGCCATCAAAATTCTGTAACAGAATTTCTCCCTCTATAAGTTACTTGGAGTACAGCCACCAAAAAAAACCCACCCCCCCCACCAAAAAAAAAAAACAACAACCAACCAAACAAAAAAAAAACCCTAAGTTGATTGAGTTCATTGGATTCATAAAAACTTTTCAATAGCCACATGGACTTTGTGCCTTCAGTTCTGCCCATCTACAATTATTCCAGATAAGTGAGAAAACTTGTTCACTTGACAAAAAAACCCCAGAAAAAACCTAAACAAACAAACAAAAAACCCCTTAAAATTTAAAATCAGATCTGTTCCAGAAAAAAGGGCTGTATTTTTCCACTTAAATATGCCATAGGAAAAAGGAACTGGTAAGATGGATCATTTAGTTCATTTTAGCCAGATCACATTTATTTTTAGCCTATGGAATTGGCACAGATGAGTAACAGAAGCAGAATACCTTCAGCTACATTTCCAAGTTTACATACAATTCCTAGTAGGAATACCAAATGTCACCTTTTAGCTCAGTAGAGTTTAGGGTTTTTTTTCATAGATGAAATCCTCGCTGCGAAAACCCAGACTTACTTACAATGCAGACGGCTTTTAACTCTTTGCAAGGGTTTTTTAAAACAAAATTTCAGCTAATTCTGGAATACCTACAGTACGGCTCATGAATAATCCTGCACGTGCTGCTCGGATGCACTAAAGCTCCCATAGCTGCTAAAGCCGGATTCAATGTCATCTGTCACCCATCTGTCGTCCTGCCAGCACCGGACCCGGCTCTTCCCTGCTACTGGCGCAAGTCAGGAGTAGCTCCCGAAATCCCTGAATTCTGCTAATGCAAAACAGACTGAGGAGACTGGGAACAACAGAGCGATTGGTAGGTAGAGATGGCTATTTCTTCACCAGCTGCAATCTCCTTTATCTCTTCCTCGCTGGAGGAGGTGATGATAATCATCACCTGCAGGGACAGATAAGAAGGGCAAAGACAGATATTGTAACAGCATCTTTAGACCTCTGTTCTCGCTGGCCATCACTCTGATCAACTGCGCGAAAATTACTCTCCAAAGTGGTAATAAGCTGAAAATGTTAGGCTCTCCTTTTAAATAAAGCAACGGCACCAGAAAACAATTGTGATTGTTAAAATACCAAGGCTCCTCTAAAGGAATGTATCTGTGATATGACACAGTATGAGGTCAGATGAAGCAACTGTAACCAAGGAGGAACACCTCGAGAGAACAATGAAAACCTCGAGATCTGCTGCAAAATATTTTTTTTTTCAAGTGGATGTTTGCAAAAGGAATTACAAAGAGACAGAAGTTATTCAGGAAAAACAAAACTATTTTAGTCTACTGTGGGTTTTCTTTGTTTTAAAATTATAGGTTCTCTGTGTGATTCATAGGATCTTCTATCAACTTGCATTTTTTAGAATTAACAGGTCGCAACACGCCTGTATCTTCTTGACCCAGGTACTAGGTCCAAATGCACAGGATGGTATTATCATGAACTGAATAGCTTTCAAATGTAACAGATATCTGCTGTCAGAGAGATATCAAACATCTGAGGGCCAAGGGATGCTAGAAACAGGTATTTCTGTGTCCCGTGGCCTGCTCCACAGTAAATATCCCATCGCCCTGCCTGGGTGTGCTCCGGCCCTTGGGAAAGGGCAGCTCCTGCTCGGGTTTGGCCCTGGAGGTGACAGAGGGGCCGGCTCAGGGCTTTCAGCAGGGACCGACATGTCACGTCCGACCGTGAGCAGAGGCCAGGCCGGCTCTGCTGCCCGAGGCAGGCTGTTCCCGGCAGACACGGCCGCCTCCTCTCCGCTGCCATGCTTTTGAACGCACAGCGCTTCATCTGCCTGCCGGGGGAGCCAGGCGAGGGAGCAGCATCCTTGCCAGCTCAGCTTTGCATCAGGACCTGACCGGCTGCATTCCTGCAGGAGCAAACTCCCAGCCCAAGCTACTCAGCATCTTGCCTTGAGGTGCTGCAGCTTCCAGAGGGAACAGTTCTCAGAATAAGCTGTGATGGGAAAAAAAGCAGTGCTGGGGAAAGGTTTGAGCGCCTTACCCTGCTCCTTCAAGGGACCAAGGGCAGCAGCTGTGAACACACAGGGCTCTTTTTGCCCAGGCTAGCTGCTGCTGGGAAATAAAGTCCTGTCACCAGGGAGGTTCTAAAAGGCATAAAAAGCCTTCCAGACACCATGTCCTGCTGCAAAGCCGTGCCTACCCTGCCAGCCCCATTGAGGCAAGTCACAGAGCAGGGAGTCGTGACCAGGGCTGGGAAAGAGAAGGCCCCACTCCAGGTTCAATGGGAGAATTCTCCCAATGGCCACAGCACCCAGTGAAGACCCGTGGGGATGGTGGCCCTGGGGTCACCACATCCTTCATGGGAACCCATGGCCTGGCACGGCCAGGTGCGGGGCTGGCTGGCTCGGGCAGGAGCTGGGTGGCTTGGGCAGTCCCCAGGGCATCTGCCTGACCAGTGGGGACGGGGCTTTTCCCTGGAGCCCTGTCGGGATGGCACAGGCCAGGGCACACACACTGGACACACACGTTGTCCATGAAATGGGAATCATTATCTGGTGAATCATTGTCAGAACTGCACACTCAAGAGAGACATTGATTATTTATTCCAGCGTTGTGCAAGCCTGGGTGCTCAGTGGTATTGCACAAATCAAGCACAAGCCACTGGAGTTTCTGCACCTTTATTCATAAACAGAAATTCAGAGTTAGCAACTTCCCAAGCTCAGCCCCTCTACTAGGATTGGTTATTTCCATACAAGTTACATAACCCCAGCTAACTTCTACACATGCTCAGAGAAAGGGTCTTCATCTGGGCAGGGGTCTTTCTGACCTATAGGTGTGATCTTTAGTATTACACTTAGGATGGTTCAGCAATAGGATACTTGGACCTTGAGCATTTTGCCCAAGTTGGCAAGGGAGCCCCTGGAGCAGCTCCAGTGGAAAACAGGAAGGATAACTGGGGGACTGGAGCCTCTCTCTTCTGAGGAAAGGCTGAGGGAGCAGGTCCTGTTCAGCCTCGAGAAAACACAACTGAGAGGGGACCCCGTCAATGTCTACAAGAATCTGAAGCAAGGTGGCAAGAGGATGGAACCAGGCTCTTCTCGGTGGTGCCGAGCCATAGAAAAGAGGCAATGGGCAGGAACTGATGCACAGGAAGTTCCACCCGAACATGAGGAAGAACTTCACTGTGCACAGACCACACACGGGCACTGGCTGCCCGGAGAGGGTGTGGAGTCTCCCTCACTGGAGATATCAAAGAACTATCTGGATGCCATCCTGTGCCATGTCCTCTGGGGTGACCCTGCTCCAGCAGGGAGGTTGGACAAGGCCCCGTTGTGGTCCCGGACCCATTCCGAGAGCCTGTGGCTGTGTGCACGTAGGCAGGCACCAGCACGGCCATGGGCTGCCTGCCCGGAGCCCCTCAGTGCCAGCGGGTCCTGCCTGGCCCTCTGACTAGGGCTCCTCTCTCGTGCTTGAAGGCACAGGCTGATGTGACACCAAAGAACCTCCTGACTGGGATAACACACAGACACACACACAGAGACACGAAAGTGCCGACGCGGACGCGCAGCCCACGCCGCCCCTCGCGCCCTCCGTGGCGAATCTGCCGCTACGGGGCGCCGCCCGGCCCAATCTTCCGGCGCGGCTTCGCGCGGCCCTGCCCACGTCGGAGCGCGCGGGCGCCGCGCGGTGGGCGTGGCCGGAGGCGCTCCGAGGGCCGCGCCGGGCGCGGGGAGGAGGAGCGGCATCGGCAGCGGGATCGGCCCTTCCCCGCCGCCGGGGCGAGGCCGCAGCGGAGCGGGGCGGGGGGTGGCCGGGTCCGGCCCATGGACCGTCCGTGCCCGGCGCGGAGCCCGTGGAAGGAGCCGCTCGGCCGCGGGAGGCGGCGCGGAGCGGCTGAGAGCGGCTGAGCCCCGGGGCCTTCGCTTCGCCCCGTCCCGTCCGCGCCCCGCGCCCGCCGCCCGAGCGGCACCATGTCGGCCAAGGTGCGGCTGAAGCGGCTGGAGCAGCTGGTGCTGGACGGGCCGCAGCGGCACGACAGCGTGCTGAGCGTGGAGACCCTGCTCGACCTCCTGGTCGGCGTCTACGCCGAGTGCAGCCGCGACTCGCCGCTCCGCCGCGACCGATACGTGTCCGACTTCCTCGAGTGGGGTGAGCCCGGGCGGGGGCCGCGGGCCGGGGGGCGCCGGGCCGGGCCGGGCCGGGCCCGCAGTGCGCTCCCTCCGCCGCTGCCGGCTGCGGCCGGAGACGCCGCCCCTGGATGCGGCGCCTCCCTGGGGAACACCCCCGCCGCCAGCCGGGCCTTGACCCTGCCGCTCTCCTCCCTCGGTCCCGGGCGAGCCGCTTGGCAGCCGGCTGCGGGAGCGGCAGCGGAGTGTCCTTGGCCTGAAACCGTGCTCGGCTTAGCCCGAAACGTCAGGCTAAGCCAGTGCTCCTCGGAGGGTTTCCTACCTGGGGGAGGGGAGAGCGCCAGGCTCAGGCTTTGAAGTGTTGCTCCGGTGCCGGCTCCTTGCTTTGGGGAGGGCGTGTGTGTGTGTGTGGCTCGAAGAAACAACAGTTCCCGTTCATCATGCTGTCTTTTTAATTTGGGCATGCCCCCCCAAGGACAGAGTATTTCTAGGCAGCCTTTCTGAGAGCTTTGTTTAATGGTTCCCTACTGTTCAGCAGCCTGATAACGAGAGACCTCCAGTAGTCCGGAGCATGCTGACAAAAGAAGATGTGGATACTTTTGATGGCACTTAGGATAAAAGTTTTCCGTCCAATGTTGGTTAGTTAAGGCTATTGACTAGAGGTATGTGGAGAGCAGAGATCTTTCCCTGCTGCATGTCTAAATGAATTTATGTTAAAACGGCCATGGTGGCTGACTGGTTTATTCAGCTGAGTAAGTTATGAATAATAATGTATGACGAGTGTGACTTAACTTCTCCATGGAATAAGAATTGGAGGGGAGGGAGGAGTGATCATTGCTCACGAGAATGTTGCCCCGTTTATCAGCTGTTCCATGCATGTACAGTTAATTAGGCTTTAAAAGAGCACTCTTAAAAAATCAAAAAACAAAACAAAAAAAAAACCCAACCAACAAAACAAAGGATTTCCTAAGGGAGAGGGAGGGGCAGATTTACTTCAGTAAATGCAAATGTGTGTCTTTAGCACTAGAGACCAGAGCACTAACATGAAGGGACAGCTGGTTCTCCTTAATTTCAGTGGGGACCACCACTCTTTGTCATACACTAACAAACTAAGAGGATTCACTTCCTGGACTCTTCTATTGACGTCAGTAATGCGATTGCCAACTGAATAATTAACCACTTTATCACATCTGCCCCGCAAGGCTGCAGCCCGGGGAGCATTGATTATTTGTTTTGTCATGGGAGCTTTGGATGTCTTCTGCAAAGAGCATTCAGGGTTTTTTTGTTTTCAAGCTGATGGCTTGAAGGAGTGAGCACCAGCAAATTGTTAAGTGTGATAGATCAGAGTGCAGCAGACTTTGAAAACTGAAGTTGGAAGGGTTTGGGGCAGGCCAGAGAATGATATGCTTTTTCTGTAGCACTGCTGGTGGTTGTGTCTTACTCATTGATCCCAGCGTTGTCATTTTTTGTGTGATGGAGAGGCCAATTATCCAATTGTTTATAAAATTGCTTCTTTTAATTCTATTTATTGTGTTCACTGAATGTGAAAAGGTTACTGACTTGATGAAAAGTATAGCTCGCAATAAAAACAGTGTGTAGGTTTTACTGCAGTGTGGGATTACCCTGGTATAACAAAGTGCCTATTCAATAAATAATTGAAATGTATGTGAGCTACCATCTGGTGCTGCAGAGTAGGGATAAAAGTTTGTAATCCAGGCTCTTGATGGTAAGGGGGTGGACCTAAGTCTGGACTGTATATCTGTGTTCCATCAACAAGGGATACCCTTAAAACCAATTACAGTTAATACTGTGAGTTCCTTCCTTTCCTTCAAGCTGCTAAAAACAAGTAAGTGCCAGCAATGAGACACCTTTTATCTGTGTCCTGATGCCCTCACAGTGTGTTTCCACTGACAAGGAACTTGTTTCTGCCTCCAGCTAATAAGGAAAATATCATGCCAAACATGCTAATCTTCCTTATGTCATGATGTGTCTTAATTACAGCCTGATTTGCTGTTAGAAGATATTCTGGATTAATGTGCAGAAGATTTCTGTGCTGTTATGTGTCTGTAGAAGCATGAGAGTGTAGTTAAATATTTGGGATATACTTTGAAGATCAGTGTTTCTTTATCAACTGGAGACAGAAGGCATTTCCTTTTGACAAAATGGAGACTTACCACTGACAATGGAAATAAGCCGCATAGGTATTACATTTGAATTAACATGAGCTATATAACAAACATTTTTTTTTTACAATTGTGATTTTAAAACTGGGTGTGAGGTATCACACATGTAAAATTCCCTTGAAATGATTCAGGGTGGCTAATGGACTTGCTTGCCTTCTTCATTGGCTAGAGAAAATAGAGTTCAGGTGTGGTAGTTGAGCCTGGGCTTTTTCCTGGCTGTGGGGTGCAGAGAAGATTGTGAATTGTGTGGTGTAGTTGCTGGATATGGATATCTCTGCCTTCTGACAGGTCATGGTGCTGCTCATACTCCGTAGCTGGTGGATGCTGGAGAAATGGGGAGTCCAGAAAATTAAGTTCCATGTTCATATTGTGAGACTCAGGCCACCTCCTCTCTATTCAACATCTGTGGAAGCCTTGCACCTTACTTGAGGAGGCTGATAAACTCCAAATGGTGCATCCCATTGCTTCTGTCCTATTAATTCCTCTGCTGCTTCCTGGTAGTCCTGCCACAGGCTTAAATCTTCTTCCTATTTGCTAACCATAGAAGAGTGCAGGGTGTGGTCCTTTGCCTTGAGGCAGCTTGTGGCTTCCATTGCTTTACAAATCTTGTAAGAATCTGCCATTTTAACCTTGTCAATTACAGCTTTCCCATGGTGAATGGAGCTTTCAAAAAGGCTGGTTTTTTCCCTATACTGGATGTATAATACACATTTCTTTATGCCAAGTGTCTTTGGAGAAGAGCTAGCTGAACTGCAAGTGAGGAGTCCAAAGTCCTTTTCTTGTAGTTATTTTTATTTATAACTTCTGTTGAATAAGCTCACACCCAGTTGGTTATCACTGTTATATTGTTTATGTAATAGATATTGAAATAATGCTCAGTATTCTTAGTAGGAATTGAATCCAAGTCTGTTAGGTAGCAGACCCCTGTCTACATGTTCAGAAAGAACTTCCCAAATCTGTGCTTAGTGTCTTTTAAACTGTTGCTGCATCTGCTGCTCCTAGAGTGAGAAATAGTGAGGAGTCCTGTTTATTCTAGTTGGCTTTGCTCATTGCTCTCTGAAAGTGGGACTGCCTGAAGCTGTCAGCAGGCACCAAGGAGGCTGCTGGACTTTGGACTTACCTGATGGACTGTGGGTGCTGCAGTGAGTATTGTCCTTACACTGCAGAGGGACGTCCCAAGAGACTTTTCCTGCAGAAAATGCTGTCCCTTGTTTACCCTGATAAGGAGAGAAGCACAAGAGTGCTGGAGCAGCAGTCACAGCTCAGGTGTCTGCACCACCTGTCCTTTGGCTTTCAGGTACAGCATGTTCCTCCCCATGGAGCCTCTTGTTCTCTCATACTGAGGCATCCAAGTCTTGCATAACCCTGTGCTGGAGTGGCTGCTTGCAGGGCACCTTGCTGCCTGGCATCACTTCTGTGCTGGCTTGACATCACCTTGTTTTTCAGGAGTTATCTTAGCAGGCTGTGGCTGGTGCTCGCTGCCCCTTCCTTCCAGTCACCAGGGACTGGCGCAACCGGCTGCTCCGTTTTTGGACAGCTGCTTGTCACAGTTTACAGCCAGTAGTCAAATATGTTCAGGGGAGAGTCTCAGGAATGGGCCTTATTGGTATTCAAAATGATCCTGGTCCTGCACAGCCTCTCTTGCTTCAGCCTTTGTTTCCTCTGACCCTGTTTCATACTGCTGGTCTGCTACAGAAGGCAGGGTGGTATGTGTCCCCATACACTTCATTCAGTGTTGTCTCACTCCCAGACTATGTAGTGGCTGGTTCTCTCTGTGGCAGCACCTCAAACCCCATGTCAGAGCAGTTCAGTAGTTTGTTTTTGTTTAACGCAAGCTCACAAGATACTTCTGTGGACTGTTTCTCCTTGTTTGTCGTCAGCTGTCAGTTTGAATGCTGACTTAACTTCTGTGTTCTCAGTTTGTGCAAGGTCTGCTACCCAGCTAGAGTGGTGTTCTGCTTTTGGATGGTGGTGGTGGAGATTTTTGTCTCTGTGTTTTTCTTTTTTCCTGAAAGGAACTCTAAGGATGGTCAAGCTGTGGGGAGCATGAAGAAGATGCACATGATTAGCACAAGTAGGCCAGCTTGGCACCTGCTACTGAGCTCTTAAAGACAGTCTGGCATAATAGACAATGGGTGATGGTGTAGTAAGATCAATATATTCCCAGTCTGGACTAGAGGAGATAAAATATACACACAGAGTGCTCAAAACAACCTCTAGCCTAGTCCTGAATTGCCACTTTTGGGTACATATTTGTTACACTTGAGTCTGGACCATAGATGGAAAAAATCATACACAGAGCATTGACCAGGAAGGGCTGCTGTGCTGGTGCAGTGATTCACAACTTTAGGTCACTGTTGGGACTGGTGCTTCAAGTTTGGATTTTGCCATTGAGAGGGGCTCTATGAGCTTTGCAAGTTGACTCTGAGACCTAGTGTCTCCTCCTTTCAGCTCTGCTTAAAGAGGCACCTTAACCTTTCAGATAAAAAAATACCTAATTAGGGAAGGGATAACCTTGCAGGATGGCCTTTCTGTCAGAACAGTGTAGAGCCTGTTCTCTCAGCCTGACAGCAGTTGTGTTCAGAAGTGTACATGTGAGCCTGAGAAAGGGTCTTGCCAGCCTGCACTGGAGCATCTTCTAAACCAGCTGCAGGGTTGGCCTCGTCCTGTGTCACAGGTACTGCTGTACTAGAAAAAGTACTGGGTAAGGGCAGGGGCACAACGTGTGCCAGGTCTGCTGCTAGCACAGGAGGCAGAACTGTCCTCAAGTATTTTTGAGATGACCTCAGAGCTTGATGGACTTTAGACTTTTAGGGTTGCTTATGAGGATCTGTTGGTCTTTTGGGGTTATACCAGGAAAAACTGTCACTTGATAACACGTCATATCTCTTGACTTGAGGGCTTAAATTCCTCTCTTCCTTCCCTTTGGCACTCCTCTCCCTCCCCTGCTTGCAGAAATACACATAAAAATCCAGGAAGGGGCCTCGGGCTCTGCCAGCTCATATAACGTCCTTCTCTGTGCAGGCAGAAGCTGTGCAGTGAGTGATAAGCCTGTTGGGCACATGTGTGAAGTGATAGCAGTTGGATAATGAAGACAGCTGATGAACAAGAAAACTGAATTTCAGATTTTGGCTTAGTTTCATACATCATCCTCTATCCACCAAAGCCTGTTACGATCCCTTGTAGCAGAGCTAGTGACAGGAGGGTGTGGACTGAGGGCCCACAGGGACCTTGCTACAGGTGCCTTGCAGATATTCTGGAAAGGTGAGTGGTGGTGACCATGGGTTTTTTTGTGCACTGTGGATGCAGCTGGAACTCTTCCCTGCTTCTGAAGGCTTTCCTGTGGTCATAGATGGGGCACCATAGCTTGGATCACCTTCCCTAACGAGGTCATGATGGTCATCTGGCAGAATAGTGTGACCCTGGCTGCTGAATCCCAGTTTCCTGCATTCTCTGCTTTGATGAAACTGGTTTTGTTCTTTTCAAAGATGTATGTTAGGGTTAATTCATGTTGAAGTAGCCCCGACTTTCATGTTAGCTTTGACAGCATTGTGGTCAGGGCTAGTGACATGAGGGCAGGTTAAAATCCTGCTGCTGTATGATGCTGGACTCTTTACAGGACATCTGTTTTATTTTGTTATTTTTAGAATGAGACAATCTTTTAATGACTTTTTCTGTAAAACTTCGTGCTGTGAAGCACTGGGACTGAATATTGCAGTCATGTTTTAGTAGTGGCAAAGTAACAGGGTCTGGAGGATGAGAGGCCCATTGGCAAGTGCTATTAAGGTGACAGATGGCCTGGGTGAAGATTGTCTTTTGTCCCATAGAAGGAACTCAGTATTGCTTTTCTCCTGTGGATGGAGGTGCTAATAAAGAGCACCAGTCTTTAGTTAGGGCTTGAGGAATTATGTGGTATATTGAAGGCTGTGATCTATATTTTGCATCTAAATTTTGTTTATCTATGAAAACTCAGAAGGGGGTAAATGAGCCACTGATAAGTTTGTCTTCATACAGGAAAATGTGTGCAGCTAGTAGCTTCTAGATGGTACATGATAAAGTGTAAGATTATAATGCAGAAGTAAGATTTCATAAGCATCCATAAATCTAACTTTTTTTCCTGTCTTGTTTCACTTGCAAATCTAAATTATTTTCATATTGATTTTTCACAGATAAGATATAATATTTTGCAAAAAAATCACTCAATTTGCATCCTTAAAACTTGCATGGTTGTCAGAGTTACACATTATCAGTGGAAATGTCAGGAAAGTCAGTTTAGTCAACAGAATTTTTCTATCAAATTAAGTTGAACTGATCTATTTTTGCAAACAATTAATGTGTGGGAATGAGTCCGTTTCTTCCACACCTACTAGGACAAATGATTTTAATTGTGGGAATCAGAACTGCACATACTTGTTTCTTTAGCTGTTTTTAGCTAGTTACTTCTACTTTATGGTTGTATATTAATATTTTAGGTTTTAGGAATGTTGATTTTTAGTTGAGATTAGCTGGAAATGTTAAACTACAGATTCTTTATATCTATAAAAAGTTATGCTTTTTCTCTTGCATGTAATTTGAGGCAATTCATGCAAGCTGGTTTAAGATGGATATTATAAAAAGGAAGAATTATAATACTTAAAAATCGCAAATTTATCTGTGCCATTAACAGAATGTAGTGCCTAGGATTATAAGAAATTTTATGGGTTCTTAATTTTCATTACCAAAGTCTGAAAAAATTAGTAGGACAATGGACCACAAATAAACTGTTTACAAAACTAGAAGGGACTTGTTAAAGCTGTATAATATAATTTTGCTTTTCATAATGCTTTAAATAGAGTTGACATTTGTTTCCTAAATCTCATAATGTAAGCTTGAGGGTTCCAAAGTATTCTTGATGTTACCAAAGGGCTTGTGTCATGCTCACTGTTATATCCCACTGAAGTGCTAGGGGTTTTGCATTTTATTTAATATATTTATTTATTTTTAAAAGGGATTTAATTTAAAATATTCTCCAGGTCTGAGAATTTTTATGTACATTTGCTCTGTGGTTCAATGTGATCTGTTCATTTTTTGGCTGTCTCCTAACACTAAAAGCTTCCTGCCTATTTTTCTCATCAGCATATGCAGATTGCCAGAATGCAGGCTTTCATTTATAAAGATCTTGTTCACTATAATGAATGTAGCTTTCTTCAGTAGGAAACTACACACTGTTTTCTTAAGCCCTGATTTTGCATAGACCTCAGTAATCATGTCTGGAGATATACTTAGAGTGCATTCAGATTAAGTGTGTGCATCCATCATTTCCAGCTGAGGCCTTAGGCATCCTGAAGTGCCTGAGATCTTAATTTCTATCATTCATGTCATCAGGGTCTTAACACTGAAACGTGTTATTACTTAACCATGGCCTAAAGCTTCAAATGTGATTAGTTCCTCTGGATACCCAACCTAAGACATCTATAAAGGAGTCTGAGCTTTAGAAAATGGTGGGGATATCTTTACCAAGTATTAAATCATTGAAACTGTATGGAATTTATTAATCAGATGTGCATTAGTGAAGTCTGAGGTATAGTTCTTAATTTTGTTAAGTGCAGTGCCATTGGGGGGTGAATATATATGGATGCCTTTCCCCAAAGGGCTGAGAAGAGGTCAGAAGCAGCACCAATTTCAAATATATCCCATATTCTTTTCATAATTTATAATTGTTCTCCAACGTAAAAATAAACATGGATAATTGCTTTGTGAAGTCCTGCTTGGAATGTTTATGCCAGTTTAGTGAGATATGCATGCTCAGAGTTTTGGAAAAGTCAATACAAAATTCTGTCTGGATTTTTAATTAAGCTTAAATCTGAGTTGTGGTGTTCCAATTGTCATCAAAAGATTTGATGAAAGGTGGAGTAACAAGTAAAATGACAGCTGTTTTAAACTAATTTGAGAAGGTATATGGAAGTCAGTCTTAAAGAAGTGTTGCAGCTCTTCTGGCAATATTGCACTTTTATTTGGGACTGTGTAATTCATGGGATGTGGATTCATTCTTTTTACAGGGGGTATAACTTTACCCAAAGCACAACAACCACTATAGAAGTATGGGGTTGTATATTATATTTCCTGCCAGTATTGGTCCCTTAGCCTAAGAGCTAAACTGTATGCCTTTGAAATCTCTGTCCTCATCTGAGGAAGGACAAGGTTTCTAATAATTGCATGGTAATACTCATGGGACATCTGGAATCTTTTTCCTACTCTTGAGGAATTCCTCTGTCCCTGGTTCCCCCCACTACTTCTTACAGAGATTTGACATGTACCTTGGGAATGGATGGGGATTGTCTCCCCTGCCTTGCACACCTTAGGATTGCCAGTGTTTTTATAACATGGCTTCTCTGATCTTCACTTAGCACATCCTTCCTCAAAAGTTGGCTTCTTCATGGAGCTTTTCAATGTGCTGCCAGCCTTATTGCTGCCTGTGTGACACTTGGATTATCAATACAGGAGGCTGGAGTGTTTGCAGTACCTTTTATTTCACTGTAATTAAGGCAGAGTAGAAACAGCAGGAGGGTGACTCCAGGCATGAAGATCCTATTATATAATTTTGGAATATATTCCTAAAGGTTTGCTTTTTAAGATGCGTGTTTAGTCTTTAGATTTAGCTCTTTTTCTGATAGGGCTAGTTAGGTTGTCATGTGTTGTTCCTTCCACCCCCATTTCTGTGTATCATGACTGCATGGCTGTGGTCTGATTCTTATGAGCCCTGAGAGATGGACACCCAGTGTGCAAGCTCTGCAGGCTTTGTTCTACAGGCTTCTAGTTTTTGAACTCTGGATCCAAAGGACAAAAAGCAAATTTTTCCTATTGTTAGGTGTTTTTCCTATAGTTAGGTGTACTTAAGTAAGATGTTTGTATTGAAATTTTTAAATTAAGGATTTATGTTTCTGTGTCTAGTCTGTGATTGCTTGCATTATGTCAGCACAAAATGGGAATGTAATATCTGACCACATGTTCTTTCTTTTTAGTTTATATCCTCTTTAAGCCAAGGAGGGAATCTCACTCTGTTCTCCCTATCAATGGCTATTTATAGGGTGGCATTGTTGCCCTGGAATGCTCTCAAGTTACACATTTTGAAGGAAAAGACATTTTTGTGATTCAGAATAATGGGCCTTCTTCCAGGAGGCTGTGAGAAGAAAAGTTTTACATGTACAAGAGGCTAAAAGTGGTCTAGACTTCATAGTGGAGTAACTGGTAGGTGTTGGGTTGTAAGTGCAGAATGAAGGCTGGAGCCTGTGGTATTTAATATTTCTGCCATTATTGGGTAATAGGTATTTTTCCTAAACTCACAGCACTTCTTCAAAGAGCAGACTTTCTGAGAAGTTGCAGGTCAGCTGTGTCACAGGGAAGAAGCACACACATATTCCTTCCAGACCAGCTTTAACTAGTTGTAGCAAAACACCTTAGGTCATGTGCCATCATATCAGTGCATAGAGGAGTTAAGTTTGACTGTGTTAACTTACTCTGGTATGTAATTGAAGATTTCCATTACCAGTTAGTTCAGCCTTTGGTTTCCTGAACAGTTGATATTTAAGTTGGGAATTATGTCAATATACACACAGCTGTTTTTAAACTGTGGTTCTTCTGGCCTGGTACTCCAGATAACGTGGGACAACATAGTGTGGGGATGCCTAAGTGGAGGCTGTATCAGACCCACAGACTGTCTTTATCTTACCCTACAAGTATTTACTGGTTATTAAGGCAACTGAACTCTGGTTATCAGTGTGTGTTTACTACTGTGGGCCAGCAAGATTTACTGGATTGGATGTAGGGCTGTACTGGGCAGGCTTGACCCTGGCAGGCATGACCTAGACAGGTTTACATCTGTGGCTAGAAATTATCAATCCTTGTGCGTCCTGAAGTTGACTCTGATGTGAATTGTGAAGATAAAAGCCCTGACATTTTGTGAAGGAGGGAAGTGGGAGATTTTTAATTAAGAAAATTAAAAGCTATTTGTGAAGAAGCTTTTACTGCCCTTAGGAAAGGGCTTTGCAGTAATTTTCATCAGTGTTAAAGGTATGCATGCATTTGAGTGGCTCAGACCAGAAGAAGTTGCCCTGGTTTATCCTGACAGAACCAAAGCTGTAGGTTGTCTAGGTATAGACTTCCTGTTCTTGTGGGTAGTGTTAAACATCATAAAGATTGTGTTTAATGTTTCAGGCATGTTTTGAGGGTGGGGATAGCAGATATTACATTCCATCCTCTACCTTTTGTATACACACTGTGAAACATCACAAAATTCAGCATGACAAATGCAGAGTCTTGCTATGTGCAGCTGTAAAAGTTGGGGAATGATCATCTAGACAGCAGCCTTACGAAAAAGGATTTTTGGATGCTGGTATACAATTAGTTAAAAAAGTCACTGATGCATCATTGTAGCAATAGAAGTTGCCTATGTGCAGGACTACATCTGGAGGGTGTAGCCAGCAGGCTGAGAGAAGTGGTTGTTATTCTCTTTACATCGCTCTTCCAAGGCCATTTCTCTTGTACGGTGTCTAGTTCAGGGCTTCCCAGTACAGAAAAACCACTGGGAAGCTGAAGTGAGTCTAGGAGTAAAGCACTGATGTGGCTGAGGGCCTGAAGTACTTGAGATGGAACAAAAGCCGGAGATGCCTGGAGAAGGGGAATCTCACTGTTATCCTCCACTGCCACACGTGTGGTTAGGGAGAACAGAGAGGCAGATGCTTCCTGGGTGCACTGCCAAGAGGGACAAACAGTGGACACAGGCTATGGCAAGGAGGATTCTGACTCTTTGTGAGAGAAAAATAAAAGTACTCCTCCTGAGGATGGAGGAGTCACCCAGAAAGATGAAAGCTCTTTATCCTGGCAACAAACCTCAGTTGGATAAGGCCTTTGTCACCTGATTGAACTTTGATGTTATCTGAGCTTTGAGTAATTTGGGTGGATTCTCATGTCCAGAAGTCCTTTCCAACCTGTGTTTACTCTGCGGTTCAGTATATTTTTTTTCAAGTTAGCAAATATATTTAACATCATGGCTGCTCTAACAATAAATAGTTGTTCTTCATACTTCTCAGAATGAAAAGCAGTATGTGAAATAGCATCTTCTTGCTGTAGATAAAGTAGCTAACACAACTTGGTTTTTTGATAGTCTCAGGTGGTCACCTTGGTTGACTGGCATTTTACCACAGTCTAAACATACGTATTGACATTCTTTTAACTAGACTTGTTAAATTAAGGGGAACTAAATTTTGTTCATATTGTTCTTCCATGTATGTAAAGAAAGCACCAGTTTCCGTGTTCCTGGCAGTGAATTTGCCAGAACAGGTTTTAAGAACTTTGAACCTATATTTTTTGTTTAGTGCCGTCTCTCAAGTGTGGTTTCCTTATGTCTAGTTAGTCTTGATAGCACTTGGATATTTTAAAACATTCCTCTGTGGAGCTGTCAGAAGAGCCTGCCCTCCCTGCATGACTGCGAGCCTGAATCATCCTTTATGAAAAGTACAGGTTTAATTGTTGTACTAGATATGTTCTCATATCACAAAGGATCTTTATCTAGTAGGGCTCCTAATATGCTTATATCTGACACTATAAGGAGTCTGGCTAAGCAGTTGCTAACAACAGGGTGAAACAAGTGTTCCTCATAAGAGGAAGATGTAATGAGACATACTAGCTGGGGTTTTTTGTTTCCTCTGTAAACTGAGAACTCATGTGGCTTCCATGAAGTTGAACTTGCAGCATGGTTTTAATGCTGATATTCTTGATTGATGATAGTAGACTCAGCTAACCAAAATGCACAACAAATTCAGTGTTTCAAAATCGTATTGGTATATGATAGTACTGTCAGTAATGAGGTTAACAATGTACAAATGGGACAAAACCTAAGAAATGAATCCTTTTTTAGTGCTGTTTTGTACTTAGAAGGTATCCAAAGTGGCACTTGACTTTCCATACAATGAATTTATATCTGTGTCATTAAGTGTTTTGCTTACAGCACAACCCTTGCAAAATAATAACATTCTTCAAAATTCCTACATTCCTAAATGCCTGGAAGTCTGGTAGATACCCTTCTCAGAGAACATACATTGTCAGCTATGTCATGAAGGCATTTATTGAGAGCACTGTATAATGTAATGGTCCACTGCCCTTCTGGGGCAAGGACTGTGTCAGTCTGTGTCTGAGCAGTTTATAATGTGTGTTCATTTTTCAGAATAACCTTTTCTTAAAGTGTTGTGTAGTTGTTTCAGATGCTTTGGTGCTTGCACACTGTGGAGGTACAGAGGGGGAAAAAGAACACAGTGAAATAATGGCAGTAACTTTTTTTGTGGACTGAGTCTTGCTGCTTAAAACTACTGAGAAATGCCATTCTCCTCTTATGCCTGAATTTCCTCTTTCATTTAATTGTTCAGACTCTTCACTTTTTGTTTCTTCTATTTAGAGAAGGCACTTTGCAGCGATGTCTTTAAAACAGCAGTGCACACTTGTGCATACATGGCAGCAATGATCTTTTGTGTCAGTGGCTGTAATATGTCATTGTGCATGTTGGTAATGATAGCTCTTTCTTCAAGTATGTGCTTGATAACTGCAGAATAAATAATACAGACCTCACTGGAAAATGTGCTCCAGTAATTCACCTTCAGAGCTCTGTGGGTGACAGCTGGTGAAAGATAATGGATTATCTTTCTGCAAGAGGAAAGCATGGGCAAGACCTACTTCTTACATCAATCTCCTTGCCCTCATCTCTTCCTCCCCCGTCATGTCCCATATAACACTTAAGAACCTGTGCTCTCCATTTTCTGAGGGACTTGGGTGGAGATGGCTTGTTATCACTTCTGTGTTTAAAAAATAATAAAAAAATTTAATTGGCAAGGAAATAAATTTAGCTGTGCATAACAATTCATGGAAGAGGAAATCAACACTGTCTGCTTGTAATCTTTTAACACATATCCAGAAATAGATTGTTGGGGAGTCACAGTATTTGTTTTAAAATTTCTAGTATTGCAATAAAAAATAAGCAGGTCTGTGAATTAGAAACAAGTGGAAAAAAACATAATTGAAACTCCAAGATACTGGTCAATACACTGCAAACATTGGTCATGCCAGATGTCTTTACCTGGTGCTTCCAGAAGTTCCTGTACGTTAAAGTAAACGTTGAGATTTTTTACTTAAAATGTCTGTTAAGAAAGTTTTGAAGGAGAGATGGAACTGATGGTACTCAAAGAAGAACTTCTCACATGAGATAACAAAGATTCTTACTAAACTTGCAGTTTTGAGTTGTTCAAGTTTGTTCACATAAGAAAGGTGGGATTCCAGAGTGACTTCTTGGTTCCTTAAAAATGCATTCCTTAGAGAATGGCTCTTCAGAAGAGTAATTCCTTAAGTTTTGATTTCATGTAATACAGTTCTAAGTGCTCCTGTTTTCTTTCCTTCCTTTAAAATACAGCTGAATAGTCAGTCAGGAGTGAGTTTTGGCCAACAACTACATAAACTACTCTGCTATTGTAAAATTTCTTTAAACAATTAGGTACATTTTTGTTCCTGTGTAAGAGTAATGAGTGGTGCAGTCTGAGCATAGTAACAGACACAGTGACAAAGTGACCCTTGCTGCTCATGCAGATAATGCAGTGGAGTAGTTTAACACATGACTGTTCCTTCTTTTTTATGATGACTGATACTTGTTTTGAAAGATTGTACGGAGCTAGGTGTTAGCTGTTTTGTCTTTTTTTTTTAAATAATGCTTCTGTGGGCTTGTTTTAAAATTCAAATTATATAGGAAACAAGAGTTAAATGTCAAGAAATTATTATGAAGTGAAATTTTGGGGCTGTTAAGGTATAAACATTAGGACATTTGTCAGAAGTATAGTCTTCAAGGCTTTTTAACTCCTTTACAGACAATTTGATGAACTAAAAAGCAAGTTTTATAAGCAGTCATCTTTCCCCCAATGCTGTGGGATGTTTGTGTCCTGCAGGGCATTGCCACAGATCTGCACTGTGTGTGTACCTGCACTCTGTGTGAACCAGAGTGAAGCTCTATGTTAAAGACCATGAAACTTCCAAGAGATTAAAAACATTTTTGGTAAATGTCACGTCCTTGCTTGATTCACAGTGGCAGTCCAAAGAAGGAATAATGGATTACTGAGCATGTTTTTCATGAGGCAAAAAAAAAAAAAAAAAAAGCCCTAAGTGACGTGTATATTGAGTATCTTATGTAAAGGGAAAAAAATAGACAGCTCTTCCAGACTTTTACATTAGAGAATCCCAAAGAAGTTTATGGAGAAAAGGATTACATAGCCTCAGCTCCACAATACTAGTATCAAAAATGAACCTAGCTTGTCTGAACTACAGTATCAACGATGAGGAGTTTGACAGTCTTTATAAGATTGTGGTTTGGGACCGAATGTGTTTTTAAAGTGAGTTGATGCAAGTGGAAAATATTACTGGAGAGCTAAAACAGTCATGAAACAGGCAAAGTACCCAAGGTTTACTTAGATGACACTGGAGACAAATTAGTAAAGGAAAATACTAAATTCTATATGGAAAAAGAAAAAGGAATGAGGTATAACTAAAATGATGTGTAAGAAAGTAGAAGGGCATCCATTTGGCTTTTATCTGTGTAAATGTTGGCTCAATGTCTATAGTAGATTGCAGTTGCATTGAAGTAGATTGAAACATTTTGTAGATTGACTGAAATTCCTTGGTTTTCTGTTTGTGGTCACCACTCGAGTGCTATGTTGGTAGATTTCTGGAAAGAATTTAATGCATCTTTACTGGTTCCTACTATGGAAATGGGGACTTGTGAAAGCACATCTGCACCAGTAGGGTTTTCCAGCTGCATCTGTACTGGCATGCAGGTGCTCACCCTGGTGTTGCATAGGAGTTTCCAAATGTTTGGTTGTTATTTCCAAGTATGAGTAAAGACAAAAGTTGGAAGCCAACAGAATGGAGCCTGAGGTATAGATGAAGACTTGAGATTGCCAGCCTACTACAAGCTTGTTCTGAATGTCTTAGTAGTTGATTTTCTGTTTTGAAATCAACACACCTGTCGAGATGGACTGTAAATGAGGAAGAAAAAAGGAATTCTCCACTTAAATGCGTGGAAATAAATCTTAAAGCAAAAGGATCATGGATGTAGCATTTATTAAACACAGATGGCATGTGGACAATGTTATACCTTAAGTAAGGGGGAGTGTACAAAACTGAAAATTTATGTTCAAAATGACAAGCTTAAAAAACAAAATGCTTTAAGATACTGCACCTGACATAAAAACTTTCTGGGATGTTCCTCCCTCAATATGCCTATCTTGAAAAACTGAGGAACAAGACACAGAGGTGAGACATGGTATGTGCAATTGTGAGTGCAGCGATTGAACAGATTTTTGTTCCCTACTGGCTTTAAGAATATGTAAGAAAGAGGAAGCAGCTAGAACCCAGGGATCTTGGCCTGCTGCTGATCATGCTGAAGTGTGCAGTAACAGGAGGTATGATCTGGACTGGAATGGAGGATATAAGATTCTAGGAGCCTACAGGAGGTTTGGGAATGCCTAGAAGCATGTCCATTAAACAGCATGTCATGTGGGCTGGCAGTCTGTTGAGAGCTTTTCTAAAATCATGATCCAGAAGCTGGATTTAAGAATTTCTGAAAGATATCATGGCAAGGATGTTAAGAAAAGATGGGCTATAAATACTAAACAAAACCAAAACTGTTCTTTGATACACAAAATACTGAGATAAGGGGAAAGAGCTTATTCAGTGTACTGTACATAAATTAGCAAAAATTTGGATAGGAAAGCATGATAAAAATACAGAATGAGGGGGAGGGAAGAAGGAAGAACTTCATCCTGCCTGCACTAGAGAAAGCTGAATTTATAATGCTTGGAGACTTGGAAATGTCTCTAGGAAGAGGCTTGGGGTTCTATTTTTAGTTTCCTGGTCCGTATGCTTTGCATACACATGCGATGTTAAAGCTCTTTAGTCATGTTCTAATTCAGTTAAATTTTAAAAATTCACTCTTAACTGTTCCAAGATTTGCCTCCCCTAACAATGACTTTTTGATTTGAAGGAGAGTTTAAAATTTTGATTCTGTATAAACTGTCATATGTCTAAAATTCTAGGTTATCATTTATCCAAAATGTTTTGTTTCATGGATATTCACTGTGTGTTAAAAAACCAAACCCTGTTTTAAATTGATTTTTTTTTAATTGCAAATGAATTGGTCCTGGTAAGTTTGAAACTTCAGAATAATTAGCTGATGCTAGCAAGCTAATAACTGATAGTTGGTAAATGGGCAGTATTCTAAAACAATTCTGCAGGCTTCTTGGTTTATTTCATTGGTAATGAAATTTTTTGGCTTTTTTTAGCCATAAGCACTTAAAATATCTGTACTGCTAATGACCTATTATCATACAGTTTGACTTCATTTTGTGAAAGCTGTATCTAAGGCCAGGGGTAGGATTTTCTCAGCTTTCCAGTAGATTCTCACCACTCTTGGTAAAAATTTAGACCTTTCTTTTATCCATTTAAAATTTTAACTGTATTATATGGAAAGCCTAGGAATAGATCTAGACAAATTTTAAAATATGCTGAGGCAGTGTCAGATGTTAAGGAAAAGTTGCACAGTGAAATTAGAAGCATGTTGCCTTATCTGAGCGAAGTTTTCATCATGCATTGGAAGGCTGAGAGATGTATTTCTCTTCCCTTTGGACTTTCTTTCTGTACTATCTGAGCAAGTAATTTGTCAGGAAGCATCCTGATATGCTTACCTTCTGAGTACCCCAAACACCAGTGATTTTTCTGTTGCAGGCAGCTGGCCTGATGCCTGATGCCCTGCTTGCCCTGAATTTTGTTGGGGGTGACCTTTGGCACTTGAAGTCAGTGAAAATAGTGCTGGTGTAAATGGTGTTCCTCTTGCTTGTTGCCAGCCAGTGGAATGAGTAGTGGAAGACAGAATAGATTTGGCTATAGATTCCTGGTCTAGAGGGGGAAGTGAACAAGAGTTATAATCCTGAGAGTATTTATAATAATAAAAGTGCCACTCTGAGCCATCCAGTGTAATGTGTAGCAAATCTTAGCATGGGACTTGTTAGTATTCTCTGCAGATTTAAAGACAGTTCCTCTCTTCTCTGCTTCTGAGTAGCTTGAGCTACTCAACGATTCTTGTGCCTGGTTACAGTAATTGCTTGTCGCATGTCTTCATGGCCTTTTCCTACGGCAAAGATCTGACTTTCAGTGACCTTTTAATTAGATCTCAAGCTCCAGGCAAGTTTTGAAACAGGGTGAGTAATGTCTGAGAAAATGTCCTCCTGCCCGCTGCCATTTAGAAGGAAGTGAAGAGAAAGATGTGCCACACCTGTTCTTAAAGTAGGTGTTGCTACCTGAGCTCTTAAAATTGAAAAACAGCTCAGGGTATTTATATGTGTAGTGTTGCAGCCTTGAGTCGTGTTAAAAAAAAAAGAAAAAAAAGTCAGGTGCAGTTCTGTAGCACTGTAAGCTCACCTAATTGTCCCATCCCCTTCATCTTGTATTCCCAGTTGATGGTGTTGATCTGGTTGGGAACTGAAGTGTCAGGCGAAAGGTAATTGTCATTTGGCTGTGCTTCCTTTCCCAGCTTTCCCTGGAGCTCCCTGCTGGCAGCAGGGCAGGCCAGCTCTGCAGCAGCCGGACGCGGTGCGGGGCCGTGGGCAGCTCACCACAGCCTGTGCCCCGCAGGCAGCAGCTTCGGGAGAAACCCTCTGCTCCTTTGCCCTCCGTGCTTCTGGCATAGCAGCCTCTCCCGACCCTTGATGACTCAATTTCTTCAACTACAGGGTGATAGATGTGTTATGTGTCTTGGGATCCTGCTGGTTTAGTGAGTAGGATCAGGTCGGTGAGGTGAGACCAGCTGGGTTTGTTGGAGCTGATGGGAGAGAGCAGATCCATGGAACTGCTGCTCTGGTCACAGCGGTCCACTACAGTTGTGTCATTGAACTACTTTAATCTAAATTTATGAGCAGAGAAAAGGGATGCATCATAAGGTGGATTTCTCTCCTGTTACTGTAAGTGCATTTATGTAGGGTGCTTTGGCAAGAAGAATTTACTGAAAACCTCTAAGCTCTAGCAATAAAGGAGGTGGTGTGTGGTAAATACAGTACCAGTGTGAAGTGTAAATTATTTTATTACATAATGCACATATTGTGTTTATAGTAACTTGAGAGAAAAGTTTGTGTGTATGGAGGAAAAAAAACCTCATGCATTTACTGTAAGGGATTGGTAAAACAGCTATACTGCTTTCCTGTTAAGTTTTACTTCTAAGATGAAATAAAGCATGCAGTCAGAAACTAGAACTTTGCTCATACATTGATGATGTAAGTGGTGGCTTAATTAATGTAAGTGTATGTATGCTTATATCAGCACAATGTGGTCATCAGATTGGAGTTGTTTTACTTCTTAGGATGTGCAAGAGGTGCTGGGTCTGATGAAATTTAGTTTCATCCTATGTTATTAAAATTTGGTGAGCTCAAATTTGAGATTTTCTTAATTTCTACTTTGAAACCATCTGAAAAATACCAAATTTTTTTCTGAGCAGATGTGATTCTCAGGCTAGTCTACAAAAAATTATTAACTATGCTGTTAAGATTGTTCATCATGCAGTAAAATAAGTGGATTTTAGCAATATTTACAGTGTTGTTATGGAATAAAAAAAAAATTGAATCATTGAAATTTTACTGTTTGGAACTAGTGATTCATGTAAACCCCCTGAAACAATTTTTCCATTACTGATGTGCTTCAATATGGGATTGCCATTTGCTGTGGCTTAAATGGCCTCTCCAACACCTACAAAATCTGGCCCTGAACTAGGAATACAAAAAAATTGAGGCACGAATAAAGCTAAATTAAACAGATACTGCATTCTGTGGTGTTTCTTACACAGTTTGAACATCTGTTTTGGAAGAGCCTGTCCTGTTGTGGTGTAGGCTGTGGTATAGCCACTTCCATGGTTGCTGTGCTCCACACCACATTCACCTCACCTCTGAAAGCTGTTTTGCCCTTCTGCAGCCTTGTCCTGCTCCCTGCCTTGGGCTGGGGCTCCAGTGCCACAGCTGTATGGGAGTCACACTGGGTGAATGGTGTGGTGGGAGGGGGTGAAAGGGGACAGACAAGCAGGCTTTTGCCTGGAAATGTTCCTTGTCTGACATACCACATGAAGGCTGATGATCCAAACAGTGGACTGGAGCGTGGTGGGAAGGAAAAGGAGGAACTCCTTCAGGAGTATAATGAATTTCCTGGATTGAAGTTGTCCTGTAGCTCCCTGTTCAGTTGTCTCAAATGTCTGGGATGTCAGACAGTCCCAAGGAAAATCTGTATGTGGCTTGATGTACATATGTCTTCCAGGCTGGGTACTGTCATCTTGAGGAAAATAAAAGGACTGAAGATGAAGCTTATGAAGGCACTGGATATCAGCAGTTATAAAGAGCAGAAATAGTAATATTTTCTTTGCAGATTTTTAGCAAGACTTAAGCAGAAGGAAACCAACATCTTTGAAAACCTTGCCAAATTTGAGTAGAAGCAAGGTCCATTTGTTTTGGTCTCTGCAGAAGGTGCCAACTTGCAGATATTGGTGGACTTCTGCTCAGTATTTTAGCCAGTGATGGTTCTAAGGCTGAAGAGGCTGATGGACCATCAGGGAATCCATGGTTGGTATGTAGTCTGATGAAGGAGCTGGGAATCTTAGGGAAAACCTTAGAAAAAGGTTAGAGAAACATGGCTTTTCTTCTCCCAAACAAATGGGGCAAGTTGGAAAGAAGTATGAAAAACTGGGACTACCAAGTGCACTCGGGAGCACTGTTTCTCTAAGGACTTTCTTCATTCTCCCATGAGAGTTAGGCTAGAATTGAATCTCAAATTGCTGGGTGTTTTCTGAAATGCCTTTATGAGTACTTACAAAGGTGCAGGTCTTCTTATCCAGTCTTTCTTCCTGCCTAAAAAAAAATAAAAATCAGTGTCCTGACAGCGCTATGCTGAAATATTACATTTTGTGAAGCTTCACCAGGTTTGTGTGCACAGTAATTCACTTTTGGCTTTCCCGAAGTCAATGCTGCTTACAGTCACTTTTTTCTTCAGTGTTAGTACTGCAGTTTCATCTTCCAAGATCAACTTCAGTATTAATAAATAAATAAGACAAGTCCTACATGAATTTTTTCTAGAAACCAAGGAGCCATTCTCCAAATTTGAATCATTCAGTGACAGTAACATGAATAAAATGAGAAATTGGGTAGTGAGTCTCACCCTCTGATACTGATGCAAGCCTCCTCTCCTTGTACTTGCATCCCTTGTGGTACTAGCACACACCATGGTCTGATTGGCATGTGGTTTTTATTTTGCCTATTATTTTTCCTTTGGCAAAGAAAGGTCTTGCATATATACGAGTACAGCAAATAGTCATTTGGTGTGTTTCTTGAGATGTGTGAGCCAATCCTTACTTCCTCTCACCTGCTAGAACTCTGTTTAGTTCTCAGAAACACACAGTGGCCTTGGCAGGAGTTAAACTGGCAATGTGTTTTGTCACTTGGACTACTGGAAGCCATCTGTGTGTTCCTCAGTGCTTGTCTGTACAAACCTTGAGTATTCTCTTGGATGTCCTTTCATTGTAAGCATGGAAAGCAGTGAATGGGCCGGGTGGGCAGATAGCCAGCTATTAAGTGTTTGTGGTAACATTCATCAGCAAGCTGGCATATTGCTGCTGATTGAGTCCTTCTGTGTGGCACTTGCTTTTGGGGTTTGCCACACAAAAAGAATAACAGTGAACGCAGATGATATTTTGAGGTAAGTGCCTTGCTCTTCTGCTGGCAAATTTAGCAACACTAACAGGATCAACATCAGAATTGCTACTTGATATTTTTCTTGAAAGCATTTCCCAATGCCATTAGCCTTCAGCTTGGTGATAAATTTTTCATGCAGTTATCACAGACTAGAGTACAAATGCCAAATGCCAGAATCAGTTCTTCTGTAACTGATAAAGCGAGTTACAGAGCAAGATGCAGAAGCTACAGACACTCGGTCTTGGTTTATGCATAAAATTAATGATGTTTTTGTCCTTTTAAACCTTTGAGGGGTTTTGCTTGTAATTATCAAATCCAAATGTTATCCAAATTCATAGTTCTGTTAAGTGTCAGCACGGTATCTGATTGAAGGTGCTCAGATGCTCTTTTACATATGTCAGAAAATTTTCATAAAATGAAGCAAAATCCATAACTGGCTGCAAATGGGTACCTTTGTACAAGAGTTCTTCAGAAAGCTTGAAGGCTTTTTAAGCATTTATATACTAAATAAAAACTAAGTATTTGACATTTAACTTAATAATTGGTTACCACCTCCTGTCTTGAAAAATCAGCCTCAAGAAGACTCCGAGTTTCTTGCTGTTCTGTTCATGTATGTGTTTCTATTGGCATTTTAGTAAATGCCAGTGATACTGTTGTAAGAGAGCAGTACCAGCCACTGTAAAACTGGCTGGCCTTGTTCAGGGAATGAAGAAGATTCTGATGGTTTGTGAAGCAGTGTTGTAGCAACAGGCTGTTCCAGGCACTGTGAGAGGTAACCAGGTTGTGCTTCTCTGGTTTTAAAGCCAGTGGAGTTTGGTTTATCACTATCATTGTTGTGATAACCAAGAGTCTTGTCCCACTGCATGGGTCCAGTGGATGTTGATGAGTGATGAAGAATTGGATCACTGGGCAAGGGGCAGACAGAGTAACTGAAGTGTGTGGATGTATGTTGTAACAACAGGAGGGAGGGCATGACAATGGTCCAGCAGTAAATGTGTCAGAGAACACAGAATGTGTCACCTTGACTTGCAGACAGCAGAACTTTGGTGAAATTTGTCTTCCTGTAAATTTGTATTTATCAACTTTACTAGACTTAGTGGAATAACTGCCTGCCCTTCCCACTGCATGAGCTTCTCTTTCATGCTGCACACTTCCCTTTCTTCCCTCTTCTGTGCAGTGTTGTCCCTGCATGACTGTGGACAGTGAGGAATGTCTGCTTTGCACCTGGGTGTGTGCTGGCTGCCAGCTGAGCAGGTGACTGCTTTGTTCCTGCTGCCGCCTTTCCCTTAGCAGAGGTGATACCATGGCTGTCTCCTATTCACTGCCATTTTTAAATAAAACTTGTAGCAACTTTGTATCTTTGGACAACTTCAGAGAAATTTGGTAAAAGGGATATGAATGGACTTTATTGGGATCAAAAGGTACTGGGTGAGAGGAATGGTTTCAGAATGCCCAACAGTGTGATCACACATACCTTATTTCCTTAGGAAACCAGACTGAAAAAAAGCATTCACAGAGGTAGACAGTAAGAGGAAACAGGCCAGCACAGGAAAAGGGAAGCAAGGATCTATATTTGGAAAAATTAAAAGTGGAGTCAGCATAGGATGGAATAAAAAACATTTGCATTTCTAAAATACAGGGGAAATTTCACAATCTGATACAAGAGGATTGTACTTCTTTAAAACTCATGTGTGGGTTGTAACAGGTATTTATCACCTTAGTAAGCAGGTTGAGGCTACCTGGGTGTGGGTATCTCCCAAGACATGTATACAAGCACTAACTTGTTAAACCTGCCAGCCTGCTGTTTTAGTAGCAATATCATAGGAGTGCTGTTTCTTTGAAAAGGGTGCACAAAGGGCACACAAGTTACTTGATTTCTAGAATGTAAGTTGAGGGATGGCTGAGGGAAATGGTGAAATTTGCTGCTCTTTCATGTTCTTCCTCCAAAGAAAACATCTTAAATAAAATACTGGATCTGCCTGGTGGGAGTATGGCTCCACAGACAGTTATCTGCGTCATTTTGTTTTCCCCTGACATTAATATTTTGCAATTCACATAGTTTCCTACCACAATGTTTTGTAGAGGGAGTGAGGAGATAAAGGGAGCATGGTGGCAGATGAACTTGTGTCTGACCAGACACTTTGGACATACCTTCAGGGTAGATCCACCTGAACGTTGTTATTGTGTTATATAATGACTTAAACCCCAAATCACGTACAGCATCAACTGTAACTATCATAACAGACTGTAGGCAGTCTGTTACATGATATGAACAGGTTGTCCACAGAGCCCATGGAGTCTCCATCCTTGGAAGTTTTTGAAACTTGACCAGGCAGAACCATGAGTAACCTGGTCTGAAATCAATATTGACTGTGATTTGAGCAGGAGATTGGATTAGAGAACAGCTAGTCCCTTTCACCCCGAATTGTGAGTGTGTATTATTTTATTGCCATTGTCACATTTATTTAAAACTTGGAGCTGCCAGTGATACAAAACATCAGATGTTTTTGAGCATTTGACAGCTTCAGCTAAGTGATTTTTGTAAATTTCTGGAAATTTGTACTGCCAAGCAAAATTTGGATGAGTCCTCAAATAAGAATCCTGGGGTAACTCCACCACTGAAGCAGCAGTGATCATTATCCACCAGGTTGTCTTTTGCCCATTGCAGTGTAAGGGTGTTAGCTTTTGTGATTCCTGATGGTAAATTATTGACATAAATTGAATGATCCAGAATATGAACAGAAAATAGAAATTCAAAACATACCTTGAAACTTCTCATTTTTAACCACATTTCAGGTGGGAAGAGTTGACCTATTATTTTTTGAGGGTGATGTTGACAACACTGGCATCCTTCCCTGACCTGCTTTCAGAAATGAGAAGAAATTTGACATATGAGGCCAGCATGCACCCATTCCTGGGGTAACAGTGCAGAGTGCCCAGTCTGCTGTGTCAGATCATCTCCGCTGGCATTTCCTGCAGCTTTCAGTCATTCTGAAACTGCTTCCAAATATTTTCTGTTAGGTGGCATAATACACATTGACTGCAGTGTAGATGCACCAGCTCTCAAAGCTAAATCACAAACCTGTTTACCTGTGAGTTAAACATTTAAATTATGTTTTTACTTATTAAAATTTATGTTTTCTTTTTGCGGAAACAAAATATCCTAATCCCATCTATCAGTTGAAGTGGAGAATATGATCAGAATAGAATTGGTGTGTGGAGAATTGTGTCTTTCACATGTACCCTGGTTTTCAATGAGGAAATAAATGCTGGCATTTCACTTCTCATTACGAACCAAAACATCAACTGTTACTGTTTTGTATTATTTTCTTGAGAGCATACATTACTTGGCTTCTGAAAATCGGTTGTTTGGGTTTGTTTTTTTTTCCTTGCCTGGCGTTATAGAAAACACCCTTCTTCCAAACAAGGCTGAGTAGAATAATGAAAAATCAGCTTGAGAGAAAAGGCAGTGGTGCATACAAAGATACTGCATATAGAATGTCTATCCCAAATTCTTATTACATCCTCACAGTCATGAATAAACAAACTCTTGCAATTTCTTGCAGCTAATGTTACCCTGACAACAGTGTGTATATATAACAAAATTCAGTAATCACTGCCAACAAAACCCCCAGTACAGCTAATGCTTCTGTTTGCCAGGATGAAATATTTTCATTAAGGATTAAATCAACTCCAGATCATAAGTTCTGCCTTCAGTATTAGGATCAAAAGTAATTATTCATTCCAGTATATGGAGATAAGTTTGGTTTGAGTTCCCTGTTTTTCAAATAGTGGTATGTAAAGGGAGAAGCTGTAACTTTTTTACCAGTTAGGTAGTGATAAATCCCTTGGCATTGTTCTAGCAAGCACAGTCTGTCTCTGATGCTTTTTGGTGGAAGTTTCTCCTCACTCAGTTTTGCCAGTTCTGTGCATGCTACTGATCAGCATATTTGCAGTTGAGGAACAGCAGCCTCAGGAATGCAAATTGGAAATATTTTTTGATTTAACTTACTAAGAGATAGAAATTGTGGAATCCAGTACTTAAATGGAGCAGGTCACATCCTGATGTAAACAGGGTTCTACTTCAAAATGCCAATAAAGTATATATCAGTTTAAATAAATTATTGGTCCTTTGTCTCCTCTGAGCTCTGATCTGTAATTGCTGTTGTAGTGTCTGTGATCATTAGATTCTTTTAACACCCGGTTTTATTTTCAAGTTATATTTACTTTTAAGGAATCTTAGATGCCTTGACAAAGACTCAGAATTTTTCCAGTTCAGGGGATGTCCTGCCAAGTTTAAGATTTTTCTGTACATTCAAATGTTCATGTTTGGTGCTTTCTAAGACAGAGGCCACTGAAGCTGCAGTATTTCTGAACACCAACACCTACTAAATACTAAAACATTAGTTAAGTGCACAAATGGTTTGTAAAAACAGTAACTTCCTTCTAGGAGTGAATATTTCTTTTAATTTACATATGTTAAACCAGTGGTTTTATTAGCTAGTACTTCGGTTGACCAGTTGAGTTGGAAAAAGCAGGACCAACCTAAAACTCTTGTAGATTTTATCAAAAATGTCGGTCAAGAAAATGAGGGCTGCCCATCCTTCCTTCTTCAAGGATACAATTTCTAGAAAGATGGCAATAATGCCCTTCCCTATTTGTTCTGTTTACTGAAATTTAAGTATGTGCTTCTGCTTAATACATAATGTTTATTAATATTAAAATACAAAACTAATCAAATTGATTTGCTCTTATATAACTTTATGCATTTCTAAACTGCATTCCAGTTTTAGTGGTATGAAGTTTGATGCACTTTCAAGTGGGGAAATTTGTAGATGAAATAATAAAATATTTTGTCACCATCAGCAGAAATGTAAGATATAAGGGAGTTGGGGTTTTTTTCGGTGTACAAGACAGCTTGAACTTACCAAGTTTGTGTCTCCTGGCTTTGAAAGTTGTTTGTGATCAATTTACAGCACCAGAGCTTCTAATACTTAAAGCAGTTATATTATTGCCCAGAGAAGTTGTGGATGCTCCATCCCTGGAAGTGTTCAAGGCCAGGCTGGATGGGACTCTGAACAACCTGGTGTAGTGGAAGTTGTGCTTGCCCATGGTAGAGGGCTTGGAAATAGATGATCTTAAAGGTCCCTTCCACCCCAGATTGCTCTGTGATTCTCTAATTTGGTAGTTTGTTTACTTAGTAGAATTATTGCTAAAATTTGCTGTTTATTTAAAACAAAAGCTATTTATTGGGTTAGTGTCCTCCAGAAATAAATACTAGATTTCATTTCCCCTTGAATTTTAGTAACAGAAGCTGTTGTTCTGCAGAATTAGTTCAATGACCAGCATTCTGTTGTACCAAACCCTTAATAGGGGAACTTGCATGTTTATTTCTTGCCTGCAGTTCTATTTCCTCCATCTGTGTTAAATTGATGGGAAGGAGGTGAGAGAACCTTGCAAAACAGTTGATAATAGCACTGCTGACAGCTATGTACTTGCTTCTACAGGTGTCTGACTGGTCTGGCACAGATCTCTGACTGGTTTGGGGTGGTGGTGCTGGGGAGGTTCAGTGGAAATTATTTTGGGTTTGAGGTAATAGTCTCAGTGACCTTGTGGTGAGGAAAGTGTGATTGGCATTTGTGCCCAGCTGAAACAGGGAGTCTACCAGAAAATCTAGCAGTGTCTCATTCTTTAAATTTCGTACTGTGGATAGACAAGAAACTCTGAGTGAAAGGGGTATTACTTCTGGAGGAAGCCTTTTCAGTAACACCCTCCTAAATACAAAGCAGCAGCATGACTGTTCCTCAGTACAGCTGTTTCTTCATTATTTTAGCAGTTAATGGTTTTTTGCTGAGAGGTTTTCAGGCATTCTTGCTTAGATTTCATAATGTAGTTTTCAGTCTCCAGTTCAGAATTCTGTATCCCTGTGTGGTTGTAAGGTTTGATTTCTTTGTTAGCATCTGAAATACACCGTTAAGGTAGTGACCCCTCTTGTAGGAATTCTCTTTGGCTTATAACTTACTAGCTTAATCATAATGTAAGGTGAGGTAAAACAGGAGTCTGGGCTGAATTACAAGTAGTGGTTCTGTGATGTTTTATTCAGTTGCAGATAGGAAAAAATACATACACTGGAAAAGTTTGGTCCTTTAGTCTAACAGTGTTTGTGATGGGGTGAAGAGCAGCAATCTTTTTGTGCTTAGTTTGAAGAGTAAACTGCTGCTGTGCTTGTGCAAACTCATCCTCATGCAGTTTGCTTGCACTTACACCACTGTTTTTCATTATTGATCTGGTCTTTGGAGTAGTGACTTGTAACAAACATTCTACCTAAACAGTGATCCACATATTGTGATATGCTAGAAATAAATAAAGTATTCTGAATGGGATCTGGAGAGGAGAAAACAGATGGATCTACAGGTATAGTGGAATTTATCCACCAGATATTTTGAGAAATGTGGGACCACCAGAACAAAGTGTAAGTTAGTTAATCACTGGACATCTTTTTAGACTGCAGCCCTTCACTACTTGGTCTAATTGAGATCCGGTGAATGTTGCTTAGCAGAAAAGACAGTTCAAAGTAAAAACCTTAAATTAGCCACAGATCTTGTGGGAAATGATTTCACTGCTGTTGAGTAGAGACAGCTATCTCTTGAGACTGGGTTGTTAAAGCCTTAGCTGGTACTAGCTGAAATAATAAAAAGTAAAGCTGCACTCCACTTAGAAGAGAATTAATCTAGTGCCTGCAGTGTAGGACAGATTGTCCATAGGGTTTAGCAGTAATGAATGAGCTCTCCCTTTCACGTGGTACTCACTGATTCACAAAACCCTAAAGAAAGGGAGGAAAATCCTTCTGAAAGACCACTTTGCTCTATATTCTTACTAGCAGCAAGGCAGAACCATTCATGTGATTGAGCTTCTAAAAAAATGTTAACTGTTAATTAAATAGTGTAATTAGCTTTTTTTTTCCCCCTCTGTAGTTTAATAGTTGAAAATCTGCTATTGCTGTGGGTATGCAATGAATACTTTTGACCTCCAGTTTATGGGCTGGCTTGCGATGTTTCTCTTTGTAATTGACTTTTCTTTTTTTTTCTTTTTTTTTTTGTTAAACAGCAAAACCATTTACGAAATTGGTAAAGGAAATGCAACTCCATCGAGATGACTTTGAAATTATAAAAGTAATCGGAAGAGGTGCATTTGGAGAGGTAAGAGATTTTAACTTTCAGTTGTAGTAATAAAACTTTCATTGTTTGTGCATCTGATTTCTTGTTGCAGTTGACCTGGGGACAAAAGGTCCACACAGATGTGCTAAAATTCTTCCAAATGTGGGATAGGTACCTAAGTACTAGATACCTAATGCAAGGTCCCTTTGAATCAGGTTATTCAGTGTCCAGGTGTGCCATTTCTGTGACTGGCTTTCTGACTTCACTGCAGCCAAACAGATGTCTCTTGGATGACTGTATGAGCAGGATGGTCCCACCTAGCAGCTGCACAGCTGAATTTGGGATCCCTTCTCCCACTTGCCATATGTACTGCTCGCTGCTGCTCTAATTTAACACAGAGCTGGGCTGCTTCTATGGTAGGAGCATGGAGGCTGCTCCACCCATCTGCCTGTCTCTGTAGCAATCTGGTAATGCAGAAAGACGCATTTGGCTGCCTCAAAGGCTGCTCCCTGTCATCTTTGAAGATCAAAGGCTGCTGGATCTGTTTTTTGGACAGCAAGTTGAATCATGCTGGGATGATAGGAACGCCTTGTGTTTTGAGGACTCGCCAGTCCCAGGACCCTGGACTGAAGCTTAACTTCTTAATGTATTTGATGAAAGTCTCATCAATCACACAAGGCTGGTAGGGCATGCCAGTGGCAAAAGCATTCACAGACAGCAGGCATAGGATACCCGAGGCTTCTGGAGGACCTCAAAGACAACCTTTTCAGCATTTAAGAACAGGTAACTAAAGTGATTTTCATAGCTGTCAGCAAAAAAGATTATTAACTAGAGAATTTCTAGAAGTAAAAACCCCTTCTGTTTCTTTCAGGAAATTTTTTGAAGTAGTGCCACACTAAAGTGAAATGCAGAGGCTGCCATTAGTGGCTCACTTCAGCCCGTGGCACTCAGCTGCACTTTCTGCTGCTGGAGGCTAAGGAGAAGCTTCCTGATCCCCATGTCCTGTTGTCTTACAGAGAGCAGGACTCTCTGCCATGGCAGGCTTTCCTTCCAAGCATGGTGTGCTCTGGACACCTCAACTCTTCCATGTAGGGTTTGAATGTGGGACATGGGTAGCAGAAGGCAACCAGAAACTCAGCTAGAGAAACACCAGGACTCTACTTGACCTGGGTTCAGAAAACAACGAGGTTTCTATGTGCCTATGAATTTGGTAGTGGGTGAAGTAATGATTTTATATCCACGTGATTTTAAGCTACTTCAGAAACTGCTCTTGAGAAAAGCAGACACCTAAGACAGAAATTAATGTTTCAAGAATATCTCTTCATATGTACCATCATCTAATGATGTAGTTTACATGTAATCATCCTGAACACGGCTGCTGAAGGAAGTGGAGCATTTTAATAAAATGTCCAGATTAGCAATAATGTCTTGCCCTGTAAGACAAAAGTTCACTTTCTAGTGGATGTTGAACTTGATGAGTGCAACATTTGTTACAAAAAAGGAAGTAGTATCTGAGAGTAATGGAAATGCTGCATGAAAATCACTTATTTCATTTGAGTGATTCACTTCAGTATTATTTGAACACAGATTTTAGAGAAAAAAAGTTACTGTAAAAAGTTTGTCAGAAAAAAGCAATAATTGGAAAAATATTGGTTAGTCTAAGGGAGGACTGAGAGCTACAAACTGAGTCCAGAAAATAAGTCTAAGCAGGAAGGTTTATAAGTAGATAAAAGGCCTAAAGAATCAAGACAGTAGTGGGTACCCGTCTCTCTCTCTGTTGGGGTTTTGGTTCAAAGCAGTGGCACAGTTTTGAAGACAATGCCCTCACCTACTGCATGAGGATTTTACTCTCCATGAGCTGGGTTTCTTCTGGAGGAAAGTAACCAGAACCTCCATTCCAGGTGTGCACCAAATGGCCCTTTGGATCCAAGGAGTGCATAAGAATCAATCACTGGGTTTGACTCTCCTCACAGCTTCAAAGCATGTTTGGTCCAGGAAATCAGGCTAGATACAGGCTGAAACAGAATTCCTGAGCTGCATACAGTATAGATGGGAAGGCTCAGCCCAGGATACTTTGATGTTGTTCTGCTCTTGCTGTGCCAAATGACTTGCTATAGTGGCTGTGACCACTGATATCTAAAGAATTTTAGATTAGCATTTTGGCAGTTTGTCTTTTGGCAGGATTAAAAAAGGTTTCTGGATCTTTTCAGAACTAGACTTGTGATTGCTTTGGCTATCAAAAATGGGAACCCTTTATAGTGACTTGCAGATGGAGTCAGTGTTGGGAATGCCTTCCCACAGTATAATATTCAAGGAAGGCTTGTTTTCCATAGTACTTGTTCTGTTCTTTTTCAAAAGATGCTCTTCTCTACTTAAAGAATTGACCAGCTGGAAATCTCAGTACAACAGTAAATGAAGTATTTATATGCATTTCAAGAGACTTCAGTTTATATTTGCTGGGATGACCTTTCTTAGCTTTGGATCAAAGTCTTAAGGTGCATGAAAGATACAAATGCTGAGTGGAAACTTGTGTTAATAGTGTTTGGAGTGCCAGAATCAACAATGTGTTTCATACTCTTTCATTTGGAAAAGCATGGAACTTAACAAAAGGAACTCACACATCCCATCCCCCCCAGTGGAAATGAAATTTCACAGAAGTGAAATGAGAAAGTATCTTAATTCCATCCTTCTGTTGGAGCTGTGCTTGCAGAGTCAGTGGTATCAGTTACCTGTCAGTATCACATCTTGTTCATCTCTTACCTAGAAAAGTTTTAATTTATAGTTGCAGCAGCTTGAAACTTTTGATCAGTTTAAATTATACAGGAATCATTGATTCTAAATTCATTATACTTTAATCCCTCTTGCCACAGAATATTTTGTGCTTTTTGCTTATGAAAGAATCCTTTGACCCATGTATATTCCACACTGCTATAACTGCCAGATTTTATAGGTATTATAAAACAGTAATTATGTAAAGGTTGACATTCCATAATAAGAAAATGAAATGTAGTTTCTTGAAAGGAGCTGGTGGCATCTGACTTGAGAACACTTGAGAAAACTGAATGGAGGAGCTGTGAGTCATGTTTCCATAATACTTTAATACATGCATGGGAATTGTGTTGGAAATTACTTGATGGGCTTTATGTGCTAAAAATCCATTTTAAGAATACCTATAAAATATTTGTTTAAATGTATAAAGAAATTATTCAGAATTAAACTAAACAGATTCCTGTTAGAATTAAGTAATTTAATTTAAATACTGAACAGCTAAACAAGGTAGACTTCAAAAAGGATGAAAATTACATTCCATTCTTCTCAGTTTAGCTTCTTTGGATTTTTTTGGAGAGTGCCAGGGGCTTTATTCTTCTCAAAGAACTTTTGCATAAATCAGTAGCTTTGAAGAAATATAGTTCAAACAAAATAAAAGCATGATATTAGTTATTAGTCAGGATCAGCGGTCAGTTTTTGCCAGAAAAGATATAAGCCAAGGAAGGAAACGTGGTATTTGACCAAAGAGAGGATTGAGAGCACATGTGAGCTTATCCCTCTGAACACAACTGCAAAATCAGTATCTAAGGCAGATTGATATAATCACCAGAACACATCTGTATTGGCACGTCAGTACCTTTTTCTTTCTTCTTTCTCCTTTGCAGAGCTCAGCTTGGCTCTTTACACTTCTTCCAGCAGCATGAGAACAAAACCCAGTGCAAAACCACCTTAATGAAAGTTCTTGTAGCATGGCATGCAAGAGAAAAATGTTTCTTAAATTGTTATTATTATGCTAGGGGAGAAACAGCCTAGCTTAGAGCCTAGAGATTTCCTCTGTAGCCACCTGGACTTCTCCTTTCACATAAAAGAAGCCAGCCACTTTGCAGTCAGGGTGAACTGAATGTCTGAGTATTCCTTGCAGCAGCATGTAGGGACACAGGAAGTCACTGGCTTGAGAACATCATTTATTTTTTTCAGAAATTTCATAGTTAGGAAGAAGAGTTTTATATGTTATTTGAGTGTGTGACAGTTAGAATAGCTTATAATTTGAAATGCTAGAAGGAGGATAAAGTGCTCATGGTTCTTCCTCATCTCTAGGCTGTGTTTGCCTGGGTATATACCCAGCTGGGTGGAGCATTTTCATGAGTGCCCCAGTGTTACTTTTAGTTTTCATTTTCTGGGTCATACAGGCAGGTAACTCATGTACAGAGGGACAACCTCCACAATGAACAAAACTAGAAGCCCCCTGAAACAAATTCAGAAGTAAAATGGTTTTCTGTTATCTTAATTCTGGTTTCTATTAATAAAATGACTGTAGAAATCTGTATTTGTAGACAAGAAAGAGTGTTTTGTGTAGCATGAAGTATTTTGTGAACTACACAGAAAACACACAAACCACGCAAGAGTGAAAATCACTTCTGTAAATTACACAGTAGTGAAGATACAGTCTTTAGGAGATTTAAAGAATATCAGCATAGAATGCAAAACTCTTTCAGATTTTCAACCTTTAGAAAACCACACCAAAACAACAAAGAAACCAAAAAGCAGCTGAGCTGTGGTTTGAAGTTTGCCTGTGCCTGACTATTCCTTTCATCTAGAAACACCAGGGACCGTTAGTTGAAATGATGTCCTGAGGACCTGTGCCTGGTGGGATTGTGCTTACCTGGGAAACTCAGGCCAGCCTGAGAAGTGCTTTCTGTGTGCTTGGTGTTTGGCTGCACATGCCAAAAGAACTGGGAGCATTTGTGCTTACAGCAAGCAGGCTGAGAGGGATAGGAGGAGGACACTGTACATGGGGACTGTGGCTCTAGACACTTGCATGTGCTTCTTTGCAGTTTCATTCTCAGTAATGTGCTCATATGTCTTTAAGGTCACATGTCCTCATTTTGTGTAAAATACCATGTAGGCACACTTCTGTACATCAACACACTCCAGTCAAAGAGCAGTTGTTGAAGGAAGAATGAGTCAAAATGTACCTTGTTTGAGAGCTTGGATTGTATAACGTGGCTGACACCTCCTGGAAATTTGGCAGCGTGGGACTGAAACAATTGTCTTCCTTCCCTTGTTTGTTAGCAAGGATTTCTTGAATGAGCAATGCTTACTGTGGTTCCAGCAGAAGGGTGGAACTGCTTGGTCTTGCTTAGCACAAAAATAACTAAAACTCTTAATGTGCCCCACCTAAGTATTACTGTTCTGGATGGATTAGAAATACCTTCTCATGTAAATGCTGTTGTGCACAGACTTGATCTGTGTGGTGTTTGGTAATAATACGTCACTTCAACTGGGGATGCTTAGTCACAGTCTCAGCTGGGATCAACAGACAGAAAAATGTGTTTCCAGAAGAAAATAATGGCTGAGAGAGCATAAGGCTGATCCCCTGTGTACCACAGGTTCTGATCACTGATGTGGTTTCTAATGAGAGAGATGCTGGCTGAGGTTGCAGTGGGAGTCAGAAGTGAATGTGTAAAACCTAACCTTCCCCTGGTCAGCCGTGCTTGGCAGTGAGAGGCAGAGCTCTTTGTGCCCTTTCCACCTTGTAATCACAGCTGTAGGGTACCGAGTTCAGTGTTTTGATGTACTCCTAGAAATTAACCTGGGGCACAGGAGCCTATGGACTGCAATTAAGGCTGTCTCACCTATTCAGAAGCTTTGGTGGTTGCTGTTAGGTGCCCAGCAGGGACTGTACCTTCCTACATTGTAGATTAACAGAATTCCAAAGTATTGCGCACCACATATGACACTTTTCATTCAACTATTCAAAGAGTCAAAGCATTCAGAATACGATGCAAAAGAAGTATTTAATTAGCTCTGCTTTTCTTTAATATGCTCTTCATGAAAAAAGAAAATTAAATCAAAGCAAGCTATTTTCTGCTGTGGAAATGGATGAAGAAAGAAGCTGCTTTGTTTTGAAAATGCTTCAAAAGAGCTGGTTTCTATCTCAGTCCTCCCCAGCTCCGTGTGTGTTTGTGTGGCAGCACCAAGTAACTATGGAGACAGGCAGGTTGCAAGGAGCCAGAGACACACACAGTTCATTGTGGTGCTGCTGTGAGAGCAGACATTCGTCTGTGCAAACCCCCCCGGTCCTGAGGAACAGCTTAGGTGCTATTTGGGGCCTTTATTCTTCTTCTGCAGAGTCGTTCTGGCTGGGACTTGTAAGGGATTTCTTATTTGCACAACATGAAGATACACACTGCATGCTCAAAAAAACCTGATTTTGCTTTGGAAATCTGCACCATGGCATATGAACTCTATCAAAAGACACTCCGGTTTTTAAATTTATATGTAAAATAGACTTTAAAAAAAGAACTGATAGAGCAGCCCAGACCAGTTTTTCCTCAAAGATGCAGTATTAAAACCATCAACTAATGAGCTCTATATCAAAGATTTTTTCCTATCTGAAAGTGTCAGGAGGATAGAGTAGTTGCTGCAGTGTTTTTGCAGTAGCTGGTGTGCAGGGTATCAATAACATGAGACAGAAATAGTAGAGTAAATGTGGCATAAACAAGCTTTAGCCAAAGGAAATGAATGTAATATTCAATTATATATCTGGTAATAAGACATTATGGGTAAATTGTTTACATCTGAAATGACATTTTGTCTCTTCTCCCAGTTGAAAGGCTTGACTAAAATCTCTCCTCAAATGTCTAAAGCCTTTCCAAGTTCCCATCAAAGGTTAATTCATGGGATTTTACACTGTTTTATCCATGTAATTTTATTGTCTGTTAGACTAAGGAGATCTTTTATCATCCACTTTTATTGATGCCCTTCCTTCCAATTTTATTTTTAGATAGAATCATAGAATGGTTTTGGTTGGAAGGGGTTTTAAAGATCATCTCGTTCCAGCCCCTCTGCCATGGGCCAGGGACACCTTTTACTAGAGCAGGTTGGTCAGAACCCCATCCAGCCTGACCTTGAATAATAACAATAATGTACACTTTATTTTTTCTTTTTTTTTTTTAGCAAGTAAGGCTTTTTTCTATTCCCATGCTAGAATGAGAGGCTCTAAATTTCTTGATCACCTCAATTGTCCTCTTTCACACCTGCTCCAGATGAAGTTTCTTTTTCTGAGGTGTGGCTGTGTGTGGTTTCCTGAGTTTGTATTGTAAGGCAGTAATGTTTAGCTATCCCCAGTGGTGTGTGTCTGCTTGTGAATTCCAGATTCAGTTTGCCTTTTTTCTTAACTACCTGCTATTATGAGCTGTTTGCACAAGTATTATCACCTCTGTCTGTGTTCCTCTTCTTTTCAGCTGAGAACATTTTGCAGTTTCACTTTATCCCTGTAAGTCCAGTCCTTAAAGATAAGTTAAGTTCAAGGTGCCATGGGCATGAATAGTGTCCTAGTGAGTTTTCTTGTCTTCGCAGAAATTAATGCCTGCATGATTTTTAAGAAATACTTGTTAGTTGTCTTAATTGTTTTCTGGAAAGCCAGTCTTATATTTAAATGATTTCTGCACTTTATTGCACCATACTTAACCATTTACATAAAATAAAACTTGTAACTTGATGCTGCTTACTGATGTTGATCGTGTCACTCAGAGGGCACAGTGCAGTCCTGGGAAGTTCTGTCTTGTCTGTAGAGGATGATTTGGCTCAGATTTGCACCCTGTAGATTTCACTGGAACACTGGGAAAGGTGGAACTTGGTTTGGGATGACTTTGCACAGTGCAGCCCTAAATGTCAGTATTGAGTGGGTTTTGAAGATCAAAACATAGCAAAATACTCCTATAAAACAATTCAAGAAGCAAAATAAACTAACTCTTGCTGAAGTCTAGAAAGCTACTTTAGCTATATTGGTTCTTTATTTTATTTTATTGCACTACAAGTGCAAGAGAGCTTTGAGACACAGAATATGGCAAGGAAATGGATGGCAGAAGCAATACAAGTGTGATGGGGTATTTTACCTTGTAGTTACCATAGATGGATCTCAGCTATGTTTTAGCCCCACTTGTCATACTTTTTTTTAAAACATAAATATGTTGAAAGTTGGTTGAAGTGAAGGCACTAGGATTCATTAGGCTTTCTGAAATCCTTGAGGAAACATACTCGAGCTTTATTGCAGTTCTCCTGTTGCCTCAGTCCTGAGCATGAGGAGTCATGGTGATGCTAATCAAATCAGATGGAAGGGGGGTTGCAGTGCTGGGGGAACCCTTGCACCTGCAATTTTTTCTTGTCACATTTTTAGACTTAATAAAACAGAATCATCTAAATATCTACCAGACTACCTTGTGATTGTTGAGCATTGGGAATAAGTTTTAATTTCCTTAGTTTGACACAGGTATTAAAGATGGTAGTTCTGGGCCAGAGGTGTGTGGATTGGTTAGCCCATGTCCCAATTCTTTGGCCAGGTAGAGAGATGTAGGAAAAAAACCCAAGAACAGAGCAAAGCTGAATTCTCACAGTTTCCAGTGGCTGAGGGTTCATTGAGTCCCCAGCCCACCCCTCTAAGTCAGGGATCAGTGGTCACTGGGACCCACACTGCAGTGTGTGTTACTCAGGTATTAAGCTTGTCTGTATTTAATACATTCTGAATACTGAAGTGGCCACAGCAGCCTGTGGCTGAGTTCCATAACTTTTTTCTGACAATAATACTTCCTTAATCTTCTTTTTTTTTTAATTTGATGCTTTTCAATGTCTGTGTTATGAGAAATGGCAAATTATTGTTATCTGTTCATGTTCTCCTTGACATTCATGGTTTCCTGTGTCTGTCATAGCTGTTGCCTCTTCCAGGCCTGGAATATTTTAGGTTATTCAATCTTCTTGAGAAGCTGTTTTATCATACCTCTGCTTGTACATTTTTTCCTTTCATTATTCTTAGCATACTTCTTTTTTTTAAAACTTCTAATACAGTGTAAATTGCATTAGGCTTAAAAATGGAGAGTGAAAACCAATATTAAATCCTAGTCTGTGCATAACATGAGCACTTGTTCAGCCACTTTTAAACTCTGAAGATAGAAACAATGCTTTTGTTTTTAAAGCAGACATTTGTAGCAGTGTACAAATCTATGTCCTTTGGAATATGTCTGAACACCACCTGAATGGTTTTCCCTTGCCTTAGTAGATGTGGTGGATTGGTATGTAGGATAAAAACCATCATATTTAAAACCAGACATCTTGCATGCTTTGCACAACTGCAGTATAAGAGGCCTCTGTTTGATCTCACAAAGTGGTCAGTGTGGTTATTGTAACTGAATTTGAGGTATGCCAGAGAAGGAAGAATTAATATAAAAGGAAGAAAAAACAACTCTACTGCAATGTCTCAGAAGGAGACAAAGCATTATTATGACAAAAGTAAACTTAGAAATGCTGCCACCTGATGAGGAAAGTAAAAGAAAGGCAGCTCAAGGAAATGCTGAGGTATTTTATGGAAGAAAGGATCTTTTCCAATATTGTAACAGTATTCTTCCATATAATAGCACTGACTTTATCAGGGCATAATTTTATTTGTGCTTCCCTGTTTCATTACAGATATCAGTGAAGTTTGGGTTATGCTTTTCTGTTTGTTTTCTTTAAAAAAAAATCCTAATTATTTGAATTGGTTGAGGAGTCAGGTCTAGTCAGGCAAAAATTCTGTCAATATAAATATTGACATTACAGTCCCAAAATACTGGGACTGTAATGTAATGTGAGATATCTTCAGCAGTCCTAAGATTTCTTTCCAGCGATAAAATTAATGGGGAATTACCTAATTTGCTGTGTGGTTCAATGAATTTTTCTGCTGAGATGAAAAGCTGTCCCACTGTCACCCTTATAACTAAAGCAGCAGTGTGTTTGCTGGTGCCATAACTTGATAACCACTTAATGTGAAAAGATGAGTCAGCTTTCTTTTTATGAACTATACTTTCTCTTCCACAGAAGACAATTATCTTCCTCCAGAAAGTTTAAATTGGCCTTTTTAAAGCAGTCTTTTCAGTTGAAAATAAATAGCACTAATATAGTTAGTGACTGGGGAATTGCTAAATAAGTCCTAGAGATTTGGCATCCTTTCTTCTTTTCCTTTCTTCTTTTTCCAGGCCTGTTTAATTTGCCACTTTGTTCTAACATTTACACAGCTCCTCAGCTGTGCCTGCTCTCCATGATGCCAGGCTTCCATCGCTCCTCAGCACTTGAGCACACTCCAAACTTGTGATATCCTGCAATGCTTTTGGACAGTGATGGTCTTAGATAAAGTGCAGTAGATGCCTGCCTGGGTTTCTGATTTGTGCACTGTGTTTCTACTGAAATGGCTGGGCAGTTCTAGTGTTGTGGTGTTATGAAATTTGAATGTTGCTACACCGGGGCACACAGAGCTTTGCTTGCAAATTGCATCTGCTGCAGAGCGTTGGTTCATTCCTCTGCAGCAGGTAACCTCTCCTCTGCAGCAGGTAACCTTGGTGCTGCTCTGTCCCTGTCCCTGCACTGGAGGTGTGGGCATTTCCTGAGTCACCACGTTCTCTCTGGAACAGTTTAAAAAGTGTAGTGGGTAATGTCAGCATCTTGCAGTTTCTCAAAGCTTTTAATGCGCTGTTTGACTTAGAGTGTGCCTTCAGCTGGATCAGGGTAATGACCCAATTAAGTGTATGGAGAGAGGTTTTTACAGTGACTTTTAACTGTGATGAAAAGAGGAGCAAGGCTGTTTACATTTAAGGCCATTACAGAAGGTCAGTTGAACAGTTTCATATGTGCCAAGGAACCTCGTGTGTTTGGTTTGAGACTTTCTTGTCTTGCTCATCCTTCCCCCGCAGCGTGAGCAGTTTCTGTGGGAGGTGTTCGTAGGCCAGGAGACACTGGGATTGTTATGTAGCTCTGGATATTCTGCTTCACTTAGAGAAGCTGCTTCTTAGTGTTGTGCCTTTCCCAGCTGTGTCCAGGGCCAGATTCCCGTGGCTTTCCTGCAGTGGGTATGTTTTTTTCAGAGCTATGTGTCTGTCGCATGGCTGTGCAGGTGGGTACAAGGTGCTGTCACTATGTGACCTGGTGAGTGGAGCTTCACTCTTTGATGGGTGGAGGGCTGAGCTATGTACCTGCAGGCTGAGATGTCTGTGTAAATGTGAATTCCCTGTTCTTGTGTTACTGGCAAAGCAGTATTTCCCTGCCCCTCACTTGGAACTTCTTTACTGGTAAGGTACAGCGTGACACTACATTTTCCTCTTCCCTCCTCAAGACTTAAGATTTTTTATAATGTTGGTGTGCTTGATGCACTATTCCAGCCTTTTTCTATAGTCAGCAGCTTCTTAAAGCTGCTGTAGCTGAATCCTTTCTAGATAAGAGTTTTTAAACAACAGAAGAGGCGAGGTGATGTCATTCCTTTTCGCATGGCTATTCAGAGCTGTGTTGGAAGCAGTGAAAACTGGTTTTCTGCTTCTGAAATAGAGATGAGCTGAGAAGCGGTAGAAATAGCAGTAGAAATATTCAAACAGTCCATGTATAGTCCTGTGAAAATGTTGCTGTGTTAGTATGGTGCCTGTTTTTCTTTTGCCAACTGGAAGAACTTTGTGGAAATTACGGCATTACCACAAGAAGAATTAGTTTTGGTCTTTGAGAATACGTTGACTTTGGTCAATGATGGTACATTTTCTTGGTCAAAATAAAGTCTTTGCATTCCTAAGTCTTGAAGTTATTGTATTCTTGTTTTTTCTTCCATTTACAGCTGTGTGCAGAGCTACTGTTCATAATAGATCAGTGTAAGCAAGTCTAATACACAGCATGCATGGTAAAAGGCTGTAAGCAAAATGGTGAATAAATAAATGAATATTTTTTTCTTTTAAAATATCTGCATAAGGTACACAAAAGCATGCTAATTTGCAAATATCTTTCAAGTTTCTGAGACCTGAAATGTGAAAACAAATTAGTCAAATGTAGTGTATTTCTATTGACAGCAGCCTTTCTTGTTTTCTCAGGCTGCCCTTTTAAATGTTGCCCCACTGGCTGCAGGCATGACTACAAGCCCCACTTGTTCTTGGGAAACAATGCAGCTTTACTGCACATCTTCATATGAAAAGCTTCATGCTCCTCCTGTATCATCCCCCATGTACTTCATCATGAGCTCTTGACCACACAGGGTGCATCAAGCACATAGTAGTAATGTTGGAGGAATACAGAAGGAGCAAAGACTCAGACTGCAGTTCATCAATGTGTCACTTGATCACTGATGACTCCTTAGTAACTTATTTTATGGATTTCTGAAATTAAACTGTTTGAAAACTGTATTTCTCTGACCATGCTTTTGTGTGAGTATTGATCTCTTTAAATATTGTATTTTTCTGACCATGCTCCTGTTAAAGATATCTTAATTTTTCAGGTTGCAGTTGTTAAAATGAAGTGTACAGAGCGCATTTATGCAATGAAAATTCTAAATAAATGGGAAATGCTTAAAAGGGCAGAGGTAAGTAATACGGTTTTTTAACACAGAGAATTTTTAAAATGACATTAGAAAGATTACACTGAAGCTCTTCCAGATTAGGAAGAATTATTTCATGAGCATAGGAGCTTCGTTCTTTTCTCTTTTTTTTTTCCCTTAAGCTGTTTTAATGCAATCAAGTCTGACAGTCCCTTCTAGGCATCTGTTGTTCTCAGCATTACTGTGTATTCATTTACCAGACAGTCTGCCCTAGTTCTTACCCTGAATTTATTGGCCAGATTTTTGTTTACAGTAAAGGCAAGTTAAAGACTACATGAAAGCTTAGATTGGTGCTACTATGACATTCACAGCTGTATACAAAAATGTTATGAAAAAGGTCTTTCTTCTGTTCCATTCAGAAAGCATCCATTAAGGAGCTTTGCATCCTACAGTTTGTAACAGGATTTATATAGCTAGTAAAACTATAGCTAAATATTTTGGAATCAGATTCAGACTGTAAAACAAAACGTGTTAAGAAGGTAAATCTGTTTAAGAAGGGTTTTTTTGGTGAAAGGAGGTGCACACTGTCACAACAAATTCTGTAAATCTAAAGGCAAATGGGTACTTCACACATTAGGAAAATACTAAGAATACACAGTGGAAAGCAGCTTTCTCATCTAGGTATTTCTAGGACACATACTCCTCCATGGTAGAGGAAAACCTTATGGCACATACATAATATTATGTAAGTTTGCAGATAAATGAGCAATAGATTTGAAGAGAAAAGACATGTATTGCATCAGGACTTGCAGCAGTTCGGTTAAGGGGCAAGCAACAGCAGCTTTGCTGAGGTCTGAGCTAGCTGACCCTTCCCTGTCCCATTCTTCTGTCCCCTTCCTGACACCTCCTCCCCCCAGCCTGCCCTATCTATTCCCTCCCTTCCTTTCAGTGAGTCAGTGCCAGGCCTTTTCCTGTGACAAAGTCTCCTCCCTCTTGTTAAGCCCCTCTTCAGCACTGCCTTTGCCTGATTTAGTCACAGTCTGTCCGTCCATCCATCCATGCACTTCTTTAGAGGCAGCAGCAGCCGCTGCCACCCGGCTCTCCTTTGAGCTGTCAGGAGATTTCACACCCTGGGCTGTGCTGCATCAGCGGTTCTGCATTAAGCCTTTCCCTGTAGGAGGGAAATTTGGTTCCCTTTCTATGCAGATTTCAGCTGTGCTGATTGATTGGTCAGTATAGAATTATTTTAAGCACAAATATTTGCAGGGGTCTCCCAAGCTCAAATGGGAATACAGCTATGCTGCCTTACTTCAGTCATTTTTAAAGTGATTTCATTATGTGGCCTAAGTAGATGCAGCTTTTGCATGTAGAGAAGACAGCTGTTTACAAATTGTGTTCTAATCATGCAACTAACTCATCCTCTCAGGCAGACATGAAAGATGTATACTAAGCAATAGTTTTCCCAACTTAAAAAAAGTAACAGTCAAAAAAAAAATTTCTCTCTTCTGATTTTCCCCATCTACAAAGGACAATAAAGGAACTGTCTTTTCTGCAGGACCACTTTGTCTTTTCCTGATGAGTTGGCTTGCTTGATTTGGCATTTCTGGATAAGCAGGACGTTAACAACCTGCATATCAAGTTCATGCAACATCTGGGTGTTAAAAATTTCCCAAATGTGGTAAAACCTGTTAGTTTTTAAAATGAAGCCTGCAAGAATACAGTAGCTTCTTAAATGGAGAGTTCCACTGAAAAAGCAGACTTCTAGTATTTTATTAACCCACCTCACCTATTATTATATAAAAATATTATTGTTATTATCACGAGTGGGTTAAAAAGCATGTTGTTATGCTGGTTTATGTTTGTTGTGCATGACATAAAACATGGCAAGAAATTAGCAAAATACTGCTTATTCATGTACTTGCTGCAAGAAAAAAAACCCTTATGGTTGGAAGCCACTCAAATAAAAGAAAGGTTAGTGAATATCACCTGACATCCATAAATGGGTTGGAAGCAAAAATAGGCATGCCATTTATGTTGATAAGGACTATTTGTATTCGTTGTTCTCACAGCAAAATACACAGTCATTAGTGTATTACTGTTGACAGTTCCAAATAAGTCCTGACTGGCTGATTAGGTAGCCTGTCATGCTTTTTCAAGTCACGTCTCAAGGCCTTTTAAGCTAGTGTAAGCAGAGGAGGAGAATTTTGTGCTCTGAATTCATGATGCAGTGTTCAGCAGCATTTCTGGGTTTTCAGTGTTCATAACATTCCCTCGCTATTTGAGGTTGCACAGTGAACTGGATCAAGGGACTGATGTCTTCAAAAATAAACAAACTAGTTCTCAGTGTTGGCAGCCTCCTCACATCGTGGTGCCAGGAGAGCTGAGAAGTGCAATGCTCTGGTGCTGTGGGAAGGGGATAGGATTACTTGGAGCTGCTGTGGCTGCCAGCCTTTTTTGCAGAGCGCTACTTTGTCCTTGCATTCATAAACCGTTAAACCACTCAGCTGCCATTTAATTACAATTTACTTCTCTTTGCACCAGTGATTACTAATTTACAATGTGACCACAGCCTGGTCTTCAGTAAAATTGTACATTTAACTTTGCTTCCTTTGAGGGGAAATACATTTGTAAGGTGCAGTCAGTATATGGTAAGGCTTGGGCTTCCCAGGCACATTTCCATAGTACATTTTCTAATACATTTGAAGAAGTGGCAATGACCAAAAAAAAAAATCAGTTCTTTTCTAGAGCCCAAACACTTCAGTCTGTAGCTGTCAAATATCCTGATAATGCCTCTCTGGATTGAGAGTAGTAGAAGAATCCCAAGGTCTGTTTCATGATAGTTTTGATCCAATAAAAACATTAATATATTTTTATTGGGGAGAACTCTCTTGAAGTTTATGAAAGTTAGTTTTATGTAAAGATGCTGAGAAAACCTGTTACACAGAACTTGCTTCTATGAAGTGTTGCAGTGTGCTGTTTGAAGTTGAGGAAGGATTATTGAAAATGAAAATGTATTATACTGGACAAAGATAACACAGTAATAGTAAAATCTGCTTATTTCCCATAGTGTGCTAGCAGTGTCTGCAACTGGGACTGTGATGTAATAAAAGTATACATGTAACTGTTTTCATAAAGGTCTTTATCAGAAGAATCAGACTTACTTTCCTAGAGCCATTATCTTTCTGCTGCAGTTGGTAGTGACAAGTTATTATTTTCTAACTTTTAAAAATATTTTGTAAAACAAAGATTTAGCTTTGATTTGAATTGGCTTGTGGGCTTTTTGGTGTTGTGGGGTGTTGTGTGTTGGTGTGGAGTTTTTTTTGGGATTTGGTGGGGCGGAAGGGAGGTTGGTGGGTTTTTTTCATTTGATTTGGGGTTGTTTGGTTTTGTTTTTTAAAGTTGCAGTCAGGATTAGAGCGACTGAATGCCTGACTAAAACCTGCAGAGATTCCCTGGCATGTCACTTGTGTAGACTGCATCCAAATGAATAGAGACCTCTGTTCAGTAATTTGAAATAATCCCATAAAACATCCATGTATATTCATCCTGTGAAAACTACTTGTTGATGTTGACAATGGCTTCTCTCCCCCTCTCGTCCTTTAGACAGCTTGCTTCCGAGAGGAGAGAAATGTCTTGGTGAATGGAGATTGTCAGTGGATTACTACATTGCACTATGCCTTTCAAGATGAGAACTATTTGGTATGTTTGATTCATCAGTAAATAAAAGCTCTGGGTTGTGAAAGAACTTTGTTTTTGGTATATTTAAAAAATATTAGTGCATTAAATCCGTCCACCTCATGCCTCACAGCAGTGTTTCAACGTTCTTGTTTTCTCCTTGAAGCAAAACTTCAAAGGGACTGTCTGTAACTCCAGGAAAGTGAGAAAGTTGTGTAGAACTGTGGTATATAGAAATTTAATTAAGCATCTTAAATTAACTAATCTCGCCTTGCATAAAAAAATACCATGTTCAAATTTAGTATTTTGGATAAGGTTGCATTTAACTAATCTGAGATATGTTAACTCTGTGAAAGTAAGAAATATTTTATTTTAAATAAATAATGTTTTTTAAAGCAAGATTTTGGTTTAAATTGGCAAAATCAATTTAAAAGTTTGGTATTTTATTGTCCTTAGGGGAAAAATTGCCTATTTCTTAAAAGTATTTCTATAAAATATGTTTTTAAATCAGCAGATTGGTCTCTCGGTAATTTGAGGGACTTTAGCAAACATTTATAAAGAAAATCTGTACTCTTATGACATTTCTTTATGATTGGTTACTAGAACTGTGATATACAAGCCTGTTCACTTTAGTCACAGAATACACCAGAGTACTGATTAGGAGCAAAGTCAGTAAAGCCCCAATATACTTAACCATACAGCTTCCCCATGGCTACTTCAGGCTGGGTTTACAAACCTGCTGTTTCTGTAACATCTGACATAGCTTTAGTGTGAAAGTTTTCACTTTCTTAACACTTTAGTAGCATGGTAGCAAGTCATGAATATAAATAAGAAAAATGTATTTAATAAAAGACTGCCAAATAGTTCAGGAACTAAGCAGCAGTTAGTAAATACTCAAACATTCCACAGATGCTGAGACAAAACACATTACTTTGTCATGGTTGGAGTATTTTTAGAATACCAAGCACATAGTAGGAAAATAAGCAGTCACATCTTAGGCCCTCATTTACAAGCTATTTCCATTGAATGGTTTGTGATAGGTCCAGATTTTCAGTCTCTGGCAGTTTAGTTGTCTCCAGCACTACCTCATGATTTCAGATCAGCTTGGAGTTTCAAATTCCCACAGAGGCAACCTTCAGACTTGCATAAATAGCATCCTGGTTTGTATTTCCAAGTAGCTTGTAAGAATGGAGCTACCTAAGGAAAAATTGTTAGCTGTGTGAGATAACAAGCAATAGCAAAGACAGCACAGAGGGGGAACCATTTCCCAAAGTTCCCAAAGGTGTTTAGATATTGAAGTTTCACTTGACAGCAGAATGTAGACATCTAATTTAAAATCCAGTATCTAAGAAGGCAACATTTCTGCCTAGCAGCCAAAGTCAGCAGATTCCCAGCTTGCCTGAGGTCTGCTGCTGCATGTGCTGAGGTGCTGTCTTCCAATTTGGTCTGTTACTCAGAAACCATCTCCTGTAAGTGTCTGGTGCTCACAGATGGAGTGGATCCACATCTCAGTCACTGCTGTAAATGATGCATGAGGAAAAGGTGAAACACATCAAGAAATCAATTCATCCAAAAAGCTGGACAGAAGGTTCTCTTCCAGACCATCTAGTACTTGTCCAGGGGCTGAGAGATCTCTTTGGAGCTTGAAGAAGTTTATAGCTACATTTTCCTCATCCTGGAGAGTGCTGCCTTGTTACAGAGCCTGGGCAGATTTAGTTTATTTTTTAGCTGTGCTGTTCACCCATGGTCTTTGCAGAATGGAATACAAAGCTGAGAACAAAATAAGAACAGACAACAGAGCTTGGTTTTCCACCCTGATCCTCTGCAAAAGAAATTTCTAGGTTCCAGTATTTTCTCCCAGTGATGTTTGTGTATTATATCTAGTGATTCTTAAATGCAAAACCACATAAGCTAACCCTGAGCAGAGGGAGAGCCTTGTGTCTTCTCCCACCTAGTGCTCTGCTTCCTCTGGCTGCGTGATAAAGGGTTCAGAACAAGAAAATAAAAAGTAAGATACTAATATAGAAAAGTAGTATCTGTCTTTGGAGAGTCTAAAAGTACTTAGTTTTATTCTCTGCCTTTAGTATGAACAGAGCATTTGATAATGCAGAACTTATATTTAAGCAAGAAATACAAAATTCTATGAAATATATATGTTCTGGAATTAATTTTCTGGTTCTGCTCTTGTAGTTTTAAAACCTTTCAAGTAAATGCACCATGCATTACTGTTTTCTAAACAGCCAGTTCTTAAATTACATTACATGGAAATGCTGCATAAGTTTTTCTGGTTCTTAAAAACTTTTCATAAGAGACAGCCTATGTCAAGATGGGTTAAATCAGCCTTTGGTGATTTAGCTGAAGCAGATATGATGTAAGTGAAACATAGTCCATGAATATTGAAAACTTGCATGGAACTTGAAGTTCTCCATCTCTTCCAGATTCAGATCTCTTAATTTTCTTACCCAGTCTCATTCATGAAAAAGGGCATATGTGCATTTCCCTGCTGTCAGCCTCTCAAAGGCTTCTGGGTACTCATGAGAGTATTTTGATTTTTTCCTTTGACTCCTAAGTACTCTCACCATTCAATGTAGTCACTTTCCTGGCAGAAATGCACTACTGCGAGATTTCAGCATCAGAATAGCTTTTATTTTAACCCCATAAGAAGGGTGAAGCACCTCTGGCAAGCAGATAATTTTGAATTGAAAAATTAATAAAGTTCTGTTTACTCAAAGACGAGATATCACCATGTTTCTGTGATCCAAGTGTCTTCCTTCATGGGTCACCTGAGTTCTTGCTGAGTTATAAATGCTTTGGGAGCTGACAGAAGTGCATTACCTTGTCTCTGACAGGGAGGATATTTCACTTCCCGCAGAAGGTTCTATAAAACCTCTTTGCCTTGAATTGGAGAGAAAATACTTCAAGATAATATCTCTTTTAGAAGACTGATGGCTTCTGTCTGTAGCATTTTGTTTTCAAACATAAATATTGCTTGTGTACAGTGTTCAGTACATGTTTAAAGTTCCTTGAAGCAATACCCACAGATTGATTTCAGCATAAATGATGCAATTTGCTTATCAGATTAAGTGGTGATTTGAATAAAATAGAGAAAAATACCAAAACTTGTGGTTCTTGGAGTTGCTCTTTTAATGTAAAAGATTGTGAGGAAATTGCTAGAGTTGCACTTCATGTTCTTTGCATTTCTGTCTTCTTTGATTAGTTTCCTTCATGGAAGATGTATCTGTGGCAGGGACAGTGGATTCTAGGTTGCTTTACTTTGAGGAGAAAAATTAGATGATGGCTTTGAAAACTTAATTCCAGAGTAAGCAAAGTTAGTCTTAAAACCACATATCAAATCATCTTGGGAAACAAAGAACAAAATGGCTCAAGACTGGTAGTACTAGATGAAGTCATTATACTTGAAGTAATGGTCTGGATTTAGGTGGATATTGCTAAGACATACCTCAAACATAATCCTTTTTTGTGGTATGAGAAACAAGTAGCATGTCTGAGTCCTTTTCTTTCATGTCACCCTATCAGTATTGGTCCTTTCCCTGGACAGGATGGTGCCTGATTGGCCTAGGAGGCTGTTTACTTTTTCAAAGAACACTGATGTTTTCCTTTTAAATTTCCCACTAGTGCCTCTGGCTTGACAGTGCTTTTAGCTTGTTATGGGCATCCATGGATAGTGTAGTAATGTGTGGTGCCATCAGACTCCTGCCAGCTGTGTTATACATCCATGATGTGGAATGTGCCAAGATGAGTATTTGAAGATGTTGATAAGTGCCACTTCAGGAAGAACAAGTAGTATTTAAATGGTACCATAACTAAAAAAGTAATAAAATGTATATTTTAGACTAAGCTGCATCAAATATTGATTTTAACTATACTTTTTTTTTTCTTTCATCATCTTCTGGAAATTTTCAGTTTAAGAGTTGATGACATGCATCAGTTTTGGTGATATTAGAAAATTTTCTTTATTATACTAGTTAAGACAGAAATAAACTCACCCTGATTTACTTCTTTGTTGTCACATTTTGTTCAGGTTTTTTTAAATCATAGGAACTAAATGCTGATGTGCCTTTCTTTCTGTGATTAATAAAGGAATATGATACCTTTTTATACTAAGTAAATAAAAATAAAACAGAAGACCACCAATTTTGACTGCTTTCCATAGGCACAGAAAAAAATAGTGAAAGGGTTTTTTCAGGGGTTAACTGATGAACTTTAATTTTTTTTTTTCTTGCCATCTGTCTCTCAGTACTTGATTGCTTTATTTCTCTATTTTCAGTATCTAGTGATGGACTACTATGTTGGTGGTGACTTGCTGACACTTCTCAGTAAGTTTGAAGACAAGCTTCCTGAAGATATGGCTAGGTTCTACATTGGTGAAATGGTGCTTGCTATACATTCCATACACGAGCTGCATTATGTGCACAGGTAAAATACCTTCTCATGTGGCAAAAAATACAAATACAGTTATTTGAAGTTAATCCCAAGTTTACTGCTATGTATACAAACGCACACAGTAGCCAAAACCAAACTATAGACACAGGTTTACTTTATGCTGTATAATAGCTGTATAAGCTACTTTATTTTAAATATCAAATTTTGATGGATTGGTGTCAGAAGCAGTGACATTTATCTGACTAACCTTTTAAGGTCTGTTCTATTTTTAATCAGGGCTCTTGACTTACTCTCAATTCACTTAATAAATATTTATCTGCCTTTGTCCAAGCAACCTGGAAGTTTGAAGCAGTTTGAAATGGTTTTAACTTTCTACAGATGTTTAGACATTCTGCAAAATTTATGCACAGTAAGCCCATGGTAACATCAGTGCATCTACTTACCTGAGATCATCCTCAAACAGATTTTCTGATCAGTGGGCATGTGCTGGTCTAATTGTTTTTGCACACAAGATGTGTATTCTGAATCAGTGGCTGCCATCAAATAAACTTAGGTTGTGGTTGGTAGTAGCTGTACAGTTAAAGTTCAAAAAGCATAGGGAATTCTCAGCTATAATGCTTTGAGCTCTGCTGTTTGCACTTTGATTGCTATTTGAAATATTGACAAGATATTTAAACTCTCTAAAACTCCTGTGAGTAAATGTGGACAATATTTGGGGATTTAAAAATGTTACAGACTCAGAGAAGTTCACCCGAGGCACCATTGCACCAATTTCCAAGGAAGGTGGCCTGACTTACTGAGCAGCTACATCTTTTCACAGGGCTGAATGAAGGTCTGTTGTGGCAATAGGAGAGTGTGGCTCTGTGACCAAAACACGTGCTTTGAACAGGACGTGTGCCAATGCCCAAGAAATCACTGCTTGGCAGCTGGAATGGATGAGGAGGATTGCTCTGGAGAGGGTTTCAAGGACCCTTTAAGGGCTTATAAGACCTGTTAGCTGCAGATAGGAGACAGTGGAGCTCAGAGAGGAGGCATTGAGCCTTTCTGAGCAGCAGTTCTGGTCCCTGAGGCAAATGAGAGCTGCGTGCCAAGCACAGATTGGCTCATGCTGCAAGTGCCACAGTCAGCAACGTTCTTTAAAAAACAAACAAATTAGTGTATAGTTGTGTATTAATTTTTATAGTCCACTGCAACTACTGAGCTTGACTTGTGGTTGTGGAAGGTTGACAATATCTGGAACTGAAATGTATGGAATAAGTTTAACAATACAGAATTACTAATTATTTTTTGGGGAGGCATGGTGACATAGTCCAATTTTCTCAGCACATATTTTTTGTGTCTTATGACAAGTAAATACGCATTTAACATTTAAATTTATGTAGACAGGCATAGATTAGCATTTATTATTTTGTATTAATACTGCTAATGAGCAGCAGTATTAGTGACATTTCAGTAATTAATTTCAGAGCATTAGCCTTTAGTTAAAAAAGGTTAATTCAAGTTTGTGTTGGAAAAATGTATCAATTGGCAGGCTTTTTACAAATATGAAGACCCTTTGTTAAATCACGTTTTTTCTCACAAATGTCAAGTGTGAAACTGGAATTCAGCACCTTAAAAATCAGCCATTGTCAGCTTCCACATCTATGTAGCAAGGTGTATTATGTAGCAAGGTGTATTAGAGCACCTTATTTTTATTTACTCCTAGTAATTCTGGTCTCCTTCTCAAAGATTAAACTGAAGGTGTTGTAGAGTTTTTAAGTTTTTCAACACATGTAGTAGCATTTGAAACTTCACATTTCAAAACAAGTGCAGATTTTATGGTGCAACAAAACTAGTGGGTTTAAGGTTGGTCAGGGGGAGAGAGTCATAAATAGTACCAAAAAGAGTTTACATCACTGGGTAAAATTCTATGTTATTTTGATGCAAGATTAATCTCTACAAGCACAGCTAATACTGTGTGTTTAAATCCTTTCACTTTTGTCTGTTATAACAGGGACATAAAGCCTGATAATGTTCTTTTGGACATGAATGGCCACATACGACTGGCAGACTTTGGGTCCTGTCTGAAAATGAGTGAAGATGGCACAGTATGTATGAAGCTACATTTATTTGGGTTGCTGATAGTGGGACCTTCTGAGTGAGTTAGTTGCTGGTTTTAAAGAGATTAGACATCATCAGTGTTCATCGGGGTGTGATAGATTGTGAACTTTCTGACACGCTATAAATTGAGGGTGCAGTATAACTCAACATACTTAAATGCATTTTTGAAATCTTCCATCTCCTTATTTTACAGACTGCTAACTTTTTAAGTTATCCTTTGCTATATTTTTCTGGTTTTCACTTTTTCTTCTAATGACCATTTGAGTCCAGGGAAGTAGGGTGAGTCACCATCCCTCTAGGTATCAAAAAGATGTGTTGATGTGGTACTTGGGCACATGATTTAGGTGGACTTGTCAGTGCTCAGTTAACAGCTGGACATAATGATCTAAAAAGTCTTTTCCAGCCTAAATGATTGTCTTGATTCTACAATTAATAAGCAGTTTGTTTTATATGCCTTTGACAAATGGAACAGCAACATGATGGTAATTGGCCATCTTGTGCAGCAGATTGGATTTACCTCTAAAAGCTGAATTGCTTGTGACAGGTTTTGTTTGTTTTGCCTCATTTAGGGTATTTCCAGGGGTGCCAGTCCTGCCAAAGTATGGCATGCACCATCGTTCACTGGTTTTGGCACAAACTCACATCTTGTTGATGTTCTTTAGTCATAAAACGCCTGTCAAAGCTTTACCATAAAAAATGTAAAATGAAAGAGCCATTAGAATTGAGAACATATTCCTAGAGAGTAGTCTGTCCTGATGGTCAGGGCTTCCCTATTACTTGTGCACAGAGTAAATCTCCACCTTATTCCTGTAGTATATCCAGTTGCACATTAGCAATAAACATTTGACTGATTTCTGACATAATAAAACTTACCCAGGAAATTTGGTCTATGATCTTCAAATGAAACTGTAAAATTCGGGGGTAGAACCTGATCTCCCTACTTACTCAACTTCTGGGCAGCAAATTGCAGTTTTAAAATATAAACAGACACAAAGGAAAAGTATATTTTGTCTTTCTGTTTTCACAGTATCTGTGATTATTTTGGGTTTCTCCTGTGTTCAGAATAAAACATATCAACTGATTTTATGTAGCAGTAGAATGGAAATTAATCTTTGCAGTCTTTGTTACTTTCTTAATATTTCCTTTGTTATGTTGCTATGAATCTCTTCCTTCTCCAGAACTATGTTGTGGTGTCTCTGTCAGAAATATTAGTGTTTGAGTAAAACAGTTGCTGAGAGAAGCTGGAAACTTATGAGAATTATGTTTGCCTTATTTTTAAGGTACAGTCATCAGTAGCAGTGGGTACTCCTGACTACATCTCTCCTGAGATACTGCAAGCAATGGAAGATGGAATGGGGAAATATGGGCCTGAGTGTGACTGGTGGTCACTGGGTGTCTGCATGTATGAAATGCTCTATGGTGAAACACCCTTCTATGCAGAGTCACTAGTGGAAACCTATGGGAAGATTATGAATCATGAAGTAAGAGCTGTATTAAATCTCCTGAGTTTGTGTTTACAGAGAAACTTAGCACTTGAGGATATTGAAGTGATGGCAGTTGTTTGCTTTTGCACAGTGTTTTAGATTGATGTTGTGGAGGTTTGTTGGTTCAGGTTTTAGGAAGCTTGCTTCTCTGAACTGCAGAAATTTAATTCTTCAACAAATTGAAACTTTTCTCTAAATGCTGATTTTCTTGTTGGAAAATCTAAGTCATAACAAAATCAAAATTAAAATCTACTCCAATTTCTTCAGTCTAGAGTAATTTCACTTGTTAGTGGTAATTACAATTTTTAGATCTTATGTTTATTTTAATAGAAATATTTTCTAAATGTAGATTATATTTTGGTAAGAAAAACAGATATTTAACCTATATATTAGAAAAATACATTCTTAAATAGGACAACATAAAGAACTGACTAACATCATGGGGTTTTAAGAGTTGAAATTAATTTAATCTCCAGGAGATCAGTGGACCTCTAAGCATACCAGTCTGTCTTTATTGTATAATCTTTAATATATTGTAGTGTGTAAAAATCCTGGTGTGTGTTAAAAAAATGTTTGCTTTTCCTAACAGAGTTATTGTAATCACAGATGAAACAGATCTGTTTTAAAGAAATTGAAAAATGATTTCTTCTACTTGAAATACAATTTAAGACAAAAAGTCTGTCATTGAATGTATTGAATTGTGCTCTGTCATTGCTCGCTGTAACTAGAACAACATTTGACTATTCATTTCCAGTTTTATTGGTGTAGTTTAATGTTTTTTTTTTAAACTACAGTTGTAAGTTTCGGAATTAATTCCTTCTCTAAAAACTTCTCTGTTTGTTTTGTTTTCTAGGAACGATTTCAGTTTCCATCCCATGTTACAGACGTATCTGAAGAAGCAAAAGATCTTATTCAGAGACTTATCTGCAGCAGGGAACGTAGACTGGGACAGAATGGAATAGAGGATTTTAAGTCTCATGCATTTTTTGAAGGACTTAATTGGGATAACATCCGAAACCTAGAAGCACCTTACATTCCAGAAGTCAGCAGTCCTTCTGACACCTCAAACTTTGATGTAGATGATGATGTACTAAGAAATCCAGTGAGTCTTTGTTTTTAGATATTACTAATGGAAGTATGCATCCTTGGTGCACTGTAAGGTGGTAGTGAGAACTTACTTCAGAATAAAGAAAGAGATGAAAAATAAGTCACTCCAAATGTGAAAAATTAAAGTTTTTAATCTCTTGGCATTTTTTGTTGTCAGAAATCATGAGCTGCTTTTTTAAGTGGTAGCACTTGCCAGACTGCATTACTGTTACATGGTCGAAGTTAAGATATGTTTAGGTAGGGAAAAAGGCCTCTTAGTTGCCCTTTCAGTTTACCTGGACAGGGAGCTAGCATTTGGATTTATGCCTTTTCAAAGGTGAAAAAAAAATCTGTCTTTACAAGTACACATATATTCTCTGTGCAGCTTGCAGTCACAGCTGTCCAAGTGAGAGGATTCATCCTGCTACTTCTCCGCTGACTTAAGAAGCAGGAGGATGGTTCTTGGAATAGGGAGCATTGGTGTTGCATTCCTCTATTTCTATTTATTGTAGTTTACAAATGGTTCAGGAGGAGTACAGACCTTTTGTGGTAATTTTTTCACCAGTTTGTACTCCAAGAAATTAAGAGCTTTTGGCACGTTTTTTGATTACATGTCTGACAGTAACTAGAATACTAAGACTAACAGCATGCATTTTGGTGCCAGGTCACTTTTAATTAGGAACTTGAAATTTTGGGTTTCCTTTTACTGGCTGCATTGTGCTTTGAACTTGTTGAAATGCTGCCCTTTCATGTGCCAGTTCAAGAGGCTCCAAAATTCAAGTCATTCTGTTAGGCGACCTAATCTGAAATAAAGCTTGTCCAGGGGCAGTGGAGCATAACTGCCAATTAATTGTCAGTTGGTGTATTAAGAAAAATCTTTCCATTAGCTGTCTCTCTTTTAGCTGTTGAGGCTCAGTGAAATGTCTTTCACTCTGTATGGGTTTTCTCTTGGGTTTTCATGCACATTGTTTTCATGCAGGAAGTGGTGCCACCAAGTTCTCATACAGGCTTTTCTGGATTGCATTTGCCATTCGTTGGGTTTACATACACAACTGACAGGTAAGCAAAGGATATGTTTTATCAAGGAAACTTTTTTCCCAAATGCAGCTGATTCCTGGGAATTCTCATTTTTGTAAACATATAGAAAGGTTGATGTCCATAGGTATACATGCGGCCCAAATTTTGTTACTTGTTTGGTTTTTTCCCCAATGTCTGAACATATTTTGATCCTGTTTTCCAAGATTAGGTGCTTTTGTATTTAATATTTTATGTATTTGAAATGAAATAAAGTTAAGGGACAGGATCTGTCAATTGCAGTTCCTGCATTGAGAGGCTGAGAGCAAGTCTTGTCCCCACTGGACATCTGCCAGGAGCTGTTCAGATTATCTCATTGCTCCACTGTCCTGCTGGTAGACCAAGTTAACATAGAGGCTTCTGAGCATGGACAAAGGACTTTGCATATCTTTGAAACGGCCTCCATCTGACTTCAGAGATCCAGAGATCTCTCAAACATATGCTTGTCTCTGATCTGACCTGTTTGTAATTCTGTTATTTCCCATTGCTGGGGTTTGTTACCCCATGACCCCAAATCATGCGTGTCATCCTGTTCACAGTGAGATCATGTGCCTTAACTGAAATCCATCTTTGCTATGCTTTAAACTAAACTTTTGGGGTTGTCCCTCAGCTGTCTCAGTGCAGGTACACTTCAAAGCAGGTACCTGCTTCCATTTCTGCCAGGTACCTGTGACCTTTGGCATGGGAGAGTTAACATTTTCAGTCATTTAGGCAGTTGGTGAAGTCAAGGTATAGCTGCATCATTGAAGTTCTGCATGCAGGTATCTTAAGTCTACAGCAGCATGCACAGTTGCTAGGGAGTAATAACTTTACCCTGAGAATTGTCTCTACAGTAACAATTACTGCACTAATTGTACTTGTGAATTTAAGGTGCATATTTGGTGGAATCCCAGCATGTCCCAGCTATAGACTGCTGTGAGTATTTATTAAAATGTCCTAACTTAAGTATTTCTTTTCAGCTCTTTATCTGATAGAGGCACTTTAAAGAGTGTGCTGCAGTCTGACACTGTAACCAAAGATACGGATGTACAGCGAGACTTAAAGAGCACTTCACAAATAGAAGGCTATGAAAAGAAAATACGGAAATTAGAGCAAGAAAAGCAGGATTTGAACAGAAAACTGCAAGGTTAGTGGTTTATATTTGTTTGGATTCTTAGTTCTGCTCATTGGAATATATTCTATTGAAAATCTTTTCCTTTCTTTTTGGATTTTAAGAATCTACACAGACAGTGCAGAACCTCCAAGGTCCAGTGTGTGTTACAGCAAATACAAGTCGTGATAAGGAGATTAAAAAACTAAATGAAGAAATTGAACGGTTGAAGAACAAATTAACAGGTAAGCCTCTGGCATGGTAATTATAGTAATGCAATTTATTTTGCAGTAAGTAGAATTAATGTTCTTGAGCTGTTTAAAAAACAGAGGGTGTTTTAAAGCCTTGTTCAAAATTAAGAGGCATTTCATTTTTTTCCAGATGAGTGCTTAACTAGTTCTTCCACTTGCTTGGCTTGATAACACATGGGAAGTCCAGAGTGTGATGAATTGTGTGGATGGATTTAGTTAAATATTTTGTGTGATATTTGTTTCCCTAAAAATCTCAGGAGATCCTCTTCTCTTCCTCCTCTGTTTGGGGAGGAGTATTGTGTTGGAGAGGTTTTACTTGGAGGCAGGTGTAAGAGACAGGAGATGGAAGTCTGGTTGCTCTTTAGTAACATAAAGGAGTAGATGGGGGATGTGTAATAGTAGTTCACATTTAAATATTTCTGAGCTTCTGCTCCCTTTGTGTTTCTGTGTTTGGTGATGCATTAATTAGGAAGCACTGAGCATTGCAGAAAAACAAATACTGGCATCTGTCCTGAGGGAAGACTGACTCACCCATATCACTGAAAATCTGTTGCTTGACAATGCTATTAGTTTATCCATGCAAACCTCCTGTTAGCACCTAATTTTTAAGTGGGAATCAGTGATAAACAAAGTGGTAGTTTTGAATCCTAATGACTTGGCTGAGAGTTTTATAGAGGCCTATATAGTGTGAATTCAGATTCTAAATCACTGATGCTGGTTTTTTTAGACTATCTTTTCCTGATTTCTTTTGACAATATACCCTTTTTGTAGGTGTATGCCCTGCTAAAATCAGCTGTTCTCCTACACAGATTATATTCCCAAAAAAGCTATTTTTGTGTATTCTGAAATTAGGTTTGAGTCACAATGATAAGATTAATGTTCTGCTTTTTCAAAGGGTTCAGGTTTATGTCATTCTTCTACCAGTGATGTCCTGTTACATATCAATTCTAACAGTATGTTCTTATTTAAAAAGAAGTGGCATTGGTTCATGTAGGATGGGAGGAAGTTTGTTCAGAAGTGAGAAAAGGAATAATACTTCAAGCATTATAACAGTGCTTGGGATCCTGAATACTTAGGTCCATTTTCCTGTTCTGCCACAGATATCAGTGGAACTTGAGTGAGACAGTTATTCCCTGTGAAATTTCTTATTTATTTGTTTAATAGAAGTGGTAATTAAAAACAAATAGAGAATGGAAGTTCATTTTCTTAGAATTGGTAAGACTGAGCAGGAGTATATAAAGGTGGCTCTGTTGGGTGTTTTGCACTTAAAAACAAAAATTTCAAATCAAATTTGTTTACTTGTCATTGAAAGTAAAGTGAGAACAAGCTGCCAGGAGTATGGTCAGTCAGGTCTCCAGATTACCTTGTGCAGGATGGTATTTCTTTCCCAAACTATTAATTAGTTCTTATCTAGAAAATAAATAGTCCTTGCTTGTCTTGCTGGATGCGCTAATGACTGTTGCCTTTTTGTTGCATAAGGAAAACTATTTAGGAAACACATTACTAGAGCTGGAATTGGAACATTTCAAGTTTATTTTATGATTTTCTAGGGCTAGAAGTTACGTTCCTCAAAAACAAAACAAAGCCTTGTGCTAAGGCTTTTTCCCTTAGAGATCACAATCTTTGGGACTGAGAAAAATAAAATTATTTTGAGGTATCAATGTCCCAATGTTAGTTTAAACAGTCTAAAATGGTGGGAATAGGAAAGAAGTTTATTTTCCAAGCAAAGTGATGCAAATTTGCATGAGTAATGTGGCTTGTGTTATTGGTGTTAATTTGGGACCAGCTGCCTGTAATATGTATTTATCTACAGATATAAGTAAACTGGAAGCTCAGCTTGCAGATGCAGTGGCTTTTCGACAGGAGCATGAAGACTCCACACACAAGTTGAAAGGACTAGAAAAGCAGTGCAGAGTACTGAGGCAGGAAAAGGAGGACCTTCATAAGGTACTGATCTAAAGACAGATATTTTTTTAAATGGTGATGCAAAGTAGTTCCAAAACAGTTACATTGTGATTGCAATTCTAGTGTTTTAAATGCTGCTTTTTAAAACTATGCAGAGATCTTAAGGATCCTGATCAGCAGTACAGTAGCTTTCCAAATTATCACACTTTTATTTTTTGGAAGTTGATGGGCTTACTATGTCAAATATGTTCTGATATAGATGAAACAAATGCCTAAAGAATGGTTTTAATTAAGCTGTTTAATTATTCTGAACTGTTTCAGTAGAAGTCTGAGGGCAATCAAGAGAGACTTCAGAGCCTTGGGATGACTTGTTAAGGGATCAGTATATAATAATACACAAGTATTATTCTTCTCTATTCTTCCAGTTTCAGGCAATGATGAGGGAGGAAACAGACACAGCAGATCCTGTTTGGTATCCCTGGAAGAATTATGGGGTTTTGACCATGGGTCAGTGTTTACATGATACCAGGGCCTGCTGGTGACATTTGGGGTACACCTGTCTATTTAGGGGAAAAAGGTCTTTGCACAGAAGTTAGCAGAGCTCATTGAAAGATCCCATTTGCTCTTTTTTATACCAAAAGCCTAATTATTGCTTAAGGTTAATGATGACTTTTATGTAATCATTGAGTTTATTTCTGCTGGGTAAATTATCCCTTAGTTTGCTTCCTGAAATTTAGCAGTATTTCAGTTTTAAGTCAGCAACATATTTTGTAGTAAAGTAAATAGGGATTTGCATATACTACCTACCACTTTCAATAATAGTAAAAAAAAAGCTACCTGTATTGGAATAACTAGTTTTGCAAAAGTCTACCAGCCATAATGTTCTGAGCATTCATATGGATCCAAAAGTAATCCATGGGCCAGAATTTCTGGGCTGTTTCTACACTAGAATTTAACAGTCTCTCTTCTGTCTGTTAACCACTGGTAGGCATTATTTGCCATAGTGTATAAGTAGCAGAGAAGGTGGATCTTCTGGTCTGAGCACATGCTTTTGGGAATTTAATCTTCCTGCAATGCTCATACTAATAGCAGAAACTTTTAGAATTCCCTTGTGCAGTATATATTTATTTTGTTGTGTGATTCTGCTCTTTTTCTTATTTTTTCCTCCAACTCTCAAATGATTTCATGTCAAATGTTCCATTTGTATTTTAATCTTGTTAATTTTTCTGAACTACTTTCCATAAAGAAAATAGTTTTTATACTTTCAATTAAGAATATTAAAGTATTAAGAGTTTCACAATTTGTTTTAAGGAATCTTCCTCAGTTTTCTGAAAAATCTCACATTTGCTGCAGCCCCTCAGTGCTGGTACAATGTATTTGATGTTGCTTCTGAATGTTCTGTCTTCTGAAGCATTCCTTTAAACAAAAGGTTACAAATGTGCAGGTACTGGGTGGTAATCTAAAATCAAGTTATTTGGAAGTGAGGTGGCCTTGTGTAGTCAGTCACATTTATAAGAAAGACTTCTGGGAATACCAAAAGTAGCTTTAGAGCTGCCACACTAGAAGCAGAGTAATGGCTGTCTTTGTGTGTCACTGCAGCTGCTTAGCTAAACAATTGTGTAAGTTAAGAATTAGAAATCTTTAGTAGTTACATGAGGTGGTCACAACAAGCTTATGTACATCCAGTTTCTTTCTTCTTGGAAAGAATAGATGGAGTTCAAATTACTCTTTTTTATTATATTTTTTTTTTAAACCAGCAACTTGTAGAAGCCTCGGAGAGATTAAAGATGCAGTCCAAAGAGCTGAGGGATGCCCACCAACAAAGGAAGCTGGCTGTGCAGGAATTCTCTGAGCTCAGTGAGAGGATGGGGGACCTGCGCTCCCAAAAGCAGAAGCTGTCCCGGCAACTTCGCGACAAGGAGGAGGAGCTGGAAGTGAGCATGCAGAGAATCGATGCTCTGCGCCAGGACCTCCGTAAATCAGAGAAGATGAGAAAAGAGGTAGCTTGATAAAACAGCTAGCACTCGTGTGTTTCAGCTGCTGCTTACCCTGTACCTCATATGTGATTGTATGGAGAAATTGGGAGTGTCTTCTGGGGATTTTTGTGGGGCTTTTTTTTACGCTCAGACTGATTTGAATCTTGAGGGAAGTATTCTTGATGTATGTCCAGTTTATTAGTTCTGGTGTTTGGATTTTTCTAGAGTCTTGACTCACAGTCAGCTTGAAACTTATAAAGCTCAGTGAATGTCTTCATGTGCTCTGAGGCTGGAGTATTCTGACTTCACTGGTTTTTTAACTGAATGTTTTTGTCCAGCTGAAATGAGGAACAGTGATGCAAAACTAAATATGTGGTTTTCCTTCCTCTGTAGTTAAGTCATTGTAAGAGTAATATCTTTAAACAAGCTAATTTCCAATTAGTATTCTAGGCAGTTTATAGTTTTACATGGGATGAAGTGGATAGCCAGAAGAGAGCATAAAAAAAATTACTGTGGTTAATCTGGAGTATTTTAATCACTGAAAAATCATAATGTTTTCTGTATTCTCTGGGTGAAAGAGAACAGAAATTCAAGAGCTCTGTAAACATTGCTAGAAAACTTCTGGCAAATTGAAGGGTAGTCTATGAAAATGTAATAGATAATGAACTAAGGCTTTTCTCCATGAACAAGATATGATAGTCAACTAGGAATTGATGAATTGGTGTGGCATCTCATCTCTAGAGCAGAGTGCAGCAGGCATTCAAGTGTTGTTGCTAATGCAGTTAAATACTTCCATGCAGAGCTTTAAAATCTCCTGTCTTTGTTCTTAAAAATGCCTCTGTACTCCCTTTCATAACAGTTGTATCAATCTTCTATTCAGAGCACAGTCTAGAAGTTCATTATCTCATCCCACAGTTCTAAGTACAATCCTTTTAAAAACAACTTTGCTAGTTTAATTTGAACATAGGAAAACAAACCTTTCTCTTCCTGTCAGGGTTTGAAACTGTGCTGCTATTGCTTGAATTCCAGCAGTTGCCTTAGTTGCCACTAAATCTAAATTGTCTTTCTGATAAGCTTTCTGAAGTCAATAAATGCATGATCAGGCTTACTTTGTTTCATAATTGCAAAGTAAAAATATTCAATATTCATATTTAAAGTGTTTTGCAGTAATTTGGTTTAAAGGTTGATAATTTTTAAGCTGCTGTACTTAGATACTGCGCCATGGAGCTGACCTGTAAATGTGGCAGACTTTTCTCTTTCTCAGCTGCAGTGTCTTCCTAGTGCCATTTCCTTCTCTTTTCTGTAATAGAAGCTGTGCAGTTATCCCTGAATGGGCTTGATGTAGTTCGCATCAGTACAAAGAGTCATAAAATAATAGTTCTCTGCATGTGACAGATGGATGCCTGAATCACTGAAGGCAAAACAATTATCATGACATTCTGAGATGGTTGTTATAGTGGTGTAACCTAAAATAGAAATAAGTAAAACTTGCTGCTAGGCCGTATGGAGGAAAGGAAATGAGTGATCCAGATAGTGTTATCTTGTGTTGAAATGACCTAAAATGGCTCTTCACAGCTGGAAGCCCAACTTGAAGAAGTCGTAGCAGAAGCATCAAAAGAACGCAAGCTCCGTGAGCACAGCGAGGTTTTCTCCAAACAACTGGAAAATGAACTGGAAGCTCTAAAGGTTACATGGTTTTTGACAAATATTTACTCGTGGCCTAGAAGTTGCAATAGTTTGGCTTACTCAACTGTTGATACCCGTGGGAGACTTAAAAATTACAGCATTACTAGAAATCTGACCTAACACATCCAGATTTATTTACCTTTTTTGCTTGAAAGCCTTTACTTGCTAGATACTAATGTCTTGAAAATGCTCAGTTTATATAATTTCTAAGCAGCAAGTAAACAAATGTGATCCAAATTTGTTACCTCTGCAAGCCATTTCAACCCCTTATTCGGGTCATGTAGGCAGAGCAGTTGCTTACAATGCTTGGGGACAGGCAGCTTTTAAATCACTCAGTGTCCAAATAAAAATTTTTCCAAAATGCCACCAACTGGACAATTCTGACTTTTAAGAATATACTCAAAATACAAAGATCATATCTTCTCCCTGATGGCTTCTCCTCTTGTTTTGCAGTTGAAGCAGGGAGGCCGGGCAGCTGGTGCCACACTGGAACATCAGCAGGAGCTTTCCAAAGTTAAGTCTGAGCTGGAAAAGAAAATCTTATTTTATGAAGAGGAGTTGGTCCGACGAGAAGCATCACATGTTTTGGAAGTAAAAAATGTGAAAAAGGAAGTACATGATTCAGAGAGCCATCAGCTTGCACTCCAGAAGGAGATCATGATATTAAAAGATAAATTAGAGAAAACAAAGCGAGAGAGGTAAGCTTTTGGGCATGCTTCCCTCACTGTGGATTTCTTTTTGTTGTGTGTATGTATTGCATTGCATGGGTGCCTGTGCAGGCTGGTATTTCACCCTAACTCTGTTTATTCCTTTTTGAAAATCCCAGTCTACAGGTTCAGCAGTGTGACAGGGTGTTTCTATTTCTTCCCTTCTCTTTAGGCACAGTGAAATGGAGGAAGCAGTAGGAACAATGAAGGAGAAATACGAGCGTGAAAGATCTATGCTCTTGGAAGATAACAAAAAACTAACAACAGAAAATGAGAGGGTAATTATTTCAGAAAACATATAATTCTTAGTTCTCTGATGTTAAAGTAGTCTACTCACTGATCAGAACAGGATCTGTGAGTATTCAGACACTATCTGAATTTTAAAAACTTAATTTTTGCCATATAAATATTAGAGATTTGGCTGCATAGTAACTTTAGCATCTTGCTACTCTGCTCTTTGGGGGATTGATTCCCACCACCCTTTTTGATTCTTCATGAAGGCTGCAAAGAGAGGGAATCATTGACACAGCCTGCCTGCCTTCCTGGTGGTTTACAGTTAAACCTTGTTCCTCTCTGACCTCTACACTTGCTTTTTTGTTTTCCTTTGTTTTAAATTATTTTATGTGAACTGATAGTTTCACAAAAAGGAAGCCCATCCAGATAGCCCAGGGTGGTCTTGTTTGTTTAGGTTCTAAAGGTGTGTGGTAGGCATACACACATAAAAAGTCTGAAACTGACCTAAGTCACAAGTGAAACTAATCTCTTGTTTCAGCTCTGCTCCTTTGTGGACAAGCTGACAGCACAGAACAGACAGCTGGAAGATGAGCTCCAGGATCTAGCAGCAAAGAAGGAGTCTGTTGCTCACTGGGAAGCTCAGATTGCAGAAATCATTCAATGGTATGTGCTGGTTAGAGATCCAGATATGGCCACTTTCAACTTCTGAAATACTGTTTGGCTTTTCTTTTTCTTTTTTTTTTAACCTATAGTTAGGCCTTGTCTGTGTCTGAGACCAGCAAAAGCATGGTACTTCTGAGTGCTGATTTTGTTAAAATTGCCAGATGCCCCTGACACAAGTACAAAGCAGAGTCTGGGTATCAACTTTCTTCAGTCTCTAAAGTGATTGTTAAATCATCCAATTTGGAATATTTTGATAAATTCATTCAGGAAGTTGGTCATTATTTAAAAGGTCAGCATTAACACACAGAACCTCACTAGCTGTACTAGACAAGCACTTATTACTTCCACTCTTCTCCCCTACACAATTCACTGTTCTAGCAAGCTCTGTGCAAGAATTTCAGTGTGCAAAACAGAAAGGACTGGAAGGTAGCCCTTACAAAAATTGAGCAAGTAATATGCAGATAATTTTCATATAACGGCAAATCTCTGCAGAACTCTTGCTAATGGCAAAAGGGAGATTTCAGTTTCCCTAGCAACTGCCACAATCAAGAAAATCAGATAAAAGAAAAATTTAAGGCAGGCAATTTGAGATGTATTCAGTTTTCAGTTGCTGGGAGAGTTTTCCCTACTCTGTTCTTTCCTGTTATGTCCCTAAGCCCAGCACAGACACTGATAATTTGGTGGTACAGTATTTGGTGCTGTGAGCCATGAAACTGCTAAGTTATGGGTTTTTGTAATTGCACAACAGGGTAAGTGATGAGAAGGATGCTCGTGGCTATCTCCAAGCATTAGCTTCCAAGATGACAGAAGAATTAGAATCTCTGAGAAGTTCCAGTCTGGGGTCACGGACACTGGTAAGGAAATAGGAAACATTCAGGATGTTCTGGGCATGTCTGAGAAGCTACATTTTGTACCTAATTATCCTCTGCTCTGCTTTATAGTTTTTAGGTACTGCTTGCAAATCCAACTAGGTAATCTGATCAGAATTTGATCATTACAGGGGGCAGTTGTTTGATATTATTATGTGCCATCACAGATATTAAACACTACAGAGGAGAAAAGAAACAATAACTTAAACCATCAAAAGGGAGTACAGAAATATGCCTTACAATGTCATGCACAATTGAATAATTGCTGTTACAGTGAGACAACAAAGTTTTCTTCTGTGAAAAAATACTATCTGGCTTATACCAATAGAAACTAGGGACACAAGAAGCATGTGGCTTTATTTACATGCAGAACAATGAGACCTTTGTGCCACATTTTCCCATACAGTAGTAACATGAATTCCCCAAAATTTAATAGAAGAGCTCTCATAAAGGAGTATGGTTTCAAAGAGAAAAACACCTGCAGAAGGAAAGGAAGAGCCATTTGCAGCTTGGCATGGGAGCCCACATCCCTACTAATGCCAATCACCACTCTGCCATCTAGAATCCATCTGCTGCTGGTTTATGCACTTGAGAAATTGCTCACCCCTTCCAAACCTATGAATATGAGAGAATAAGAGCAAGTTTTATTTCTGTGAGCTGACATTTGTTTGCATCATCAGGAGACTATATTATAATATAGAGAGGTTTAATGGGAAGAAAGATTGGATCAAATACAGTTTGCATTTTTATCTTAGCTACTGCCAGAATAATGAACACTGTCTGTTCTTTATATTATAACTAAGGCAGTTACTTCTCAACATAAAAAGTGCTTCTCAGTTTTCATGACTCTTATTTGCACATTCATCTGTGACTAGAGAGGTATTCATTAGGGAATATCAGAAACATAGTCCACATGAAAAATGCCTGTAAAAGCTCAGAATATTGGCTTTTGGGGAGTAGGGAGGAATTGCATGGTGTATGCTGGAGTATAGCATATGTTGGATGTATGTAGCATATGTTATATGTGTAGTAGCTTATATAGTATGTGCTACTTAGCAAGCATAAGACTTGATTAGGCAAATGTTCTGGGTATCTGGGGCATCTGAAGACCCAGATTCTTTCTTCCTTTTTTCTTCTCATGGTTTTGCTACTCTTGGTATGTTTTATGTTAGTATGTTTTACATTAAATGTTGTCCTTTAACTCACCTTTGAAAGTTCGTTATATCACTGTGCAAGTTTTACACTCAGTTCTAGATTGGACAGTGAAAACTAGTCATTTCCAGTGGGTTCTGTCTGACTTCCATGCTCAGTGATCCAGCATTTTGGTTTCCAGCATATTTTGTTAATGGTGTAACCAACACTAAAATTGCTCATTACTTCATTTTTGTGTCATGACACTGACTATTGACTAATTTTCATGCAGCAGGTATGTTGTCCTTAGGTGATTAAAAGAGCATTCTCTGAACCAGTGTGAAAGCTAATTTATGTATTTGAGCAAGAACAGAAATATCCTGAGACAGTTGATAGTAATACTCAGTAACTTACTGCAACAGGATCCACTTTGGAAAGTGCGCCGCAGTCAGAAGTTGGATATGTCAGCAAGGCTGGAATTACAGTCAGCTCTTGATGCAGAAATCCGTGCCAAACAACTAGTTCAAGAAGAGCTAAGGAAAGTTAAAGATGCAAACATATCTTTTGAAAGGTAATGAGGGGTTTGGTTCTGTTTGGGGATTAATGTGCTGATCTAAACTGCTGATTAGAATAGCAGCAACTTCCTTAAAATGGCTCCCATTTAAGGAGTCAGAAGGATCCCATTCTACAGACTATGCATTTTTTACATAGTCAAATGTAAAAATTTCTTCAAGTAAACACTTCGCTGCTATAGTAAGTAAAAAATCTTGGGCATCTGAGAAAAAAAAGTTGTAAGAGCAAATTCAAAGCAAATTCACTACCATTTCTTCAACTAACTGGAGAGTTGGACATGTTCTTGGGAATTAAAAAGTCAAAGTACTATTAGAATAATTTTGTTTGGCAGATACCTGCAGTGATAGCAGAATTCTTAAGTACAGTTTTAAATATCTAGTCAAGTAGTGAGGTGTCTGTTCAGGGAAGAAGTAAAATTAATCCTTAAAAAAAATTACTTAAATAAAACCCCAGTGCCCCTCAAAAAAACCCAACACAATCCCCCAAAAATTACAAAAAGGGTTTTTCTGAAAGTCTTAATATGTAGGACTAGAAATAAACAACTTTGTGTACTGGCATTCCTGCCTTTGAGACATTTCAAATTACATTGTGATAATTTTTTTTTTCTTTAGTAAATTAAAGGAATCAGAAGCAAAAAATAGAGAACTGTTGGAAGAGATAGAAGGTTTGAAGAAAAAAATGGAAGAAAAATACAGAACAGATTCAGGTAATTGAATTCACTGTGTTCTAACAGAGTTCTAACACAACCTGTGATGTTGCCTTTTAGCTAAGCCTGTTCTGCTTTTGCTTTTAGGTCTCAAACTTCCAGACTTTCAAGATTCCATTTTTGACTATTTCAACACCTCTCCTCTTGCACGTGATTTGACTTTCAGAGTGAGTTATTACATAAAATAACTATAAAAATGAGATAACCAAATTTTATTTTTATTATGTAAAAGTATCTCTTAGGCACTGTATGGCAGATTGGTATCTTGCATATAAGCCAAATCAGCGTGGCACAGAATTGGATGCCCAGTAGTTGTCTGTTTGCTTGGCATTTTGTAGAGAAGCTGGCACCTCTGGGAAATATTCTCTGAAGTTCAGTTTCATTATTTCCCATTCTGGCTTCTTTGTTTAGGTTAATCTCAAACATTTGCTAAATGAAATATATTCAGTTTTTTGGAAATGTTGGCACACCCTGTTACAAATAAGGAATTAAATGCTTTGCAGTTAGAAGATGCTGATTATTACAAGGAAAAGTGTTCACACAGTTCAAGGAGTGAGATTTGTAAAATTGTTGGCTCCAGATCTTAATGGAGTGGTTAGAGGAGAAGGAGCCAGGAAGAGAATCAGAGGACCCACAGATGTTAGTATAATAATTTTATTGTGACACACCCTGTGATCCTTAGAAATCTAATCATTCAAATCACAGCTCCAAGTAGGCGTTTCACTTTAAATGATTTGTGCATTCCCCGAGGAAGCAGCTGTTAAATGCAACATTGAATCACATTTCCTTACTTCATGAACTCTTGATCCTTGAAGATTTTTCTGGGGTTTTTTTAAATTTTGTTTTGCAAAGCATAGACGGTTTAGGATAAAACCAGGGGTTTGAACAGAAACAATCTGTTGATGAAGTGGAGTTAAAGGGGTTCAGGTTAAAACCTCGTCAGTCTGGTTAGATTTTCTATCTGAGATGTCTACTCTCTCTTTTTTATTTTTCTTTTTTTTTATTGACACTTTTGCTAAAAACAAAAAATCCTATGGACATGCTGTAATATTTTCATACAGTTTGTGTATTTGCTGTTCCCAGTCACAAAATGTCTATGCTGCCTTTCTGTTGAAGCAGGAAGATGTACTCTGTGGGTGACAAGGAGGGAAGAGAGAGAAGCATGACACATGCTACTTTCTTAATACTATCTTTTATCTACTTACCTTGATATTTTAAAACATTGCTTTAAAAAGTACCAGATAGATGTAAAACAGTAACATGTAGAATATCAGGACCATAACTAAATAAGGTTCCATTTGATGGATCCTGAAATAAATACATATTCTCTATGGAAATACAGGTGGCATTTTCTGATTAATTACATTAAAATTGCTGATGCCATGCTTAATACTTTACATTAACTTTTTTGGTTTTTTCACATGTACTTATAAAGATATTTTGTATCATCTGCTTTGGGGTTAATTTAATTTGAATGAGTTTCATTTGGCCATATAAAATTTTATTTAGCTAGACAACTAATATTCTATCTGAAGTTTTCCTGTGGGTGATAAGCGATCGTTTTTATCCCTCATATCTGTTACAACAAAGGATTCTGTTTCTTCTTCGTCTACATCTTCTCTGCTAGCCTTTTGGGAAGAAGTAAGTTTTTGCTAGTAGTTTTGTGTCCTTATTTTGTTGTGACCTGTCTTAGTAAGAATGGCCATCTAAAACTAGATATTTTGCTTCCTTAATTTTTCTGTAACTTAATCCACTAAACCTCTTTGAGGCTTACTGTTCTATAGTTTGACTATCCATATAGCTAAAGCTGAATCACACAGTATTTTGAAATTGTTCATATTACATAATTGTGCAATTTGATCTTAAATGGCCCAGCCCTTCCAATCAATTTGGAGCAAAACAAAAATAACAAGTATCTGAACAAATTTAGTGAGCTGACTGGAGATGTCTTCCTGTCTAAACTGGCTGGGAAGTGAGTGATTCATTACTTGTTGCCTTTAGTGCTAATTACATCATTGATGTGAAGTCTAATCTCATGTTTGTTAATCACAGTTTTCATGATGTCCTGAGAGTACAGTAATACAGAATCCTACTTCCACACCCAGCTGCTTTAGTTCTGCAATTGTAGCATACTTCCCCCTTGTGCTGGCAATTAGTAGTTGCTAATTTAAGTGTGAAATTAATAGATGGCTTGTAATGGATGCTGGCTTTAAACATTAGTGAAATGTAAGACACTGTGATTAATTAGGCATGATTCTTTTAATGACAGAGGCCAATCATTCTTAAACAACTTTTCAAAAGATGGAGTATTACTACTTTAAGATTTTTTTCTTGTGGCAGACTTGCTAGCTTCTATATGCTAGAAAAATCCTAGTATAGTAAGCTACCATGAGAAATCAGCTATTTTAGGGATGATTGCCAAGCTACTCAAACATCATTCCATACCTGCAAGCAAGAGATTAGGCACAGCCTTGCTGGGAGAATACAACTGTTAGAGCATTTATGCTGTCTACTATGAGATTTTGCATTTCAGTACTTCCAGCTTTTCCATCAGGTGTCAGGGTTTGTTTTGAGGAAAGATCTTTTTTCGGAGTGGATGTTAAATGTATGTGTACTTCATATAGAAATCAGCACCAGGTCTTGTTTCCATTTTGTTGACACGAGGACGCTTCATCAGATATGTGGTATCTAATCTAACATGTTTGCTGTCCCTTTTGCAGACCAGCTCTATTAGTGAGCAGGAAATGCAGGGTCCCAAGTCAGAGGTTTCACCATCTACTTCAGTTGTAACTGCAGAGCAACAACAAGAAGTAAGAGACCCCTTATTTTACCCTGAAGAGTAATTCACCAGAAGGTCTCTCTGTCTTGCTCATGATAAATATATACTGCAGCATTCATTATGAAGAAGCAGGATTGAATGCTGCATATTTGCAATGTCTCAGTGTTAATTGCACCTGCTTTGAGGACAGTTGCAAATGAAACCCTTTCACTGCCTTTGTGTATGTTGATGTACCTCATTTTCATGTTTTCTGTATTGCTGCTTGTTTGTTAGTGTGCAGGCTTTCCTGTGAGTGCTTTAAAACACAATCTGTTTCTATTAAATCAGAATGGCAATGTTTACAATTATTAAATTTTTGATAATTTTCAAAAAAGGAAAAAAAAATCAGAACAATAAGCTTTGCCACCCCAATCTTGAAACAAATTCTTGCAGCCTTATTTTGCTCAATTACAGTTTCTTGTGATTCAGGAACCAATTCGGCTTCAGAGGATGCCTGCTGCTCCTTCCCCCACCATTCAGTCCATTTCTCTAGCTGTACCAAAGGTAGGGGGACTGTGCTAACCTTATTCTAAAGAATACAGGAAAAAAAGTCATTTATAAATTAGCCCTCTATGTTTTCTTGTCCTGTTTGGGTTTGTCATGTGTGTGTTTTTGTTAGGTCTGTGTTTTTAATCAAATGCTTCCACATGCATATCAGTGAGTTTTGTTTTGTTGGAGGGGATGACAAAACATGGTTGTAGTTTTGATTCTGAGTGTTTTGGAGTTGGAAATAAAACTGTTACTGTTGTCTTGCAGCTACAAGATGCACTTACATACAGGCTTTATAATGTACACACTGATATGCTGGAGGGTGGTGGAGGGAGGTGCTTGCATTACTTAAGTTCAGAAAATGAAGTTATTTTTTATCCTGAATGTATCTTTCAGCCTAAAGCTCACCAGCTCAATATCAAGTCGTTCACAAGCCCCACTCAGTGTAGTCACTGCACCTCTCTTATGGTGGGATTGGTTCGACAAGGTTATGCCTGTGACGGTGAGTTGGTGAAACTTCTTGTAAATTTTCAGCAAGCCCCTCAAAAAAAGCATCCCAATGTATTTTAAGACAACCATTTCTTTGGGGAGGAAATGAAAGAGAAGGGTGGCTGCCACTGGATGATTTTCCTTTCTGTTGCATCACAGCATGTTCCTGAAGTCTCCTTAGAAGAATGGTGATGTATGATGAAGTATGGTTTCCTTGCATATTGCTAATTAATTCTACTACCATTAGTGCTGTTATAGTGCAGGGGAGGGGGTAGGGAAGACAAGACTAGTTTATTTTGTTTTACTAGAGAAAAGTGCAGGAATGATCTGGTGGCATGAATCTGATTATGTCTATTTTATGCTAACATAACCCCATATGTTGGGAGGACTGTTTGCTCTATTACTTGACCTGTAGCCTGTCTTGCTGCTCATTAGTTTATTTAAAATGCTTTCTCTGATGCATGTATCACTACTGAATTCCATGTTCAAGTATATGGAGGTATTTTCATTTGAAAATATTTACTGTATATTGATTAGATACATGAGCTCAGTTAAATAGGCCACAAATCCATGTAGTATACATCCTACAGTATAAATAACTTTATTTCTGTGCTCAGCTTAGTTCTTGCTAGTGGCAGTCTCTCCACTGTCACCCTCAGTATCACATGTAGATTGCCTCATCTGCCCTTCAGGGCTTTTTTCCTGGCAGATCTTCTGGTGGCAGCTCTTCCCCAGGAGGACCTATCACTCTGCCAGCACTTGCCCTGGGGCTGCCTTTTGTCTCCTGTTGCTGACAGTTCTGAGCTCTTGTTTTGCATCTCTTCTTGCAAGCTTGAAACTGTCTTTTTCCTTTAGTGCAGCCATCGGCTTCACTCTTCTTTTGTTTTGTGTATTTTGATTAAGCTCTGCCTCGTTAGTTTTCCATTTTACCTAATCTACAGCAGTTCTTGATTGCTAGAGAAAAAAATGATATAAAAATAGAGATGATTCCAATAGAACAAAACTTTGCCAAACATTCCCCTCTCAATCACTTGCATTTCCCAATTCCTCCTCTTTCTAATCCTGGAGACTGTGGATACAGCTACACTTACAGAATACTGGAACTGATTCTATCCTGTGGATTTTCCCTATTCTGTAACTGCTGTACCTTGATATCCATGGTCCCAAATAATCCTGATGCCTCCTCAAAGAGCTGAATTTATTACCTGATCTTGGGGAGCACCTGCAGTACTTTGTGTGTGTGACTATTTGGTAACCCCTGCCCTCCTGGGAGCAGACAGTAGCTCAAAGAACAAGCCAGGCAACCTGATCTGGGCTGCCCCCTCTGCTGTCTCTTCCCTCAGGCATCATGAGAAGGAGGTTTGTTGCCCTGACTGTGGCTGTAGCAGAAGGAGGCTGTTTCCAGGTTTTGAATCCTTTGAAACTTCGTAATTACAGAACAAGATGTACCTAGGATATCTGCCAGATTCCCACTTCTGAGAATATGGTTAGGAGGAAACACAGGACAGCTCAGAGTGTCGTGCCCCTCTCTTCCTGCCTTCCCAGGCCTTCTGGTAGAAACAGGGTAGCTGGGACAAACAAAGCAAAATCTCACCCCTAAGCTGTGGGTCAGATGATATAACACATTAACTCATTGCACAGTTCTTGTAGTATGTCTCATGTGAAATGGCATGTATGATGAGGATTTTCTGTGTACTGCTTCTCTGTGAAGTGCTCTGTAGACAAGACCTAGAGACCTCTGTCCCTTGCTGGTGCAGCACAAAGTGGTGCAAATGCAATGCTAGTTTCCTCCTTATTTGAACTTACTGGACCTCTGGGCAATAGCTATGTATGGCTCTTTCATCATGCAGTATTTCCGTCCTTGTCCCTGGTTTCTACTTTATTTGTGCTTTATTTATGTCTATATCTTGTGTTCAATAGTTTAACCCTTTCTATTTTTTGATCAGTTTAGTTTTATTTTGTCTTTGCAGTTTTCTTGCATATGTGGATCAAATTAAACACCTATTAGTGCTACCCTGTAATTTTTATTCCTTCTTTATTAATACTGTTTCTCTTCTATGACTGGCTTAGTTGGTGCTTAGCACCAGCAAGGCTGCCCAACTCATTTTCCTTGAAATGTGGACTCAGATCCTGTCCTTCATGAATGTAATAGGTTAAAAAGAGGAAATAAAAGCACTTTGGAGAGTCCCATACAATATCTAGGTGTGTTCACTCCTTCAGCATAGTGAGCTATTGTAGTATTTGACTGCCAGTTTCAGTGTGATTAATTAATTTGCTGAGCACAGACTATGTTAATCACCTGTTATGATTGACTCATACGTATATTTCACTGTGAATTTTCTCTTTTGTACTTAGTGTGTTCATTTGCATGCCATGTTTCCTGCAAGGATAGTGCACCTCAGGTCTGCCCTATACCCCCTGAACAAGCCAAAAGGCCTCTTGGAGTAGATGTGCAAAGAGGAATAGGAACAGCCTACAAAGGTTATGTCAAGGTAACAGTCTTTTCTTCTTGGACAAGAGAAGAATACTTCACTTACAGCTCTACAGCTTGGAACTTCTAAGTATGTTTGAACACATCTCCTAACTAATGCTAAAGCCTTAAGGATTTGTGTGCCATCTAAGTAACTTATTTAAGCTTTGTTGCTTTAGATGTGGGAGAAACACTTGGTTTTACTACAAGGGCTGGAGGTCAGTAGATTAGTAGCTACAATGTTCTTAGGCAGCAGGGGAAAACAAAAAGAATGGTTTAAGAAAGAATTTCTGTCATTTTTGATGTAAGCATAATACAAAAGTTAAACTGTCCTACCATTTTGGCATTGGTGGAATATCCAAACCTAATATCTTTATACAAGTCTTCATATATTTTTTAAGCTGTAACAAGGAATGGTTGAACTTAAAAGAGGAAAAGTGATTGCTTGATTACTTGGTATTTTTCGTCCTATTTTGAAGGATAAGTAGAATCTACGAGATAGATCTAGTAGATCTAAGTGTAAGCTTTTCTAAATGTCCTGCTTTCTGTGTCTTCTACATGTGCTTACACGTAATAAGCAATCAATTCTTTACCTGCAGGTCCCAAAGCCTACAGGAGTTAAGAAAGGGTGGCAGAGGGCGTATGCAGTTGTCTGTGACTGTAAACTGTTCTTATATGATGTGCCTGAAGGAAAATCTACCCAGCCTGGAGTTGTGGCAAGTCAAGTCTTGGATCTCAGGTTTGTATTGTTACAGCAGAGTAGAAACCCTCTCTACTTTTTTCTTAACAGGAGTGTTTATTCCTAGTACACAAGAAATTACAAGATTTTGAGAGCTCTGGCCTAAGAAGATTCATGTATTGTGTGCATAAACTGCAGCTGAGTTTAGGCTGGTCAGGTTGGCTCAACAAGAAATTATTTTAAGTGACTTTACAGTCACTCACACTGCAATCATGAGTATTCACAGCATTGGCATGCTTCTTCCTAGAATTCCATATGCACCTGTAAAAAGCGAGTGTATATTGGTAGATTGCTTTTCCCATGCACTCTGACCTCAACATTGAGTCACAGATCATCCCATAGCCACTAAGTTCAGGAATGTTAGAAAAATTGAAGTAGTCTTCAGAAAAGCACCAACTAATTTCCACTGCAAATGGCCCTGACCCTGCCTTTTAACAGGAGTTATTACTTCAAGGGAAACCATCTGAACCAGTGAACACTGTCTGCCAAATATCTGAGACTTATGTTGATCAGAGTAACCAGGGAAGTTCTTTTATTTCAATTTATGGAAATACCAAGAAAGCATAGTACTTTTTAATGTTGCAGCACCTTTGTACCTGTGTTGAATATAAAGTTTGCATTCACAAGCACCTTGATTTATATTTTTTCCAGACAGCAGTACTGTGGGGTTACCCAGTGCTGCTGTGCTGGTCTCACACTCACTGGGAGCTGTCAGTGTCAGCTCTCTGACATGCTGGCAGTGGGAGCAGGAACGTGGAAGTATTGCAAATAGCAGCATTCCCATCAGTACATTGCTTGAAGCAACTCAGCCAGATACCCTATACCAACTGTCCCATGCTTTATCTGCTTACTGTAGCTGCCCCTTTCAGGCTGTCATCTGAGGGTTCTTAGATGTTTTTAATAGATGTTAAGCACCACATCTATGAATTCTAGCACGGGCAACTTTCAGACATTAGTGTCATCTTTGCACTAAAATTGGCAATTATGGTGATCAACTTGGTCAAATTCAGTTTTAAAAGGCTAGTGCAGACAAGCCCTCTGGAGTGGAGCACTCCAAGATGCAAAGGTTGTTCTGATGTCTGTTTATTTTACTGTAATAGAGAATAAAATCTAGCTATTTTGAAAACCCTTATTTGAAACCCACAAACTATAATTATGTTGCCAAGAGCTTTTTATGTGATTTTTCTTTTTTTCCAAAGGCCCCTCTCTTGCTACACATTGAGGTATGAATTATTCATTTCTAATGTGTCTGCTGGGCTGGAAGAGCAATATTCTTGCTTCTAATTGTAGAATAGGTGTGGTTGGGACACCAAAACTACACAAAGCCACCCTGCTTAACTTCAGGTGGACTGAGATACACATACCAGATGCTGTAGAGACATAAGTGAGGCTTGGGAGCTGTTTGGGTCAAGGATGGTTAGAGCATAACAAAGCAGTTGTGACCTCTGTGTGGTGTTAGGAGATTGCAGCCTATTGAAACAGTGCTGATACCAATTAGATTTTGCTGAATAATCCTAGTGTGTGCTTCTATGTGATGCTCTTGTTCTCTTTTCTCACTAGAGATGAAGATTTTTGTGTGAGCTCTGTCCTAGCATCAGATGTAATACACGCAACTCGGAAAGACATCCCATGCATTTTCAGGGTATGGCTGTGCACTGACTCTTACAGAAAATACCTGATAAATACCAGTGGTTTGCTTTGATAATAGCAAATGCTATCCATATCTGATGTTGATTGAGTTATGTAGAAGTGTAAGAATTTACAAAGGTGCTGACATATGTAGAAAAGCAATGTGGTGCTCCTCTTATAACTAAACTGTAAAGAACAAAGTTCTCCTTCTTTAGCTCCTTCCTTGTATATAAAGTTTGTCACTTTTTTATTTTCCTGATTATAATTAGGTATATTTTCTCTCTTTTTCCATTGGTATTACCAGATTCTCTTTTTTCTTGCTTTAGGAACCAATGCTGTAACAGAATATTCTGAAACTGATCTGATTTCCTTAATTTCATATTTAAGCACAGGAGAAAAAAGTAAAATAAGAGAAAATAATAAACTAAGCTTTAATATCTCCTTTAGTGTATGTTCTATCTGAATGCTGTATTTAATTTTTAACAACAGGAACTTAACTCCTGTGTTTTGTGTGAATCATATTAAATCTGCAGTTCTAAAATTTAGAGAAGAATACATTAGTAGCCAGTATCTGTAGTCCTTTACATTTGAATACAGACATTCATAGTTTTCAGCATCTCTGATCTTCATTCATTTAGAATCAAGTCAGGGAAACATGGAAAGCAAAGAGCTGTCAGTCAATTGCAGTCCCTGTCATCTGGTCCTTCAGGATTTTACTTGGGAATTGTCTTTGCTACTTGTCTGTCTCTGTGTTTCTGCTTTTTTTGTAAAAATATTTTCTGCAGTGAATTTTCATACTTTGTTTTACTACTACATTTACCTTAAGTTTCCTCTTGTTTGTATTTTGGTTTTTGGGTTTTTTAGTTCCCACCTGTCTGCTCTCTTGTTAAATTAGCAAACATGGAATACTGTAGGAAAGGACATCTGAGGAGTGAAAATATACTGTGCAGAATGATGGTTCATTCATTTAAGAACAAGGCATCCATACAGTTCAGCCTGCCTGACTTGCTGCTCTAGTTTCTGCCTCCAGTTTTTAACTGAAAGGGTATCTAAATAATAAAATTCATTTTTATCAAATATCCCTGTGTAAAAATACTTGTGAGGATATACATGACCAAATATCTCCATGGTTTGATCAGATTATCCCCTACTAAAGAGATGTGATGAATTAACTGGAAGCTTGATGTATAAATATATCCCATCAGGTAGGGGGCCAGAGAATTACACCTCTTTTCTCAGTTCTATGTCCTCCTTTAAAAGCAGGAATTTCTAAAACTAGAAACCACTGAGCCTGATTGGGAGAGTCTCATCTCAATTTAATTTAGTTCTGGATCTGCATCTTGCTGACACAGTCACATAGAGTAGCGTGTACAGAACAGTTTAAACTCTTAATTTACATCATCTGTGTAAAAATGTGATCCTTGTTTTGTATGTGTCATTGCACAAAACACATGGTGATATTGGTGGCCTACGAAAGACAGATGTTCATTTCTTCTGGATATTCTACCAGCAGAAAAAGATACCAGAATGCTGCCAAACACTAAAATGTTCCCACCTCTGACCCCCCATGATTTCAAGAAGAGTAAGAATTTGTCTCAGATTCAAACATTTCTCCTTGGTAACAGTTTTTAAAGCTGGGTGTTAGGCCATGCTGACATTCAGACACCACAGTCTGAAGTTCTGCCATTGATTCACATTTCTAATAATAGTGTAAGATTGGCTGTAGTGGAGTGCTCCCACAGCTTAGCAGTCCAAGTTAAGAAGCCTTGAGTTTCATAGCAAATAATGGATTTTTCTATGATGAATAATATATTATTATTCTTATAATATTTCTATGATGCAATATATATTATGACCAACTGCTCACTTCTTTTTTCTTGCATTTGACTGTATGCAAGTTGACAGCTTGAAAGATTGAGGAGTAATACATGGTGGTACTTCAAAGGGAAAACCATTGCTGGAATCTGGTTTTGTTTTGTTTTCTAAACATTGTCCATTATGCCTCCATCTGTCTTTAAGATATTAATGCTTAGTTACAGTTTAGAGAGGAGCAAACCTTTATGCAGAGTAGTAAGAGCTATGAGCAGTTGCAACTACTCAGTTCTTTCCCTACCTCCCTTCACCTCCACCTTCATCTTACTTCTGAACTTCTGTCTTTGACATCCTGTTGTCCCAAGTTTACTTTCAGATATATTTTATCTTCAGGATGAGTGTTACTGTTTTCTTCACTCTTCCAGGAAGTGTGTGTGTGTTGCATACCACAACATCCATCCTTACAATGATTTTCTTATAACAGCATGTAGGCTGAAGGTCTGATATTCCATGTTACAGCCTTCAGATTTGCACTTTGACACCTTTTGTTGCTTTTTTTTCTGTTCAACTGTTGTTACTCAGAGTCTGTGGTGAGGGCTGATCCTGGCTGTTGGCCTGTTTGTGGCTGAAAGTATAGTTCCTGTGATACCATAAACCCTTCAGTCTCTTCATGCAGTACAAAACCGCAGAATGTTAAGAATTACTGCATGCATTCTTCAGGCAACAGAAATTCCTGGATAGTTTTCCTATGTAGAACACATTCTGCTTTGAGATCAGTGGGATGATTTAACTGAAAATTAAGTGAAGCCGTAGTGATTTTCCTTTAACACAGGGACATGGGAGAATGCAGTTCTTCAGTCTCAAATACTGCTTTTCTCCAGAGTTTTGAATGCAGATGTGATGTGCTCTTCCCCTGGACAAATGTTTGGAAAATTAGATAACAAATTCAAAATGTAGAACTGGTGATAGCAATGCCTTTGGGTTTCAGTACATCTGGTTCACAAAGCCTGTGTGTCACTGTCAGTAAGTTATGGGTGGGTGGGATCAGGACAAACAATGGTTCAGAGCAGGAAGGAGCCTTTTACTGCCACGTATTGATTATTGTAACATTCCCTGCCCATATGTTAGGATTAGAATATGTAAGCAAGGCAGAATACTTTGAAACAAAGCCACTTGGCTTGTGCAGTGTTTGTGTTTTGGTAGTTTTTTTTAAGCACTGTGTTAGCTGTTGTGTGTGCCCCTTGGGTACATCATTCCATTGTCATGTGAAAGTGTAGTTCATTTTCACAGTTCTGTGTGATAAAAAGGGCTTTTATTACTCTAACTAATTCCACTGTCTCTGTCTGTTTAAAGGTGACAGCTTCTCTGTTAGGTTTGCCTTCAAAGTCTTGTTCTCTACTGATCCTGACGGAAAATGAGAATGAGAAGAGGAAGTGGGTTGGAATCCTAGAAGGGTTGCAGTCTATCCTGCACAAAAACAGGCTGAGGAACCAGGTTGTGCATATTCCACAAGAAGCCTATGACAGTACACTGCCTCTTATTAAAGCAAGTTTAGCTGCTGCTATTGTAGGTATGTTTGTTTTAAGTTTTATCAGTGTATGAAGGTTGTTGGAACTTTTAGATGGGCTTTTATAATGAGAGCAATGACATCTTGAAATAAATTCCTCAGCTGAATTCCTTCATAGGAATTTAATAATGGGTGAAAAATGCTAATCTTGCATTGATATTCAGTTTTCTTCATCCACTTGGAGAAAATAATACTGTTGAGTTGTTCAGCAGGTTGGTTTAGCAATATGGTACTTAGCATGCTTTTGATAGACTGTGTGAATTCAAGTAAAATTGATTTGCTGGTGAAAATCTGTTTGTGGAGAAATTTTTTCAGCTGTTCAAAACAAACAGCCTGTTTTAAAGATAAGACCAAGCACAGCTGAATTAATGGCCTTTTTTTCCCCCTTAGATCGAGACAGAATAGCAATTGGTTCAGAAGAAGGACTGTATGTGATAGAGGTGACCCGTGACGGTAAGTTGGGCCATAATGCATGCAGTAATTACACACAAAATAATGAGCTCCATAACTTTTAGTGCTGCTCTAATATAGGTTGCACAACAGCCTTTCACGTATAGTAAGTGTTAAGCACTCAGTTAATTGATGAGAAGGAAAAGTGAATGTGAGACATAAGCACTAATTTGGTCATTATGGTTACATTCAGGTGAATGGCTGAAATTAAAGGGATGAGTTACTGGGCATATCCTGACACATTCTCACCTTAGCTGTGTTCCCACAGCAGGTTTCAAAATGCTTCAGCTCACAGAGCATGCACAGCACACACAAAATGTGTAGGCATCCCTTTAAAACCTCCATGTCTTATCTGTTTCTTCCAGAAATTTGACAGCCACTCACATTCTCTTGAAGACCAGTGGTGTCCCAAGCAAATGTGTCTTGGGGTGCTTGTCTTGTCAGAGATTTTCTCAATTCCTTTTTCTGTGTAATTTAGTTTGTGGCAATGTGAAAGTTGGATTTTACTCATGCTAAAGCTTGCATTTCAATGTAAAATAAAGCAGTGAATACAGGTTTTTAAAGACTTACTTGACTTCCAAAATTAAATTATATCAGGGATCTGGTTTTGGATCAACAGAAAATTCTTCTTGTTTACAATAAGACATTGCCCAATTCCAGGAGAAACTGCTTTATATATGGAGACAGCAGATATTTGGAATTCTTCTTAGCAGTAATGAATGCCATTCCTTTGAGTAAACTTCCAGTGGTCACCATTCTTTAAGTAGTTAGATATAAACACAACTTGAGATGCAAATAATTCCAGGAATTCCAGTACAGCTTCTTGCATAAAAGAAAGTTGTAAATTTAATTTGAAAGGTCATTTCCTAAAGGAACAATTATCTGTATCACCATGTTATATGTAAATGTGAAAATTAATTATCAGGTTTGGTTTTAAGTTAAGAGATGTTTAGCAGGAGTTTTCTATGGACAGTTCTGTGTGTTAATAGCATTTTTATAAATTGTAATCTGTTTGTCATTTTATGGCAGTTGTAATTTTTAGTGTTAATTAACTGCCAGCTGTTTATAGCAAAGGATTTTGGTTAGAATATTGCTTAATTCTTGACAAATAAGCTGGAGTTGGAGCTAGGAAGGAAACCATTCCTCTGTGGCAAAGCCAGTTATTTCATAGAGCATTTCTTCAGACATTTCATCTTTTTATTCAGGTGAGGGTACACCACAACAGCACTTTGTGATTTAAACAGCTAAAGTTTTATTGCCAAGTTTAAAGAATTTGGTAGCTTTGGCTACATTACTCAACTGTTACTGAAAAAAGGCAAAGAATTTCCAATGAAGAGTTCTGGGTTGGTGTTTTTTTTTTAACTACAATTCACAAATATTTTAAAGCATTCAGCTAGCAGAAAAATTAAAGTTACAATTTAATTTTATTGGTTTATGCTTATTAAGTTTCCTAGTTTAGAATTGCTCTTCTTTTGTACCTCATTAAATACTCACTGCATTCTTGAAGTTCTTGTATAGCCAAGATCCCCAAAGAGCACACACTGTACCCAGCCTCCTTAGCTGCCTCTAACCCTGCTTTAAAAAGAATGCATCAAACAGCAAAACTCCCCATGGGCAGCCTGACTAGTCCTTGTTCTGAAGGGGTTTTCCTGGTGCCTGTCCTGAGCCTCTCTTCCTGCAGCCCAAGCCCATTCCTTCTTATCCTTTCCCCATCACAAAGAGCATTTTTTATCTTTCCATATGTGGGTTTTACACCCCCTTATTGTACTGCTTTTGTACCTGGCTGAGAGATCTGCCAACAGTACAGCATTTTATCTCCTCACTTATCAGGATTAAATACTTTATATTTCTTGTCTTTGTATTCTGCTAATTTGGTCTTCCTCCAAAATTTACTGAAGATGCTGGTGTTTTCCTGGAGGTGGGACCCACTTCTGAAAATGTAGCATCTTTCACTGTACAGATGGTACAGATACAATTATATTTTAAAATATGTCTCCATTTATCCTACATGTTAAGCAGCATTTTCCCACAAAGTGTTATTGAGATTTTTTTTTTATGAGTAGAGAGGGTTACAGGAATGCTTTGTTTCATTGTTTGCTCTGAGAATTCATAACAGAGAATCAAACATGTGTAATAAGTGTTCTTTCTCACCTGGTACATGTCTGTGTTTAGATTAATTTTCAGGCATCCCTGTGTAGCACTGCAGTGTTTCTGGGCCTGGTGATTTTCCTCTTTAACTTATGGCAGCTCTTGTTTCCTTTGCAGTGATAGTCCGAGCTGCTGACTGCAAGAAGGTGTACCAGATAGAGCTTGCTCCCAAAGAAAAAATCATCATCCTCATCTGTGGTCGGAACCACCATGTCCACCTTTACCCCTGGGCCTCTCTGGATGGGTCAGAAGGGAACTTTGACATTAAGCTTGCAGAAACTAAAGGCTGCCAATTGATTACAACTGGAACGCTAAAGAAGAGTTCTTCTACTTGTTTGTTTGTGGCTGTCAAACGACAGGTTTTTTGCTATGAAATTCACAGAACTAAACCTTTCCACAAAAAATTCAGTGAAATTCAGGCTCCAGGAATTGTACAGTGGATGACAGTGTTCAAGGACAAGCTCTGTGTTGGCTACCAGTCTGGGTTCTCTCTGTTGACCATCCAGGGAGATGGACAATCTATAAACCTGGTAAATCCTAATGACCCCTCGCTTATCTTCCTCTCCCAGCAGTCTTTTGATGCCCTTTGTGCTGTGGAGCTCAGTAATGAGGAATACCTGCTTTGCTTCAGCCATATGGGAGTTTACGTCGATTCGCAAGGTCGAAGGTCACGCATGCAGGAACTAATGTGGCCTGCAACTCCTGTTGCCTGTAGTATGTATATGTTTTTCTGTTGCCATATCCCTGTTGCTGCTTTACTTGTCAAAAAATACTCAGCATTGTATTCAATTTTGCTTCAGTTTGTCCTTGAATATTGAATTTGAGTTTCGGTGAGTTAACAGACACATGGTTCTTCCTGGTGGTAGTTTTGGACTTGGAGATCCTGGATGCTGCAAGAAGTGCTCTGTCTTATTACAGGACACAGAAGAATAAATAGTAGAATGCAAAATAATTTTTACAGAGTGTGGTCCTGGATGCAGGACAGTGCAAGACTACCTGTCTGTGAAATTCTAGAAAGATTTTTGTTCACCTAGGTCCAGTAGCCTGTAGGGTGTCTTCTGTGTACTGTACTTAAATTACAGTAGAAGGTTAAAGAAGAAACGTAAGTGCAAGTCTGAAGGTTCATAAAGATAATAAGAGATAAAAATTTTCTCCTTTTGATTTTAATTTTAAGGGGACAATATCCAAAAATAGTATAGGTGCAGGTTAATATTTGAACCACTCTGCTTGTTTCAGGAGCATTGCTTATCAACTTGGAAGAACAGAGGCACATGCAGAGCATTTTTCAATATTCAGTAGTCAGAGGCAGTTGATGATAAATCTTGTATTTCTATTTGAAGCTCAAATAGCAATTAAAATTTTTTGAATGATTGAAGGCAATAAATAGCTTTTTGTTTAAGTAGTACAGCAAGGAGTTAGGTGCATGTTGGTTTGATCAGACCAGGCCCTAATAGGAATGTGTTTAATTGTATTTGATTTGAACTGAAATTGTTTGCTTACTTTACTCTGACCTACTTCTGCACAGAAGTCTGAAGCAAAGTCCCAAGGAAACAATGTAGTGGCAAATTTACTTTAAAACACTATTAGCTAAAACTAATGTTTCCTTTCCCTTAATCAGCTTTACAGTTTTTTGCACTTCAGCAAACAAGACTTGCTAGTTAATGGTTTTGTCTGTTATTATTAGAAGTGTTCTTACTGTAAACTATTTTATAACATTCTTCTATGTGCAGTCCTGAGTGGTGCTGGCCTAGGGCTGTTTTTGTAGAAAGAGCAACATTTTCTGCTGCCAAAGGAAACTGAATTACTTCCCTTTTCATTAGACTTGTCCTCACTCCTCAGTCCTAGTGTCTGTCACTAGTGATGGTGAGTTTTTTTAACTATCCCATCAGGAGGTTGTAAAATTACAGAATGGTTTGGGTTGGAAGGGATCTTAAAGATCACCTACTTCCAACTTCCCTGCCATGGGCAGGGACACCTTCTACTAAACCAATTTCCTCAAAGCTCCATCCAATCTGCCCTTGAACACTGGCATGGATGGAGCAGCTTGTTCCAGTACCTCACCACCCTCACAATAAATAATTCCTTGCTAATATCTAGTGTAAACCCACTCTCAGTTTAAAGGCATCTCTCCTGTTGTATCACTCCATGCCCTCGTAGCCTCTTTAGGTGCTGGGAGGTTCTGTAAGGTCTCCCCAGAGTCTTCTTTTCTCTTCTCCAGGCTGAGCACAGCCCCAGCTCTCTCAGCCGGTCTTCGTAGGAGAGACCAGCAAAGTGGAAGTGATTCTGCTGTGTAAAACAGTGTTGTAGAGAGGTTTTGGGCTAAAACAGAGAATTTGTGTCTGGGGCATTCAGTGCCCTCGCCCCAGGAGAGGGCAGGGTGAGCCCTGGCCCAGCTCTGTCACCCTGGCTGGCCCAGCAGGGTTGTCCTGCAGCAGCCTGGTGCTGGTGTCCTTGGCTGCAGCCTGGAGCAGAGCCTTGGAGCCAGCTGCTCTGGAGGTGGAGCATGGGCCAGCCCAGTGCAGGCACTGACACAGCTCTCTGCCCACTTGAGACCTGGTCAAGCTCATCAGCTCTGACTGGCAAGTGCCAGCCTTGGCTGCAGGTGCTGCTTCTGCCCAATGCTCACTTCTCTCTCTTGATTTGAACAGCCAGGCCAGCTAAGGCCTCATGTAATAGATGCTTGACCATAAATCACTTTTGTGTTACATTTTTATGATAGCTGTCCAAGGCATTCTTTTAATGAATTTAAAAAATAGCACCACAACTGTACTTCAGTTCTTCTAAGAAGATTCTGTGATGTGTTTAGTGTCCTACTGGGTTATTTTCGTTTTGTTTATTGAAGCATCTTCTCTCTATTAAATCCCTTAAGTTTCTAGTAACTGCTTTTTACATCAGGAGACAATCTTTACATGAGCAAAAGCATGTTGATACAAAGCTCTAGAGATCTCTGCTTTTTGTTTGACCTAAAATAAACTTGTCTGCTGATGCTTTTTATGCCTTAAAAGAAAAAAGTTGAAAAGAGAAAATGAGTTACGGGCTTTAAGCATTGTGACATTTTTCTGTCGACTTGATGAAAGTAATCCATACATGAATATCTAAAGCTAGAAAATTGTAAGCAAAAGAGGAAGGAAATTGAGAGCAGATCTGCATCATGAGTTCATGACCCAGCTCACAGATGGTGGCTCTCTCATCTCCTCTGCACTCAGCAGATGTATAGTTAGTTTGCTTCTTCTGAAGTGAAGTAATCCATAGCAAAGCTAGCTGCTCAGCTCCTACCACCTAGCAAATTTGTATGCATCTGAAAACTTCAGATGCCATTTTGCAATTTCATGAAATGGCAATGTGAAGTTTTAAAAAATACTGAAGGGGTCAAACTTAAATATTTCCATAATGCTGGTAGTTGTCATTAGCAAATCTATTCTCACAAAATAAATCTGTTTGAAACTGGGGCTTTGAAAATGTGTTTTAAAATGTATCTTGCACATAGTGGAAAACATGTAACTGTGTAAATCAGCTCAAATGTTTGTCAGTTCTGCACTACTGAAATGACATTAAGGTTTTCTGTTTGCTTTCAATCAATGCAGGTTGCAATTCTTCATATGTAACAGTGTATAGCGAGTATGGTGTTGATGTGTTTGATGTTAACACTATGGAGTGGGTCCAGACTATTGGCCTGAGAAGGGTAAGTCATTTTCTTTGAATATTGAACTTAATTGGGTTACTTTCAAATGAGGTGTTTCTTCAGAGTGTATGCTAGACTTGAGGTAATTCTCTGTCTCCTTCCTCACAGATCAGACCATTAAACATGGATGGCACACTGAACCTCCTTAACTGTGAGCCACCAAGGTTAATATATTTCAAGAACAAGTTTTCAGGTGAGTCCTGAGCAAGGGGAGAAATGGGGAACTCATTCTAACTGGCTAATTTTCACCATGTTACCTTTGCACTAGATGAAATTTGTGTTGAATGTGTCTGGGTCAGCCTGTACCTCTGTAAGTGAAATTGCTTTGTGCTATTACAGCAGGAGCTGGCCTCAGTGTACCAGAAACCTCTGACAATAGCAAGAAGCAAATGCTCCGAACCAGGAGCAAAAGAAGATTTGTGTTTAAGGTTCCTGAGGAAGAGAGGTTACAGCAAAGGCGGTAAGAATTTATTTGCAAATTTGGAAAACATAACTGAATATACATGATGACATGCAGAGGTAAAAATTGCTCTTGTTTTTTTTTTAGGGAAATGCTTAGAGACCCTGAGCTAAGGTCAAAGATGATTTCTAACCCAACGAATTTCAACCACGTGGCTCACATGGGACCAGGAGATGGAATGCAGGTCCTCATGGACCTCCCACTGGTAAAATGCATTTATAAGGGAGGGATACATATGTGCATTTGTTCTTGCTCACAAAAGCTGTGAAGATGAGCTGGATGGGCTCAAGTATTATCCCTGTACTGAATTCTTCTTTAAATCCTTTTGAGAAAGGTGAACCTTCCTGCTGTGCAATGCTTCTAAATCCTGTGCAAGGAAATACTGTTAGCTGACGTATGAATGAGACACTGAAAGACAGATATCACTGCCAGGAGCTTGTTAGTAGTTTTGTATATAATCAGTCTCCTCCTTCCTTTTTCTTGTTTGTCTTAAAACAACAGAATGAATTTCCTTTCCCCTCATCCTCTCAACATTTTGCTCTTGGTATCACCCCCAACAGGCTTTGAGCACGTCTATCACATGAGCCCTATCTCTGCTGAAATCTCTCTCCAGAGTGACCATTCCTCACTGCAAGGCTCCCTTCTGCTTTCTTCCTCTTCCTGTCCCTCCTCTGCTTCCCTAGCAAGGGTAGGAGTAGCTGCAAACTGTTAGGAACTGGAATATGGTATGCTTGTGGCACTTCACCAATTCTAGAGCAATAACAAGGGGGAAAAAACTAATGCTGTGGAGGTAACTAAAATGCATGCGACTTGCAGTGCTTTATAGCATTTCTTTTATTTTGTATTTAACTAATACAGCATTTTATGAGCTATTTTAGTGTTAAATCTACAAGAGGAAGATGTGAAGGTACACTTTTATGTTCTGGATGTACCCTCCATCCTAGAGCTGTTAGTCAGGCTTTCTCGTGTCTTTCTCAGGTAGCCCAGATGTGGGTCAGGCATTTGTCATTTCAGCAGGAGGAGGAAGGAAAGCAGAGCTGTTAGTACAGTCCCTGCCTCTTCATAGAGGGTTTGCTGGCTGACAGGTTCCAGTGGCTGCTGTGGGGCTTAGTTCTTTCTCTGTCTTTCTCAGGGTTTGTGTCTGTTACTGAAAATATGTGGATGTGGTCAAGTAAGTTCAGTTTTTCTACCAACACTGGGTTGTAATAGATTCAAAACCACAGTAAAGTTTTCATGAGTAACAGCTTTTTCTTGGATAGCTTTTGTTGCTGGCTAACAAGGTGTTTCATTTACGCTGTAGAGTGTCCTACCTCCTGCCCAGGATGAAAAATCCTGTCTGTCTTCAGCTAACCTGTCACGGCAGCAGCAGCAGCAGAGAAACAAAACCTACATCTCATGGCCCTCGTCAAGTAAGGCTGGGAGCAAGCTGCTCACTTCTGAGCTGTACTCTGTGATGTCAGCAGGAGCTGCAAACTGCCTTTTGTCCTTTCCTCTCTGCAGGTGGCAGTGATGGGGGAGCAGCCATGCCTTCCCGAAGTATGTCCGACCCTGACCAGGAGTTTGACAAAGAGGTAAAACAGCTCCTGTGCATGGAGACCAGCAATATCCTGTTGACACAGATTGTTCTCTTCTTCCAATAAATTACATTCCCAAGGAAATACTTCATAGAGATGTTTATGGAGATGTTTTCTTTCCACAAGTGTTTTTCCCAGCAAAAGTTAGATATGCTAGCACAAAAGCAAAGCTGTGAAAAGATCTTCTTGTGGTGATATTTTAAGAAGTGTAATGTCTTCAATTAAGCTTTATAGGCAACAGAAATTTGACTAATTGATGAAATGTCCTCAAAGTTCCTAAAAATGTTCTCTGGGATATTAGCATAGAATAGCAAAGTAATATGACTAGTTAAGTAATTTTCTGTGCTGCCTTAAGGAAGACTTTTTGTCATGTAACTTGAGAAAGAATCAAATTTATAATACATAAAACTGCTTTTAGCAAGAATAAGAGTATGTGCCAGTAATTACCAAACTTAAAATGTCCTGGCTCTACAAAACTGATGTTCCTAAATCTAAATAGAGAAGATACATGTTTTTTGTATCTGTGATTTATCATGTGTTTTCTTCTAAGCTTTGCTAAAGCATTGTCTGTGCAAGGAAAGTGTTAGAAATTATTCCTGGGAAGCAAAGCCCCTGATTAAGATATTTTTAGCACCTTTTGGTACCCAACTGCAGGTCCATATAATGCTCTGAATTTTGAAGCATGTTTTTGTAAAGCCAGACCTTTGCTGGATGCCTTAGCACATGTCAAGTCCAGAGTTCTGATGGCACCTGTGGTCTGACTTCCTTTGTAACCTTCAGTTAGCCATTAAAAGCACATGAAAGTGGGGATCTCTAAACATGGGTATTTTTGAAACAGGCTTGATTTTCAGTGGTAGTTATGATAGATTGTGTTAGTTATTCTGCTCACCCTTCCCAAACTCCATTATGTTCCATGCTCTAATGGTAATTGTTGTTTGTAGACATGATTAATGATGGACTCGAAAGGGATTTTTTACAATGTTTTCTCTTTTTGGTAGCTCTTACAATTTCTTATGACTTGTTAAATTTTAAAAAATACTAGTTTGAAACTGGAAAGAGACTCTAATAACACCTTTTGGCTTTATACTATTTCCCCCATGGCTTTTGACTTTATGAACCGGATCATGTTAGGATAATCTTGTTATAGATTATCTTATTTTTGTTCAAGCCATGCAAAATCTTCTGAACAGCGTTCTTGAAGGATGTTACCTTTCAATCTATTTGCTAAGTATATATTTCCCTTTCTTGAAAATAACTTGCTGCACTGGTAACAGGGTTTTTTGTGCAATATTTCATTAGCTGTGAGTCTGTGCAGTGCTCAGAATTCTTAACACACCAAAATAGTGGGAAACTTGCCAGCCATCCTGTTGAAGTGAGACCAGCCTGTGAAGGCAAATATCCAACGACTAATCTCATACTGGGGAAATAACTGTGGATAGTCTTTATTAGATATTGATGTAGGACGTAGCCACTAAGTGTATTCTGTTTCCAGATCTCCAGCCAGATTCTTGGCAGCCTTCACTCGTTTGTCAGGCACTTCACAGGCTTGTTGCTGTTTTGTAAACAGTTCATAATGCTTATTTCCTTCCTCCTCACCAAACTGAAGATGATTTGACTATAGTTTTTATATGTTTACATGGGCAGATAAAGCTACTCCTGGGCTAAAAAATTGCAGGCTGGTAAATTCTGAACAGCAGTGAACAGATAGATGTATTCCATCAGGAAAGCTTTGCAATGTCTAAAGGAGAGGAGCCAGAGATGTAGCAATTTCCACATACTTTACCATAATTCCTCTTGCATCAGAGGTCACCTTTGGGACTGCACTAGAGCCTGTTATGGTAATGGGAGTAATTGCTTGAATGTTTAACTCTGGATTTAATCCAATGCACACTGCTTCATAGGTGATGCTCACCCTCATTTTGAGTGCCTTTGAAAGCTTTTGAGTGTAAAGAATTCACTTCAAGTAAACATAATTCTTTAATACTTCTCATTAACAGCCTGATTCAGACTCCACCAAACACTCTACTCCATCGAACAGCTCAAATCCCAGTGGTCCCCCAAGTCCCAACTCTCCTCATAGGAATCAGCTGACGCTGGATGGACTGGACCAGTCGACGTGCGACGCGTAACGCCAGCGCTCCCGCCGCTGTCATCCCTTGCTCCCCCCTGCTCAGCAGCAGGGCAAAGCCGTCTCAGATGCTAGTGCCAAGCCTGACACAGACTCTCTAGTGTTGTACAAGAATAATTATATATCCAGATTGTAGATACAAACTATGGAAATGAAGAAAATTCTTTACTAATAGCGATTGAGCTTTTTATGCAGAATTGTTCACTGCTCGGTTACGGTTGATTCCTTTCTGCACAGCTGTGACAGTTTTATTGCATAGGAGCATTTAAGGCCACCGGTAAATAGTCTTATTCTTATGGTGAAAGAGAAATAGAGTTACTGATAATGTTGCTACAATATCAGGAATATTATTTTTCTATAGAATGATGTAATGTCTGATTAGCAGGAAATCCTTTTAGACAGAATTTGGACTTCTAAATAGGAAATGTGAGCAGGGCTAGTTACATCCTCAGATGAATACACTTTTCCCTTTTTCCTGTAACTGTTTTTTTCCTAAATCTTAAGGAGAATGGTAGGAAGCTGTAGGTCGTTTCCAACATCAGTAGAGTCACCAGGAAGTCAAAGAAAAGCTGGTTATAGTTTTGTGGCCTTTTAATTCATTTAGCCATTACATATACAGGTGCATAACTGTCTTTCTATCTTTCTACCAACTTTTTAGTCTTGTACATAGGACTACTGACAGTTATCTCGTTACCCATTCCCTGCTTTTAGTCCTCATCACTCATTAGTCAGGGCTTTTAAAATACTGCTGTGAAAAAAATTTTACTCCTAGTTCCTGCCTTTCTCCTCCTGAGAAGTTGTTTCTCCTGGGTTTTTGGTGTAAGGACACACTACGCTGTTTAGCTAGCAAGCCTTCTTGTGGACGCATTGCCCTCGGAGTCTGCTTGACCCGAGGGACTGTATCGCACTAAAACATCAGTCTGTTCATTGGTTACCAAAGTGGAACGTGAAGGATGTGTAACTGGGGGTGCTGCTTTTCTCATTAATTGTATCCTCACCTGCATGAAGACCCCATGATTATTAATCAAGTATTGATCATGTAGAAAAATGCACAACACACTCCTGTATATTTTGCGATGGCCCACGTGCGGTGATGTTTTGCGTGTATATTTAATCTCATGCTTCCATGTATTATACATTTAGTACTCAAAGATTTGTGACCATGTTTCATTAAAAGCTTGTAATTAATTCAGTGGCTGGCATATCCAGTTTGTCATTGTCACACTAGTGTGCCTTCTGTGCCAATTTTATGACAGTTGGATGTCACTTATTTAAAATTCAGTTTAAATGGGCTAATGATATACCAATGGCTAATGTTCTTTTCTGAAACACTGTATAGGACGTGCACTTATCTTTAGTTTAAACTGAGTGTTCTAGTCAACATTTAATCCTGTTACGTTAAGTGTTCGACAGTACTTGCTCTTTTTCTCAGATTCTTGATAAAGGGGCTCAGTTAGAGCTGGACACTACTGCTTTGGGGGTTTTCTGGTTTTTACTTTTTTAATGTAAGTCTAAGTCTTTGTAATTATTGAATTGTGAGAACATTTTTGAACAATTTACATGTCAATAAAGCAGAAGAGGGAGGTTTTAAAGTTTATAGTCGTCTGTCTTGACATCTGAAAACAATCTACCACTGACACTTGCTTCAGTCTCTTGGTAAATTCACTTTGTTCACATGGACATTTGACATAAACTGAAGGTATTTTGGAGCTCCATACCCAAGCACTACAAGAAAGGTGCATATTGCTGAAGGTGAATGAATGTTCAGGAGCCATGGAAGTCCTTTTGGTGGAATACAGCACTGAAATTTTGTGCCCTCAGTTTTGTTTTAGTGTTGTCATGATCTTGATTTGCTGGCCTTATTAATTCCTTTTTAAATGATTTATATGACTCGTTACTTAGAGCTGAAGCATGTAAGGAGGCTGCAGGGTCTATTCATGCATCTTAAGTATCATAAAACAATAAATATATTTCACTTGTCAAAGCACTACTCCCAGGAAAAGCTTATGAACATTTCAAGGATTGGTGTGTGAATGGTGCAGCCCCTCATAAAGGGAATTTTTTTACAGCTGTCCTCATGCTCTGGTATTTGAGTACCCTAGAGCCTGCTGTAGCTAGACAGTGCCAGCATCTCCTCTAGGGTGTCCTAGGTAAGCATCCTTCATCCCTTCTGGAGTGCCAAGTGTTCCTGAATTCCTTCTTGGTTTGTCTTGCCCTTCACAGGAAAGGCCAAGCTGGATGTTTTGGACCCTGCTGTTCCCTGCCTGACCAAACCCTCGTGGGCAGGCTGGGAAGGTGCACCCACACTCTGTCCTGGGGATGGGGGACAGCTGACAGATCTGAGGGCTGTGTGCTGTAAGCCTTCTCACAAGTATTCATGCTAATCAGCCTTTGACTTTTGAAAAACATTTCTCCTGCTCTTGAGCTGATTTTTCTCTGCACAGTGAGGGCTTGGGATGACAACAAAGTCTTTAATTATGGCAGTATTAAATCATAGCACTCAGCAGTGCCAGGGCTTGGTTATAATTTAAGCAGAAGAACGTTTCTAGAAAAATTAATTAATTGCTCATATGAATACATTATTCTTTTTTTTTTCTGCTTAAGTCTGGCCAAGCAGAATTCTTTCCTAAGTCCTCCACCACAGCCCTTTGCAGATCATATTTTCCCTTACGGATTTTGATTCTAGTTACCTAAAGAGTCCTCTTGAGCCCTCAGGAAAATTTTCATAAATGCAGGAATTCAGGTGAAATGATTCTCTGACAATGCACTTTCTCATCCCTGGAGGCTACCAGTCTAGGACTGAAAGTGAGGAATTGAGCTATGCAAGGAATGAGGGTAATTTGGTGTCTGCCTGCTTCTCTGCTCATTCCTTTTTCACAGAGGTATGACATCAGGTCCTGAAGCTGGAGTTGTGGGTGTACCACTCACTGGAACAATTGGTCACTTCTAGCACAGATCTTTTCCCCAAAAAGCTGAATATTTTAGAATACATCATGGTATCACTTGCCACCCAAGAACTAAACTTGTCTGCCACCATCTCTGTCTACAGAACAGGCTGAGAATAAACACCTTCCTAAACAGGTGCAATCTGCTGGAGAGGGGGTGCATAAAAGCTGGCTTTGTCTTTGCAGGGTAAGTGCTTAATACAGCCAGATCACAGAGGGGGGGCCTCAGTGTGGAAATGCTGGAGGTGCTGCAGGCACCCTTGTTCTGCACAGCACCAGAGTGGCATCCCTGGGAGAAAGCAGATGTGTAAAAACCTTGAGAGCTGGCACTGGTAGCCTAAAGCACTGAGAAGCAAGGAAGTGTTTGAGGGAGGAAATGACTGTGGGAACTGAACTGCACCTTGAGGTGCAGTTAAGCAAAGTGTTAGTGAATGGAAGGTGTTATATCATGACCAGAACCCTTGTCTTGCTGAGTTTAGCTTATTTTGAAACAAAAAGAACACATGGCATTCTTGCATGCCAGGCTACTGGAGCATCTTGTGTTCCAGTTTGCACCATCTGCTCTGGATGAAGCAGCTCTGGCAGGCAGAAGGGAGGAGGACAATCCAAAAATCAGTGTTCAGCTGCCCAACCCTTGCCTTTCCCTGCTGTGGCAGCAGCTCTGGCCAACCTTCTGCCTGCCTGCACCCGTGTAAATGTGGCTCCCCTCTCAGCTTCCCGTTAACATTCCTTCCTGGCAGCCTTGGGGCTCCTGGCAGCTCATGGGCTCAAGAGCTGCCGGCCTCTCCCAGTGCAGGGCAGCCCCTTCCTGCGGGGTGAGAGCTGCTCTCGTGTCCTGGGCTTGGTGCTGGCAGGGCAGCACATGGGGCTGGAGGGGACAGGGTTCCATGGGCACAGGACCACATCCAGGAGACAGGAGGGAAGGCACAGTGCCAGCATGATCTCAGTGCTTGCAAGATGCCCTAAACATGTTTTTGGGAACAGGGGGTGATGGTGAGACCAGGTATCAACTGCAGGCCTGCTGTGGGATGCCCAGGAAAGCCAAACGCTGGCAAGAGCAGGTCCCAGCGGTGCCTGATGCTCGGGCCAGCGCTGCCGGCAGGGTTAGCTGAGGACAGGAGCAGAAGACAGCAGGACGTGCTCAGCCAGCGGGAGCTGCAGTGCTGTGCTCCAGCCAGAGGAGGAACATGGACTAAGGAATCAGCCCCTTCCCTGTCCTTGCAGCAAATATTTTCCCTGCTCCCCAATAAGCTGCAGCACTTTTCTGTCATCTGACTGCACAGGTTCTTGCAGGTTTATTGATGCTTTCTCATAGATAAAACCCTCAGATTTTTTTCAGCCTCGCCTCCTTTGCTGTTTCTTACGCAGTCCCTGCTCTGCAGTCCCGTGAGGACGGGCGGTGCGGAGCCCTGCATGCTGATGGAGCGCCCCGCAGTGCCCTGGCCCGCTCCTACCCTCCGCTGAGACCTGTGCCTGCCAAACGCCCTCCCGCCACTGCTGCCTCCTGCTGAAAGAGACCTAAAATAATGCATTCGTTCAGCCAAGTCTGTCTTTAGGCTCGGGGATATTTTAAGGACTCTGCCACAATCTGGGTTTGCACAACTTCTGTGAGCTGCTGTATCGTGCAAAGGGAAGGCACCGTGCTACGAGTCGGTGTCCATTAATAGTGTGCAGGTTGCTTTTTCTTTTGACACCCTAGGCGCAATGACTCCTGAGATCTTGCCATTAACACTAATGCAGTTTGAATTAGTCTGTCACAGTGGGAGACCCCTGACACTCAGGACCAGAAGCAAAACAAAGCCATCAGGTGCCCAGACCTGCCGTGCACAGCCTCAGTGACATAAACCACCCATCTAATGTGCTGCTTACCAAGGATGTCTGTGAATTAAACTCCTTGTTTAGGCAGGATCCCAGGAGACACTTATGTACAAACCCCTTTGCTCTGCCCTGCGTGCACCATGGGCTCTGTGTGTGTCGGTGTGCAGCAGTCATGGATACAATCACAGGTACAATCACGGACACAGCTGTTCTTCCAGCAGCTCTCAATCCCAGCATCACAAACTGACTCTGGTGCTTCATTTTGTTTCTGCAGAGCTCCCCCCTCCCTGTGGCGCGTTCTGTACGAGCGAGCGGACGTGGCTCCTGAAGGAAAAGTACAGACTGTGCTCTGCTCCTGCACTGACAAAAATTGATCTCTGCATTAATTAAAGCCTCTATTGTAAGTGACCTCGAGCTGCTAATGCATTTTAAAAATGAAGCTTTGCCAACAGCAAATTCATACACGTAGGGGCGACCAGGGGGAGAATCCTGCCGTGGGCTGTGATGTGTCCCAGGAGGGTGTCCGACTCCACAAGCACATGCCTGTGGCTCACCCTCAAATCCCTGTGTGTCCAGGCAGGACACAGAGCTGATGCCCACAGCCACTTGCAGGGTTAGAACACCACCATCCTGACACCATCTTGTGCAATGGTCCCGTTGCCAATGGGTTGTCTCTACTCCCTCAGCCTGTGGCCATGGGATGCTCTTGGCTTTCCCCTTCTGCACAGGTTGTGGGCATGCAGCCATCGAGACCCCTCCCTATCCTCACATCACAATTCACACCCACAATGAGCGAGGCCCAAAAACAGCCAGGGAGGGAAGAAATTCACTCTGAGGTGGGGACTCCCTGGGGGTCATCCTTGAGCCCCTTGATGGGCTGCCTGGTGCAGTGGCCTCCAGCACGCAGCATTGGCCCCATAAAGCAAATTCCTCTGTGCGTGTTTGTATTTGAAGGTTTGGGGGCTGGAGTCACCTGCAATGAACTGATGTGAAAGGGGAAAAGAACACAAAAAGGCTCTCACAGCAGAAACGAGGGATGTAGCTGGTGGAGGGTGTGGCTGCTCTCACAGGCACCATGGTAACACCACAGCTGCTGAGCTGCACCGAGCCCCAGCCATGCTGGGCCCTGTGGGGTCAGCAGGAGGGCTTGGGCTGGGGATCTACCCTGGGCTCACGCCACAGGAGTGACTGTGTGCTGTGAGAGCAGTTTTTGGGTACTGTCCCTGGGCCACGGCTCCCTGCAGTGATGCACTGGTTGTAGGACCATGGGATGGTGGGGATTGGGTATTCCCCATGTCAGCTGCTGCAGGCTGATGGCTTCCTCTGCTTTTTGACCTGCCTGGTGACCATTTCACCCAGCAACAAGTGCCTGACAGAGGCAGCAGAAACTCCTACCCAGGCAAGCTGCTTTTCATCCCAGTACTGGTGGAGGAGCCCCCTCAGGAGAGGTGAAATCCCAAGGGTGTGTGTGCCCTGAGCACAGGACTGCTCCTGGCTCTGCCCCACTTGCAAACTCACCTCAGCACCAGGAGGCCAGAGAGGCCTTGCTCCCTGCTTGCCCTGTGCTTTTGGCCTGCCTGTTTCCAGAGGGCAGGGCTGGTCCCACCACCACATGCTGCCTGCTACCTTTCGTCAGGGCTCTGATGCACCTAATGATGAATTCCCAGCCCTTTGAGAAGGGATTATGTCTTCCAGAGACTAGAACAAAATATTATAAACTTAAAATAGCTGCTTCCTTATGGAATATGCCAACAAGCCCTACTGAATACTCAGTAGAGTTTAAATTTGCATCCATTTGCATACATATCCATAATTTCTGCCTCACCCATCATCCCTGCTCCATAAAGATGCACTGCCTGACATTGTGGGCAGATGATGGTGTTTGACACAGGCCAGCACCAACGAGGCCCCTCAGTGCCACTGCCCCAACCCCCATCAGAGACAGGGAGGTGTGACTGTCCCCAGCCCTCAGTTCCTGCCTGCATCCCTCCCCAGGGACCCTGGCATCATTCCTTCCCCTTCTACCATGAGAAGACTTTCTCACCTCGAGGAATAACAGAATAAATTCCCAAAGGTCCAAGAGGGTTTCTTACCTATCAGTCCAGGCACAGAAGGAAGGAGCAAGGTCCAGAAGTTTCCCTGGGGATGGAATTGTTTAACCAGGATTGCACCTCACCAGCATCCAGTGGACAGGAGTGAGACAAGGAATGGGGACCTGAGCAGAGATTCCTAGCACTGAGCACGCTGCTGGAAAGCAAAACAACCTTGCAGCTAATGGGTCCAGGCCCTGAAGGCTCTGGGTCATATTCTAAAATGTGTTTGAGCACTGAGTTTCTGTCATGCATCCAGGGAGGCTTCCTTCAACCTGCTGTGTGCCCTGGGACAAATCCAGCACAGTGCTGGCTAAAGCATGGGGTACTGAGCTAGACCCCAACTTCCCTGGATACCATCTGAGACCCAAATCTCAGTGTTGAACTATCTAAAAAGAACTGACACCTGCAAAATACAGTTTAAAACCCAGAAGTAACACCAGGGAGGCCATGTCCATGTGACTGAGTCCCAGCAGTGAAGGTTTGCTATGGTTTCCTTCACTGCACAGACACTTTTATTCAGGTGGGATCTGCTTCTGGCTTGAATCCCAGCAGGAGTGATGTGAGGGACCGTGAGGAGCTGTGAGGGTTGGAGAGGTGGTGATATCCCCAAGAGAGTGGTGTCTACCCCCAGCATGAGTCCACACCATCAGGTCTCTGTCTCACTGGCATCGTACAGAGGGTTGAGGTAGAACACCTGGAGATCTTTGGGTATCACTTCTCCAAGGTCAACATCTGGAGGCTCCTGCAACAGCAAGGGAGGAAAAACAACCGATGGGGAAGAGAAGCAAAACCCTTGGGCAAAACCCTCCCAGGGCTGAGTCCCTGCAGCAGCCGAGAGGCTGGTGAGGGAGAGTAGGAATGTCCCAAAACCCCTCCTGGCCTGGGGAAAGCAGGGCCCCTCTCAGGGGGCTTTTGGAAGTGTCACAGCCCCCAGCAGCTCCCGCCCATGCCCCCAGCACCCCGGGCTCCCTGGCAGTGGTGACTCACCACGCTGAACACGGGGTTGTCAAAGCCTTTGTCACTGGCTGGTGCAGGGGACGCCGGCTCCTCCATTCTCTGCCAGGGGTGGGTCTGGCGCAGGGCAGGAATCCTGGGGAAGAGCTGGGCATCACCATCCACATCCCTCCCATCCCTGCAGCTCCCCCAGCTGAAACCCGGAGTCCTTAGGAGGTGGATGGGAAATTATACAGTGGCAAAATGTGAGGCTGGTACTGAAATGGGGCATTTGTAGCCCTTCCCAGGGAAAAGCAGCAATATCCAGCAGAAATCATTCAGCCTGGAGATCTGGGACCTGCATTCTGGAGGGAGGAGTTTGCAGAGGCAGACAACTCTAGCACAGGCTTCACTTTGGAGGAATCATTCCTTCCCTGTGGCCTAAATGAATTGCCACAGAGCTGACACCTGTTCCCAGTATAATCTCAACAACTATTAATTACTTTTATCATTACTTTTATCACATTATCATTTTAATCACCATCACTACTTGTATTATTTTCTTCATTACTTTTATCCTAAGGGTCCCAGTCACTGAGGACTCCCCTGCACTGGGCACCTGCTGCAGGTGGGCTCAGCAGCAGCCCCATGCACATCCCCTCAGGAGCTCTGAGGGAAGCTCTGCCAGGCCCCTTTCAGTGGAAATAAGGGAGACCTGCAGCACAAGGGACAGGCCCTGGGCTCGTGTTCAGTTCTGTCTCCTGTAGCTACTGACTCCTAAATTCCCTCCTGCTGCTGACAGAGCTGGTTTCAAAGGCCTGTCCAGCATCCAAAGAAGCATCAGTGAAAAATAAATCATCAAGTAGCAATTATGGGTCTGGGAGTTTTATTTAGAAATTAAATGAAGGCATGGGTTTACTGCTAGGAAATATCATGTCAGCACGTGTCAAGCAGCAGGGCAAGTGCTCCTGGCCAGAGCCACTGCTGCATGGTGACAAAATCCCAGTGGAGGAGGCAGGAGGGAACAAACAACCTGACTCGTGAGCCTGTGACACAGCAGCCCCACACCAGGGAGCTCAGCACCCCCTGGCAGACACAGGTGCACTTTGCACATGCAAATTTAAACAATTCCTGGCCCCTGGTTATCAAGTGTGCTAAGTCAACTCCATTTGCCCACAGCTGGGTACCCTGCAAAACCCTCCACGAGTGGAGGGTGCATGTGGGAGAGGCAGAGGTGGGTGCCCCAAGCACCTGCCATGGGCACTGCTGGGATGCCCTAATCACTGCCAGGCCCCATATCCACGCTGTGAGGGAAAATGGTGATGGAGAGGGGGTATTTCTGACTAGTTCCCAGCTGTGGTGCAGTCAGGTGCACCCTCCAGCCCTCCCCTGGGACCTGCACTCTGTACTCCATGCTGTCTGAACAAGCAATGCACCAGAAGCTGCACTTGCTCTTGGATGCTGTCTCCCTTTAACAGTTCTGAAGCTGTGGGACAAGTATTTTGCATTATTTTGATGCATTTCCATTGAGCTGCTGGCAGGTTCAGTCCTCCCTAGCAGGGCTGCAAACTAATGGTGCCAAGGAACAGGAGATGTCACCAGGCACCATGACTAGGCTGTGCAGAGCTCCAGCCAAGCTGCAGCAGCCCTGCTCCCACCCAAGCACACTGCACCCTGCCAAGAGGCAGCTCCTCCTGGTCATGGAGGAGAATGAAGCAACAGTCCAAGAGTACAGAAGTGCCTTTCAGCCACCTCACCTCCAGAAAACCATGAGGAGCAGGAACAAGTTTTAAACTGACACAGGGCAGGTTTAGATTAGATATTGGGAACAAATCTTTACTGTGAGGGCAGTGAGGCCCTGGCACAGGTTGCCCAGAGAAGCTGTGGATGCTCCATCCCTGGAAGTGTCCAAGGCCAGGCTGGCTGGGGCTCTGAGCAACCTGTTCTAGTGGAAGGTGTTGCTGGCTATGGCAGGGGGCTGGAACTGGATGATCTTGAATGTCCTTCCAGCCCAACCCATGCTGTGGTTCTGTGAACAGTAATGATGGGGGTAGCAGGGTGCCAGGGCATGCCCCTCTCTGGGAGTTCTGGGCAGCACTGTGTGCCCCTGTGTGCCAGGCTGGAAGGAACCTGAGCTGGCAGCTCCCAAGCAGAGGCAGCCTGAATATCTGCTGCTGGCAGAAGCCCCATGCCTACCTCAGCTTTCCCTTTCTGTAGAGAAAGAGGATCCCTCCAAGGAGCAGGAGACTGAAGAGCAGCCCCATGACTGTCCCTGCTGTGATCCTGCTCACTGGGAGGCTCCCCACGTGCCCGCTGGCAGTGCTGCCAGTGGCCACTTCCATTTTGCCACTTGAAATGCCGAGAGCTTCACCTGGGAAGAAAAAGGGATGAGGATTGTACAGGGCAACACATCCCCACACCCTTGGCACAGGGAGCCTTCAGCTGGGTCTCGTCCTGCCTGCCTGGTTGATTGCCTTTCCCTGGGAACAGGGATGGGATTCACAGGTGGATGGACTCAATGGGGACAAGCCCCTGTGGGTCTGCCACCCACAAAATGACCACCAGCTCCCCTGGCTGTGACCTGTGTGCCCATCAGCATCTGCCAGCTTCCACTGTCTGCCTCCACAAGCAGCATTCTGGCTGCAGAGCAGCTCTGCAGACTTGGGGGCCCTGGCAGGCACTCAGCTGGTCATGGTCAGACATGGCATGGAAGCACACAGGTATCCCTGGCTGCAGGAGGAGAATTGCCAGCAGGGCAAGGGAGTTGACCCTTCCACTCTGCTCTGCCCTGCCCTGGTGAGCCACAGCTGCAGCACTGAGCCAGGCTCCTCTCAGCAGCACCCAGGGACAGGGCAAGAGACAATGGGCAGATGCTGAATATGGTAAATTCCACTTAAATACCTGTATTTATCTAAGTATTTATATATAAAAAACTAGTTTACTGCAAAGATGGTTAGCTGTGCAGACAGGCTGCAGAGAGATGCTGTCCAATCTCCATCCTTAGAGACATTCAAACCCCACTGGCCATGAGGGCTGCTGGCAGGGAGTACAAATCTCTGGCCAGCAGTGGGTCTGGGTGCCCCTGCAGGGCACCTGCTGAGGAGGACAGGGGTGTTACCGTGCTGTGCTATGCTCTGCATGATGTCTGCTGCCAGCTGCTCCGCAGCGGTGCCCGCCTGCACTCCCTCTCTGTCATCAATCAGCACGATCTGGATGAGAGGAGCGGCGCTTCGGGACACGACGCCCAGGAAGGTCTGTGCTCTGTGCACCTTGGATATGGCCATCTGCACGCCAGCGTATTTGGGCTTCCCAAAACACAAGGAGACACGTAAATCCAGTGACAGGGTAGGAAAAAATCAGTCACATCTCCAGACAGCCACGATGGGTGCAGCTGCAAGGCCCACCTGAACCTTCACGTGAGCAGCAGCACAGAGCTGCCATCCCTGTCACGGCAGCACCGCTGCATTTCCCAAGAGAGGCTTGTACATCCCCTCTCTCCCAAGCTTTGACCAGCACCCAGCAAAGAGCCCCCATGCAGGAGAGCAAGCTGAGAAAGCAATTTCATGTATCACACCCATTAAAAGCTGTATTAAGATGTGTGGCTGTAAGGAGGGCAGGCAGACAGCTTTCAGCTCAGGATCAATAGAGCAATACCCTGGTATCGAACCTCCCAGTGCAACGCAGAGCACACCTCCTCCCCAGCAGCCCCTGGCAAAGAGCAGGGATGTCATGCTGTAAGTGATGCTTTGTAGAGCATCTGAGAGCTGGCCAGTGCCAGTCACCCACCCACTGCTTGCCTGCTAGGGATGGCCAGAGGCCAGGGAATGCCCTGCTGCAGGTTTGCACCATCCCAGCTGGGTGCACTGAGCTCCCTTGGGACCTAGACCTGCTCTCCTCTGTTTTCTAGAGCAGCAAGCCCCACTGCAAGCCAGCAGCTCTTCCTGCCCTGAGCTCAGCGGATGGTGGGGCTGTGGTGGGGAGCAAGGACCCAGCTCCCACAGCAAGCAGGCACATCCAAGAGGTCACACGGGGAGCGTGGGCCCTGCAGGGTGCTGGAGAGTGAGCTGCACCCCTGGCACTGCTGGGACTGCATGCCCCAGACAGTCCCACAGCCATCAAGCCACTGGCAGGTGTGGCCAGTGGCTTGTGGTTTCATTAGCCCCTCCCAATCTGACAGGCTCATTACCTGGCTCAGCAACTCTTGGACCAATTTGTCCTGGTACTTCTGCAGGTCAAAATCAGGAGTGAAATCCAGGTTAATGGTGGCCCCTGCAGCCAGAAAACAGAGAGACATTAAACTCACCACGTGTGGGCAGAGAGCAGCCACAGCAGCACAGCTCTGACTGCCACGATAGGCACTGAGGACCCTCTGCTACCCTGGGCAACTGCTTTGGCTGGGCTCAGAGAGAAACCTCCCCTGATGGTCTTTTTGTCAGCTGGGTTTGATAAAAGGCTTTTGACTTTCCAAAATATTCTGGAGAGAAGTTCCCAGGAAAGTTTTCTCCTGCTTATGCGTCTGGGAAGCTCTTCATGTCCCTGGTTTTGGGGCCATGAGGCTGTGGTGCAGCAGCACTACCCTGGCTTTGGGGGGAAGGCTGAGAGGAAGGGAACACCTGTGCTTCCCCATGCTTCCCCACAAAACTGCACTGCAGTCATGGAGACAAATATTTTCCTGGAAAAAAAAAATACAATTAAGCATTTGCTGAAATTTTAAATTGTCCTAAAGACCGTAAGGGACTATGCTTTTAGGAGCACATTGGAGAAACATATGGTGCCGTTTTAATGAATTTGGTATGACATACCAAATATTGGATGCCAAGTATCCAGGTACAGCTGTGCATGAAAAATTGCCCCTAGCAACATTTCATGCAGATTAATGGAGGAGCATCCATTGTAAGAGAACGCTGTCAATCTGCATGCTTTTATTTTAAATGAAATTAAACAAGCTGGCTGTTGGGGAGCTGACATTACAGTGGAAAAGGTTGCATTTCCTCTGCATGTTTTTGGCTGCATAAACTCAGCAGAGCCCTATTAGCTTGACAATCTGTGACATCCTGACAGGATAAACCAGAAGCAGGGACAAAGGGCTGCGACTCAGAACAGGCTCCCAAAAACCAGAATCTCTGCAGAGAGACGTGCTGGGAAGGTGGCATGATGAGATCTGCACATGGGACCCACAGATGGGACCCTTGGCAGCAGTGATACAGCAAAACTTCAGCTTACAAAGAGCAGCAAGCAGCCCCTGCTCCAAACTTCCCCCATGGAGCTGGGGAAGCAGGCTGGGGCAGCTGGCATGGCAGGGAGGAGGAATAGGGTCGTGTCCCCCACTCACCACAGACCCCACAGCAGTGGCCAAGGGGCTGCAAAGGGCTCTGGCACGCTGGCTCTGGGCACTGGCTCCCTGATGCCCTGAGCAGGGCTGCGCAGATGCGGGGGCCATCCTAAAAGAGAGCAGGGCAGTCAGTCCTTGTCCCACAAACTGCACTGGAGCCCCCAAAATGGGAAAGGGAAGACTCACCAGGGTGTTCCCGCAGGCACAGCCAGACTTATCAGGACAGCCAGTGCCTGTCACCTGGAGAGTGCCATTGCCATGAAACTGCAGCGGGGCAGAGGGGCCCCCCAGGTACTCAGCCCAGGATGATGGGGTGCTCAGCTCCTGTGCAGGGAAGAGCAGCAAAGCAGGTGAGTACCCCAGGACAGGTCCCAGTGCTAGCCCCAGGCACCCAGCCATGCTGCTGAGACACCTGGTGTCACATCTGATGGCCATCTCTGGGAAGCCCCACTGCAGGCAGTGATGCAGCAGGAAAACCCTGCCAATGCATCCATTCCATCTTTTCCCCTGGACCAACAGAAAAACTCTCTCAAACCAATAATAATGACAATGAGATGGCTGGGCCTTTTCTTCTTTTGCTTTCCACCTTTCTGCTGGCTCAGAGAATTCAAGTTACCAGCTTTTCACTACTGGGAGAAAGGGGGCTGGGTCTGAGTTGTTTTCCTTCTGTCTGGGAAGAATTTCTATGTGCTTTGCATTAGCAAAGGCTGAGCTGGACTGACCAGCCTCATCCTGCCAAGTCACCGGTGATTCCCTCACCCACTCTCTTCCACGGGAAGTGTCTCCATGCTCTGGCACAACAGGCAGATTTCTCAGGCCCTGGGATGAAAACACTCATCACATAGCACAGAGTAGGCTGGGTACAAAGGGATAGAGAAGCTCAAATGGTCAGTTCATGAAAAGCACCTTCTCCTTCCATCTCATCACTCAGCAGCAGCCCCTGCCCTGAGGGACAGCCAGTCCCTGGGTGGGTTGATGTGCTGTGGGGTAGTCTGCAGCATCAGCAGGACCAGCATCACTCTGAGCACCCAAGAGCATCCACCTCTGCATCCCTGGGGCTGTGTGGGCTTGGGGTGAGCTCCACTGGGGCGCTGCCTTGATCAGACTTGCCTGCACCCGCCTGGGCACTGACTGAGTCTATTACTCAAAAAGCAGCTACCTAATGCCTGGCCCTGAAATGGCAGATCCCAGCCAGCGCAGCAGCAGAAATAATAAATAACTTATGAAACGCCTGCCGCATCTCCCACTCCTGGAAGGAGCCTGTGTTTACCGCTGCAGCGCCTGTGATCTTCTGCTCCTCCAACCAGGAGGGACAGGGCTCTTGGGGGGCCTGATTCCCGGGCTGAGGCACAGCAGGCTGCCAGCGCTTCTATAATTATCCCTCCAATCAATTAAAGAGCAGTGCTGAAGCAAAGCTGGGAGATGATCACTGGGCCACAGGCCATGTTAAGGTCGGGGGCAGGAGGGAGGTGTCCCCAGAGGGTCCCCGAGCAGCACGGCTGCAGACACCTGCCTGGGATGGGAGCGACCCCTGGGAGCCACAGAAGCTGCCATTTGCTGAAGGTTTGACCCGTGCATATTGGCCCTTTTTAAACAGGCACAGTGAGACAGCCTGCACTCCCACACTGCAGGGAGGGAGCCGATAACAAACTGGTGATGCAAAAAGCCATCGAGGCCATCCACAGCAGCAGCAGCTCATGTAGCTGCAGCCCCGCGGGAGTGCCCCATCTCCCTGAGCAGCGCTGCTCCCCCACTCGGGGCTGTGCTGAGAAGGCGTCCAGCCAGCTCCTCTTCCTGCCCGCCTTACCTGGCCCATGACAGAGATGCTGCGGAGGTGAATCACGGGCTGCGATGAGTCGGTGTTTACCCGGAAGGAGGTTTCTGGCTGGAAGATAACATCGTCGTAGCGGCACGGGACGCGCTCCTCATGCACGGAGAAGAGGGGCGCGCTCGGCCTGAGCGCCCCGCCGGGACGGACATCCCGCCACAGCGTGGGGTCGAACCACGCGCGGTGCTCAGCGTCAGCGAACCTCGCCGCTCCACCTGCAAAAGGGACACAAAAGGCTGAGCGTGACCCCAACGCAAAGCCAAAGCCCAGCAGATGCATCTGGGTTGGTAGAACCAGGCACTGTCCGGCCTGAAGTGAAGGATCTCACCCTGCGGGCAGGGAGCTGAGAGCTGGCCCTGGCATCCCCCTCATGGGCACCCACTGCAGGCATTTCCCAGAGGTTGGCAAAGCTTCCCAGAACTCAGGGCTGGGGTCGCAGCCCAAATCCCACATCTGTCTGCAGGCTTCCAGGCCCAGATCCCACAGGATATTTTTTTCCCCATTTTTTAAAGTTCATCCTTCTGGTTAAGGAGGAGAACATCTGCCTGAATGCTGAGTAACAGCTAAATCTGATAAAAATGGCTGTGATAATTCATGCCCCAGTTTCCCAGCAGCCTGGCAGGTCTGCAGAAATGTGACCAGCCCTATTCCCTGGAGCAGGCAACCCCAAAGCCAGTGCTCAATTTAACTATCAATTATTTAACCATTAACCATTTCCCTACTGGTTAGTCTTATCATGCAGTGCCCTGATTCCTTCCCTCCCTTCCCAGCAGCTGAACCTTTACCAATTCAGCCAGCATGCAGGTATTTAGTGACTGAATTATTTGCATTCACTTTGAAATCATGCTTTAGAGAAGTCCATTTGTGAAAGCTGTCCCAGAAACACCAGCTGATTTCAGGGGAGCAGTGCATGGTCAGCAGGAAAAGCCCAGTGCCAAGCACAGATGCTAGAGCATCCCTGCTGCTGCCCCAAAACAAAAAAATTATAGGGATGAAGGATTTCAGACTGGCTCCAGACAATCTTAAGATACAATCCTTCCTCTGGGGAGACTGACTTAGACTTTTTCTCTCTTTTTTCTCTCTTTTTTTTTCCTTTTTTTTTCTTTTTTTTTTTTCCCATTCAAAAGGCAGGCACAGGTGCTCTGTTTGAATACTTCCTTCCCTGTAGAGGAACTAAAAAGTTACTCGCTGCTGAAAGCATGGGGTAGTTCTTAAGCACCCAAAATACACTTCCCTAGAAAATAGCTTTCAGATAAAAGCAGGCATCAATGACACAAAGCTGCTGTCTCAGCCATGGGCTGGGGGAGGGGAGGATGTGTGTTTGGGGCCAAAGGCTAGCTTGTTGTGATGGCCGTGGTTTGGCTCACCAGAGTGTAACTCCTAACTGTTTCTTTAGAAACACCATGGCAGAGAAAATAAGGGCTTTGATGTGGTTACATGCTTAATAGACACGGGAAAATACAAACAATATTTACCTCTCTGCTACAACTTCAAAGGCTTCCCTACTATAATTACCTTTTAAGAAGACAGGTGATCTAGGAGGAAAAAAGATCTGATGTGAGGGAGGTCATCAAAGGAAAGGTAAGTATTGAAGAGGAGTGATTCACTTTGCTCTGAGGTAGGACCTTTGTAGAGGTATTTGGGCTGAATTTACATGATTCATCACAGCCTGATGGGTACTAAATACCTGAGTCACAGCCTGGATCCCAGCTGCCATCGAAAGCTGTGAAGGCTGCACCAGCTGCCAGCACGAATTCTCCGTTCAGGGGCAGGTACTAGATGAAGGATGCAGAGTGTTACTGTCCTGCTGCCAGCCACCCAGGCTCGTTACCAAATAGCACTGCTAACTGTTAGGCTGCCTATTACACTCACAGTCTCCAAGGCACTTTACAGTTATCAGGAGCTACTCTTACCGTGCCCCATGTACATGGGAAAGCATCAGCTCCTGGTTTTATGGATGGGATCCTGCAATGGGGAGAGGCAGCATGATGTTATCCTCCACAACACAGAACAGCATCCAGAGGAGCAAGAATAGGAAAAAGCAAAATAAGCTCTTTGACAGTTTCTTCCTCCTCTAGTACACACTCGCAGCAGCTCAGGCTCAGGAATGGATTTATACATGGTTGGTACACCAAGAAAAACCCAACCTTACTCTGCAAGTGCCAGATGCTCCTTCACTTAATGGGTTCCCACCTCCAGGGGCTGTGCTTGCCCCACAACATATAAATCAGGGGCTCAGGTTATGCTTGGTACAGTGTCAGGAAGTGAACTTGCACTGAGCACAAGCTAAGGGAAACACACAGTGGCATTTGGAGCAGCCTGCCATAGCCAGACTCTCTTCTTGTTGGGTAGGACATCACCAGCTGGTAGACAGGACGACAGTACTGACCTGGCTTCAGCCTGCAGGGCCCACCCATTGATGAACCTCAGCTCTGCCATGGGAACCTTTCCAGCAAGAAACTGTGGCCACCTGGGTCACCAGCCAGCACTGCTAACTCTGGGACAAGCCCTGACAAAAGATCAACTCAGGCAACTCACCCACAGCAAACAGGTTATTCAGCCCAGCCCATCTTATTTTACGTTTAGAAATTGCAGAGGGAAAGTCATGGCTTCTTCCAGTATTTTAGAGTCAGTGATGCTCAAGGCATCCTTCTCTAATTTGGTCCATCCAGTATTTTAGCATCACTTCCAACAGCAGCTGAAAGCCCTCCAGGACTGAGTTATGCCAATGTACAGGGTCCTGTGCTCAGGTAGAAAAAGTTAAATGGGATTTTAAGGTTCATCTACTTAATTGGTCTTTAAATATGTATGTAGGTTAGAGAAAGCAAGACTTATGACTGACTGCTGCATGGTGGCCATGACAGCTCTCTGTCCCTGGCCAGTCTTGCCTGAGGATGCTCAGTCCCACTCAGAGGCCACCATGGGGAAGGGATGGGGGAGGTGGACAAGACAAAAGCTCATCACCCCCAACTGTAGGTGGGCACCTGTTAAGAAGTTTAGTGCCTTGTTGGTGCAGCACTTTGAAGGCCTAAGCCCTGGTGCCCCTCTCTTGGCTCAGGAACCATGAGAAGCCAGGACAGCAAGCAGAGGGTGGCTGTCACCAAGACAAGACCCACAGTGCTCCTCTGCACCAGCTGCTGTGGACCCAGCAATGCCATACATTGGGCTGGACAAGAGGGGATGACACTGAGAATAACTGAGGTTGGGGCAACATGCCCCAAGGGTGTAGAGTCTCCCCCAGCCAGGAAGAAGCCTTTGCCCATGGACACAGCTCCATCAGACCACAGCCTGTGTCCTGCCATCAGGTGCTTTGAATTTCTATTACTTTTGATTAGAGGAAATTTGTCCAACACCAAAGCATTGAAAAAGGCTGAAAGGTCTGCCAGGATACAAAAGGCATCATGTCCTTTAGCTGCAGATGAAAAAGCCATCAAAACATGTCTGTTTTGAGGCTCAGGACTTGGCCTGCATTCAGCTGGGTGAGGGCAATGCTACCAGCTTCAACCACAAAATGCTGTACTTTGGTTCAAGTGCCCTGGCTTGCTTCCCCGTGAGCTCAGGCAGGAGCAGGCGATGGGACATTTTGGAGCAGTCAGCTGCCACCCATGCTCAGGCCAGTGCCAGCAGCACTGCCAACCCCGTCCCTTCTTCCAGACTTGCTGGGCCATTGCAGCCTGGAGCCCCTGGGCACTGCCTCCTGCCTGGTTTGCAGGCTGGCCCCTGTGGCTGGCTGTGCACAGCAGGGCCAGGCAGGAAGGGTGGCCAGCTGGCTGCTGGGCCATCTGAGCTGCTCAGAGTGGGGCTTTGGATGGGATGCAGCAGATCCTTTCAACAGCACAGGGTACCAGCTCTTCACAGCAGTCAGCTCTGGGCATCCTGCATGTGCTTGGGAGGGTAAGCAGGTCTGGATGGGCCAGCAGGACACAGCACCAGTTCTACACAAGAAGAGAGCTGGGAGAATTGTCTCATGCCAAATCTGCCTCATGCCAAATCGGTCCCATGCCTGCAGCACCTGTGCTCTGGAGACACTGGCCTCTGAGCTCTCTGGACAAGATGCAGCTTCTCCAGCCACCAGAGGAGATCCCCCTCCACTGCTGAGGCCAAAACCCCAGGCTGGCTGGCCTTCCAGAGGAAGCTGCTCATGTGCGTGTCAGTGTGGCAGGGAAATGAGAGTGAGCACACACCATGTCCCTTCACACCCTGGGATTACCCAAATACTGCAAGCACCAGCCCTGGAATTAAAATGCAACACAACATGATGCAAGACAGGGGACAGAGTCACCTCATCTCCACAAACATGAAGTTCAGGAAGAGCTCTGTACTTCTGCTTTGCCACAGGAATTTCTGGGGCTGGGCCCTGCAGCTACGGCTCCCTGCCCACTGAGGCAGCTGTGCTGCACATCCACCACCAGCCCTGCCTGAGATTCTCACCACTGGGCAGTGTTTCAGGAGTGTCTCCACCATCCAGTGGATCTTTGTAAATAATTTGCCCTTTCTTTTTTCCTAACATAAGTTAAGCATCTCAGCTCACTGCAGAGGACAAATAGACGCTCTGGTTGGGCAGTGGTTTTCTACCTTTGGGAGTTTAGTATGGAAATTGCATACAGGTTGGGCCACTTTCCAAGTACATTTTGAACTGAGCAATGACAGGTACCAGTGGACCAAAGCCAAAAAGCTGGCAGTTTCATCTGCTTTCCCTTCCTCCTGCCAATCTGTACTCCAGGGCCATTAATATAGCAAGTGTTTAGAGTCCCATTAGTCATTTTCCATCCCTGATACAGGTAAATCACTTATCTCCTCAGTTATCATTATCAAGTGTAATGACAACCAAAGCACAGTCATCATTTTTCTTATCAAAGTCTGGGAAAAAAAAAAAAATAAAAAAGAGGAAAGACCCCATGTGGCTCTTGGACCAGCCCCAGCATTGCTGTACCAGAAAGAATCTGCTCCCCCAATGCATAAGTGAAGAAGAAACTAACCTCCAAAATGTGAAAGGAAAAACAGCAAATTCCTGAGAGATGGCTTTCCAGTCAGATGGCCTCTGATTGGAACCAGCCTCTGGCACATCCTTGAGTCGCAAGCATCAGGCTGAGATGACTGACAGAAGCACTGTGACTGGCATGTCACCATCATCAGACCAGGAAAAATGCAGCACTGTGCTTTACCCTGGGTGAACAACACTTGTGCCTGCAGCCAGGTCTTCCCCCAGCCTTGCTTTTATTTACAGTATTGATGCATTTGAATTCCTTGGTTGGACGAGATGGTGCCACCACCCCCATCACTCAACACTAAGACTGCCTGGGCTCACTGAGCTCCACAGTGCTGCCTCCACAGCTGCACCAGCAGGCAGGTCAGCAGCCATCACCCCTGGGTACATCCCCCTGCCTGGCACCCAGCCCAGGAGCAGCTTTGGCCCTGGTGCTGCTGGCCCTCCACTGAAAAACATCACTGGGACAGGCTGCAGGTGGGCTATGGCTCCAACACAGACTGCTGTAACCCACCACAAGCAATAATGCACAAGGGAAATTATTTCCATTCCATCTTTCCCAGTACAGCCCTGCTAGGGCAGTGGCAGCAGCAGGCAGCCGGGGCAGCAGCTGGGTGGGCCCTGCCCACAGGTGGGAAAAGCAGGGATTTTCCCAGTGTCTGCTGGGGATCTCAGCACAGCTGGTGGCAATGCCTGGGTGATATCCAGCAGTTGGCTGACACCCCAGAAAGGCACAGGGCCAGGATCACCCACAGGTGAATCCCTCTGATAATTCTGGAGCATTGCCAGGGGCTCGCTTTCAGCCCAGCATTTCTTGGGTTCAGTACTGGGGCTTCAATTATTGACCTTCTGGTCCAGGTGAAGCTTTCACCTACACCCTCAGGACAGTGCCCTTCCCTTCAGCCACTCCACACCCCCAGTTTGCTGCCAGAGACAGCCTGTTCCTGCCACAGCCCTTGATCCCACAGAAGCTAGTCCAGGTCCCCGGCAAGGCAGGATGACCTCCTGCTACCCCAAGACCTCTGTGCAAGGGTCACCTGCTGCTGGAGCAGTACCTTGCTGCCCAAAGACCTCCCTGCCCAGGCACATGGTCCCATAAAGAATAAGGCTTTAACTTCCCAAAGAAACCAGGCCAGAACTGCAGCCTGTAACCCCATGAAGCCCATGCTTGGGCAGGCTGCTGCAGCATGCCTGGGGCACAGAAGCTGGTGCTGCTGTCCATGGGCCCCATCAGCAGTGATGGGGGATGCCCACAGCCCTGCTCTGACCCCAGCAACAGCTCACCCCTCTGCTTCTGACCCAGAGCAGGCAGGAGCACAGGAGTGGAGTGCCAGGGGATATCATCATTTCAGCGTCATCCCCTGCAAGCTAACGAGGTGCTTGGCTGCTGTCCCTCCCCTCCAGCCCAGCAGCAGCAGCACAGCCGAGCTGTCATTAGTGCCAGAGCCAGCTCCCCTGCTGGCTCTGCTCGTCACGTTTCAGGTTGTGTTTCAGCACACGGGCTCCCCACAGCACCTGGCCAACCTGGCCCTGCCACCACATCCCCTGGCACAGGGTGACACATCAGGTTCCCAACACATCACAGTCCTGCCCATCCCTACAGAGAAGCTACAGCTCCTGGCCATGCCACACAGCTGCTGCCTGGTACAGCACCTGCCAAACCTCCCACAGGGCCTAGTGAAAGCCATGGGAGGATAAAAAAAACAAACAACAGACCCAAAAAGCCCACTAACTTAATTGCAAATGCCCAGAACAGACTTCTAGTTGAACAGGTCCCAATGGTGTACAGAAATCAGGTGTCACAGGGACATGGGAAGCCCCTTGGGTAGCTGAAGACATTGAGCTCTGTATGCAGAAGACAGAGAGAGGCTTAAAGCCATTTGCCAAATCTATTTCAGATTAGTTAAGCTCCTTTTCCTGAACTTTCCTCTACAGACAAGGTCAGAGAAAGCCAGGAAGAGGCTTGAGGTGTGTGCAGAGGGGCCATACCCAGCAGTCAAGGGATGGCAGACTGTCCATGGAGCAGCTTCCCAGCCAGACAGGCTCCGGCATCCGCTGCAGCCCAGGATGCTGGCAAGCTGCTCTGCTCATCAGACTTTAGTAACTCCTCCTGCTGGACACCAGCCTGGAATGAGCAAATAGACTCGGGGAGATGAGTGTAAATGGCTGTTTTACCGAACTCCTTTCCTGCACACACCTCCATTGTAAACGCTGACACAGGAAAGACTGCAGGATTCCATCTTGGAATTCCACCCCTGAATTTTTTTATCCTCATCTTAGGGGAAGGAAAAATAATCCCTTTTCTGGTTGTCTCATTACCCCGCTGACTGGGAAGAGGTGGGGGAGGGAGCACCGGTGCCTGGGACTAGCGCGAACTGTGGCAATTCATTAGAGCCGGTGCCCCTGGAGAGCAATTGGCATTTCAAGATCAATCTCTGCCAGGAACCGAGCGGGAGCATCCTGCAGCAAAGCTGAGCACATTCTGCTCTCGCAATTAGGCGGCTAAAAATATAAGGCTGGGGGAGGTGTCCCTGGTCAGACCCCAGTGCCACTCCAAAGCCTTGCCCAGCCTTGCAGCCCCTCGTGGGGCAGGCAGGGAGGGGGTAGGGACAGATGCCGCCCCACAGCAGAGCTCGGGGATGGGGCAGAGCTGGAAATGTGATGTCAGGGCTGCTGAGTAACCCCAGCCAGCGTCCTGACCCTGGGGTCGACCAAGGCTGCTCTGCCCATGTGAATAAACCCGACCCCTGCCACCCCGAAAACAGAAGCAGCAGCATCCATCCCTGGCCCACATGCCAGTGCTGGCCGGCACAGGGACAAACTGCACCAGGACTGGTGTTACTGGGGCAAACACCAGGCTCACTGCTGCAGCCTGGCCTGGCTCCCTTTGGAAGCACAGACATAGCCAGAGGGTCCACTCACTCTCAGGAGTCTTCCTCCTCCATCAGGAGACAAACAAATCCAAAGTCTGCCTTGCCCTGGAGCACCCATGCCAGGCATCATCACCTCCATTTCCATCTTTTCTGCACATTTAGTCTCAGGCACCTCCAAAAGCTGGCTAAATACTGATCTGCATCTTTAGGCAGCTAAACACTGTAGAAAATCCAGCCTAATCACAACGGTTGTGCATCAAAGCCACTTATGCTTTAAGCTGGATTTGGATTTAATGTGTGACTGAATTAGGGATCCATTTGAAACTTCAAATAACTGCTGAGCTGGGTGCTCAGTGGGTGAGCTCTGAGCAGGGAGGCAGGCTCTGTGCCCCAACAGCCCTCTCCCAAGAAAGCATCTCCCAGCACTTGGCTGGGGCACACATGGGGTGGATGGGGAGGGGAGCTGGAGAGCTCACCATACAGAAGTGAGCTTTCACATGAATGTCTAGGACAGGAGCGATGGTGACACACGAGGACAGCCTGGCACTCCACTCAGCTGGGAGTTGGGATGGGAGATCTCATGCTGTCCCTCCACCACCAGCACCAAGCATCCTCCCCTACACTTGCCACAGCAGGCACTTATCTTCATGAAAGTCACAGAGAGCCTAATCCCTCCTCAGCCATGAATTTCCTTCTATGGTACTATAGCAAACAACATTCTGCTTTTTTTTTTTTTTTTTTGGCCAAAGGCTGTATAGCATCTCCATGGTGACTCTAAAGCTTAATGTATTCTTGCTGATTTAAGTGATTAATGCTCCAGCGCGTGTGGCTGGCAGCCGAACAGGTGCAGCCCAGCCTCCCTGCAAAAATCCTCATGACCAATTCATTTTCTAACCAGCTGGTTGCCAAATTTCATGCCATTTGCATGAGTGGCAGCCTAGCTCAGGTGGTGGGTTTCATTCCTTTTTCATCCCTAACCTTGGCAGTCCCTCTATCACCTGGTGACAGCAAAGCATGGCAGTGAACAGGAGGGAAGTGCCTGAGTTGAAATTACAAAGAAATATTAACCACCTCACTAAGAGACATGCTGGGACAGTTCACAGGGAATGGCTGGGGCAGTGCTGCTCAGAAGGAAGGTGTGAGCTGCCGCACAGGTTATAGGCAGGGTTGGCTGCTCACCTGCAGTGCAATTCAGTGCAGGAGGGGAATGGTGCCCTCACAGCCCATGTGATGCTTCGTTCCCTCACGGATCCCCTTAGCAGTCCTCCCCATCTGCACAGCAGTGGGACTGCAAAATTCACTGTAACCCTGGAGCCTGTGCAGCTGCCTGCCAGCAGAAACCCCAAGGCAGCAGAGGGTCCCCGCGGGCTCCTGCCAGCACTCTGGATCCTTTGACAGGGATGAGCCAGGGGTCACTGGGGCATCCTGACCCATCCCCCAGTTGCAAAAGGAGCCATCCACCCGAGCAGGGGGCAGGGCCATGGATGTTGGTTTGTGTTTGCAAAGGTTGTGTGGATCTCCCTCTCCCCAGCTCAGCTCTGCTCTTCAGCTTGGCTGCAGGAGGCTCAGCAGTAATGACTGACGCTGCTCTGCAATTATGCACTTTGCAGGCCTCTGATGAAAGTACTTTAGAAATATTATACATTCATCTGTAAGTAAAATAAAATCTACTGGAGTGGTATTTTGCTCTTCTCTTCTCTGGGTAAATTCCACATCATTTATTACATTATATTTGTACGTATTTCCCCAGTACATTCTTTCCTTCAAAAATTCATATTTAAAATGCCATATAAATAAAGTATCTTTTCCAAATATTTGTAGAGGGATTAAACGTGGCACATGGCGTTATTAAAGCATCAAAACTATTAGTGGCGTAGACAGCCTGAACAAATTACACCACATAAATTTCAAGGGCTTCTTCAAATTTAATGGCCAATAAAAGAGCAAAGCTGCCCTAAAACCAAGAGAGGAGCCTCATCCACAAGCTCATCAGGTTTAGAGGAGGAGGTTTTCCAAAAAGGATCCAGCCTATCTCGTCCTGACCCAGCACTGAGAGAGCACTCACTGATGACCCATCCCCCACTGGCAGGCTGGGGCAGCAGGTTTGCTTTTCCCTTTAATTCCTCCCTGTTAAATTTTACCCTCCAAGCCACAGAGATTAAGAGCCCATGTTTCTGTGGCTGCCTGTCAGCCTGCTCTGGGGCAGAGTTCCTCATGGGGGGCAGGTTGCTCAGAAACCCACTCTGAGCTGAGCTCCCCCACAGTCTCATATCACTCAACACACACATTTCAGCAGGGTGTCATGCCCATCCTGCCACAGCCAGACTGAAAATACCACAGAAAAATATAAAACCCAATGGCACTTGAAAGAAAATTTCTCAAGCAACATTTTGGGATTTCCCAGAACAGTTTGTTTTCATTTCAAGATATTTTGATGTCAGCTTCACTTAGCTTCTGCCCAGGGCTAGTGCCTGCTCTGTCAGCAATGCTGTGGGTTGGTGCTCCTCAGCCAACTACTGCTAAGCTCTCCATCACATGGAGGGGGTTTTATCCCTCCTCTGAGGAGAAAAAAAAATCAATTTCTTTCAAATGAAATTAGATTTTGCTGTATTCTTTCTCATCTCCCCTAAATAAAAAAAATATAATAAATAAAAAAAAAAGCAAACAAACAAACAACAAAACCAAAACAAGCAAAACTGGGCTTTTGGTTCTGTGGTACAGAGAAATCCAGGCTACTGTAGGACTCCTGTTCCTTTCCCCAACTGAAGCATCCTTGGTCTGGCTGGACCATGGAGGAAAGTGTCAAAGGCCATGGAATGACTTTAAACTGACAGAGGACAGTAGGACATTAGATCCTAGGAAGAAATTCTTTACTGTGAGGGTGATGAGACACTGGCACAGGCTTCCCAGAGAAGGTGTGGACGTCCCACGCCTGGAAGTGTTCAGGGCTGGGTTGGACAGGACTTTGAGCAACCTGGTCTGCTGGAAGGTGTCCCTGTCCATGGCAGGGGGTTGGGATGATCACCTTTAAGGTCCCTTCCAAGCCAGACAATTTAGTGACTCTGTGGAGAGGGGGACAGGGGAATGTGCCACCAGGCAGAGCTGCAGAGCTGGCCCTGCCCTCACCCACCATGCCTTACCATGTCTGTCAGCGCGTGGGGAGACCTGACGAAGACCGAGACAACCTGTAAGAAAAGCAAGAATAAAGTCTGCTTTGCCCTGTCAGGTAAAGGGGCTTTTCCAATGCCTGACGGTGTTTTGTGGAAACAAAAAATAAATTTTAAACGTCTATACCTTGTCCTTCTCAAAGTGAACCACATCCCTGGCACAGGGGACTCTGCCTTTATCCCAGTTGGAGGCGGTTTCAAAATTGGTGTTGGGGATCCACTGCTTGTACACGGCAGTGGTGGCACCTGGGAGGGAACGGAAAAACCAGTTTAACCCAGTCCATGAGAGGCACTGGGAGCCTGCTCTGGGAGGTGCTTTAGGATGACTTGGCATTTATAGGTCAGATTTGGGAATTTTCTATCCAAAAGCAGCTCCTGCATTGTCCCAGCTGAGCAGTCACAGCCTTTATCTACATGGGGGATTTTTTTTTTTTTGGCTGGGTGATGGTTTTAGCCACCCAGACAGGAAGAGAAGCAAGGGACAAACACTCAGCAGGCAGACAGAAGGCAGGGAAGTGTCCTGCAGGCAAAAGGTAAGAATAGCATACACCTGGTAGTTAAGCAATCCATGCAGGGGGTTTAGTTGTCACTCAGACTAATTAAACAAGTAAAGACTCCTCAGCCTTTGGTTTCCAGAAGGTACAGAGTGGGCATGCAGAGCTGTGATGCCACTAAGACAAGGCAAGAGAAGAAAGAGCATTTGCTATGGGACATGTAGCACAAGTACAGGCTGGTTTCATGTGTTTGGAGCTAGAGATGGAGGATTCAGTAAGTGTACTTCAGCCTGAGGCACAAACATGTTGGGAAACAGGGTTCTTCCCCTTGGGGTTTCCTGGGACAGGGGCAGTCCTGCCCTTGGGGCCCCAGAGGGATGAGCCTGCTGGCCAGGGACAGGACATGGGATTTTCAGTCTGACCTCTCTGTTTGCACAAGCACAGCAGAGCAGCCTCCCAGCCTGACATTTCCCAGGCATGGCTGGGGGATGCATGTTCAGCTGAAGATGAATGAATCTCCAGAAGCCTGAATTAAATGGCTTCAGGCAAGTGATTATGAGACACAGAAGAGAAAACGATAAAAAAAAAAACCCACCCTACTTTTGTAATATTAATGGATCGTCTTTTCTGAAGGAGAAAGACCCACAAAATTAGAAAATATGTAGAAAGCCCGTGGTGGAAAGGAGTGGGGCACTGGAGAGGGAAGGTCAGCCCAGCCCAGGGGGGCTCGGAATGGCTCCAGCTGAGAGGAAGGCGCTGCACAAAGCCTGGCCCGGCTCCTCCAAACGATGTGGCTGCAGAGGCTCTATCAGAACACAGGGATCACCCTGAGGTGCAATCTGCGCTGTTTTACTCTGCCAGGGGCTCTGCTGAGACCGCTGGCTGTAGTAGCCATCTCCAGATGGACAGAAACGATGTATTTTTAACCAGAATGAAAGTCCTGGAGCCCAGGTGCAGCCGCGGAGGGGCTCCCCCGCCTCACGCCGGGCTGCGGGTGCCTGAGGGAGCCCTCAGGCCGAGCGAACACACCCGTGCCGTGTGCTCTTCAAAACCCTCCGAGAGGGAATAAAAACATTACCGGCGCTAAGAACTGCAGCCAAGCAGCTGCTCGCAGTGTTGTGGGCATAAACACCTTCCTGACTCAGAGCAGAAAAGAGCTTAAGAAGGAAAAAAAAAAAAACCCAACAAACCGGACAGCAGTGGCAAGTTGTTCCATCCTTGCTGCGGTTCCCTCGTGTCCCTGCCACCCGGGAAGGTCGGAGCTGCAGCCGAAAGGCTCGGCCAGCCCCATGGCACAAAGCCTCACGGCCCGCAGGCCCAGCGAGCCCACAGCCGGGCCGGGCCCACCCTGGACACGGCTCCTCCGGCCGGAGGTTAACCCCTTCGCCCCGCGCCTTCCAGCACCCTCCCAGCCCTGGAAGTATCAGTGTGCTATTTAATCGGCCCTGTCTCCCGGAAAGCGCAGTCCTTGAACATCAAAGCTACATGCATATTCAACAGGGAGCGTGTCCTGCAGCGCAGCGCTGCTGACTTCAAATGAGAGGCTCAGCAGGCTCCGCACGGCCATCCCAGCCCCGGTCCCTGCCTGCCTTCCCCGTGCCCGGCTGGAAATGCCTTCTCCCGTTTGCCTGTCAGGCACGCTGGGAGTGACAGAGCCTGCAGCTCTGCTCCGGACCAGGGCTGAGGTCGCCCAGCGGCCACCCCTGCTCGCCACGGCGGCCGGGCCCTGGGCGTACTCACCCAGGAGCTGCAGGATGCCCAGGAGGGAGAGCAGGAGCTTCATGTCGCAGCCGGCTGCCATCCCTCGGCTCCGCGATCCCTGCCCGGCTGGACCTTGCACCTTCCCGGGCACGTGATGGGCCCAGCCCGGCGAGGCTGCAGGGAGTCCATCACAATGGGAGGCAGGCTTCTTCCAGCACGAACCTCAGCCTTGCTCTGTCCCAGAAGCTCAGCTCCCTTCCCACTCGCCCTGTTTGCTTGGAACCCGTTGGGAATCTTCCCAATCTAAGAGGAAGCAGCTGGGGAGGCAGGAGTGGGGCTCCCCCCAGCTTGGCTCCCCACCCACCCAGGTGCAGCTGAGGGGGCTCGGGGTGAGCACGCTGCGTGCACATCCCACGCCACTCTCCCCTGCTGAACAGCAGCTACCTCCTAATTACCAATAATGGCCTCCGTGTGTTTTCAATTAGCTCTCTTGGAAGGGAGCAGCTCCCAGCCACGACTGGTAATTGTACTTTGGCCACCAGCTGATTTGTCATTAGCCGGCAGCGCCAGCGCAGCCCCACGCTGCTCCTGTGGCGGCTGCTGGCAGCGGCACCGGTGCATGGGGGTGCAGCAGGAGGGGGGACTGCACCACCCCTGCCGTCTGCCACAGCATGGAGCAGCGCTGCACGCCTGTCCAGGTGTGTTAGGAGAAAAAAAAGGATGGGGGGAGAGCATGGATGGTGGCAGAGGCAGATGCCAAGGAGAGAGGTGTGGAGCTCAGCTGCCCTTCTGCTGATACTGGTACCAGCAGGGCAAGGGCAGAAGATGAGTGAATGCAGGGATTTACTAGAGGCCAGAAGGAAACTGGTGAAGTTCTTTGAAGGGTCATCCAGTAGAAGGGACACAGACCACAAGAAGCTTTCACCTGCCATCTTCAAGGATTTAAGAGTGCAGGCATAGGAAGCAAACCATCCTCATCCCACCATTCATACTGCCTCTGCTTCCTAGCTTCCAGCTGGGCAGACAGACTGAGGTGCCAGGAGAGAAAGCTCCTTAGAGCTGCAGCTCTAAATTTGGGCATCAGCCAAAACACAGTCAGCACTTTCTACCCAGGGAGCTCAATGCTGAGAGATGTCCTCGAGGTGAAAGGCTCCTGCATTCTAATTACCACTCACAAATCTCTCCTAGGGGACTCTCGGGGTGAATGCTGGCTGCAGTGAGATGTCCTGTATTTTAACAGTGGGAGGAAAAATTAGAAATCATGGATACTTGGCAATAAGAACTTGGAGAAAGGACTGCAGTGAGCAGAGGGCAGGTGCTTGCTTGTCTGTGGCTCCAGCATCCTGCAGTACAGCCAGGATGGGAAAAGCTGCTCATGGGACCCTGTGCAGAGAGCAGTGCCACAGACCCTGAAACCCAGAGTGCTGGGATGTTCTCCACACCCTTAGTTTTACTTTCTGTACTCTGCAGCTGCTGCTTCTCAGTGCTGCTTGTGCCACCAAAGCTGGTACTTGATTTTAAATGAGCTGGAACTCATCTGGCAAGCAGGCAGAGGTCAAAAATCCCCAGTCTGCCTGTGAAACCCTGCTCAAGGATGGACAGTCCCTGCTCCAGCACCAGGGTAGGACAGGGCAGGGTAGAGGAATGACAGAAATTCCAGCAAAACTCATTACTGGGGCCAGGTGCTCACTGCAGCATTGCTGAATAACCTGGTCAGAATAACCTGAACCTCACTGCAGGTCTCTCCCCATGGCTGGAGTACACTCCTCTCCATCCCAGCTTTTGTTGTTGCTACTGTCCCAAGATGCTGCTGAGCCTCAGGACCAGACAGGCACAATGGGAGATTGCACAGGAGCAAGTTTTGGGTCAGGTGGTTACAGGGAGAGTGAAACAAAGTTGAAAGGAAGGAGAAATCAGTCCCCAGAAATCAAAGCAGCTGTCCTAATGCAGAGATCAGTATATTTCACTCCTTGCTGCCTGCCCATCCTTCTGCTCCCCTGTGCTGGCTGCCCACAATGCCCCTGGGAGGGGCAAGAACATCACCACCACAGAGGGGAAACAGCACTCAGTGGATGCCTGACCTTCCCAGCATTGAGTTATAAACGGGCATGAAAGCCAAAAACACTGTTCTGCTTAGAGAGCCAGCAGAGCCACCTCCTAAAGCCCTTCAGGGACATCCAGCACCTCCCAGAATTTCCCTGTTGTACAACTGCATCTCTCCTCACTGCTTAAAAGTCGTGACCTGCAACACAAGGGACTTTCCCCAGTATGAGCACTCAGACCCAGCACTTTGCATCTGGACAGGGAGCTCAGTGCTGAGCACGAAGCAGTGATGCTGTGTGTGCAGGCCCCAAGGTGGATGACTGCCCCCCACACGCTTCCTGCAGCCCTCCAAGCAGCCAAGCAGCAATGGCACCATCCCCAGAAAGTCATTAAGTGCATGGAAAAATTATTCTGTGGTAATTGTATTACATGCCATGGCCTCAAACAGAGAGAAGGGAGAAGTAAAGGTGTGCCAAACACTGGCTCCAAACCCTCAGTGCTGAAGCCACCCACTGTGGGAGCTGGGCTGTACACAGGCACACAATGTTTGCCAGTCTCCTTGGCACAGTGCAGCACTGCTGAAGGTTTGAACATGAACTTAGCTTAAATAAATGAGGAGAAATGGCCTGGCAAGTGACAGCCCCTCTAGCTGTTTTCTATCTCATGGCTTCCCTTAAAACAGGCAGCCCCTAGCATCAACCAGAAAAAATCCCCACGTGGTATTTCCTTTAATTTAAGAAAAAGATAGTCTTGGGTGCAACAGCACCATCTATACTGCCAGAAGCAATCTCTGGTGGCAGAGGAGCTGTGTGTGCTGCTGGGAGAGGCACGGCCTCATTTCAGGACTGGTCAGGAGCTGAAGCTGAATACACAGTCAGGCTGTGGAGTTAAATCCCTCTTTGGAGCTCCACACCAACTCAGCAAGAGGAACTCACCCAGCTTACAGGCCTCCAGCAGCCACACAGTCACATTACCCTCAGGGCAGCAAGGCAGGAGCAGTCACTGGACAGGGTCACATTTGATCTCAGAGCTACCTGGAAGCCACACCCCAGCTCACTTCTTATCCTGTAGTGTGAAGCAGGGGAACAAGAGCTTCCTGTTAGGGGTGTCCACAAGGACCGAGATCTCTGAGGATGCAGGGGTGTGAGCAACCAGCTTTGCTTCTCAGCCCTGAGCCCAGGCCAAGCTGCACATGGAACCAGCCCACTCCCTCCAACCCTGTGCATGGCTGGGATTTCTTTTTATCCTCAGAAAACTGACTGTCTTTCACCAACCATCACTACCTACCCCAGGGACACCTGCTAAAGGGGCCACAGCTGGGAAAATCCAAGTAATCTCTGCAAAGCTTCTGTGTTGGCACAAAGCAGCCATCGAGTGTGCACAGCAGTGTCTGCAGAGAGCTCCCACCTCCACTCACACAGCCACGCTGCCAAAACACAGCTGCAACCAAACCAGCTGTGCCCAGACATTGCTTAACCCAAGGTGCAGCCTGTGGGGTGGAAGTCGGTTCCTGAGGTCTCTTCTGTGTTTGCCAGCCCAGCCAGTGGGAATTCCGTTCCTGGCTTGGGCCATTCCCCATTCTTGTGAGCATGCAGAACACACCAGAGCACATGCTGAGGTCCAGTGCTCACTGCCAAAAACCCTTGAAGGAACAAGAGATCTGAGTGGGCTCAGCTTCCCCAGGTGCCACGTTTGTCAAGGGGGGTAGGGAAGATATTTGGGTTTTCACCTGTTTTGGCCAAACAACAAGCCAGACACATTACTCAACAGGAACAGCCTCCAGGGCTCAATACAGGCGTGCAGGAAGGAACCACACAACTGACTCAGGGAATAACTGGCTTTGGGGAAGGTTGGGGGAAATCACCTATTTCACCACTTATTTTGATCACTGAATATTTCCCCATTCTTTAGACAATTCCAGGGCTTGGTCACATTGAAGCAAACAAGGAGCAGGATACACAGGACTGAACATTTTGAAAACCTCTGACTTCTTACCAGACAGCAAGCAAACCCAAGATTTGAAACTCTGGAAAACTTCCCAAAAACTTTTTAAAAAACCCCTGCAGTTCTTCCAAAAGATGGCCCTCGCAGCAGGTCCAGGCTCTGGCAGTGCTCCTGTCAGCCAGCACCCTCTGTAGCCCAGGAGCTCCTCACCCTGCTCTTCCTGGCTGTTTGGAGCTCCCAGAGCTGGCACTCTGCTCCTGTCAGCTTAAGTACCAGATGGTCCACTGGGAGAAAGCACCCCATGAAGCTGACAGTCACCTTCTGGGACCTGGCATGAAGGAGAAACCTTTTATAAAGGCTCACTGGAGCCAAGAAGGGCACCATGTGCCATTTCAGTTATGATTCTTTGCTGGGGGAGGAGGAGTAGGGAGGTGAGAATTAGTGTTTCCCTTCACGTTTAAAGCAATTTGTTTCCTCTCTGCTTATCCTGCTGCTCTGTAGTGATGGAAGTGACACATCTGAGCAGCAAGCTCCCCAATTTAGGAGGAGGAGACTCCTCTCCAGAGGACCCTGCTGGAAGGTAACCCACTTCATTAAGGCGAGGAAGCTCACCACCCCTTCACGCTCCACAGCAGAGATATGAAGAGCTCCAGGCAGTGCAGCCTCAAGTGCCAACGCCGGGAGTGCGAGTGGAAAGGCTGATGAGCAGGACAGCTGGCACACAGAATCACACAGAATCACAGAATAATGAGGTTGGAAGAGACCTCTAAGATCATCAAGTCCAACCTATGCCCTAACATCTCAACTAGACTATAGCACCAAGTGCCATGTCCAGTCTTTTTTTAAACACATCCAGAGATGGTGATTCCACCACCTCCCTGGGAAGACAATTCCAGTGCTTTATTATTCTTTCAGTGAAAAATTTTTTCCTAATATCTAACCTATACGTTCCCTTACGTAGCTTGAGACTGTGTCCCCTTGTTCTGTCAGTTGCTGCCCGGTGGAAGAGACCGACCCCCACCTGTCTACAACCTCCCTTCAGGAAGTTGTAGAGAGCAATAAGGTCACCTCTAAGCCTCCTCTTCTCCAGGCTAAACAACCCCAGTTCCTTCAAACGTTCCTCGTAGGGCTTGTTTTCCAAGCCCCTCACCAGCCTCGTTGCTCTCCTCTGGACACGCTCAAGCATCTCAATATCCTTCCTAAATTGAGGGGCCCAGAACTGGACACAGTACTCAAGATGTGCATCCAGAGTGACACAGTGACTGCTCCCAGCAGCAAGGGGAATATCCCCCCTGCACGAGGTGAGGATGGCACTCCTTAGCCACCCTCCCATTTCACCATGCCCACCTGCCTGCAATTGCCATTTCTCTGGCATCCCCACTTTATCAGAAGGCACTCGGCTGCCCAGCACTTTCAGAGAGCCTGTTCCAAACACCGCTATGGGCTGGCCAGGTCGTTCTCACATTCCAGGCCAGCAACGCGGTGGGGCTTTTGCCAAGACACTGCGGTCTTGTGTCTGAGCACAGGCAGGACATTCCTGCATTGCTAAACCCAGTACTGCCCCTGCAGCGATGGGAAGGAAGGGAAACTGCAATTTCAGTAAAAGAGGGGTGGGAGGGACAATAGGAAAGAAACAACAGTGTGGTGCTCGGTAGAAGTTACATGCTTCATACAAAACCCCAGGGGATCAGGGTTTTCATCCCTAGGCTGAACCTGAAACGTGGTGGAAATATTATTGCTCCACACATTCCAGAACTGTCTGGTGTTTTTACAGACTGCATCATGTTCTGTGACTTCGAGCACACACTTTGCACGCGGTTCTGAGCTGAGAAGAGTCACTAATGACAAAAGAGGAGAAAAAATAAGAAATCTAAATCTTTAGACATTTAAGCGATGCTTCAACTATCCTTTCCCATACCTCTTTGGGAAAGCGGCGTACCACAAATGCATAAAAAGCCATTCCATTTATTTCTACTCTGTTTGCATGATGGCTCTCAACTCTGATGTTAGGATGAACACCATCACCTGGTTTATTCCAGCAGAGTTAGCACATGGAAAACAGGACTCTGACAGAAGTTATGGGAAGTGGAGAGGATGGGAAATGCCACAGTAAGGCTCTGTTGGGTGTGTGAGCACAAAGCACAGAACAGCCATGCAGTGGGGCTCACAGAGGAGCAAGGATGCACCCTGGCCATCTGCAAGTCAACAGCAGTCATTCAAATTCAACACACCAGGTTTTTTTAAAAAATATTATTTCCTACTTATTTATTTTTCCTTTAATAACACAGTTTAGCATTTCAGAGTTCAGCATTCTACACTCTTACACACTGTCCTTGTTTATTAGCATTTAAAACACAAAAAGACATAGCAAGACCTCCAAACACAAATAAATACAAAAACACAATATACAGTAAACTGAAATACAACATATAATAATGCTATTGGGAAATTAAGACATGTTGCTAATTCCTTTTTTTATTATTATTTTAACAACATGGTTATTGCTGAGCAATAAATTATACATTTTAAAATTGTTTTTCCCCCCCTAAAAGAAAAGGACGAGAACCACTGGTTACCAGATCACTTGCACTGTATCCTTACAGCTATTGATAATTAAGACAGGCAGAATATACACAATCAAATGAGGCTGGCCTTCTTTGGTCTTTGTTTTTGATCATAAAACTGAACACAAGTGTACCGTTCACTGAAGAGTATGAGATTAAAGAAATGGATACACAAGTTTCAAACACATTAATTTGTACATTATTCTCAATCACTGATGTCTTTTCCATAGATAGTTCTCACAGAATTTCTTGGAAACAAATGTCAGCTTTAGTTTTCCCGATTTTTATGTTGTTCCATGCATCTTAAAGGTTATCCTACTTGTCTAAGAGAAATGGACCTACATTTAGCCCATCATCTCCTAATGGGGTATTTTTCACAGCTCTTTAGTCACCACTAATTCATTGGAGTTTTATACCATGTAGAAAAAATCCTGAACTTCCCCATTTTTTTTCTATAAAACTGAAAAAAAAAAAGTATTAACCAAACAACAGCGATAAGAAAAACAAAATAGGTGGATTACACGATGCATCAGCAACGATGGAAGCTTGTACCTTCCCATTCCACAAGTACAGATTACACAACTCTCTGCCAGTGATGCAGGTCATAGTTGGAAGATGTGTCCTTTCAGGTGCGAGCTATATTCAAATACCAAGCTCGGAACACTATGCAAGAAATGACCTTTACGAATGGTAATGCTGGTTTATCTCAGTAACCCTTAGACAGAGTCAAATTTTATCACTACGCATCGCACTGCCAGCAATGGAGCGTGTGAACACCGGCATTGCTAAGAAGTTAAAAAGTCCTTGCAGAACTGGCAACCAAATTAAAAGCTTAGTTCCAAAGGACCAAAAACACAAACACCACATAGAGACAACAAACCCTTCCCTGAATGGGTAGGTTAGTAAGCCACAGAGTCGGGATCCAGATTTGAATTCCACATCAAGTCTGGGATGTTTGAATCCAGGGTTTTGGCTCAGGTGCTTCTCTGTGAAATTCAGAACTGATTTGAACCTAAGGAACTAATCCTAACTTGGAGGGGAAATAATGAAAAAACACAGCCTAGTATCTACACTGACATCATGAAATGGAAGACAGAAGCTGCAGTCTTGACCATATATTAGAAGAGAAACAGGAATAGTCAGATCCCTTTTGTATTTTATAACTCTAGTCTTCTAAATCTTAAGAGGATGTCCCTGAATCAGCAATCCAAAGTTTTCCACAACCTTCCTATCTGGTGCTTCTCTGCAAAGGCCTGGATTAAGAGGCAAGAAAGAACAATTAAGCCCTCCAGATTTTGGTTTACAGAAAAAGGGAGAAAGCCCCACAAGGAAGAAATGATCAGTCACACTGACTGGTAGAACAAAGATGAACCCACTTCACTGTACAATGGTATTTGCCCTCCTTAGTTAAGAGGAGCATCAAACAAGACTGGTTTTGTTGGACAATTCTGAACAGACAGAGCAGGACACAGGTTTGCTGCTGTTACTGACACTGACATGCTGTGCTGGCCTTCACTCCGCGCGTCTGGGCCACCACGCGGGTAACAACCCCAAATCACGACAGCTTGTATGTTTAATTCTAGCCCTTACTGTCCTGATGTGGGTCTTCAGGGTATGTCAACTTATTTTCCAGTTCTTCTAAGGGATAAATATATTAAAAGAGTAAAACCTCGTGATTCAGAGATAACGCTAGGGAACTGGAACCTCTCATTCAGTCCCGGCTCCAGGAGATTCCTTTTGTGACTGTGGGAAAATCACATCTAATCCTTGATTTCCTTGTTCCAAAAAAGAGAAATAGCACTTGCTATACACTGTACACAGTATTAAAAACTGAGATTAAACTGCCAAATCAATTACTTTTATTGCAGTAGCTTTGACTTCCAGGTCAACCAGAATATCAAGGTATTGACTGAACAGGACAGGAATTCCAGGGAAGAGGTCCAGATGCTTTTTATAATTTTTTTTCCTAATTAGAGGAAATAATTTGCAATCAAAAAGTTGCCCATCGCTATAGTTGTTTAAAATACAGGAATCTCCAAATTATCAGAACATGAGGAAGAACATGTGTCCTAAATTACAATTCAGAGTCTTCAGAAAAGCTAAATGAAGTGTTTGCTACATACAGGTCTTCAAACCTGAAAGATACGAATCAGTTTGCCCTTAGCCAAGATCCTCCTTTAGCAGCAAGTTATATTTGCACCAATTGATCAAGTATAACTTGGAGGAAAGGGTTTTGTTTCATCACTTCTACATAAAGAAAAGACTTTGCATATTTATGTGCATGCATGTCTGTGTGTATATGTATGTACCTACACACATACAAGTAATTTACAGAGCAAAATCTAAGAGATTAGGTATGCAACCCAGGAATTTCCCCCCTCACCTATCTGTATATTTGCATAGTTAAATCATATCAAAGGCATCAATACTGCAGTCATGTTTTTCACTCTTCTGCAGTGCAGGCAACTTTCCTTGTCGCTCCCTACACGCTTCTCAGTCTTGGACCAAAGAGCACCAGTGTTTTAAAAACTGAACAAAACATCAACAGATACCCTGCACTGTTGGTGAAATGCCTATCCCAGGTGATGGAATACAAATACAAATAGGTGGTAGCTTTTAAACTCCAGCTCAGCAAGCCATAATCATGGCAAGCTGAGGAAACAGAAGCGATACAACCACAGCCTAACATTCATGGGTTCAGCACTTAAATCCCAGCTAACACAAATCTCTATTACCTTTGCATTTGAGAAATTCACCAGGCACAGAAACAGGCACATATCTTCATCTTTCCTTTTCCAAGTAGAAAACACCACAAGAAAAGGAAATAAGCTGCATTTCATTTTTTTCATGTTTTTAAAAAACTAACGTGTTTTTCCCATCAAAAGTATGCCACCCACCATTCCCTTTTCCTATTGCACATTCTCTTTGTGAAGAACATCATTTACAGTACAAGGCTGAAATCAACATTGCATATTGTAAGTCAGCAGTTGAAGGTGTACCGTGTAGACAGTAACTGAAACAAGACCCCAGTTAATTAGCTCAGAGAAGCAATGCAGACATGGTCATGCATCATAATTGCAGGTTGGTCTTCAAACACCCAAATAGTTTCATCCTGCTTAGGATTCAAGACTTTCTAGGTAACAGGTGCACTCACTCTGTGCTGAAGAGTGTACACAAAGGGCAACATCCAGATTGTCACACACTGGAATCTCCCTAGAGGAAGCTGGAAACGGAAGAGGTTTGTACGTAACTTGGAGCGTCACCGTGAAGAAAGAACACCAGCAAGAGACTTCAGCTGTGTGCTGCTAAGAATTACTACTAAGTAGAGGACAATGTGGTTCCACTGAACGAGCTCTGTTCAAAGTAATGCAAATACTCTGGGACCCCCTGGCAATAGTGGCAGCCCCCAGGAGCTTGCCAGGATTCAAGAGTATACGTAGGGGCAGGGTGTTGTCCCAGAAATCACTTTAAACAGACAGTCCCTAGAAAACTTTGGATATCTCAGTCAGGAACAAAGAGAAAAAGGATAAAGGGCATTTCAGCGATGAGAGAAACAGTTAAATAACTTAAAGTGTTGAGTAAAGCACCAGGTATCTTTTCCTTTCAACTTAGAGAATATACAGTGGCCTTGTTTTCACAAAATGCTACATACTCCTTGCTGGAAAGCAGAGGAAACCGATTTCTATGTACACAGTAAGAACTCTACAGAGATGGCCTGTGAGTTCTGCGGAGAAAGGGGTGTTACAGTCAAGGCTTCAGGTATTCCACAGCAGGCGGTGTCTACATTTGTGTAGCAAGATCCTGGATTTCACAGTACGCAGGGTTGGCAAACTGGAAATTCTCTGGCAGCTTCATGTAGTTTTAAAAAATAAGTGCAGTAGGCCTCCATTTTATTAACTGTGATAAAAAGCACATATGCAAAAATATTTTTATATCGATAGCACATTACTGCATTATAAAAGCTGCCCAAGTGAAGCTGAAGATTCTGGCAGCTGGTGCTTTTGGCACTTGGGAGATGTGGAAAGCAGCATAGAGATCTGTGAAATACAACAGTGACTGATGTTTCTGCTACAGTGATCGGCATTTAGATAGTTAGCAGTGTTCATATTTAAACTTCTCTGTGAAGTTTCTGAGTCAATATCCCACCAAGACGAGATATTCAGATCTCTTAAAGCTACTAGTTTAGGCTGTGTGCAGACTCAGGAAGACTTCCCTATTGGTTTTCACATTCACATGTTTCAAAGTCCTCAATCACCAAAGGCTGGAAATGATTTTTTTCCTCCTCTTTTAAAGAGCTTGGATTTAGAAGCGCAATTCTGTCACAGAAGTTGGAAACTGTAGTCACAAATCTGCAGAATATGCCGGGCCCTGCTTATACTCAAAATCTCCTCCAAGTCCCAGATTGAAACAGGATATAAACTGTTTTGAGATGGCCAAACGGTTTCATTTAATTTTACAAGACATGCATTAGCAATGGGAGGAGAGTCCTTTGGACATTTCCACTTGGGAATCCTGTTTTCAGTAAAATTCTGTGATGCACAAACACAAAAGCTCAGCTGCCTACATTCACAATTATTAAAATGACACAAGTTGAGCGAACCTTCGCCCTAAAGCGTAAGTGATGGGTTTACTTATGCAGCCTGCATAAAACTGCAAGTGCCATACAATTATATCTAGAGATATAGATGCAGGTATATCTGTAGATATTTATGTCTTGTGCAGAACATCCTCCTTCTGTGCTAGAAATTAAATGCTAGCACGTGCCTCCATATTTGAGCTTGCACCTGTTGACAGCCACGTACCATAGAGGGAGTACAGTACCCGGACAATGGAAGGCAAGAAAAGGAAGACAAGTTGCTGCTGACAGTCAGGACAATCAGCAGCAGGCAGTATTCTAGCAGGTGCCTGGAAAACCCATGAAGACCACTTAGCATGCATTGTATATCCATAAATACTTCTTGCAGGCACTGTGTGTGAAGGCACAGCCAAAAAAGACAACGGCAAAGACAAGCTGAAATACAAAGGCATGAATTCAACTGCACCTTAGACAAAAATTGTGACTATGCCTCAAAAAAGCAGAAAACGGATACAGCCTGACACTAAAGGCTGAGATGCAATAGGTTTTTCAAGCCCACGAAGGCTGAAAACACAGTGGTGCAAGCCCGCTCTGCTTAAGCAGGATTTTAAAGAGCACCACAGTCAGGCTGTGTCTCTGGACTTGCTTGTCACAGGCTATTAAATAGAAGCAGATGAACACAGCAGGTTGCAATCAGCATGTTTCAGGGCTAGCAAATGCTTTTCACTACAGTTGAGGCTGTTACAAGAAAGAAGCCCATGCATTCCCCATTAGGATGCTTGTCTGCTATGAGAAGCTGCCACGAGCATCCATATTCACAGCCCCAGAGTTCTCAGATGGATTAGTTTCAAGTGATGCCACCTTACAGCCACAGGCATTAGAGGAAAAATGTTGCCTGCCTTTGCAGTGGCCATGGAGACTGTCTAGTCCAAGCTCCATAGGAGCACTGAGCATAACGTTTTGGCACCTCAACAGGATGGATTCCACCATGGCCAAGTCATAGAAGCTGCAGAAGCCAAAGCAGTGGGCTTTGGCCTCTGTTTCGTACATTACAAGGTACCTAAGGGCTCTGAAGACAAGGCTAAACATTATGCCTGAAGTCCAATTAAACTACCATTTCAGATATCAGAATTAATCTGAATAAAAAGCTATGGTTTATAAGCAGCACAGCACATCTAAGGCACATGTATGCATGCAAGCCACCATCACTGTATTAAGACATTGCTGGTTTGTCTTGAAGCAATGGCTGCTAGTACAGAACAAACATAGAGGCTTTTTTCAGCACTAATCCTCCTCCCCAATACTGAAAATACTATATACTGCTGACAGCATAATGTGCAACATATATAGCTTGATTGGAAAGCATGGGGCAGAACTTTAAAAAATGTACAGGATTCCGTTTAGAACTCCAAAGTTCAACAAATGCCCTATTTTAGGGTGAAAACAATTATAAATCTGATAATGATGCACAGCATCCATGAGTGATTTTTCCTTAATTTTGAAATAGTGTCATTAACTACGACATATATTGTAGGTTTACATTTCTAAAGAGAAATAACAGAATTGAATAGTTTTTTTTTCCTATCACAAGTGATAACCAGTGTTTGATATCTTCTATTTTTTCTTCCAAGAAATATCAGTCTATCAACAGTTTTAAAATAAAATGTTTTCTGTAACAATAGAACTTTAAATAAAAATATGATTTTGATTCAGATACTTTTGAGAAGACATGGATACTTTTCCAAGATCTTCTGACAAAGTAATTATTAAAACAGAGACCAGATGAGGCCTTAAAAAGACAATATACTATATTTCAGACAAGATTGCACCTCAGTTTTTCAAAGAATATCATAATTGCAACATTACTTCATCTTCTTTTAACATGCTGACAATTTCCAGCTAGCCCACATGTGAAGGGTTTTTCTTGTATTCTAGCTTAAAAGAAATAAAAGTCAGTAATTGATTCAGCACATACTGTATATGTCTTTTCACCTCCAATTGACTAGATCATTAATAAGTTAAAAAAAATCCTCTCTGACCATAACCACTATCCTGACGAGGGATAAGTGATTCGTCAGAGCTCAAGTGTTGCTAGTTCTATTAAAAAATATACCATGGTATGATTTCTTAATGTGTTGCTACTTTCGCAATTGGACCCTATGCAGTTATGCCTTCAAACTCTTCCATCTGTTCCACAAGGTGGTTCTGTGAGCTTTAGGACCTCTGATTGAAGACAAACTGATACAAAACCCCCAAACGGAGTTGCCTTCTGTTTAATCCGCCTCCCCCAGTGTATGTCAGGGGTCTGGTAGATCCGATGTATCCACTATGACTTTAATAAAAATAGTATCATCTTTAATATACGTTCCATTCTCTAGAACAGTTTGAGCCACAAAGACAGGGCAGCCAGATGCAATGTTCATTTCTCCAGTTGGCTTCTTGAAACTGCTGCTGTTCGGATCTGGCTTGAAAGCATCTCCCAAGTGGCGTCGAGACGGTCCCTGATCCATGAGCATGAGAGTCACTTTCTGTTTGAAGGGCCAAGGAAGCAAAGCATCGTATTCTCCACGCATGATGACAAAAAACAGAGACAAGTGCGTCCCCTTTCCCATGCCATCCCCGTTCAGGTAAACTCTGGCACACATCTTGTAGCCAAAGTATCCAGTATAAAAGGGCTGGCTGTACAGGGACAGAGTCTTCCCCATGACTGCTTCTTGCTTCCGACGTTTATAGTCTCGGATTTTCCAGATCAACACCCCGTTGTAACTGGCGGTTTCCAGGACCTGGAAGCGCAGGTCCATGTCAGCCAGCCGGATGTCGTGAACGCTCAGCATCTGGTCGTGCCTGCTCAGCTGGGTCTCCAGCAGGCCTGCCAGAAACAGAAAGGATGGGGGTGAGAAACTGCTGCTTACTAAAGGCTGTAATAATAATAATTTCATACCAGTGCTAGTACTGGGTATGAAAACACTTCCCTCCCTGAGAACCAAAGTGCATTTGGCCACTGATGAAGCAATTTCTACAGGCTCTAATTTGCTGGCCGATGTCTAGGTTAGCTGGGATTTTTACAAATGTGGGTGTTAATTGTACATGCAGTAAAAGTCAAATATTCAAATCATCTAATAGATTTTTTTTCCTGGTCACTGAACAGTATAACTAGAAGCTTCCAGTTTTTGAAAGGAGACTTGGTAGCATTATCTGCAGATTGCTATTTAGCAGGTAAGACCTTAGACGAAGTTACACAATCCTATGTAATCCCTCTGAAATTCAGAAGCATTCCTGATCACTCAAAACATTCTTTTTAGAAACTATTTGTCTCAGAAGCAAGTGCTGTTACAATGTAAAGTTCTGCATTAAAAAACAAAAATGTCAAGCTTAGATCTGTATTATATGGTCATTTATTTAGCTTGGAGTGAGAGCTATGTCTTTTGTGTCCCCTTTCCCTTTCATGTTACTCTTTTGTTTTGTTACTGGCAAAATTGGCCAACACACAATACTGAGAAGCAGATGAATTCATAAGGCAGGTTTATCTTACACAGATCTATTTAAATGTTCTTTGTCACAATCATTTAAACGCTTCCATGTGATCTACACTGTCCTGCTGAATTCCAGTCTTTATTCAGAAGCATAACAGCCTTATTATTAAGCAGATCTCCATTTTCTTAGGATCAAATACACCTGTCTAATAGAATCAGGATGGGTGGTTTCAGGTGGATAACCATACTGATCCATTCACAGGGGAGAAGAGCAGTAAAAAATGTCAATATACCACGACTATATTTAAAGAAGCTGCTGAAAGCTATTAGCAATCAAAGATCAATTGAGAAACTGTTTATAATGAGCTAACAATGCAGTCAAGACAAGAGTCAATAAAACAAAAGATAAGACAATAATTAGGCCTAAGAAAAAGCATGGAAGCAATGCCACACCATCAACACATGAAATACACTATCTCCTACTCAAAAATCAGAAGAATCAGCATTACTGATGTTTCCATATAAAAGTCACAATGGGACTGCCACTCAAGGGACACTGTTTTCCTCTCAACAGCACCTCAGCCCATTGTGCTCACACTCACTTGTATTCCGAGCTCCTTGCCCTGCAGTTTTATCAACGCTTTCCAGCTCAGTCACTCTGTTCTGGAGGGATTCCACGCTGCTCTTCATGCTGTCAGCCTCCTCCCAGTTCTGTCGGAAGGGACGGATTTCTTTGTCCAGTTCTTTGAGTTTCTCTGCTTGACTGTCTATCACTCGCTTTATAAAATAAGAGCACATAAAATAACACAAGGACATTAATTTACATAAATTAAGCAAAGATTATATGTTGGTAATAAGAATGAATTCCAATATAAACTATTTTTGCTTTTGTCTAGTATTTAATAACACAAACCTTGAAAATTTAAAGGAATAGCCCAGGTATTTATGAAACACTTAAAAAATCTTTAGTGCTGCATATCAGAATTAGCAATAGCCTTGTTTTAAAAAAGGGACTTGTTAGTGCGTACCTATTTTCTAAGGCAGTTTGATTTTTGAGGTTTTTTTAAACTTCAATGTAAGAACAATTTTCTGGATGTCTCTATATTGGTATTATGGGCTGATACCTGTTGGGTTTCATGTGACAGCACTTAAGCAACAAAATATGGGCACAGCTTCCTGTGGTGTGGATCAAATGGCTGTGTTTATATTGGTTTACAGCAAAATAACTTATGCCTCCAGGAAAACATCATTATTCTTGCACACATGGAATATGAGTACACACATGTGCAAGCTCCCAGCTCACATAAATCAGTCATCAAAGCCTAAGTTATTATGTGCCCACAACCATATCAGAAGCCCTCAAGAATGTAAATGACCACTTCTGTCCCCTTAAGTACCTTTAAAATTCCCACTCTTACTTCCTAAACTGAACAACCCATGCATTTTGAAGGTATTTTCTGTTGAGTCTTTCTAAGAAGAAAACAAAAAAATAGCCCAGCTGGTTTTGGAAAGGCATGAAATATAACACTCAAGAAAGAAACAGACAAAAAGGCCAGTATTCTCTCAAAGAGGGACATTGCAAGCACCTTAGTATATTAAAATATAAAGAACATATTTCCCATCTACCTCAAATCCAATGCAAGAAATACACAGCACTTCACATTATCACAGCTAATTTGGACTAGCAGGAATTTTAGCCAGAACCCTATAATCAGTTGTGAAGTTCAAATGATAACAAAAATATCTGAGAGAAGAAACTACTTTTGCTACCACCTACAGTTAAATTCCAAAGCTAACTTTATAGCTTTATAGTTTATCATCACATAGAGCCAACAAATGTAAAAATGATTTTTCATTTCTTCACAAAAATAAAGTGGCAGTTGAGTACAAAACAAGAAAATAAATTTCTTTTGCATTTGCCTTCTGGTTGGCCATGTGGGATTCAGTGTTCCCCACTGATGGGGAAAACCCTTCTGCCCTTTGAGCGGTTTGCTTTTAATCACCTGGTTTCAGTTGTACTGAAAGTCTGTAACCATTCATTGAAGGTTGTCAATTTGATGAGCCAGCTAGCAACATCAAGTTCTAGGAGTCTTATTTTTTGGCTCAAAACAACTGAGCAATCTAACATATTTCAGGATTAACTATTTATTTCTGTGTTCATGTTTTAAGACAAGTTATGCAACTCTCACTTCCAGAATTAGGGCTTTGTGAAGGAAAGCTGTGCACTGAATCATAAATGCCAGGGGTATGGGCCCAGTAAATATATGAAGCAGCTTGCCTGGACTTATGAAACACCACCTACCAACACAGTCACACCCTCCCACCTGGGCTGATGGTAATCAGACAGTAGAGCAGGGAAGGGCTGTTAGCCATATAAATAAGGAAACATACCACAGCATGGCCTGACTGCATGTTGGGAGAGCAGAACCAAAGGATTTGGCCACTAGTTCACAGTTAACATGCAAATGTAACTTAAAATATGCCCAAGTCTGATATTTTTCCTTTACTCATACCACACATAAACTTTGCGAGGCAAGAACAGTAACGTGGCTGGGGTTTGCACAATGCTCACAGCTTGCACCTCTTTGGATTAACACAGCATCAAACAAAATAAATGATCACATTTTTATATGAAAGAGGAAGTGCTAAACCTGCAGAACAATTCTAAGCTATTCTTCTTGGGAGAAGTCTACCCAAAGCTGTTACTAGGGGCTCAATTCTCTCCATCAATCCGTGCAACATTCTACCTTTGTACACGTATAACCAATTCTGGTTTAGCTGCTTCTCTTTCACACTGGCAAATGTGTAGCATTTTTACCTACTGTACCTTGATATGAGAATTCAAGAGATATAAAATAATCAGAAATAAGACTTCTATTTAATTTTTAAAAAGCAGTGGGATCTCTATCTTTTTACCCTACAAGGAGTCAACCTCCCTCCTGCTGGGAGATACTGATGTACTAAATCTGAATTAAATGCAGCAGTGGAGATTTTCACTCTAATTATTCCATTAGAAAGCACACAGATGTCTCACACTGTACTCATAAATTTTCAAGTAGATATCAATTTTCTGCATGCACTTTTCATTCTAGCAACTGACCTCTCTGGATCATTAATTCCGAGTTATGTGCTTGGCAAACCATTGTGAGCTCCTTTTGATGTTGATTTTCATACAGGGTTCTGTTTAGTATTTCTACTAACTTCCAGAATTTTAGCTATACTTACTAAAAGAATTTCAGAAAATGGCAGAAGGAACTGAAGAGCTGTAATGACCTTTCCATTGCAACTGACAGGTTGAAACTGAAAAGCTAAAGAACAGACTAGAAAAGGTACTGCTTGACTTGGAAAAGAAATCACGTGTCCTTCTCCTCTGAGGAAAGGTATTACTCATCAAATCATTTTATGTTCATGAGGCCACTGTTTCTTTTGTCCCTCAGTACCTCACGTCTCCACCCTGCTTACAATGGGCTTACTCACATGCTTCCATTTCCATATGAAAGACTGGACACTGCATGTGAAAGTTCCTCTCCATATGACAGCAGCCAAAAAAAGTATCACACACCCTTGGTAAAAACACTTTCCTTAAAGACCAATATATAGAAAACTCATCTGAAAACAAGAGGCTCCTACCAGTGCCCAGACTCCCTTGATGCATTTACACTGATTGTGTCAGATGCCTCACAGTGCAGATAATGCTGTGATGCTGCTGCCACTCCCCAGCCAAAAAGGTCACCTGACAGCCAATACTGGAACTGTACCAGACATCAGGAGCATTGGTAGGTCTTGGGGGACTAAGCAAATACCCCTTGCTCAGACCTGGACTGGTTAGTGCAGTATCTCTGGCTCCCAGGCAACCACAGCTGCTCCACACAACCCCGGGGAAGAATGGCTCACAAGAGGTAACTAATTCCTTCTACTCCTCGTGGGCAACAGAAAGAGACTGATCATGTTGTCCAGGAAAAAACAAATTGAGGCATGTTTCCAGGATACCCTTAACAATCAGACTGAACCAGGAAATTCTGCTAAGTGGAAGGAAACAGGTTGAAATAGCATTGAAATACAGTTTGGCTTAAAATAACTAAATTGAAATAGCTGGCAAGAGGAAGTAAAGAGCAGGAGAGGGAAAAAAAAAAAGAAAAAAAAAAGAAAAAAGAGCAGAACATTTTCTCCAGTACTTATTACCACCACAAAGCCACTTGTTGGAATTTGCTGCTTTGTAGTGGTTTGGGGTTTTCTTTTTTCCTAAACCAATCACTCGAAAATTGATTTTGCTAACACTTACAGCTCGAGGAAAAAGATATTGCAATCTGTCATTTAAGACAATAATGAAAAACTCTGCTCTATGTTTTTTCCATTTCCACTCTCACTGCTGGCCATTGAGACAGCATGTGTAAGAACTCCAGGCTTACAAATTAACTTACCTCCTGGTAGATTCAATCAGCAATATCAGTACATACAAGGATTAGCTCCCCAGTGTCAGAATGCAATATTGCAGGCAGGCAGCCATATCCCAGACTATCATCAGACAAGTAACAATGACTAAGGCTGAGCTGGTTACTAAGTGGGCAGGTCATGGAAAGAAATTACTGCTATAAGGAAAAATGTTGCAGTTGCCAAACTTGAAGGTATCCTTACAAACCATCATCAAGGGTCTCCAGGCTCTGATCCCCTGAATGTGCCACCCTTTGAATTTTAGCCACACACCAGTTTGGATACCTTTATCTTTCTTGAGTTATCAACATTTGCAGTTTATAAGTGAAGTGAATAGTAAGTGAAAAAGATAATTTTATTTACATTCCTTTAAGGTGGATGCTACAACAAGTATCTGATATTCTAGCAGCAGACATACTAGATTAATGTGTACATGATATCTCCACAATTCCTTGCTAAATATCTCCTGAGGTTTCCCTTATTGTGGTTAGTATCATGCAAGCTAATACAAATTCCCAGCACCCACATTCCAAGTCAGCTCTGAATACAGAGCAAGGAATTTCAGCTTGGGCTAACCACCATGCTAGGGCACCCTGAGGATTTCTAGTTTCATGCTGGCTTGTGACCAGCATTCAAAACACAGAACATGAAACTCAGACCTATCAGCAAAGGAATAACTCGATAAATTTTCCTCAGAAGAACAGAAATTTGGATTTTTAAAAAGTGTATTCAAATGCATTATGCTATGTTTGAATTAAATCCACAACAGACTAATCTCACTCACAATTTGCATTTTTTTTATACCAGCAAGTAGAAAAGGAATCTATGTAATACTCGACAACTTTAAGGTGCTAATCTTGTCCTTCAGTGGGACTTCCTTAAGCAGTTTTTTTAAGTAAAAAAAGATTATTCTTCCTATAAGATTTGTATTTTGTTTTCAATCTTTTCCCTTTTTAAACTTTTTTGTTTTAACATAGGCTAGGCAATTGCAGTGTTTTAGTGAAGTATCTTACCCCATTGAACACAACAAACCACAAAAAAAATATCAGAATGGCTCTCTTATAATGTAAAAGATCTCCCCCCCATTTTAATTAGACCACCTCACTTCACAAGTGTAAAGGCACAGAACAGAGGCTACTACCATTTCTGCTTTAATGGGGAGAGTCCATATTTCTTACCTGTAAATGAAGTATTTTAGATTCATTATTCCGCAGCATTTCCTTCTGTCTTTCAATTTCTATTTCAAAGCTACAAATCTGATTATGTAAAGTTTGTATACTCTTGTTCTTTTCCAAACTTTCATTCTGGAGCAAGGCCACCTGGAAAAAATTCTACAATTACTCCTGCCAAAGTTTATTAAAATATCTATGTTAGTTTTAAACTATCTTAAACACACAAAAGGGATAAGATCCTAATAAAAATCTCTCTCCACGTATTGCAAATAAATAAATAAAACCCAACTTTCTGATAGCTAATTTTGCACTTGCACTGTATGGTATTGGTACAACTTTGGCTAAAGAAAGTGCAGATGGGACACAAAACCAGCAAAGAATTTGTGTCTAAATGTAACATTTTCTTTATTCACTTGTTTAATGGCTTGGTTTCCTGGTTTCCACCAGCTGACTTGGGAGTTGCTTGGAGTTTGGAAGAAACAACCTAATTCACTCTGAATTGGTGTTAAGAACTTGAGCCCTGCACCGAAGTGACACCAGAGACAAGCTGAGCTGGTTGGATCAGGGAACACTAATCTTCTTCACCTACTCCAATCTGTCCTGATCTATAGCAAATTTAAGGAAAAACATCTGCATGGGACTGACTTAAAAGAATGTGATGGCAATGAAAACTCTTGAAATGAATGAATATAGAAAGGATCCATGCATTTGAAGGACAATCCAATGGTGCCTAATAGTAGAAAAGACCAAAGAACTACAGGCTGTGAATTACATTCTCTCTCTGTACTGACATTTTATGAATTTATTCATTAGTGACTCATTCTGTTTTTAAAACACGAGTCTTGTTAAAAGAATATCGTATTATATATCTCCTTGGGGATGAAAGTAATACAGTAAATATTTTCTGTCACACTGCTTAGTGCTTGTTCATTAATGTGGTTTGGAGAAGGGGGCTGCTTGGTGGTGGTGCATTGCTTTTTTGAGAAATGTAGTTTTCCCCCAGGCAAGATCATTCAGCAGCAAAAATGCAGAAAACAAACACTTGGCACAAGATGATGTTTGGACATGCCCTAACTATTCCACAGATAGATCTTCAAACGGATATGACACAGCACCACTTCAGACCCAAAAAAATCTTGATAGATGTTTCACATCATGACCAATTACTTGGAAGTTTCATGTTCTCAAAAAAAAAAAAAATCTACTCCTGGCCTCTATTACAGGTGCTAGTTTGAGGTTAAGCCATTTTCACCCTCTGATGTGGGTGCCACTGCAGAATTCCATCCCCCTAACTGCCCTCTAATCAGACACCAAATCCCTTATGTGTCACTGCATTCCTAGCAGAACCCAGCCTGTTTGAAAAGGTAATTCATCTCAAATCTCTAAACCAGCCTAAACTAGACAAAGGACTGTCAAAGTCCACAGGCATTCAGCAAGTTCTTTAGATGGGGCCCAAAAATACAGAGATACCATAACATATATGTGGGTATCTACTTTTCAATATAGTACAGAACAGTGTGTGCATTCTGCACTTTATACATGGAAAAGCTGGCAAAAGAAACTCAACAGAAATGAGACAAAGCTAAGTTTGTCAGTGCAGAGAGAGAAGCAATACTGAGACTGAAGGAATACATGCCTAGGTACTAGAAAAAATTTTCAAGAAGAATTTTAAATTTAAGCCAGTACCTCTGCCTTCCAGATATTTAAGATCTGCTGGCTGGACGCTTAATTTTTTTGCATCCTTCATTTCCTTAGTGAATCAGAGTTCTTTAGTTAAGTGTGATCTTCACATTTCCTTTTTCTCACTGTTTCCTCCCCAGGCCTCCCAATCACAAGGCAGTTATGCTCTGGGTCACTAAGCATCGCATTTCCATTTTTGTACAAGTTATAAAACGTGGGCCTATCTTGTACTGAGATCTTCCACACAGCTTTACAGAATACAAGAAAAGTAGAATTATGTCCTGTGGTCCTTAATCATACAGAACTGTCATTGCTAAGTCAGCAATTGTAGTTTGGCTGTGATTTGTGAATTAAAAAAAAATAAATTAATGCTAAATAGTTTCCCAACTATAGTTTCAGCATAAGTCTTTGGAACTTCAGTTTAAAAAAGGGTTTAAAAGGGAAACACAGCATCTAATTAGAAATTGCATCCTTTACTTAGTTGGCATGTTTGAAATATTCCTAGGAAAAAGCATGCTCTTATTCAGCAATTTTGCAAGTTAAGCTGTTGCATATTGTTGTTTACTAAAGAAGAATGGAAAAAACCATATGCCACAAGAAACTGTAGTCAAACAGGTTCCATATTTAAGTCTCATAGTAAAAAAGAAAAAACAGTTTATACCAGTTTTCTGTAAGAATGTAATGAAGCCACAAAATTACGTTCAACTGATTATTTCCAACATTAAAAAACTGTGGGAGTTCAGTCTGCAATTCTACACCATCACAGGGGAAAAAAGCACTGAATTTTAATTCCCCGCACAAAGTTTTGATTCAAGATTTTACATCTGACCTTCTCTTACTACTCTTTACCACCAGCACCATTCAATACCAAACTCCTAACTTAGCACAAGCTTTGCAGCTCTGAAGACTTCCAGTCTGCCTACTCCACATGCACTGTTACAGTGTGGTGAGTGGGAGAAGAGAACTTCTCCTTTCCCCTCCAGACGTACCACAGAGAGAGCCCCAAATGAAATCATGACCCTATACAAACTAAGAAGACTTCCACTGGCTTCAGCAGGGCTGAGATTTCTGAGATACCCATCAGCCAAGGTGACTGTGCACCGTTGTTCTTCAGTGCATTGATTAATTTTTTCCTCAAAGAAGAGCACAGCAGTGAAGTTACAAATCATTTTGTTACCCTTCCCTAGAATAAAGTCACTGACATATGACATGTGGTTAGCTATTCTGGTAACTTGGCACTGGCTTGGGATTTCCAGTGATTCAACTCTTTATTATGAATAGGAAGAAGTCTATAAAGCAGGAAGTAAAAAGAACAAAAATGGACATATGATGATAAGCAGTTATGTCCTAAATGAAAGTTGAAACAAAAGTCAAGCATAAAACAGTAGTGAAGTGTATCATCTCTAAGGTCTGTAAGAGACAAACATAGAACCACTGGGCATTTTTTAAATGACAAAGTACCTCTCAGGACACTGAGAAAAGGCAGAACATGATCTATTCTGCAAGTCACAGGGAACATGGGTTTTTTCCTATGATGTAAAATAAATTGTGCAGTTTTCACCAGACTAATGCAAAACGAACTAAGGATATGAATCTGTATCTCTCACAACCAAAAGATGTAAAGTTCCTATATTGACAAAGTTTCAGATGCAAAAGCAAAGTTGAGTAATGTTATGGATCGTCAAACTAAGAATTTTTCTACATGTGTAGTTAGTTCTACCTAAAAGAATCTGTATTAGATCTCTGCCAGGTTCAATGGCTTCCTTAAGAGGCTTCAAGTTCAAAACCAAGCAGTTCAGGAACAAACACGCTGGGGGCAAAAATCATATTACACTGTTCCAGTGAATGTCTGCTTTAAAACTACAATTCCTGCAGCTGCATGACCTTGCTGGAGACCCAGGCAGAAGAGATCTCTGTAGGCCAAGAAGGGAATGTGCTTTCCAGACAGAGTTTGCTTGTGATCTGCTCTGAGATGACAGAAATCATATCCTAATTGCCACTGAGCTTACACTGGAATTGCTACTTGTGAACTCATTTCAGAAAAGTCTGAAGGGGGCTTCTCACTCTTGAGCCTGCATATGTAGAATACTTTGGTAATTCTGGGATCTTCTTTCCCTAAAAATACAGAAACATCAGTTTGATGTCTATGTAAGACTTTTTCAAAAGGATTTAAAAAACCAGTAATCTCTTCTAAAGTTTTACATTTTTTAAATTAAAGGCTTGAATTTTATTCACAGAACATGTGGTTTGGTCATTCAAGCTTATTGACAAGATCACAGCTGATACAACTCCCAGCATCTCCCAAATCCCAAACAATTTAAAACCTGGAGTCCCAAGGAAACACTGCAACATGAACTTCATGCTGGTCTAGCACTAAAGCAGACATCATCATGCCCATGAGTCACAATATATTTAATTTAATTAATCTGTGCAGGTCTTTACATTTGGAGAGCAAGAACAAAAATAAATAATATAAATAACCAGTTTATTACACATTTCTGAAGTTATGTCAGGAAAAATTATGAGGTAGTAAAGATAAAGCTCATTGTGCTGCCATGGCTTTCTGAACTCTGTTCTGTAATAAGGCAGCTCAGAGAGGAAATATAATACTGTACTGTTTATTTATCTGAAGAAAGTGTTTTAATTAAGTTATCAATGAGGAAAATTGTCCATGGAATTGCGAAGCCAAGTTTCTCACAGCATTTTTTTATATAACAAAGGTACAAAGATATGCTAACTGGCTTGATAGCTTTTGAAGCCTATTAGTGCTTTAGCTGTAATGCTGAACAGCTGTAAAACAGGAAAAAAGCGCTTCTTCCAGTACTTTTGTATGATTTAAAGAAGTCAATGAAAATTAGAAGTGAGTAGAAGATATACCTTATTTTCTAGAGCATTGCTCCACTCTTTCAATAAGTTAACATGCTGCACTGCTGAGCTGGCTTCATGTGCTTTAATTTGTTGGTTTGTTCCCTGTGACAACAAAGAATTTATACATTTTAGCCAATTCCACTTCTTTTAAACCTACAAAGAAAGAGTATATAAAGACATCGAACCAACACTACATATTTTGGTTCACAGGTGCTTGTTGCAGAACTGTAGAGAGGAGGGAAATCTACTTGGGAATTTGCAAAAATCAGAAATACATTTAATATAGCAAGTGTTTTATACAACTGCTATGTATCTCCATCCAGTGTGCTTGATAACTCAGAAACAATAAAGATGAACAAGATTTACAAAATGAGTTGTATTTTAGAGTCTTTTGTGTAGCTTAGAACTAAACAAAGCACAATAAAACCCTCGAGTCATATAAAATCTGAAGCTTCCAATTCCACTAACTGTAATTTAAAACTTCCGTTCTATTTCATTAACAGCTCCATAAGCATTACATTTTCCTTCAGCTGAATATTAAAGACAAATATTTAAGGTAAATTTATCACTGGAAACTGCCAGCTTTACAAACTACACCGAGAATTATTACAATGACTATTTTGTCATGTTTAGATGTTACCACGATTGTTCCATGATATTCAGATATGCTGCCTCTGCACAACCTATAAGTGCTGTTACAAATAATCACTGTATAGTTTACAGAACACACATAGATTATATACAGAGTACATAAGATGCAGACCACATTACTTACTTCATTTGTATTGTGTTGCTTACACCTACTTCAGTAAGTGCTTTGCAATGCAGAGAATATTAGCTTTGATGGTAGATAGTGCTGCAAAGCAACTGAAAGGGTTTCAATGATCCTCAAGGTATGTACTCTATATAAAGTACTAAAAATATATATGTGGATATATGTACATATATGCACACATATACATACATAAAATGAATGGCAATACGTACAACATAACAGTGGGCAGGGTTACAGCATTGATCAGTTCTACCACTAAGAGCATTACTATTAACACTTAAAAAGATGAATGCTCATTATTTAACAGCCTGGAAATACCTGCAGGACATCATCTATAGAGACGTGTTGCTCCTCAGTGAGTCCTTGTCTTTTTCAATAGCCATGGGCTAACAAATGAATCATTCTATCAGATAAACGCCATTTTTTCCTGTCAGTGGTTTCTGAAATGTCCTGACTAATATTTTCATTACATAAGCATCCAAATTCCCCAGGATTTATGGTAAGTGAAGCAGAATATTGGAAGAAACTGGAATGATACCACTGAAACTAAACTCTCAGGTTTGACTTTATTTTTTTTTTTTAATAGTGCAGGGATTGCCAGGATTAAAACCCGTAACTTTTTTTAAAAAATAAATTTCATGCTTTGATTATACACCTGTGTGCACACAGACATATTAATGCACATAAAAATACATGTTTTAAGTGTGCTAACCTACATGTAACCTCAATCAAAAATATTAAGACACACAAATGAGAGAAAATATAAACATACTTAGTTCAAGAAAATGCATTCATAGAAACAACTGAAGTTACTAGTTTATTCTCTGAAGAACTAAAGAGACTGTCCTCTTATCCTAAGTTAACAAGTTCTTCAAATGTGTCATATTCCTATTTCAACAAGATACACCTAATACCTGAACTCACAAACCACTGCAGGAATGTGTGGGCTTTTTGTGTTGTTTATTTTTAAAATGCAAAATCAAACATCTCCTGTATAATCACTTGGTGCAACTGGATGATTTTCTTAACGGAAACTAGAGAAGTCCAGAACTTTCATGTCAAAGAATTAAGTTCTATTTGCAGACTTTCATCAATTGGGAAGTATAATTGTTATATACTGACCTGAAAAGTGCAGCCATAACGCTTAAAACTACAGGTACTTGGGGCATTAATACATTCTGACAAATGTGCATTCAACTGCAATAGGAAAAAAATGTGAGTTTTGGCAAAAAGACTTTTGCATGATAACATAAAGGGCAGAGGTTATCAGGTTTGTATTGTGTGCCATTTGCAGAACATACAACACACATGTGTATATTTTCTCCAGTCTGATCTCAAGTGCTAATTCTGTATATACACATATGTAAACCACACGCACATGCCAATACAGTATACAGTGTGATACATTTAATATACAGTGAAACTTCTACCAAAGACTATTTCAATGGGCAACCCAATTAAAAAAACTCAAAACAAACAGAAAGAACATACTCTGTAATCATTCGATTTCATTTGACTTTCGTGAATGGCTAATCTTTTCTCAAAAAGTGATTTTTTTTTTTTACTGGTGCTCTGAGCAAGTCTTAAGATCAGTTTCACTGTAGTAAAAGTACGTTTTTTTCTAATCCTAATTTCACAAGGAACCAACTTTTCAAAACATAACATGCAATTCTCCGTGCCTAAATTTAACAGCAAAATTACACAAAAAAGACTAAACAAGTACTGCATGAAACAGACAAAGAGTTTTAGAATATGTACAGTTAAGTAACTTTAAAAAAATGCAGTACACGGGATTAAAACTGATTAGTAAAATGCCTGCATTTTTCACAGATTGAGATTTAGTCCAATATCTTGGATTATTACAAGCACAGACCATTTTTCATTTAAAAGTCAACCAATTCACAGAAGCATATACATATACATGGACAGCAGCAGCACAGATGGCAGCAGCTGGATGCAAACTGCCTAAAAGTTGGAGCAGAGAGACATTTTTGGAAAGGACAGCCTAACAAACACTCTCCTTTCAAAAACAGAGTCTGCAGTTTGTATTTCCCACAAAGCAGACAGGAGCCAGAGCCTGGCTCCTCAGCTGGCATCACTCTTTTGGGCTGCAGAATCTCATCTGAAATTCCCACACCTTAAGCCCCACATGACTCAGCTCATCCACCTCCCTGGAAAGAAGTGGTGAATCAACACTGCTCTCAATGTGTAGCTCTGGAACAGACAAAAGAGTCTTTAAAATCTCATACTGAGATGCCATCAGTCACTCATCTCTGATTCACAACTATTGTGTTCTAAACACTACCTGTAGAAATTCACAGTATCATTTCAAAAGACATGTAGTGGAGAAAAAAAAAATGAAGTAAGAAAGGGACATGTGGTCTAACAGGTTTTACAAGAACGCCACATTTTTCAACTTCTGAAAAGCAGAAGTCTGCCAAAGAGTTATGAATTAAACATGAAAATTGCCTTTTATTCTACAGTAAGATATCCACTTGTACACTACAGAATTTTCTCAAACTGTTAGGCAGGCATTTTCCCATTTTCTCCATTAGACTTCTTGTCCCTAATCATGCAACCAAGAAATACATACATTTTCACAGTATTAGAAAAAAAAAATTAAGCAACATACAGCAACAGATGATGCAGGGCAAAGGGCTGTTTAAAGTTCTGTTCCTACCCATGGTTTCAAACCCCATTCAGACTCTGTGTGTAACAACCCAGCCTTTAATGGTGCAGCCCTTACAAGCACTCAGACACACCTCTTCTGAAAGTAACTGCTGAAGTCAGGGCTTAAGAATAAGCCAAAGTGCTCCAGAACCAGGATCTAATCTTGGCAGTAAGCACTGCTAGGGTTGGCCAGTATATGTGTTTTCTCTTTTCTTAAAAGCTCAATTTCTCTTAATAAATACAGTATCTATCATATATTTTGTATTTCATTATCTTGGAGGAAAAGACTGCATTAAACTTTGGCAGGATTCTTATGTGCCTTCTGCACTCTGCCACAATTAATAATTTACAAGTGCGACTGAAAAATTGTATGAATCCAGCTCAGGAAGTAAGTAGTAGAGGAAAGAGAAAAGCTCATCCTCAGATCAGAAACTTCACTTCCCTTAAAAGAGGCTTATTGAGTGATGAAGACTTCAGTAAGTTCTTCTCTATCTTTGGCAAGTAAGTTCTAATTTAAGGGATAAATTAATTACCTCAATTTTGACAGATGCTACTTTTATCTTTTCATGTACAAGAACATGGATCTCTTCAAAGCCAGGCTTAAATTTTTTTTTATCTATTTATTACTGGAAACTTCTACACATCAGGAGAAACTTTTATGCATTGCTGCATCTGCTGTTAGAGTGTTGTACTCAACCTTACACCATTTCTCTAAGTATCAGTTACTATTTTACCCCCAAAATTTAATAGATTTAATAGTAATTTAAGTTTTTCCATGAAACTACACATCTGTATGATTTTTGTAGTCTTTGTAACCCTTTTCAATGTGGACTGAATTTTAATTGTGTATTTTTATTTTAATATAAGCTAACTACCCCAAGATGCTGCTCTATGGTGCTGAAACGAGGGAAGGGCAGGGGGAGAGCTAGTAAAAACAAAAGCAAGAAGGACATGCGCTAATCTTGGACAAGCCAAGTGTAATAATGACTCAAAATTAAGAAATTGCTTCTTTTAAAATAGTTTTTCAAAATCATTAAAAATATTTGAGTGTTATCACACTTAACTGTGTGGTAGAAAAAGCTTTTCCTTAGATCTCACTTTTTAACAAGGAAATGGCTTCTGGCAAAATTCTTGCGAGATCTTACTCAAGACATTATTTAATTTTTCAGCACAACACTGGGCATGACTTCTTACCTCGCTCCTCATGAGCGTTTTAACACTACATTTATGAGGACATGAAACCATGACACATGGGCAGTCTGTATCTTCATGTTTCTACAGAGGAAAAAAGCAAACAAACAACAAATCAGATCTTACTCTTTAATTAAGAGGACTTACCTGCAAAGAAAAGCATCCTACAATAATTAAAAATCCCACAAGATTTTTTCAGTGTAATTCCTAGTTGCACAGTTACAGAACTGCAATTGCTCAAACATAATTTTATACTTTTCATGACGGTGTTGATATTCTGAAGCAAAACCAAGGGTTTCCTTGTGTTCTCCCATGCAAAGCAAATTTATTTGCTTACCATTTTATTGGTTTTACTTCATACAATGAAACAGTAGTCAAAGTTGAGCTTTAACCCCCAACAATAACTCACAAAACTGGGCATCTAGATGTCCTTTCTAGTGAGGGTATATACTGCATGGAAAAGTTCATCAGAAATATACACTTCCCACTCTGAGATTCTCTTTCCTATGTATGGATATTCCCTTCCAATTATTTTCTAATTTTGATTCCCAAACACCTGACATTAAGATTCACTGTTATACATCATGATGCTGGGCAGGGATTTAACCTGAACTCAGATGACAGGTACCTCAGCACAGCTGTCAAACCCTACCACCCCAGTGAGGGAAGAAAGTCAGGCCCAAGATAACTGAATTTACATTTCCTCTCCCTCTTCTCAACAAAATGAAAAATCCACTTCTCGTCAAGTGACACGACCCATTCAACTTGAAACACACTGCTTCATTTCTGGTACTTAAGAAAAGCAAAGGAAACAACGCTCTAGATTTATAAACCTGTTAGAAAGGGAAGAACAAATAGCATGCCCTTCTTGGCCCTGTGACCAGCTCTATTCTTTGAAACAAAACCAAGAGGTAAAGGAGATCTGATCTCCCAAGATGTGAAAGGCCTTGGTCAGAATTCTGGCCTAAATCTGCCACTATGTGAGGCTGTGTATCTCCTCCTTTTAAAGCAGGCCATCAGATGCTGTCCTGAGCCATCTTCCCTGCTATGCTCCCCATTCACACTCGCTCACTTGGGCTGTGGCACAGTCCCAGTGGCAGGAACCAGGGAACCCTCAGCTGCTCCTCAGCCAGAGAGCTGGGACAGCTCCTGAGCCATCTTCAGTCTGTCCCCACCAGGGTACCCAGCCAGGAGCAATGCCAAGCCCTCTCCTCAGATCAGCCTGTCAGGGTGACAGTGATGTTTTTCTGACAAGAGGAGGCCCTAAGCACCACTCCTGCTCAGAGTCAAGAGCTGGACCTGGGCTTCTCATTCTGAACACATCTGGAATTGTGCTGAAGGGAGACATCTCACACAACATTAGGCTTTAGGAGCCTAATGCCCTACACATGTCCTTATTTATTTATCAACTAGAAACCCAGAAAAGTAATACTCCCTTCTAATGTTCATTCCCTAATTTTAATTCCCTAACCCACCCAAACCATCTGACAAAGGCTGTGACACTGAGCCTTGGTTCTTGGCAAGAAGGAAACATGTAACTTCTCAGCATTCTCTCCTGGTTTCCTCCTTGCTCCACATCCCAGTGTCCATCCACTGAGGCCATGGCAAGCCTTTCCAGAGACTTCAGGATATATCAGAGTAACCCCAGTCCAGAGGCAGAACTCTCTCCCTCCTGATCTCAATTCACCCAGCTGAGTACATAAAGCCAAACACCAAATCCAGCACAAACCACGGCACACGCAGGGCTCCCAGCACGGGTGAGGGCAGGGGAGGAGATTAACACAGCTCCCAGAATTAGGAACACATCTGGCTCCAGAGCAGTGACAGGGAGCAAGGGACAATATCTGGGGTCATCCCTGATGCTGTGCCAGTCAGCTCAGCTACACTTCAGAGCACAGGGCAGAGCCCAGATTGTCCTGGCAGGGTCTGGTTTATGGCCAGGGTTTCAGGGAGGAACCCAGGCATGAAACAGTGCTGTCCTTCCAGATTCCTGTCACACTTCTGCTGTCTAAATATCAGTGTTAGAGGGCTAGCACTTCCAAGCAGCTTTGTGGATTATACAGAGAAAAATACAGTGATCCAGAAGCATTTAATACTACTAATTTCCATTTTAACAATGCACCATCTTTATCTGTCAGGAGGTAGAAGATGGAAAGGGTAGGTTTGTGACAAAAAGAAGCCCTGAGTTTTTAGATGGTTTGAACAAACGATATTAAGAGGAGAAGTCACCGAGTGAGCATGCAGCAAGACAAATGCAATCTAAAAAAGCATTCTACTAACATTGCTAACTTGTTGGAGTCTGCCTCCAACAACGGGGATTTCCTACCCCACCGGTCACGGGATTCTATGAAGACATGAACCACATGTTCTCCAGTAAAATTTTTTGTTTCCATTTGCATACCTTTTTTCTTAGTCTGCTCCCCCTACCTCCGTTTTCAGTTCAAGTCACTGAGGCCAGCTTCAGTCATTATTACATTAGAGAAAATTCTAGGCTACAGAACCCAGAGATGAACTCGAGTTCATCTCTAAAAATCCAGTTTTGTCAACGGGGTGAGAAAACTCAAATGAGAAGTTAAAAGAAACCTTACAGTACCTAAAGGGGTCTACAGAAAGCCAGAGAGGGACTTTTTTACAGAGGCGTGTAGAGATAGGACAAGGGAGAAGGGCTTTAAGCTGATAGAGGGCAGATTTAAATTAGATATTAGGAAGTTCTAAACTGTGAGGATGGTGAGGCACTGGAACAGATTTTCCAGAGAAATAGTGAATGCTTAATCCCTGGAAGCATTCAAGGCCATGATGGTTTTAAGCAACATGGTTGAGTAGAATCTCTCCCTTCCACAGCAGAAGGATTGGAACAAGAATGATCTTTAAGGTCCCTTCCAAGTCAAACCATACTGTGATTCTAAGATTCAAACATACAGTGTCATTAAGCTTCTGATTCTTATTACTAAAGTATAGTGAGATAACATTTTAATCAGGCCACAACAAAGAAGCCCATCTGCATTTCTATAACTACTGAACTTTTAAAAATCTAGGAGAAAGCTCCAAAAATATCAGCCAATCCAGTTTGCAGAACATAGTTAAAACTCACTGATTCTGTCTGTTAAGACACCATACATTTTTTAACATCACTTTTTGCCTCATGACAATCCCCAGCTTAATCATCATTCTGGTAGAACAGCATCCATAATCCACCTAAATACACTTCACCTCTGTATCAGAATGTACAAAAATAAATACAGGGCAGACTTAATTTTTTCTGTGTATTTTCATGTCTCAACCACCTTATTCTAGGTAAGGCAGTTCCTGAACTACCAGCCCCTGCAAATGTGCACTCAAATAACACAGCCAAATCTAAAACAGAACTTGGCAAGTTTCTACGTATGCATTTTTGTAACACCTCCAAGCAAACAACACTTCTCATCATTGTCAGACTTTCCCTAACAAACAACACAAAAGAGCACAAATGAGAATAAAACTTCATCACTCTTACTGTAGTAAGAAGGTGTGAGATCCAAGACCATCAAACTACAGAAACTATGTCGACAGAATTAAAAAAAAAAAAGTTAAAATCATACTAAGATAGATTCAGCATGATATCTTTCCATGTGAAATAACAAACACGGTGAAGTTAAAATTCTATGTGTAATGTAAGCATGACTTTCTCAACCTCTGCTCTGTAATTTTAACCCTCAATATGCTGCCTATCAGACAAGCCACTCTGATGCCAAGAACAGCAGTAACTCATCCTAGGCCTATCATGTACCACTGCTGGTTATGCCAAGGTACATTTGCTTCTACATTCTTCCTTTTCTCTCATAAGACAGAATTGGTTTTACACTCTTCCCTTCCTCCCATAACAGATCACACAGTACACCCAAGAAGGACTACATAGAAGATGCTATTTTTCCCAGTCAATTGCAATGCTTATGCTTTTCTTGCACAATATTTGATTGTTATTATAGTAGTTGCATTTATTAACAAAATTGTAAAAAGAAATCTAAAAAGCACAGCAAAATTAACTTCAGAATCAATACCACATAGTGGATCTGAACTTTTTAAAATGCAGTATCTGAACATCAGAATAAAGAAAATATTCCTATTCACTGTGCTTTTTTTTTCAGGAAAAAGACATGTTTTGAAAGTCAGCCTATTTTCTTTTTTGAATTATTAATTCTGGCTGAGGGGCCAAAGCTCTTTTGCCAGCTACAGAGAAGGACAAGAAGAGTTGTTATTATTCTCATCCCTATTAATGTAGGGAATCTTGAGATATATACACAAGAAAATACTGCACCTGCAACATAATCATTGGGACTTGGCTTTTACAGTATTTACAGGTTGTCTCCCGGTATTTACAGGTCTTCTCTACATGGTCTGGCAAATCTTTTCTCAGTATTTTTTCTTTGCAATCAGCACGAGGACATGGGAGTTCTTCAAACTGACAATCAGTCCTCAAATGCATCTGAAAGATAAAAAAAAAACAACAAGTCAATCCAATTAAGTTTTGTGCATGTCTTCTATCCTTTGAAGACATCCAACATTAAATAACTTCTTCAGTAAGGAGAGTTATTTTGTGAACTGCATCACACAAGAGCAAACACTGACAAAACTACTCAGGAATACATTTCTGACTGTACAGTCCCTTTACCTGGACAGCTGATTTCACTGCGTTACAGATGTACATGAGCTACTCCTACACTAAAAGCATTCTAACACAGCACAAAATTCTACACAGGCTATTTAAAGAAAAAATAAGCACTCTTTTTAAAGGTATATTATTCCACATAAATACAGATGCTGCTTTAAGTTGTTTAGGTACCTGAGCTTGCCCACTCAAAGCAAGCATCTACACATCTCACTGCAAACTGCTGTGCAGCCATACCATACTACTGTTGAATTACTGAATTCCTGCTATCTCATGCCTTCACCAAAACAGCTACAGCTTGTTTTGCACAACTCTGAAGAAGCCAAGTTTAATTTCACGCATAAACACCACATGAGAGGATTAAGAGAAATAAAAACACACCAAAATAGAAATAAAATTTCTCACATTTGTCAAGTACACTTTAAGATTCTTCACTATTCTATTTCTCCTTCCAGCTCTCATTTGGTTCATATATTTGTGTTTCCAAGCTTTAGTGCCAGACAATCACATGATTTTTTATAACTCCTTACAGTTCATAAAAAAGCTGAGTTTTAAAACAGTTTAAATCTATCGTAACATTCCTAAATCACATTAACCACCAGTGAGAGTAAATTAAGAAACTGACTGCGATTTTAATTTGTAAGAATTTTTTCATCATTCTTTAACTCAAAAGAAAGCTTATGACTGGTAGATTAACTTACCAGTAATTGACCCAAAGATAGCTGTTCCTTACAGCCCTTGTTTTCATTTCTGCAGTATATTTGAAGGGCAAGTAGTTCTCTTCTGCAACAATTATCTTTAAATACCTGAAAAATCAAAAATCACTTTATTTTAGAAACGAAAACCACTCAAGGATATGCAAGTTCAAATAAAGTAGAAGCCATACAATTCAGCTACAGCAGTATCATTCAATTCTAACTTTATGTGCCAAAAATAAAATCCTGCTATTCTATTTTTCTAGAATGTGCACAACATTGAGGTTCCTCCACTGTGAAGCAGCTCAATGAAAGAGTATCTTTGGAAAGATACTCTACTACTGTTTCAGCTGTACTGTAAATACAATAAAGGGAAAGGTACAAGAAAGGACCAAATTTGCTTTTTGCTTGCCAATATTAGCCCTGCTCAAGCTAGAACTCTCTCCATTGTTTGGGGAGCTGCTGTATTAGGCACAACACCATAGGACAAAACAGACTCAAAGCACAGTAGTTGGGAGTGGAAGCATTTCATGGATGGTGGTCCCAAAATTACTAGATTGGATGGCTGGAATACCTACCTGCACTTCAGTGATAACACATAATTACAGATATTTTGTAAGGTTTTGGAGGGAAGGAGGTATTTTATTTCACAGATAAGCAGCCTTTAAAAAATCTCTCATTTTAATGTTTATAAGCACTTTCAGCATTTTTTGTCCACAATAATACTGGAAGAAGTTACAAATAGAGAGGTTGGGGTTTGGATTTTACTCCATAAGAGACAACACAACTGAACTCTCAAGGAGCCAAACTGCAACAGGCAGGAACTAGAGAGAGAGAGACACGAACTGAAAACCATTACTGCTATTTTAAAGTGCAAAACCTAAGAGATAAACTTCTAATTGTTTTTCAACTGCTTTAATAGCCATTAAGAAATACCTCAAGAACCAAGCCCAACCTATGACTGCTGCTCTGAAAAACAGACTCCTGTGATAATGTGCACACTGCAGCACTCCTGTAATTATGGAATGGTTCTGCATGCTAACACTTAACCAAGAATTATAATCCACCTGCCCACAGTGACTATGAACCTATTGCCCAGTATCAGTGAAGAAGGGAACACTGCAATCACTCTCATCTGATCCCATCTGACACAGGTCACTGATTTCTATTTACTTTTCAGGAGCGTGTGGGAAGTTTAATGAATCAACAAGTCTCATTTAAATAATCAATTGGCTATGCTGCAGTATCTCTTCCAAAGTAATTCACAGGGTCAGTATGCAGAGTTTTGCTGACTGAAGATAAGGTAAGCAGACAACCTTTAAAGTTTTTCAAAGATTATCTAAAAGCATTTCTGTGATTTAGGACTTCAGCACTCTGTGGGAAGAGAGGTGTCCAGTTTCATTTGATTTGCACAGTTAGTCTAACAGGTATTTAGTATACAATGGCCTTCTTGTCCTGTTCTAAAGATACTTGAGGTTTTGTAACAAATGTACACATTTATGTATATTGAGAGCCAGAAAGTCAGAGTTAAAAGAACAAATAAATTAGGCATCATGACTATTGGTCTGAGCTCCTGGAGAATCCATCCATGTTAAAACCAAATTACACTGAGCACTGTTCAGAGAACTGTTTTAGATTAAAACAAAGAGACATCAATGTACCCATCAACCTTTTCTTCAAAATGGTTACAAACACAAGCATTCATTTAGGCAAGAAAGACTACAAGCACAAATAATTTACTAAACACTTTAGCAATAATGTAAAACCACATAAACCATGTACTAAGCCAGTAAGTTTTTCTACCTTCAACGTTTCAAAGGCAGCAAAAGTTTTGATGTGAAAAACAGTGAAGAGGGTATCACTGAAATAACTTATACATATAAAAAAGAATCTGATCCATTACCATTACTGTAACTCCCCACTGTCCTAATTCCAGTGGGGTTCACTGACCACCACACCACTCAAAAGAGATGAGTGAAACAGCAGCCACTGATCTAGAGCCAAATCAGTGCTCACCCAGACCTGTCAGGTGCCTGCATCTGCAGGAGATGGAATATTTCTTATCGTCCTCTTGGCTGATGGGAGGACAAGTGCAATGTGTTGCTGCAGCTCCCAGCTATGAATACAAGATGTGACACCTGTCTGGACTTTTTGGGATGAAGCTGACGTGTTTTCTACCATGAGGTGAACAAGAAAAATGAGCCACCTACCTCTATAAAATGCATGGCTTAGGTTTTATGACAAACCTACCTTTTTAGGCAGCTTATTAGGTTTATGAAATAATTACCATATAACAGTAACACAACTTGTGTATGCCACACAGTTCAATACTCTTGAATAAGAAAGTATTTTAACAATACCTTATCTTTTACTATGCTTTCTTGACATGCTGTACATTTTGGACTAGAAGATCTGAAGAGAAAAGAAAAGAGAAAAACTATTTTATCTCATCTGAATTTTTGTAGTACAAAAATTTCCATTTATGAGGCACTTTGTTTTGATTATTCAATATATTTTAAAACCATTAAAAGTGGATATAGTTATAAGAAGAAAATACAGTATTATTTCAATAAACTTGAACATTTGAGTTTTCAGTGGAAAGTATCTGGCATTCTCAAAGCAAAACCACCACATAATGTCTCCAGAAAACTGCACAGTGGTTTACAAGTTAGCAAAACTCATTCCCTTTTTTTCAGTCTGCACCTGATCCAAAATTGTTGTCATTTCTCAATCTGTGAAAACAGGCATATTGTGTCTTCAATTATTGTTTTTCAAACAATACCTAATGAAAATTTACTTTCTCTGACAGTCCATTATGCATACTTGTAGGGTAAAAAGTATTTATGTCCATGTCCTTCAAGTCTGTTCTGGTTTTAGCAACTGTTACAGATGTTTGCTGCCTCCTCTATCTGAACTACTGCCTTGTAGCTGTCTTGGTAACTACCAAACTTGTGACCTCTTGGACAACAGGGAGAATCAGGAGCAGGGCTGACTGTGAAGAGAAAGTGGAGTGCAGAAAACTTGAGTTTCTACAGCTGTTTCTGGCTCCGACCTGCCAAGTGCTGTACTGTAAACCCCTTAGGATCATAGAATGGATTGGGGTGAAAGAGAGCAAAGCTCATCTGGTTCCACTGCCCTGCCATGGAGAGGAACACCTTCCACCAGAGCAGGCTGCTTCTTTCAAGGTGGAGTCACCATCCAGTGTTTAAGAAAAGACTCAGTGCCATGGTTTAGTTGAGGTGTTAGGGCTGGGGTGGACTCGGTGATCTTGAAGGTCTCTTCCAACCTAGTGATTCTGTGATTCTGTTCCTTTTTAGCTCCTTTTCCCCACATGAAATGGGAACAGTCAAAATTATCTCCTTTGTAAAGCACCAAGACGAAAAGCATCAGGTAAAAGCTGTGTGAATTCTTCCATGAAGCACCTCACTGACAGGCTGTGGCTGCTAGCAGCAGTGCAAATCAATGTAAAAGGCTGAAAAGTTCAATTATGTTATATATTCTGTATGGTTATTTCAAATCATCTCACTGGCTTCTGCTTTTCAAACCAACCATTTTGTGTCTCATCATATTTCTGAGCATCTTAAGTACCTTGAAGCTTCAATATCTGTAATGCTTTTCATAAGTCAGAAAAAAAAAAAGAATCTAAACTACATCAGGGCAGATAGTGTTTAATACAATGTCATGCTTTCCTTGCTCTTACTGAATTCACTCAAGCATCCAACTTGCTTTTTCAAACTACTCTTGCATACTGAGCAGGCATCTTTACTGCTTTATCTCCACTAACTCCCAATTCCTTGTCCTCAAACAACCCTGGAACAGAAGTTACTAGCATACAATTATTGTGTTTGTGTATGCAGCAGCATATCAACACTGAATGAAAAAATTGTGTGCCAAATACAGGACCAACAGAAACCCATTTTACTCTCAACTTTATGGCATGCTTTTTATTTTAAAAATAAATAAAGGAGGGGATGTAAATTTTATTTTAATAAAGGATTTGTTTACAACAAGCACTTAAATAAAGTGAAATAACTCAATGGCCTTAAGCACGTGTAACAGACTGGTTGGAAAGTCAGGAAGATAAAATTACACATATTCTAGCTACACTGTAATAAGCACATGTGCATGTCTCACAGCAGGGAAGGAAAACTGCCCAGACTCTAGCAATGCCAGAATTGTTACTGCTTAGATTGTCAAGGATCTGCTCTGCCAACCTGTTCACATCCAAGCATGGCAGGTGCTTGGTTTTTTGCAGTCACTGTTATTAACCTTGTAAGAGTCTTCTAAAAACACATACTGAATAAGAAATAACTGCATTTCTTAAATACCACACCTCACTTCACATTGTGTATCAAGAAAAAGAAAAGTTGGTGGGTTTTTTTGTTGTTGTTTTAAATTTGAAATGCTGTAGGCACAAAACTTGCAGGAGTGCATTAGTGAGCTGTGGACCCTTGTGTTTGTCCAGTACAGAGATTACTCTTTATCAGGAGATTGAGTATTGTAATAACTTCCATACTCTTTTGCCATGCTGCACGTAGCCTTGTCTTAGATATATTAGACATCAGATTACAGTATTTCCAAGTGACATATAAACCAGCATCTAGAGTCAGAGTGGGCACAAAAAGTAAACAGGTCACCAAGGCCTCCAAAGTCAAATGCTCTCTCTGATAGTAGTCCAGTATGCAACATTCATCAAGCCAGGTATGTTATGTATTTCTGCTTTTCCAGTAGTAAATGAACACATTTGGTGCTTATGTACCCCAGGAGACTGAAGTGTGCTGAACACTTTGTAGTCTACAAACACTACACAAAGTTTTGAAATCACATTGCTTGAATACAACCAGCAGTAATGCACCAAAGCTGAGAGGCAAAGAAATCTACTGATGCACTTAAAAACCTAGATACTCCCTGAATGACTGCACTTTAACTCTTATCTAGACTGGGCAAGACTGCACCTCTCAGCATTCATTTTACATCTCTATCGTTCACTCACCTCTTTGCACTCTGGCCCAAACATCTCAGTAACAGATGCCAGCCTTTCTGACCTCCTGCAATCCACAGGACATGCAAGTCCATTTATCCAAGGCTCCCACCACCCATTCTGGGGCTGGGTCCACAGCCAGGTTAGGTATCACCATCCCAAGGAACGTGTACAAGCTCATGTCCTCACACAATTTACTGTGTGTGTTTGACACCAGATTACCCAAGTTGGAAGTCTTGTGAAACAGCTACTCCATTTGGCCTCTACAGGGAATGAAATTCTTACCTAACACATTTCTACATGTGATTGCACCACCTTAACAACTGTTCCAACAATACTGATGGAAAGCTCAGTTGTCTTACCCTGACCCAGAGTAGATCAAAAATGTTTGCACCAGCACACAGATAACAAATACTCAAGCAAGAAACAGTGGAAGGCTCAACATATTCCTAAAGCTGCAATGGTGTTCACAGTAATGTCAGTAGTTCATAACATTTAAAGGTATCAACATGCTCTACCAGAACAAACAACATACCTCAGCAAGGCATTCATGCAGGTTTCACAGAACCTGTGTCCACATTCAGTCTGTTTAGGATTGCATAAGATGAGGTGACATTTTTCACATTTGTACTTATCTTCCACGGCATTCACAAATTTCTCTTTGTAGCCACCTTGCTCTGGAACATAGATGGATGCTGATGGACTGCGGTCAGGATTGGCCCTCTGCTGTACCATTTCTACAGATAAAGGGGGTTCTGACTTCTTACTGGGGTCCATGCTCTAAGATAGTTTCTGTGAATCAAAAGTGAGAAAAACTGAGAAATGAGGACCTCTTTCACCATTTAAATAAAATAAACAGAGCATCTGAGAGATTTCATAAAATCAGAAAGCATCAGTAACAGATCTGTGTCCACACATCAAATGAACATACATTTTACATACATTACTGCCCACGTACATTTAGCATAGCAAATCTGCAAAATAGTCTACATATTGAAAGGCTCTAGAAAGCAAAGAATTAAAACCTGCTCCTGAAAATGAAGTGTTAATTATGGTCATCACTCTAGGAATGCATATGGGATTCTTTCATATTTTTCTCGCTCTGAAAAGTATTGCTTAATGTTGAAGTCCAACCATTAGGGGCACCAAGAGGTGTAGTGAGGAAGGTACAGTACTGCATGTGATCCTGCTCAAATGCTATTGCAAAAGCACACAACCACCAGTGTCCTACACAGGGTACCCAGAGCCTGCCCAGCTCCCCTGCCCACTGTTCCTGTCTATCCCTTTGCAGTAGTGTAAGACACATTGGTTTAAAGTTTGCTTCACAACACCACACACGGGTTTTACACTCCAGATACTCCAACCTTTTCATGGCACATCTTCACCTGAAGAGAGCAGCTGAGCAAAGTCTAACTGATAGCAGAGAAGGGCCTATGTAACATGGCCACTTGATTAGTTTACCAGGGCTAAGCACAACTGACAGACAGCTGAGAAAATGATTAATCCAGCTGAAGAGTAAATTACAGTACCTATTATCTTGGACAATCCATCTTCTAGGTCAGCATGCAAAGCATCAGCAGAGCAACAGAGCAATAATATCCCTTAATATTTTAAGTTTTAAAATGCGTTTTCAATCATTGCCTAGCTAATCTTGTAGTCAAGCAAGCATAAGTGCTCTTAGAAAGGCTCAGCATATCCAGGAGAAATCACAGTTGGAGGAAGCAGAATGAAGAAATGAGGCTCAGTTCACTTCTCAAAGTATGTCCACAAACACCACAAAGGGAGTCAAATGCCCCACATTCTAAAAACACAAACCCTCTTGTACACTGTTTTTGTGGTATCTTACCTTCCCTTGCTAAGCCCAAAACCACACATTTGTAATGAAACATATTTACTTGTAGGTAATTTCTGCATCTGGAATTTTGGTACAGAATTCTCCACGCAAACTAAATGGGTACAGAATTTTCTTTGATTTCTGAAGCCATTATTTACAGAAACAAAACGTAAAATCATTGTGACTCAATGCTGAGACCATTTTATGTTTTTACAAGACCGGGTGAGCAAGGGTAGAGATTTTGAGTGAAGAATTCTCACTTCATTGCCCCCTTCCCCAGGGGAAAGCCTCTCTGATCTCCATCACTCTCAGAGAGAGCCCAACGAACCCATCCTCATAACTCAGCACACAGACCCAGTGATTATGTCTTATTCTAAACCAACAAAACACAAGCACAAAAAAAAAAAAAAAAGAAAAAAAAAGAAAAAACCAACAGGTTTTATGAACTGAAAAGCTCCTATAAATTCTGATCTATAATTTGAACTAATGTTAGTCTGTTCCTTGTCTGCTCTTCAAAGACTGCAGAGACCTATGTCTTGACAGAACAATATGTGAAAGACCAAAAAGTCTGGGCTGAACTGAAAGTGACTCACACTTCTCATTAATGAGGAAATTCAGATTATTTCAGACCTTAGCGAGAGTTTCACCAGCAAGCATAAAAACCCAGCAGTTAATAATGACACTGAAGAGGCAACTCAAGATTGTAACCAGTACAAAGAAATGAGATTGATGTTGAGAACATGATTCAGACAAGGAGGTTCAGAGAAGTGCCATGAATGAGAAAGAAAAACAGCTTACAAAGGTATTCTAGATTTAAAGACTGCCCAAGGCATGAGAGCTGGTGCTGTACATCAGTGGCTGGACATGGGCAAATGCAGTCATGAGCTCAGGACCTGACACCTTTCTGTGGTTATAACAGAAAAGATTAGCAAGAGATGGAAAAGAGTGCAACTCCTTAAGTATCCAGACTGCTGAAACTTAGCTACCTAGGGACTTGATTCCTACGTGTGATTGGAAAAGCTTCATTTGGCACTTGCAGTTTAGCAATCTGTAAATGTTTCAATTCCTTGATTTACAGATACTAATACATCTTTTCCTTCTGCAGCTGTGTATCTTTTTAAAATCATATTCAAGACCTCCACTATTCTGGTAATCCTTGAAGTTAAAAGCCAACTTCAAGCATATTGATTTATAGGAACAACACAGGGAACATTACTTTCCTTAAAATGACAGAAGAAACAAGGCATGACCTGCTTCTAATCCACAAAAGAAATACAGAAATAATAGGTGCTAAAAGAGATGCTGACAGGAGAATTGTCAAGTCAAGAGAGCACAAAGTTCCCAAACTTGCAAGTCACAGTCCACAACTACTGAATGTCTGCTTCCCCATTAAGTTTCTTCTGAACAAAAAGAAGCTAAAGATGATTGCAGACGTGAAGTCTTCCAAAAGCATTATTTCTTCAAGGAAATTGAATAATTAGTCACAAAGACTTAACACAGACAGCACTGAATGCCAAATGAGCAGCAGGTGGGAGTTTCACAGAGATCCAAAACTGCTCCAGGCTGGACTGTCAGCTGTCAAGAGAGATTTCACACCAGAATAAAGTGCACAGGATGCCACAGGACTCCACTTTTGGAACTGACATCTTGGATATCTTGTCACAGAAAAGAAGCAGAAAGCACACTGACAAATAAAACATACTACAGGACATGCTTAACAGATTTGTCTGCCTTGGGTTTTGTATTTATTTTATGAAGTATGTCAGACCAGAAAAGCTAAACAAGCTCAGCAATAGAGCAGCCACATTGGTGAGGAATTCTCTTTCACAATACTCTGAATGCCAGCATTTCCTTATGCAGCAAAACAGGGAAGCCATTCATGAAGTACTGTCCTAAAATACAACAGAGCATTGGGGCTGCAAGACCACCACAACCTTATTACAATGAACAAGCTGTATTTAACAAGGGGATGGGGAGAAGTGCTGTCTGTGCCATCCAGCCGAAGACTCTGGTTCTTGTTCAGCAAGCTAAATCTTAATGCCTAATTAATCACCAGCTAGTTCTTACACTCCAGTTTCTTATCTTTTCCTGTAGATAATCATCACAATGAAAGTATATGACTTTTAGATGTCTTTTGAAACTGTTAAACCTCGGACAACCACTTTTCAGGACAGATAAGCACATAAAAAGAGGCACAGTCACCAAGGTTGGTTCTGTCCACCGTTGCTTGTCTTTCAGCCATCTCTCCTGCAGCCAGCATATGCTGATATTCACACTTGAATGGACATGGTTCATGGCCATCAGATGGGTGACACTGTGACACTGCCTGCTCCAGTCTGGTCACCACTCTTGTTCAATACAAGTGGTACTCAAGCAAATGAGGCTGAACCTCAGCTGATACTTCAAGCTGTATATACTGCAGTGAAGGTCAGAACAATTTGCTGGTGCTTAACTAACACTAATATCAGTACAGAAACCTAGAAACTGGAAGCAAAAGTGAGTTTACTCACAAAGTTGTTCCGAGAATTAGGAAGCACGGGAATTCCCAAACAAAAGGCACTTTGCTCTTTCCTTATTCAAGCAAGCATGTTGTTCTCACTGCACAAATAGCAAACATCCAAAAAATCTGCACTTGTGTTCTGTATTAGCACATATCTTTATGATTTGTTCTTAGGGAATAAAGCCAGTTTGTGACACTGAAATACAACAAAGCTTCTACAAAAATTCAAAATAAATTTGCATCCTAATGAAAACAGAAAAAAATTAACTCTTCTATAAATCTAAAACACTCCTAAAAATGTGACTGTACTAGGTACCACAGGATTTGGAACCTAGAAAGCTCTGCATGAAGACAGTTTCAGTATACTGACAATATGAAGCAAATAAGCTTTTACCACAGCTTTAAAATTCAAAAAGAGCAAAAAGCTATTAGAAATAAATGTTTTCATTACAGTACCTTGGAAGAAAATAATGCATGACACTGTTTAATTTGGTTATTACTACAGGACAGCAAAGCTTTTTGATCAAATTACAATTTGCATCAAGAACAGGAGTTCCTCAAACAGAACAGCACTGCATGCACAATATCTAAATTAAGCTCTGAAAGAGAAACCTAAAGTGGGACAGGGAGCTTAAGATCACAGCAGAAAAGTAACCTTTCCTCTTCAAAAAATTTTTGTACCTAAAATGTGTAAAAGCACACAAACTTCAGCATCTCATCCTAACTAGGCCATTTTTTTGGGTAGCCTGGGGTATAATTTTTCAGTCTAGCTTTTAATGAGATAAGGGATTGTGGCTGTGCTGTCTCTCCTCTCAGCCTCCCAAAACCACATCGGAACCAAGTGGACAGTGCTTCCATGAAAACGAACAGCTATGAGGGGAACAGAAAGAGAAACTTAATGTTTTTATAGTCCCTTGCTCCCAGTGAGCAAGAGGCTATAAAAGTGCAGGTCTGTCAGCCATTCAGTGCACAGACACACACAAACCAGCCAGGAGCACCTGCTCCATCTTGCCCCACCAAGCTTCACGGCCTCAGTCTCCTTCTGTAAAAGCAGGGGTGGGCTGGAGATCTGGGTTTTGTTGTTTGATTGCTTTTTTGGGGTTGGTTTTGTTTGGTTTTTTGGTTTTTTTTTTTGAGAAGGGGGGAGTAGGAGTAAAAAAAGGGATGTAGAACACAGATTAGTAGGAAAACAGACTGCATCAGTTTCACTGCTCTTCACAGAATTTGCTTCCATACTCCACAGGATATCCTCAGAGACACAGACAACCAGGTACCAGGAGAGGGATTTCCAGATCTTCAGTCTTTCCAGCTCACTTGCTTTCTATCATCAAGAATTATTGCTTCAAGTTAGCACACAGAAACCTTTATCTTAAAATTAAATTATTAAAACAATCTGAATTCCTCTCTCTTATATTTCAGCATTTTATAGCTTCTAATAAATTCCTAGAACATACTGAAAAGAACGTCCATCTTTCTTTCACCATTTTTAGACAAGTCTTCTGAGTTGGTTCTGCTTCCAAGAGCTATTAAAATATGCAACATATATTGGCATAAACTGATGTCTTTGTTAAAACAGTAATGCAAGCTGAAAGCAGTATATTGGTGACAACATATTATCAGTTTAGTCAGGGCACACATGTCAAAAATAATAAAATAAGGCTGCCATGGAAATCTTTACACTGGAGCTCTCAAGCATGAAGGGGTCTAACTGCAGAGTATCATTCTCACAACATCCACAACAGCTCTGCCTGGCCTTCTGGCAAAACCCCACTGCTGAGTCTGGGCAGGGGCACTGAGCAACAGATAAATAAAATGCAAATAGCTTGAATCACTCCAAAAAAGACTCAGACCATGACTGAGGGAGCACTGGAGTGACAGGTTTGAAAGCAGACAATCATCCATATTTGTTTTGTGTGAGGTCAGAGGTCTTGGCATGTCCACTCCTGCTGTTTGCACAGGGGAACTACTGATTTATTTATTTTTACCTCCATGCATTTTTCACACTGGAAGTGCTATTTACTATTTCTCCAGAGCATACATATATAGGACCAACTAACCAGAGGTTTAGGTATTTCCAGGACATGCTCTGAGAGAACATTCTGAGGAGAGTAAGGAAGGGTTGTTAAGTGACCCACACTGACACAACCTTACACAGTGAGAAATATGAGACCACTCCTCCCCTTCTTTTATATTTACACTCAAATGCTAAGTCTAATTCCTGTACAGAAATGAAAGAACCATTGATATTTAAAACTTTTTCTCTGTGCTAAAACAAATAGGCTATTTTAACTACTTTAAACTTTGCCCTATGATTTCATAAGCATGCACCTTCCTTGCTGTGAAGAAGACCTGGAGATCATCATACACATAATAGAACAGATGAAGACCAACAGGAAAAATCAGATTATAAGCAAGTAGGCCAAGCATTTGAAAACACACAGAAGATGTGCACTGAGTATTCTCCACACAGGAAGCTTCTGCCACTTGCAAGCTCTCCACAGCCACTCATCAGTGCAGTATCCCAGCTGCTGAGCTTGGAAGGCACCTCTGGAGGTCATCCAGCCCAGCCTCCTGTTCAGAGGAGATCATCTTCAAAGTCAGGTCAGGTCCACTGCTGAGTTTTCAAAACTCCCTGGGTGAAGAAACTGAGACCTCTCCCAGCAATCTCTCCCAGCACTTAACAACTCCCTGTCAGGAGTTTTTATTGTAGCAATTCTGATGTGATATTCTTAGGTAGCAAAAAGGCTTGTTCTGATACTTGAACTGCTATGATCTCAAGCAATTAAACCATATTTCACCACCATCTCCACAGGCTCTAGCCTGTAGAAATTATTGAATAAATAGGAAAACTTTAGTGGTTTGGAAGGTACAGGCTATTCCTTCTTTTCCTATCTGACCTAGAAAATCAGAAGCATAATCAAAAGATGCTATCATGAAATTCTTGCAAAAGAACAACCATGTGTGTCACTTGAATCACAAACATTGTGTATTTCCCATGTTCTAGTTTGCAAGATGACTGAAGAGCTGAAAATAAAAGGTAAGTTATGTTTTACATAGCTTAATTCTTTTAACTTAGCTATTTTCTTGGCTGTATTTCTTTCAAAAACAAGTCTGCACAGCCATGTGAAGTGTCTTAGAGGATTAAATCAAACAGCATCCTCCCAAAAGGGATCTCAATTTACCAAGTCTGCTGGACTATGCTGTCATGAAAAGAGCTCTAACATATACTCCCTCCTGCTCAGTGTAACTAACTCCTAGATTCTAAATAAAGGACAGATTTGGAAAGTAATTACATCAGCACTAAGAAGTTAGATTAGTAATATTTATAAATAATAACATAGTATTAACATAGTTCAGAATGCCCAAAAAGCCAGGGACTTACACTTTTAGTAACTATCCAATAATATGCTGAATACAATTAACATTTAGTCAGACACATATTTCACTGGATGAGAGAAAAGAAAAAAAATCACAACCTTTAAAAGGGCTTAAATTTTATCTATTTTAAAAAAGACAGCAGAAAAGGTAAGTCAGTGCAATTAAGGAAAGCTGATTTTGATGTGACACTATGTTCAACTCTTACTTTTTTGAAAGTTTACAGCATTCCTTTGAATCATGACACATGGGTTGGCAGGACAGCTTTAAGATTCAGACTGAGGCAACAGTAAAAGTAGAGTGTTGGTATTTTGACTTATACTTGCTATCTACAGCTCTCAGTAATTACTTCCTAATCTCACTGGGCTACCAAAATATAGTATAAAGTCATCTGAAGTGCAAGAAATCAAAAGCATCTTTTAGAAATCAAAAGGACTCTTAAGCTTTGAAAGCCTGGGTCACAAGACAGCAGATAAAGAAATGCCATCCAAGCTCATGATGAGTATTCTTCTGCATTTCCAATTCCAATTCAGGTTCCTGTACATTTCCTCTTTTCTCTCATGCACCCCTAGACAAAGCTATTGCATTTCACCTATGAAGTTAACCCCCAGCTGTGATCTGTATTTCTATACCAGGCTTTTAGTAGAAGCAGATAAAGAAGAGGAAAGATCAAAAGATAACCAGATGATCACAGAACAAAGTATACTTTAATCTCTTCCTCTGCTGTTTAGGGGAAGTCCATGATTGAGATACATATGACAGTCCTATGTGGGGGAAGTGGCTGAACACTATGAATTTTTGATTTTTTTAACTTCTGGCTCTGTTTACAAAGGAAATGTTTTATCTTCCACAGAAGAAATACACTCAGATAAAATATTCCCAGAAATGCCATGAAAATAATCATATTTGAAATTAAAGGTAGTTTCCTCTTTTAAAATGGTTTTATATGTGCTTTGAAGAGAGAACTAGGAAAAACCAGCTCATATTTGCATTCAGAGTACTCTGTTTTTATGGAAAGCTATTTCCATCAATCCAGATTTCATCCAATTCCTGTTTTACACCAGGTATAATGCTTCCTTTACTTTTGCTGCACAGCACACAAGTCTTTGGTTCACGTGATGCAAGTGTCAAATCACAGACACCCAAAAGCACAACTGCTCACTATGATTGCCACTTCTGCCTGCTGTGACTGGGCAACGACAAACCCCAGCAAGGATAACAAGGGTAAAGGCAAACAGCATGTCCCAAACATTCTCACCCTGGCATGCAGTCCTAGAAAATGATGTCCCATCCTCTAGTGACCCATTCTAGTCCTCTTTTCCTCCCAAGGTGTGCCTTCAAGAAAAATCTGCTGCATGAATAATCAGTAACAAGTTGCTTATAGCAACTTAAGACAACCAAGTCCCTTCATCTCTGAAATCACCAAGCAGGAATCAAAAACTTGTTGCAGTATTTTTGTCAAACTTTTCTTTGTTCTTAAACCAAGACCTCTTGATCAATGCTGTTCTTTCACTTTCTGTTAATCAAAGAGATCCTCAGCTTCAAATCTAACAAAATTTCAAGTCTATCAGAACAGCAGAAGATATTCCCCAAATCAGAGTCTACCTATCTACACTGCTTCTGCCAAGTGCATGAAGAATATTTCTGTATTGCCAATTCCTGACAGAGTACATCTATACTGTCTCTTAATGAATCCTGCCTTGAAATCTCAGTAGAGGTAAAAAATAAGACAGGTAGTACCTCATCTTCTACAATTAGAAGTATGTGAAGGCAAAGGTGTCAGAGACCAGCAAATAAAAAGAAAAAAAAAACCAAAGCACTTCAAGAAGCTTATTATAAATAATTACTGCAAAACTGCCTTCTCAGGAATACCTACAAAATACAACTTAATTAATTTTAAAATGCAGCTCATCTTTAACAAAAATAGTCCTCCCAGGAAATTCAGAACACAGCAGTTTAGAGGAATCTGGTAAATGAAACAGAATGCAACTTCAAGTATGGCTCAGAACTTTTTGAACTCAACACTGAAATGAAGTGCTGTGCAACTAGAAATGACCATACCAGAAAATTTAAAACCACAGTCTCACACTTCCACAGGAAGTTTTTTCCACTCTAACTAAAGTAAGTTTTCTAAGCCTATATCCAAAACTCAAAAAAATCTATCTAACCTGTCTTTTATGGAAATTAACTCACTCTCACAAAACATTTCCTGCTCTTCCATTTTATCCCAGTGAACACAGCATACTAGGAACACAGGTAAGAAAGACAGACTTTTTTACACTGCCCCACATACTAATCAAACTGTAGAAACTAACACAACATGTGGCATCATCAGAATATTTTACTGAACACTAAACTGCATGGAAGACATTAACTCATGCACACAACTCAACCTCTCACTATCCTGAGTGAAATTTCCCACCATTCTAGATTGTGTCTTCAGCTGGGTCTGAATCCATTGCTTCTTATTTAGGAAGGAAAAGGAAAAAATGAGAGTAACAGTAACTCTCTTTTCATTTTCATGGATTTTATTATTTATCAGAATGTCAGGGGAAAAAAAAACAAACATTGTCCACTTAATGTAGTGATAGCAGGTTTAACTTCAGTGATTTCAATGTCTGCACTGTACACTTCACTGTTAAGATTGTATTATCTATGACCAACATCTTGGAGTTTGGGAAAAATATGGGAGTTTTGTTAAGATTTTTATATTAGATGGAAAAAACCCAACAACCAAACCACATTTGCAAAGAGAATCTGGAAGAAAGAAAAAAAATTACATATAAAATATTCAAAATCCTCTAAACCACTTGTGCCAGAATTTCTAGTTATACTAGAAATTTCAGTTTCTACAGCTCTAGTAAAAAAGTATTACTGAAGTTGAGTTTTCAGGAAAGTCACAGACCCTTTACCCAGACCTGTCATAATATTAATAATCCCAACTTCACATTCACTGCTACCTAAAGCATTTCTTAATTTTATTAAGGTGTTCATGGAGAAAGCTGTGTTTTCCCTAACTGAAAATTTAGATTCACAAAACATGTTTCCCAGCAATGTTAGAAAGGAAGGAGCATGTTGCTTCCTCTTGTAGTAAACATGGACTTTAGGAATGTGCTACTGGAGGCCAAGTGCATGTAAGACACAAACTCCTGCTGGTGTATGACCGTGTTCATTATTCCAACTGTAAAGTGTCATTAAAAGACTTTTAGCTGGACCCTGCAATGCAATATCCTCGTTTCTCTCACAGTTTCTACCTCTTCTTTGTGACTACTTTGCCAGCTAACAAACTGGCTTGCCAGTCTTGCCAGCCTTAAATGTTTTATTTGCTGCCTGCAGGTTTACACCAACTGCAGTTCTGGAGGTTTCAGATCAATAAATATCACTGACATCTTGAGAACAAGCCACCTACCTCTACAGCCCTGGGTCACACAGGACACTACCAAGGACCAAAATACCCCACGTCCCTTTGAAGGTTTCCCTTGAACTGGATTAAGAGAATTAACAAAAATCAATGAAGATCTTATCCTTCTACAACATACCTAGTGCAGAGGTTGTAAAAGTAATTTATAAATTTTTCTGACTGAACTTCACATTACTACCCAAAACCAAGTGTTTATCTCTGTTACACAGCCAAAAAAGTTTAACACAAGTGACAGCAACCTTTCAAAGACACTGCTGATAAAATTGTATAGTACTGCTGCTGCTTCAGAAACACATCAAAACTGGTGCATTCCACACCATCCACAAGGCCTTAAAGAGATGTGTTTTCAGATTTGGAACATGAAATGGACAATTTTAGTTGAAAATTCTTTTTGCAGGCTGATCGCCTGAGGGCTTCTTTAGTTAATATTAATGAAATCATGTTCACTTCTACCAAATAAATACTTAATAAAGCAATTCTGTTTAATGTATTAATGGCAATCTAACCTTTAAACATGCATTTTTATTTTTCAAAATTCAAACCTGAAAGCCTCCAGGTGTTACTCTAGAAACTAAATGAGAATACTCAGATTCCTTGGAAAATTTATGCTCATAAAGAATTATCTACTTGTTATAAAGATTCAAACAGGCACAGTTTAGATATGCAGAATGGAAAGAATAATTTACAACTGGAGCAAATGCCAGATTTAAAAGTATGCAGAGGACACTCACTGATAGAGCAAGGGGCTTATGTCCTAAGATTAGAGCTTCTAGGATCTTGCTAATGACACTTCAGAGGAAAGAGTGCTGATTCCCACTTCCTGCAAGTAACTTGTATCTAGGCAATGAAGCTTCCAATATTACAGCAGCCATTTGGATTTTTCCCCACCAATTCTACAGAACTGCTATGTGATTTTAAGACTTCATCACTTTGTTTCTCCCTAAACTGTATAATAAGCAAAACATCGCTTAACTTTTATAGCATCCCCTAGCCTGAAGTATTCTACATCAGTAGAAAGTATTATTTTTGGACTCTTCTAGCAAGATTTGTCACCACTCTAAACCCTCCTAGAAGTCTGGATAAAAAGAAATAACTTGCCCACATTTCTTAAGTGTCATAAGAGATTCTTTTTTTTAACATGCTACTTTGCAACTAAACTGTACACCGATGCTTTGTTACCTTAGGGAGCAATTTCAAGACCTGAAAACACTAGGTGAGAACTACCACCTTAACAGTATAAATGCTTCTGAGAAGAATCCTTTCTTCAACCTGCTTCACACTGTTTTGGAAGTTCTTTTATGGCTGCCTTTAGAAGATCCCAAAAGAACATCTAACTTAATCCAATTCAGAATATATATAAATGCACTTCCTGTAATATAGCATAAAGTCACAAAATACATTAAAAATGCTGTAATGTTGATCCATCAAGCCAGCCTCAAACCAGGTCCTGGAATTCTTTTCCATCATTATACAGCATCTACAATATACTACTGGATAGGCAAGAGGGAAAAAAAGGGAGGGGGGGAAGGTAAATCCAAAGACTCTGTTAAGCAGGATTCCCATTTCCTCTGTACATCTGCTAAATTGACAAGCAATTATTTTGAGGCCAACAGCAGAAAATTCTTAGTGTTATATCAGAACACCGAGTTCTACAGGTTAGACAAGCATCATAGTGTCAAAAAGTGGGTTTTGTCTTGGGGCTTTTAGAAACAATTTTCCATTTTTCAAGACAGTTATTCAGGGGAAAAAAAATCATTAAACTAGGTATATGTAAACTCACACTGCATTTTTATCTTTATATGGCCTTACTACTTTGCTAATTTATTCTCTGGGGTATTGACTGCACCAGAGTTACACTTATTCACTGACAGCTGTGCTGGTGAAAGCTGAGATTAGTTACAGTGAAGGCTACTCCACTTATGGAACAAGGATGGGTTTTGTTATCAATCCAAACAGCCTCTGTGTCTCTGTGTGAAATAATGGACTTCATCAGTGCACTAGCACAAGACAGGGCTGGCAACAGCTGTAATTAAGGCAAATCCATAGCATCTTAAGTTCAGCTGAGAGAGGACAATCCTAAGTTTCCCTCACTTTCCACAAGAAAATTTTACATCTTTAATGATATGTCATCACCCAGTTTTTTAAAACCATCTCCAGATAATTTTATTTTAAAAGTGACCTAACCTGAATGTAATAGGCACGTAAGAGATCATCTCTCTTAGTACAAACTTTTTGTTCTCATACACTTTCCTTTATATAGCCCCTTTTTTTCTCTCATCTCCTCAGTTTTGACCAGGAATTTCAATCAAGCTCTCCACTACCCCATTCAAGGTTTACTTTGATGCACTACACAAAAATCAACAATACAGCTGCCAGGAGAATATATTGTAAAAATCTATTTTTCATCATATCAGCAGTGCAATGATGAATTGCTGAAAGGATTGCACATGAAAATTCAGACCAAGGTCATCAAAATAACTGCTCATTCTCACAAAAGACTGTATTACATTTTTTGACGTAGAGGAGGAAATATGTGCATGACTAGAATGAAAACCAAAGGAAAACAGATTTCCAAGCACCCACTTCATGGCAGTAGTAAGCCTGTTCAAGGTAAAATGTTCTCTTCTACCCAAATATTCATGCTTTAGGAGGAAAAAAATAAATCATAATATCCTTAATAAATGTAACAGCAATTTGTCTCCTAACCAGTACCTGGCAAGCTTAGGAAGTTTGGATTGAGTTCAACCATGCACTCAAACACAAGGCAAAAAAAACCTTTGAGAGAAAGTATATCGAACTGTAATTCCAAATAAAACTCCTTCAAAGTTTATCCAATGCTGTCAATTTTTTATGTTTGACAAATGTGAGAATTTTCCCAGCAGCCAAAAAACCCCTTACATTAAAAACAAAAGGATTTTACTATATCAGACCCACAGAAAGCAGTGGCAGTGCCACTGAAGAACATGCCATATATGTGAATACAGTTGGAGGTAGCACAAGTCAAGTTACAAGCATTAGAAGTTTAAAGTTGAGTGTCCAAACTCACAGTAACACAATTCCATTAAATGTATGTATTTTCTTAGGCTCTAACCTTCAGACAAGGTTCTCCTTAAGAACAGGTTATAGGACCCTTTCCCATTTAAATACTTCTTTGGTACCACAGATGCTGCCAGCACAGCATAAGGGTTGAAATCCTTTAGAGTTCTTGCCCAGCCTTTGTTCTTACTGCTTTTTTTAACCTCTTACCTAATTACTTGCTGACTGGTAAACTATCAGTCTGGAAATTATATGTTCCTTCTCATGTAACAATTGTCCTTCACAGACAACAGAAGAGACTGTAATATTAAAAATGGAGTTAGCTTAAATGAAAGCTCTTGATTTCCCAAGTCCATGCAGCAGCTTTCTTGATCAAATCTGTATACTTCTCTTCTTCCCACACCTCCCCCAAATTTGGAAGACTCTCTGATTGCTTACATTTCCTTCGTTTTATTTGAATCTCATTTGATCCGCAGCTTGAGAAGAAAGAAGAATAGGCTTTCTCAATGCTCTGATAGGGTTCTCTTTACTCCTGCCAATAAAGGGAGCTTTGCTACAGTCTGCCTGGTTTCTTTCTTTGCCCTGAAGAAAGAAAGAGTTTGAGTTACATTACCTTCATTGAAAAAAGCTTTAACAGGCTTCTCAGAATCTATCAAATTACTTCTTTAGTTTCATTAGACCATCAAATTAATTCTTAATGATGAACTTTAAAAATAACCTAAATGTAAGATAAATAACAAAGAACAGGACACAAAACATATCAATGTGATTTTTAAACTATTGTTTTCTTCTCCTCCACTATTGCTCACAAATGACTCAACAAAATAGCACTAAAGGAAGACATGCACAGTTAAAATCACAGCTATAATTTCTTGCTTTCACGCACACACAAAAACCTCTCCACCCAGATACACTGCAGGTCATTACAGACTGTACAAAATCTTAAAAGCAGTGCCATTTTCTTGGAAAGTCTGATAAATTCCATTTGAAAACACCAGCTCAATTCTGAGAAAGTAATTAAGCGTTCTGCAGAGTGTTTCTTTTAAAAAGCACCCCACGACAATATTCCACGAGGTCATTGGAAGTAAGCAACTTAGTTTGGGGAAGTTTGTTTGATCCTGGAATTTTCACAAGCACAGAGAAAAAGAAGAAAATGGTCCAAAAGCATAATTAATACAAACCTTCATCAGTATCTATGTGCATTCCTAAACGTGACAAAAAAGTTCAACAAATGCAACCACAATGCCCAGATCGCCACCACAAAAAGCCCCACGGCCTCTCATCCTTACACGTCAAGGCCAAATTTCGTGAGCACAGAGCAGCCACCTCACCTGGGCAGGTACAGCACAGAGCCAAAGCACATTGCACAGGAATTTCACCCTCCCAGCTGCTGTCGGTGAACTTTGCACCCACCTAGCCCAGCGTCCAGCCGCGCACCGTGGCCAAGCCGGGCGGCTACTCCGCGGTGCCAGGGCAGCGACGTTCCCGGGCGGCGCCGGGCAGGCCGGCACTGAGGGCCCGGCCGGGCAGCGCGCTCCCCGCTGTCATCCTGCACGCAGGAATGGCCCCGGCAGTCACACAGCTCGGCCTCAGCAGTCACACAGCTGGCTACGGAAGGTCACAGTGTCACAGAAATGCTCACCTGGCCCTACACCCACCGGGCTTGCGCTCCCCTCGCCACAGCTGAAGCGCGGGGCTTTGTAGCACGAGACCAAGATAGCGCTTAGCCACGAAGGAGGCTGTAAAACTCGCACAGGGGGTTTCGTGGCTTTCTGATTTTTTTTTTTTATCTTAGTCATGTGCTACAATTCACCTTTGGTCCTCAGGAAGTGGAAAGGAAAGGCTACTGCTGCTAACAAAGTAGCAGCAATGCTACTTTGGACCACAACCACAGTAAGTAACGTGCTAATGAGTGGTTACGGGTTCTGGCAAAACACACACAGGCCAATGAAAGCCCAATCTGGCTCATTCTAGAAACACAGTACCTGGAAAAATAGCCCAGCACTGAGATTTACAGAAAACTCTAAGAATAAATGCTTACTCAAACAAAAAGGAGATCTGCAACCGTACACTTTCCCCACCAAAACAGTATATAAATTACAAGTCAGCCCATTATAGCTACAGATGTCATGAAAGTAGTACAAATTTCTGTACTAAACATTTGCATATTAACTCAGCAAAAAAATGAAGTTCTAAAACTCTTAGGTGTGACATTGACTCCAGACACCAATCATATCAATGATCCCAGGCCAATGCCCCTTCGTATTCTTAGGTATAAATCCAAATTTAGTGCAGGGAGTTTTGTGCTTTCAGCCTCTCCTTTCCCTCCCAAGTCACCAACCAACCCCTTCCAAACCACAGAGAATTAAGGCGCCTCCAAAGTTTCATTCTTACTAAACAAGTGCACTCCACAGATGAAAAGCAGCACTATGACAGTGCTACACCCTTAAAAATCTGGCATGAAAAAAAAAAATCCAGAGATATTGGTAAGACATAGAAAGGATTGGGGATTTAGCTCCTAAGATTAACATAAAAAAAGGAACATTTTCAAAACAATTGAAAATAATTGATCTTGAAAATAATTCCGTATTATGTTGGAAAACCAAAGTGAAAACCGACTAAAAAACACTCTTTTAATACTAATGAAGTACACATAACTGTTTCTCAACTTGAATACACCAGATAATTCAGGGAAATTATTACAAAGAATTTCAATGAATTACAAGCAATAAAAAAAGGCAATCAAAACTTTTACTTTCCAACAAGCACAGTTATTGTTGCATGCTACAACATACAGAAATTACTTCCATTATCCTTTATATGTTAGTCAACAAAAAGTACCTTACCTTATTCTCCACTGTCTGAGCACAGAGGATTAAAAACAAAGTATTAGGCAGAAACTGCAGGTGTTTTGTATCAAGAAGAAAACCCAAATCACTGCATCAATAAGCTTAGTGGCTGTCCAGCATGCCATGCACTCTAGGGACATTAAATGGAAACTTATTCACATCCTTTTTTCTGCAAGCTTCCAGACTTCTGAATTGGAAACCCAACGGCAGCCGTTCATTACCTCCTCCAAAATGCAGATCTCAGCAACACCACACTGCAAGAGGAGCCACCACAGCTTGATTTTCCCTCCTAGTAATTCCCTCCTTGCCAACTACTGCACTGCAGTCTTTCTGAGGGCTGTGCAAAATGCAACTGGGGGAGGGCTGAAAGAGCCCAGCAAAGAAACACAGCAAAGTTCTTTCAAATAATCTCATGACTTCCTAGTCGTGGGCTGGAAGGCATAAACTGCAGTTTGGTTGGGATTGCTTAGCATTTTCTCTGCTGTTCCTCCTCATGCTCCTGCCTACTTTTTATTCCATTTTTCACAGGATAATTTGAGGGTAGTACTTTGTGGAAAAACTAGAAGGAATGAGAGGAAAATAATAAACAATTTTGTTATAATAAAGCTACCTTTAATTCCCATAGCCGTAATATTCTAAGGGATTAAAACCAAAATGTCTTGTAAGGTTTAGGATGTTTTGGTGTTTTCTCAGCTCAGGCAATGGGGAGATACTGGTGGATTTTTTTTTGCTTTCATTGTTAAATTGGGGAGTTTAGTCAATTAACTACTTAGCACTTGGATGCCTTCCCTATACAATTAAAACTGCCGTGATTACACAACAGCAGTATTTGTGAGACAAGTGCCCAGCAGGGGCATTTGTAATTATACCCAAGTGTTCCACAACAGCAGCAAAAGAATGCATCCAAATATTAAAGAAGCTTTCACAGAAGCAGTGGGGTTGGAAGGGACATCTGGAGACCATCCAGGCCAGCCCCCTCTGCCCAGACAGGGTCAGGCAGAGCTGCCCAGCACAGCCACCCATCAGGTTTTGAGGATTTGCTGAGTGACTCTACCACCACACTGGGCAGCCTGTTGCAGTGTCTGAGAACATCCACAGCCTTTTCTTGTATTCAGATGGAATTTTATCCTTTTTTTTTTTTCTCAGTTAATGCCCACTGCCTCTCTGGACACTGGAAGGCTAATCTCTAATTTGAGTTACCTCCATCCCCCTCCACAGATATGTTTAAGAGCAAAGGGAGCAACAAGGAGCCCTCGGTGTCAATCAGAAGTTGTTAGCTCATGTGAAACAATAGGCTCATCACTGCTTTCCACCCCTCCTTCCTTCTGCATCCTGCAGAGCCAGGCTCCAGGCCAGATCTTTTAGCTCATCGCAGCTGCCTACCATCAGCAACCCATTATTCCTGGAGATCCAGGTCCTCCTTGGGGGAGCATCCTGCTCAGTCTCCTCTGGTTCAGCCTCACTGGAACATTAAGCAGGGCTGAGCACCTGCTGGCAATGACATGGAAAGCTCAGAAACCTCCACATTCCTCTGGCACCTCCCCACCTCCTGTGCAGCCCCAGGAGAGGGGCAGTAGGCAGCAATCAGAGCATGTTCTATGGGCATGAGCAGGAAGGAAATGAGAGAGTTTGGAGGGAGATGCATCCTTTGGGGTTTTGGCTCAAAGCAGTGCTAAGGCTGGCTGGTTTTAGGGGCGTGTTTGAAGGTTCTCCTTTCCCTTAAAAGGCCAGTATAATGGGCAACATAGGTATAGACTCAGATACAATGAAAACAACTACTACCCACTCCCTCACCAACAGATGGAGGTTAATTTCTCAAAGCTGTGCACAAGTCCTTTGCTTACTCTTTGCAGGGGCTGCTGAGTTCTCATGCACTGAAACAGTGACTTTACAGTTTTTCTTCTAACATGGCTTAGTTAACATTGACATGCCTGTAGTGGATAATATATACCCAGTTTAGGCTCCCAAGCAAAGTTTCAGTTAGTTTTATTTTCAATTTTTATCTACTGAAAAGAATTTACCACTAAAGGTAATCTTCAGCTTCAAATGCCTCCCTTGGTTTGCAGACCACATGACATAAAACATTTTAAAAACACGATCACAAATTTGAAAAGGGGAAAGAGAGGCCTGCTGGCTTTGAAAGAGAAGAACAAAATCAGAAAGCTATAACAGACTTTCTGCGTGACTTAATGCACTTCTGCATATTTCTACTCTCCTTTTTTGAGGAACAGATCCCCTTCCTCTGATCTTACCTGGGCACCTACCAAGTTCCCATCTCTTCATATGTATTACCTTGTATAATAGGGCTCCAGTCTTAAGCTAGGAACTGTCAAAAGTGAAAAAAGAACTAGAAATAAGGAACACAAAAACAATTATATCTTGATAAAGTTGGGAAGAAGAAGGACTAAAAATATCCCTTTCCCCTAAAAAACAAACATAAATAGGAAAATAAGACCTTTAATTATTTTTTTTTTTTGTTTCTGCAGTTAGTCTAAGACTAGCACCTTAATACTTAACCTCTTTTGCTTCAGGACAGTGAAAAATTACTTCAAGACAGCCATGTGTAGCCTAGTTGCTTTCTGGCAGGCATTCACATACCAGCACAGAGGCACACAAGATTTCTTAGGAAAATGACACTAAACATCTAGCATCAACTGAGATGTGGCCAAGGGAAAAAAAAATCTCACAGAAAGATAGCAAGTCTGCTTCATAAATTGTTCATGGTCCTGTGTGGGAGAGTAAAAGAGAAAGAGAAAAGGCCAAAAGATTGTTCAACTATTCCAACAGACTACTTCCTTTTCCTGCATCCTTCAGATGCTACTTCTACATCACAACCTAAAAAGGACTTGTTATACTGTTATGTGAACCTACAAAAAACTTATTGTGACAAGAACATGAACTTTTGTATATAAGCATCATCATTAATTCACATAATTTATTACCAACAAGAAGTTCTTAGTCACAGTGCTTAACATACGGTCTAGTACTAGTATAGTAAAAAGGTTAATTTTTATCCCTTTCCACAGAGAATTCTGAAAGAGCCTCTCTACCTTCCAGCTTTACAAAGCTGTACCTGTTCCGAGGAAAAAGCCACAGAGTAGTCCCAGAGCATCAGCTGCTGCTCCTCTGCAGAGACACAACCCCCAGCACTCACCTGAAGGACTGACGGATTTCCTATGGTCATGAGAGGTTGAAAGGAGCACGTTTCACTTCTTTTATCCATTCCTAATTTAAAGCTTAAACTGAAGGCAAACAGGACTAACTTTTTTTTTTTAGAAGCATAATTTCTTTTTAAACTCCAGAAAAAGTAGAATGGAACAAGGAAGGAAAGCACAGTCCCAAACATATTTAAGGTGCTGTTCTAAAGGATTCAGGACATTTTCTCCTCTTGCAAGTAAGGTTAAATGCAGTTTTCCAAATTGGGCTGTGGCTGACTGAGGAAGCTGGTTACCACCTATGAGTTCTAATAATATTTTTAATCTATTTGAAATCAAACATCTCAGAGGAAGATTTTTTTTTGTGAAATACAGATAATAATTTGCTTACCTTCCTTGCAAGTACAACTGATGAAACAAAAAAACCCAGCCTCCATATACTATCATGCAACTTAAGTCTACCAGGCAGAATGCAGAACTTGCCAAAAAGTCCATTCTGATTGTGTGCAAGGCACACAATGAGACAGAACAATGCTACAAGAGGGTTTATCTATAGAAATGAGAATGAAACTTGTTCTGACTTTTGAGGTATCATCTTCATTCATAACTAAACCAAACCCAGGCACTGAAGACGATTTTTTAAATTAATATCATCAACTTAAAGATGTGAAAATGCAAAGGAGAATGAGGTATTTTATGGTGTCATGCAATGATACTAATACTAAAAAAAAACCCAAAAACAAAAAAACCAACCCAAAAATCCCACCAAAAAAACCCCAACTCACACAACTGCCATGAGGTTTCTCAACATACATATTAAAAACATACACATCAGAAGAATTGTTCCTACCTACCTGTTTACATGAAAAAAATTCACAACACAAACCCCAGTGACACACAAGCCTGCAGTCTGTGCTTCCGACTGATTAATACATTGTTTCCCACTGCTGAGAGCTGGTCTTGATTCAGTTAAGCCTAAGCACTTGGGCCTTCCTGCTGGGAAACAAACAAGTCAAGTCGGTTTCAAGCATCTCCTATTAATACACAGCAACAATTCTCACAAGCCTGAAGGCAAAAAAAGAAAAACAAATAGTAGGTAAAGGCTGCACTAAACCATAACAAACTATGGCAAATCAAAAAGCTGCACTGAAACCTACTAGTTCACTAGAAAATTCATTGCAAAAGTCTGTTTACTTCATGGAGGAAGCCATCAGTGAGTCAATATCTACAAGAATGTTTTACATAATGGGAAAATTTTTATTGGCCAGAGGTTCACAGTGTTCTTAAATTTCCAGAAACTGCAGATGTAAAGATACTTCTGTTAACCTAAACCAAAACCAAGAAAAGAAACTATCTGAGATGACACTCCATTTCACAACACAGCTCTACTGCTCTTCAACCTGCACAGCACAGGAAAGACTTACACTCTGATATTAAAGGATGGAAATGTGAACACTGGAAACAGAGTTGGCTTTTAGACTACCACCAAATGGCATTAAAACATATTAGCCAGCATAAAATCTTGGCTAGCACATGGCTGCCATTTCTGAGCTGTGACACTAAGAACTGAAGTAGTCTAAGGAACCAGTTTTACTCTTGTAGAAAATTAGTGAGCCAGTCAGAAGGTATTTACAAGAAAGCATGATACCATCTCAGTTCTTCCATTTTCACTTTACTTGTAAAAGCCAATAAGAGAGCCAAAAATCATTAGACAATAATGAACTGAAAGGAGTTCCTTCCTTCTTTTAACGAGGAAAACATGCTGCAACACTACTACAGTATAAAATCCACTTTACTCAAACTAAAGTAGGTTGAATGAAGGAATCCTTCCTCAGTTTTCAGAGGGCTGATAACAGTTTAAGGATTATATTTAAAAACCAAAGAGTAAATTCAAAACATTGTACAGATTATATTATTCCTCTTAATCTGCTAAAAATTACCAATTTAAAAATGCAAATTATATTTTCGTTTTTGCTTTTTAAATATTTTGAATTATACTTAATAGTAAGCATTTTTATCAAACAACTTTTTGAAGCTTGAAATAAGTATTTTAAAATTAATGTCATGGATCATACATGCACAGATATCAGGATTAGAGTTCTAAAAGAGACTAAATTACGAAGCTGCTCATAAACTAAAGCCTACGTGTTAAATTTCAAAAGCACAGAGGTCACATTTGTTTTAGTACTGAACTAGTATAATTCTATTGCCATGACAGTGCAAAACAGCTTTCCTAGCAGGCCACAAAGCATTCAGAGGCACACATGATCAGAAGCTCAAATTCAGAAAATTAAGTTCATGTTCATTATGGAGTGCCTTAGTGCTGGCACTCCATAATGCAATATATGAACAACTGTTTCTATAGTTCTTTTTTTTTTATCTGCTTTTGGTGATACAAATCCTTTCTAAAGTATTCTGTCCTACTGAAACATTCTCGTCCCCCACAGTACAATGTGACATCCCATCTCATTTTTCTTCTCACAGACAATTTGCCTATGTATTTGCCGTATTGTATTGATGGTAACAGAAGAACGAATGAGAAAGGTCTTCTGACTCAAGTAACTATATGCTTCTTTTTAAATTGAAACCTAGTGATGGGGGCTGTCTCCACTGCCCAACAGAACCAACCTGTCATTATGGAGAAAGACAAAAAAGCACATGCAGAACAGAAAACATAAAGCATGTTCCTTTCTGTTATCTGCTGATGCACTCATTCATCTGAAGGCCTAAATTCTGTGCCTGGAACATACAGACCAAGACCAGCAATGCTGCTGCACTGCTCAAGCAAAAAGCAACATCTCCATGTCGTAATTACCAGAGCGTTCTCTTGGGTCCTCAGCACAGTTGCCCATGTGTCCATCAGTTCACATGGAGGGCAAACAGCAGCACAGTTCTGTTTCCTGGGATAGTGAACACTGCTCCTCACCTGCAACCAGACTCTTCTGGCCAGTCTTGACAGTGCTTACACTTCACCATCTTTACCCGCACACAGATGGAAGTCCTCACCCTCCATGAACTGGCAGGCTGCACTCCTGACTGGCCTTACTAGAAAACTATAGCCAGAAAAATATTGGCTTTGTGGGCCTGCCTCAGGTCTTCCACTCAAATCTCAAGAGCAAGCACAGCTCTTCCTGCAATGTTAAACATCTGGAAAACATGCTGGAGCAAGCTTAATCCGCTACTTTGCAAGATGGCCCTACAGAGCTCAGAACCCTTGGAGCTACTCTTATAAGCTAAGGTAACACCATAAAACCCATTGCCTCGATTCAGATAGGAACATAATGGCAGAGAAGCTTCAGTAATTCTTTTCTAATGCTGTATCTCCACATGGTACAGGGAAGAATGTCAGTACAGTAATCTGAAACACAAAACTCACAATACAAATTAGAAAAAAACCTCCAAACAAAACAAAATAACTACACAAGAAATAAAATACTATATGAAAAACCTAGAGCAGAGATAAAGGACAAATTAGAAAAACAAATCCTTGCAGCAGCAACAAACAGCTGTGTTCCAGCCTATAGAACAGCCTCTGATCTAGGCCTCTGGTGAATGAGAAAAAGGAGAGGATGAAAGCAGGCAGAACACCACTCCACACCTGAAAGATTCCTAATTCTGTAATGGAGACTTGTGTCTTTCTACAGTGCTCTGCCTGCAGACAAAGTGCCCTGTATGGCATATTGGCTCCCCAAACCTCACACCTCCAGTCCAACTCTCCCCAAGTCTGAGCACACACTGGAGACAACCCTGAAGCCTTCTGTGTTTGGACAGCCACCAGAAACAATTACACCCAGGCAGATTGCAGGCAGTGGTGACTGATTTAACATGGGGAACACTCCAACATCTATAACCCCATGCATTTCTCCCTCATTCAGTAGCAGCAGCAGCAGAGTTCTATCAGTTAACATCATGCTGAAAATTCATCAGCCTCATTTCAATTCTCACGCTGCCTGCTTTTCCAAAGTTAGTCTGGATTGCCTAACTAGTTCTGCCACAGTCACAGCAAAGCTGTGATACTGTCAAAGAGGACTGATTGACCACAGTGGGATTCTGCAGGAAGAATGACCCCAAGTCACCACTTATCCTAGTTAGTGAAAAGGGATTAATACCCTACATCATCTTAGAACAATGGAAGCTGAACTATTCTGTATTAATTAACAGCCATTATACACTAGCCTCTTTACTCTTCCATCTGGATAAGTAGGGGAGCTGTAGGGAAACACCACTTCAGAAGTCACTTGCATCCAAACATTAAAGCTTTCTTAAAAACATTTCTATTTACAGGAAAATGAGTAGAGACTAGAAGAACAGAGACATCAGTTTAAGGAATGCATCATATGGGCTAAGGGAGCTCTAACAGGGAATAAGGCCATACAGAAATGTTATTAAAACACTCACTAAATGCTCTTGTTTCTATCTTACTTAACGTATGTAATACTTGGCAATAGTCCTGGTAACTTACTACAACATTAAGATATTGGTACATCTTTATTTGGCCTTCCCACCTCTTCCTTGAAATTTACTATGCTTGCAGTAGTGAAAAAAAAACAAACCAAGAAACAAAACAAGACAAAACCAAACCCAAACCTAAAATCATGACAAAATCTGGGTTTTACAGTTCACATCACCATGTCATATAACATAGAACTCATGTTCAGCACTGAGTTAAACACTAGGTTTAAAGGTAGAAAGGGAGTTCCAGTACTCTGCAGCTCTGGGCCTGCTCTGAATGATGAAGATACATGATTTCATTTTGGTGTCAGTAACAGCATCAAGCCTGACACATTGCATCTATAGTGATAACATCAGGCTCTAGCATTTCATTTAATAACTCAGGACAGCCATTCTTATTTATTATCAAGAGCTTTCCTGTACATCAATAAATTCTTGCCCAGGCACATGGGACATGTATTCATTTCTCCCAAGATACCTGTGCAAATAAAATCCTTCATTTATTCAAAATCTTGTGCTTGATCATTTATTTACTACTTTCTTTTTTTTTTTATTTTTAAGCAGAAATATACCATCCCACTCATTTTTGGTGGGTGTATCACAACCCTGCTCTTATCACTTCCTAGGCCTCCCGTCACTTATGTTCTTCACCTAAAAATAAACGAGACACAACCTCAATACTCTACAATATGTTGTCACTTCTTCTCTGCCCTGACTACATCCTCTCTGATCAACATGACAGTGGGATATGCTGTTGGATGCCATTTTGTCACTCCTCAGTCTGGAGTCCAAGCACAGCAAAATGCAGTGACAAATCTTAGCCTGTAAACAGAGTCAGTCTCCCAACTCTTGAAAGTCAAGGCAGGAGGGAGGAAGCAAGGCCAGGTTTTGTTAATTTTTATGCATCTACTAAAACAGTGCAAAATTCTATTAGCCTTCTCTCCATACTCTATCCTGGACAATGTCAGAATCAAGGCTTTCTATTCAAGGTGACCAAGCACAATTTTCTCCCTTCCTGATGGGTTTCCACCTTCAGCTTTGGCCCCACTCACCAAGCCAATCACATCACCAAGGAAGGACAAGTTCACATTTGATACGACATCTTATGGCTGGACATCACAGCTGCAATCTTTTAATTGCCCCTTTAAGGGTTATTACTAGACAGCTCTAAGTTATTATTAGCAAACTGATAAAACACTAATGGCCAAGTTCTCTCACACAACAACTTGTCCATTTTTCCACTTATCACACTGAGTTATTCCAAAATAAATGATCAAGATCAAGAAGAATCATCCCCCTGCGTATTACTTGAACCTGTTATATTACTTACCGTTAATATTTTGAGGAACTAAGTGCATCTGACAATCACACATTTTAATCCTGGCCAAGGTTAGAAAGCCAACAAAGATTTTTGCAAACTTCTCTCTTTTCTCTTTGAAAACAGAAAATTGCATGTGACACCCACTGGCTCTCTCACACCACTTCAACAGCTGTTAAACTCAGGTCAAGACTGTTAAGCTAGGCTTCCAGCTGCTAGAACTGAAATTATTTAAAGTTTCTAACTCTAAGAAGTGGATTTTTGCTATGCTACATCTTCTTCAAAAGAAAGAAAAAAGGATTAGTCTCAGTTTCTTACGAAAAAAATGCATCTCTTGCATTTCTTGCTCAGTGCTTTTCAATGCTACTAAACTTTTCTTGCTAGCTGGATCTTGATTCTGTAAATCACACTAAAATCACTTCTACCTGTAATGAAAAGAGAACCCAATGTGACTGACTTGATTGCTTTTGGCCAACACCATTTCTAAAAATTAAGTTTGGGTTTTTTTTTCTTCTTACAGCCCTGTGGTGTGGGAGAATTCAAAGACCTCAGCAAGCTCATTCTGCTATCTTTGAAGCAACCCTACCAGCAGAGTACTTAACAAATTCACTTTTAATTTAGTTCGTATCTCAGCTCTAACTACTGCAGAGAGAGACAAGTGTCTAATCACAGGTGTTTAGTACAATTCCAGATGCCAAGTCTTGTGTAGATAAAGAGTTTAACCGTATCTCATATGCTCTCTTTCCGAGCATCAACTTCACACCACAGGGGACAACCTACAGCATTTAAGATGGTACTCAGTGCCTGTGTGTGCTGGCATTATCTTTGCTCCCTTAGGTTTTTCTAAAGTCAGTAGTCAGTCAGGGCCTAAGCAAAGAAAGACCATCATGATGTGTTTAAGTCACAACACAGCTCTTTAAAATGCAATGCTGGTAGACAGAGTAAAAGAGATCACAGGAACTCAAAAGATTCACAAGAGCGTTTTTGAGTGTTTTTGCTGTAATAGTCTAATTAATTTTGGGATTTTAAGATCAAATATTTCTTGAGACTGCAGTTCTTTAATGCTACAGTATCCCCATCTACATGGCAGCAGGGTATGAACATAATGGAGTCAACACTTGCACAGATGAGAGCTGCAACAGAGGCAGCTGCTAAAATCTAAATCACCCACACAAAAAGCATATGATTGATTCCTTCCATACTTCCTTCCCATGATGACAGCCTGTTTTTTAGTATTTAATCACTTCAAACTGAAAAAACCCATACCTTAGCAAGTATTCCTACATTTGAAAAGCTTATTTTAATAAAGAGACCTTAAAAAGAAAAATACAGACATGTAAATAGTTCTAGGCAGAAGCCTGCTTCTATTGGGTATATAAATATTTCAATCCCAGCAGCACCACCTAATGGAGAGCTCACCAATTTTCCCCCTTCTTTAACATGACAAATATTTGAGTTTGGAGGTGTTAACAACTGGTACTTTAGCACATGGCCTAATTATTACCCTATAAAATCTGATTAGCTACAAGAGAAGCCAAACCATTTCTCCATAGACAATCAGAGTCTTTTTTCTGCACACACCCACATTGCATTCATACAGAAATTTCTTAAGTACACAAGATCTTTGTTTAACCAGGACATAAGATTTTAGAAAGATTTTAGTTAGAAATTTATAAAAAAAACCCAAACAACAATAACTGTGCAGCAGTTCCAGCTGCCTTAGGCATGTTTCAACTTGCCCTCAGAAAGGAAAACAGAGGTGTCATTACCTCTGAAGTGTACAGAACATAGACAAACCCCAACCTAAGATGAAGTTATGCATTCCCAGACATCTTCAGGCTGCAATCCTGCTACAAAACACTCGATGGGAGATGTGCAGCAATTTATTGTAAGCATCAATAAAGTGTGCAGCATGATGCCTGTTGTAAACACCCATCATTTATCTCTTGCCAACAGACATGACAGAACTTATGTACAACTGGATACACAAGAAGTCGGTTTTTCCCTCACTGCCTTTTGTCCTCCGTGTTCATTATATAAATCACAACACTGTAAGGAAGGGTTCAACTACATTGAACTTTTCCAATTAACTCAGCACATGGACACTTGTTCTGGAATAACTGCCTTTTTATGTATGGCTCAGAGGACTTTCAAAGTCTGTCTGCCCAAGCTCATCTCAAAACAGTCAACTAATATACTGAGAGTTCATATTAAAAAAAAAAAAAAAACCTAAACAAAAACACCACCAAAATCTCAGTCATTAATTCTGTAAAATTACACCATCATACTTTGGCTATATGTACTAAAAGCTTTATTTACACAAACAGGATCATTCCAAGCTTCTTCCTCATTTATTTTGAGAGAGTCTCCTCTACAAAAATACACAGAATGCAGTGGGTAGATATTTATTTGCTTGTCCTAAATCTGACTTTACAAAGCAAACAAAAGCATACACAAAACCAACCAAACAAAAAACCCGACACAACAACAACAAAAAAATCCCAAACATCAACCAAACCACACAAACTACCAGAAGAGTAAATCCCCCAAAACTCCCTCAAGAACTTACTGGCTAAAATACTGAAAGTTGCATGTCTAAATAATCCTTTTCAAAATGAAAGTGCAGTTCTCAGGAATTTGCAAGAAGGAAAGAGGAATAGGGGAAATTTATGGTGCCAACTAGTGAAAAATATCTGATGAAATTCAATGCTCAAATAACAATAATATACTTGCTTTATCTTCCTAGAGATTCCAAAAGAATTCTTCTGTCCATGCTGAAAACCACACTGCTACAAAAACCACCTGCCAAACAGTATGAGCAACACAACAGCAATATCTACTAGCTGAACTACAGCAGAGGATTCATTGGCATTTCCATCACATATTGACACAATGGGTGAGTAGTGAGATGTATTTGCTAATCTGAACTATAGCATGCTCAGGTTCTGTAGATAGAAACATGATTCAACTCCTGACAGAGAACAGGACACTACTGACTTCAAGGGATTCTGCATGTCATTAACTTCAAATGAAGTTAGCACAAATCCTTTATTCCCCGCTCCCCAACAAAATACTAACCTGGAGAATGCAATGGAAATGCTACTGCATCAAAGGGTTCCAAAACTGCTAGACATGCACACATGCAACTCAGCAGTCTTCATTTATTTAGTTATCCAACCTCCTCCTACTCACACTGCCAGATGGCAATATTTTGAGAACATGGCACTTTACAACCACAAGGACTTTTACCTTCATCTACTGAATACGGAACTGGTATCCTAACCAAGTTCAACCACAACAGCTGCAATGATAAAAACATTCCCTGAACAGAAAAGAGGACAGTGGAAAGGATGGAATAAGAACAGGTGTACAAGTGTAGAATCATAGACATAGATACTTCAGACAACTCTAGGGAACACTGCAGTGTATCTTGGGTGACCTGGAAGAGCAGAGCACGTTAATTCACCTGGAGTGGGAGGTGGGGCAGCCAGGGAATCACAGAAGCAGGTAGCTACAGAGAGGTCATGGAAAAGTGGATTTTGCAGACAGAAATTACTTGCCAGAGTGTGAAAATAGGTACCTGGAAACAGGTATTTCAAGGGGAAAAAAAAAATTACATAAATGGAAGTAAAGGGGAGAATGCAGTCACTTTGCTCAAGTGCAAGGATGAAACCACCTTGGAATAAAAGTCATGCGTTAGCAACTCTAAAATTGCAAGAAATCTAATCGAAATCAGGTCAAAATAAGTCACTTCTAAGAATCAGAAGGACCAGCTGGAGAAATTAAGAGCATTTATACTGTTTGGACAAACATGATGGAAGAGAACTACAGCACAGACAAGAGCAATCCATTGGTAACTGAAGAGCTTAAATGCAGGAAGAGGAGTCACTTGGGATGGTTTAAAGTAGATTAAAACAAGAACAAGTTAAATGAAAATGATGAAGTTATACTTCCTGGGCAAAAATAAGACTTACATCTGCGAGTCATTAATTCACAAGCCTCAACACACAAAGCAACCCACTCTTACAAGGTTCCTCTCTGTGGAAAGACACAGAGTGGGCACAGTCAATCTGGTACAGCACACAAGATCTTCATTATAAAAATCTCTAATAATTGCTCTAATTATCTCTCTCTCACATGGGCAGAGATCAGGTTACAAAACAAAATCCATTCACATTGCTAAAATTTGGTTTATGCGCTGAGCTTTGCTGTTACAAAGTGGCACAAGTACCATGCAAGCTGGCTCCATAAAATATGTAAGAAAATGTTACTTTTCTAGAACATTCAAATGAGAAAGCCAGGAACAAGTACAAGCACGGGAATAACTACCACTGAAAAAATGCTGTCCTGTACACCCAGCTTCACAGAGCACTGCATGTTTGCTGTGGGCATCAATGGAAGAGCAAAGCAAGTGCTGTGCTGTTTCCTGTCCCGGGACGCTGACGGGGCAGGAGGGCACAGCTCTGCTGAGAGGCAGGACTGGATGCCTCCACACAGCACTTGTAATTCACTCACTTTATCAACAGATGACGCCTGCACTGCCCTGCTGGTCTCAGCACCTCATCATTTTTATGTCCTCAGATCATAGGAAAGTACCGCTATTCCCATGTTACTGCAGCCTAGGAAAATGGTCTGTATATGGAGCAAGAAGCTGGACACAAAATAGCTGCATCAAAGTTATTTTCAGAACCCCAGTCAGCTACCATCTAAACCTGCACAACATCCAAGTTTCTCTTTTCTTTCCTAGCACATATTCCACACTTAAGAAAACATCCTGACAACATTGATAACCTCAGGAAGAACATCAAGTTCAAATGCATGAGAAAACAATAAACAAAACAACAGAGGATGAAACATCAGCAGACTCTAAGTCTTTACTCATCCTGCTAATCCTAACAAAAGTCCTGACCACTTGACTGAGACATCATGCTTCCTCTCACCCCTTTTCTTAGGCACACTGAGTTTTGATTTTTCCTGGCATGGCAAAAAGTTAAGAGAAGGAAGTGACACTACTCTCAACTGGCCTGTGGTTTGATGATGAGAATGCTCCCCAGGGAAGTAGGAAACTTGGGCTGGAATCCCCCTTCTGCCCCTGGGACTCGGACATGATGTCACATCACTCAGCACTGCGACATCAAAGCCCCTTGTTGGCTTGGCCCCAAGTACACACATCTGCAGGAACGTCAGAAAGCCAAAGCCCAGCCTCCAGGTCTCCTGGTTTTACACTGGCACCTGCAGCAGACCATCTTCTCTTTCTTGAGAGATGTCAAAGCTTGCAGAAACAAAGTGGCAGCCAAGAAGGCACTTATCTTACACTAACATCTGCAACACACTTTGCAAGACAGATGCAATCCAAATTTCTTGTTTTCCTAGACACCTAAGAAAGCTGTAAAGACTTGAGCTTGTCTTCCGTGTGCATATCTTACTTTATCTACAAAAATATATTTTTCTCATTGATGCAGAAACCAAAACATGAGACAGAAGTCCAGTATTACTCCAAATATTAAATTTTTCTAATTACGAGTACCTACAGTCATCACTAAAACATGTAAAATGGAAGATTCATGACATCTTTCACAAATATTTTTGAGAAATGTTTACTATTTGTGCATGAAAAGATTCACTTCAGAGCATATACATTAGTACAGAATTAGTAGCAACTTTTATCATGGCAATCCACAGAATGTTTCCTCTACACATCAAAGAAAACTATTTTACAAACCAACATTTTATGAAACTATATAAAATAATACCAGAACTATGAAATATTCCAACTTAAGGCACTCCTGCTATGCCCACTGAGATTCTATAGCCTGCAACTGGCAAAAATTCAAATCTTGATGCCCAAGTACACAACACCCCAAATTTCAGTAGAAGGAGTGAGCAGGGGATGGAATCCATCACACACACACACACAATACTGAACTTCTGCACACACAAACATGTTGAGACTTTGCTTCCCAAGCTGCCTTGACTAGATGAACAGCAGAACCTGAAATTGTACTGAAATCACATTTTATACATGCAGAGTAAAGCAGCGGGGAAGAACACCAGCATGGAAATCAAAGGCTTAGCATTTTTTGGGGGGTGGAGAGGATTAGTGACCTACAGTTGTTGTATATAATTTTAGAGACACTCGCCCTGTTAACCTAGTTACAAAGCCAACAGTCAGTAGCAATTTGAAGTCACAGTGGCAATGATATTTTTCCATCAGGGCTCCAGAAGAGAAGATGTACATGAAGAAAACAAACGCCCTCAAAAACTAGGTAAATATCTCTCCCTCACTCAGACACATATGGAATTCTCAATAGCAAAATCATCCTTTGCTTCATTTTCTCCTTAAGTTCTAAGATGTTTCCACTGGATACTTTCCTTACTTCCCTTAGATATCCTGAGAGCTTTCTTGCATTTATATCCTTTTCTCTTCTTTCCCATTACAAAAAGAGAGAACACATCTTCCTACATTGTAGGCACCTAATGATAGCTCATTATAAGGTGACTCCCTTTTTCTCCCAATTCTCTAGTCCTTCCTCCTGCCGCAAGAAAAAAAGACCAAAAAAAATGAAACATTTGTGATTTGTCAAAACTAAATATACTCACCCTAAACTATCCATTTATGAGGGCATGGGATGCCAGCAGGCAGAGCTGGGAAACCAGTTATATCCTCTCTGCCAGCCCCTTACTACTGTAGTTTCTACAACACTACTTCATCACCACAGGTTGAAAACTTTAAGATAAAACCTAGTGCAAGTACAGCACTCCCTCTTGTACTACAATCACACCTTTATTCTGCTGCACAAAACCACACAACTCTCCCTCCTCTTGGCTTCTTTTCCCCATATTTCATCTTGATATCTACAATTTCTCCCACCACTTCTGGTGTTCCTGAGCCAGACAACAAAAATTCAAGGAGGTTTCAGACACAAGCATCCTATTCAGAAAGTATCCACAGCTTAAAGAGACAAACAAACATACACAAACTCAAGCCTTAGCAATTCTTTAAAGGAACTTTGCATCAGTGTACAGATACCTGAAACCAATGTGTAATGAACCATCTTCACACATCATAATATGCAGCACCTTCAACTAAGAAACACTATCATAATAAAAAACCCTAACAAAATCCAGTAACTACATCATCTAAGAGATAAGAGATCAGAATGTTGTGTTTTTACAATATCTATTCATACAAGGCCAGTTTAGGATTGGAATAGATTTAAGTCATTCCTATTTTTAAACTGCCTTTTTATCTGAAGAACTATGATCAGCTGCTTATCAATCAAAAATCAAGTTTTTTGGCTTTTTGTATTTTCAGCATTGCCATATCTACTATAGAAGAGCTGGACTTGTACCAAAAAGACATTCCTCTTCTCTCCTTAAGTGTTCATTATGGACAAGAACAATGTAAAGACCTAAAATACAACATGATCCCAAGATCATTTAAAAGACAAACTGAATTTACATGGACTAGTAAGACTTCATAAATAATCTTTGGTCACTGATGCTGATGTATCAACAGTAAATATGCTTACACGATACTCAAATTCTCGGAATCCATGCAAGAATGGCTTCTCAAAATTGGTATCATCAAACTTAATTACAGGAGGACTTCAGGAAAGCCTAAAGACTGAGTCATTTAGCACCCCCTTTTGATTAGAATTAATTTGCGTTGATACCGAATGCACTTTATGATTCTATATTCTAGGTCCAGCTATTATTAGAAGCAACTCACCAAGTCATATTTCAGTAAAACACCTACCATTCTCGTGCTGGAACAACCCAACTTTTATAACCCCCTAGTGCTGCCTGCTCGCAATGCCCAAGCTCATGATACATCAATGTTTCCGTTACCAAGCTCTAAGACAAGGGGTTTCCCAGGGCAGCCATAAAAAACTGATTCCGTCCAAATGCTCAAGTATTTCTCACCTTAAATGAATAGCCCTCTCCCTAATCTCCACAAATAGCATTTGGATCTCAATCCACATGTGGTATGAGCCAATGGCTCGTTAAAAAGGACAACATACAGTATATGGTATGGTCTCTCCAGTTCTGAACAACCATCAGTGCAGCCTTTTAATCCAGGCTTCTAGGCAAGTCAATGGCCATTTTAAATGCAGATGTTTACTAACTACTTCAAATTATACTATTTCATTTGTCTAAGCTAGACACTGCTAGTATGCCTTTGCATCATGCACTAAACTCCTTTCCAGTCTACGAATGCAAGTCCAGATTAGTGCTCAGTAATGCTACGTGCATCCTATGGGACAAATCTGCAAGGATAAACACACCATTCCACTCAAAAAACAGAAAACACGTAAATTACAATATAAAGCATATAAGGCTCAGATCTCAACAAGCTAGAGAAGTCACAGACCCAGAGACAGCATATTTCAAATTGTATCACTGGAACTTCCCACATTTTACTACTACAGAAACAGCAAAAGATGAAAGATGCCCTAATGCGTGCTGAAGATCCACGCAGAGGAGCACATACAGTCCGTCACGTCACACACAAGCTCTGACCGGCAGAACATGAGATTATGCCTCTTAACGTTAATACAATTTCTCCCGATTTTCTGCAGGTAATTCAGATCTCAGGCACTCAAAAGACACAAATAAATCAAGACGTAAATGCCTTACCTTCCTATTTTACAAGCCACTGCAGTTCTCAGATTATGAGTCAGTCATAGGTTAATCTGCAGAGGAATGACTCAGTATAAACTTTTAAACATTCATGATTTTTTTTTTCCTAACCTACAACACGGCGATTCATTCAACGCGCTAAAACGCGGCGTCGCGAATCAGCGCACGAAATGAATGGCGTGAAAACAAAACACTTTTTCTTTCCGCTCGCGGCAGGCAGACGGGGATAGCGCAGCGCCGGTGCAGGCAGGCGGACTTTGCGAAAACACAACTCCGACGAGGGGCAGCTCCGGCGGCTCCGGGCGCAGCCCCATGGCCGGGGAGCGGCGGGGGCTCCGCCGCAGCGGCAGCCGGGGGGACGCGCAGCCGGGACCGCGCTCCGCGCCAGGCGCGGCGCTGCCGGCAATGCCCCTTTAAAGGCCGTCGGCCCGCCCCCAGCACTGCATATGGAGGGAGCCAGGAGCGAGCGAGCCTTCTGCATTCAAACGACACATCAAACGCCGCAAGCGCCGCCGCGGCTCCCGGCTCCGCTCCTGGCCTCGCCTCCCTCCGCGCCCCGCACGGGCACACGCACCGCGGGGAGCGGGGCAGAGAGCGAGGGGAGCAGCGGAGGGAAGGGGGAGGCAGGGATAAGTAAGCGAAAAGGGGCACCTGCAAAGCCCTGGAGTGCGAGTGCGTCCGGGCAGGAGAGTCCGCGCCGCTCCGCCGCAGGCTGATCTGTCCCCGGGCACCGGCCGCCGCCGAGGTCCCGGCACGGGCTGCGGCTGCAGCGCGCTCGGCCCCTGCCTGGCAGCAGATGCCTCGGTCAGCGCTCAGTGCCCCCGCCAGAGCGCCCCCGGCTCCCGCCGCCCGCCCGGCCCCGGCCCCGTGCCCGGAGCGCCCGAGCGCGGGCAGGCGAGCGCGGCCGGTGCCGGAGCCCCGCGCGGGAGCCGCCGCCACGGCGGCAGCGAAGCTCCCGCCCTCCCTCCTCCTCCTCCTTCTCCGCCGCCCAGCCGAGCCCAGCCGAGCCCCGCGGCCGCCCTACCTGCGAGCGTGTGCGGGGAGCGGGGCGGCGGGCGGCAGCTGGAGCCGGGCGAAGGCGACCGCCAGCCCGGCGGAAAGTCCCGACCGCTGTGCGCCGTCTCCCCCCGCCCCGCACTTCCTCTCCCGCCCGCTCGGGCTGGAAATCCCCGGCGAAGCCCGCTGCTCTCCCGGCTCCTCCCAATCACCGAGGGCGGGCCCGGCACAGCCGCTCAGCGCGCAGGCGGCAGCCGGGGGCCGGGCTTGCCCTGGCCGCTGGCCCCGGCTGCACCTGATGCTGCTGTCACCCCCTCCCGCGGGCACGGCTCGGGCGAAGGGGCCCCGCGCCCGGGGAAGGAGGCGCGGGCTGGGCTGCGGCGGGCGGCGCGTCCCGCTCCGGGCCGGCGCGGTGCCGGCGGAGCCGGGGGGGCTCGGCCCGAGCGCGGGCGCTGCTGCTGGGCGCTGGGGGAAGGAAGGGCGCGGGGGATGGCGCCGGGACGCGGGGCTCCGGGAGAGCGGGAGAGCCGCTCGCTTCCCCTGCCTGTCCCGGGGGAGGTGCAGCAGCCCCGGTGACAGAGGCGCCTCGAACACAACAGCGTTTATTAAACAAAGAAAATACCACTGGGAAGAACGGGAGGGAGCGAAAACAGCAGCTGGGTGCGGGAGAAGGGTCTGGAAGAGATCAGGAAAGAGCAGCGAGCCAGAGCCGCTCACCCCCAGGGCAGCCCGGCCGGGGCGCCCCGGCAGCCACGGCCGTAGTGCCAGCGCCGAGCCCCGGCGGCGGGCAGGGGCTGCGGGGCGATCCCGGGGGTGCGAGCAGCGCCCGCGTCCCCTCCGCGGGCGAGCGGGGAAAGGGGGCGGCGCTGGCAGCCCACAGAACCTGCCGCTCCCGGCAGCCAGGTGAAATGAATGCCTGCGTCGTGCTCCGCTGGCTGCGCAGCGTGTCCCGGCCGGGGCGTGTGCTCCGCCCGTACCGGCGGTCACGCTTTCACTCGGGGCATCCGTGGCTGTCGTGGCTTGTCGTGTCCCCGCCGCCTCGCCGGGCTGCAGGGAGGGAGGGAGGGAAGGAGGGGGAGAGGCGGCTCTGGCGCAGAAGCGGCGCGGGGGCTCAGCCGGAGGCGGGAATGCCCAGCCGGGGATGGGATGGGGGTTTAGCCGGACCTTTGGTCCATGGTGGGCTGGAGGAATTGCCCCACAGGGGCCTTCGGAGCCCTGGGTGCAGCGGTGGGGCTGGCAGCCGGGAGAGCCGCAGCTCTAAGGAATGTGCAGAGCTGAACACGGAGAAATGTGTGGTGTTTGGCTAATTTCAGTGGGATGAGGTCACCGTCCTTTTTGGACGTTGTTTATCGAGGGATCACTAGGGAGGAACAGTTGGATGCGTGATCCTGAACGGACAAGCTTTGCGTCATAGTTGCCGCTTGCAGCATCTCCACGCGTCCCGAAATCCATCCTGACCCTCCTCGGTCTTCATATCCCCCGGCTCTCCGCACCGCCCACGCCACGCTGCCCTGAAACCTCAACATCTCTAGCTCCGGCACTGTCCTCACCAGCCGCTAAATCACGAAGCCTGGCCGCACTGCTAATTCCCTCCTGTGTGCTGTTTTTCTCCTCATCCCACTTCTCTGCTTTCCCTCTTTCCCCTTCTCTCCCGCCTTTGCTGCTGTCCCCAGTCAAAGCCTGGCTTAGCTGTCAAGACAACTGCGGCTTTTGAAAGGATGCCGTGAACCTGCCATCAGAAAGACAGTCTCAGACGGATGTCTTGCATGTTCTCATCACTTGTTCAAGACTGCTTGGCTCTGGACCAGCAGAAGGGATTGTGCACCAAGCCTGGATTTCTCCAGCAGCAGGGCTGCAAATAAGTTTCTATCAGAGACAAACCTGCAATTTCCTCCTTTGCCACTCTTTTTGCTGTTGTATACGTGTCCTCTTGTTTTGCCCTAAAAAAAAAAAAAAATGGAGAAAACATAATAGGATTCCAGTGCCTGTAGCTCTAGCACCTATGCTGATGTATTCTTCCCCAAAGAGAGAAAACAAATTCTTATACTATTTAAAGATGTCAGAAGCCTTTTCACATTAAAAAAAATGTCTGTTGATGAAGGGATAAAGTGATGATTTGATGAAATACTTAGCATTTCCATTGCTTTGGTGTTTTTTTTTTTCTTTTTCCATACTGTGACTCCAAAATTTTAGAGATTTCTAATACAATTATTACAGCAAGATATGTCACCAATGTTTAGTCTTTAATTGGTTTGGAATTCTGTGTTACAAGCAATGTTTTCTCTGGGGCTTAAAGTGTTGTCTCAAGGCTGCTGTGATATGCTGAACACTTCTGTTTGGCAGTATTATTTAGAATATAGTTATTGGAGGGATAGCTACTTAAAACAGGAGAAATTGTAGTAAAGACCATGGAGTAGCTCTGTATTTTAGTAAATTGTTTGAAGAAGTAAAATAATAGTGCATTACATTGGAAAATCACCTGAGAGGAAAGAATAAAAGAAATCCACTGAGAGAAGAGTGATAATCCCTTACAAACTCGGACAGGGATACTTATCTCCAAAAACTATTTGGAAGACATAGAAGAGCAAATGGCATGTGATTATGGGAAACTAATTTCTCAGCTACAGACTGGAAGGTACCACTGGGAACTGGTAGGGCTTAAATGTTCTGGAGTGTTGTAGAAACTCGATTTCTCAAGCAAACAGTCCATGAGAGAGGATGCTATTTTAGGACTGGTATTAATAAGCAGCAAGGACCTTGTAGAAGGCCAGAGTGTTGAAACTGATCATGAACTGAGTGATCACAAACTAATCCAGCTGAAGTTAAACTGCAAGAGGAACAAATGCAGATATTTGACTAAGACTTGGGATTGCAGAACAGCAAACTTAGAGGAATGGGGAAAATTCCTGAGGCTGACATGATGGATGAACCCAATGATGATTTTTACTTAGAGATAGTGGAAGAAGCAGCAAATAACAATTGCCAAAGCAAGGATTTGTCCAAGGTTAAAAAGGCTAGAAGCAATACCCTGTGCCTAAAACAGTATAGTGAAAGAAGGGGGTGGTGATGCTGTAGCCTTGGGTCTACTGCTCTGACCTTACTATGGGGGTGAGTTCCTCCATGAGAAAATGACTGTGAGCTGCCAGCAGAATGGCTATGGAAAAGACTCACTTGAGTCTATGATGCACAAACATGGTATTTTTAGTGGAGAAAGGGAAGTATTAATATGGCTTTACCCAGTACAGCTGAGGAACCTTGTTTGGAAAATTGTGTCCAGTTCTGGTGACTTACGGTCAGAAAAGATTGACTCAGGTTGCCACAGGTGCAGAAGAGGAATACTTGGGGTGGCAAGGAGCAGAGTATCTCTATTCTTCAGTGGGAGCTGCAAGCAAGCTGACTTAGCTTCCTCAACTAGCCAAATTAAGCCAAAATAGTGTGATTCAGGCAGTAAATATCAAGGAAAGAGTATTATTTAAATGAAAGGATTATGTTAAAATGGTGATGCATGGTCATAAATTGGTCGTGGGTATACTTAGATTGAAAAGCTTTCTAACCATTCCAAGAAGCAAACAAACAGTACTCCAGGAACAAACACCTACATGGTTTTAAATCAGGGCATGATGCTTTGTTGTGTCCAAAGGGGATCTGAAAACAGCTGAGCTGCTGACCTTTGACATTGTACTGTAATCATTCCCAAGTTTCAGGCCTACTTCTGGTCCTCTGCCCCATCTACATTTGGCTTGTGAGGCTTTTTTCAACTGCCTCTGAGGCACTGGAAGTTAGTCAGAGACAGGATGTAGAAAGGGCTGGTGCCATTAAGTCATCAGGTGGTTTGTGGTGGATCTTGCTCACAGGCATACTGTGATTGCCAGATTTGTGTCACCACAAAACCTTTTCCCACAGGTGAACCTGGCAAAGAATTGTCTTGTGTTCCCCTTGCCACCTTCTCAGAATCTTCTGGGAGATCTATTTGGCAAATATCTTGTTGCATGGGTACTGGTTATAGTCTTCTCTGATATTGTGCTTGAGAGTTTTAGCCTTTTTTTTCTGCAGCTCTAATTTTATTACCTCTTATCAAAAAGGGTTTGGTGACTCTTGATGAGTGGGGATGCAGAAAAGTTATTGCTCTGAGATCTCCTAAACAAAATGGCCATTATGTGTTTGTAGAGGGGGATCATTCCCAGTCCTGTCTTCCCAGAGGTGGCATCAACAGGTTATTTTTAATTCTGGAAGTAAACTTGAGAGAGGGAGAGAGAAAGAGGGCAGCAAACCATTGTTTCTTGCGTGAATTTGCTTATTGCAATTAACAGTCATTCAGCTGAACATTTGTAATTTGGAATGGTACAGTACATCCTTATTAACCCTGCTGTTTCAGGTGCAATCTGGCACTGCTTCTGTATGGAATGCTAACTCTTAAGTGTCATGGTTTGTGTTCTTCAAGTGGCTTCTCCACAGTTTCTGCAGAAAGTGGTTATGGTTTTTGTCCTAATCAATACCTATTGTGGATCTGAGCAACACTGAACAGGAGCCAGTTTCTACATTTCTGGCACTGAGGCAGTTTCTTGACTTGCAGCTTCCTCATCCTGTGCTCTGGATTGAAGATGCTTATTAACAGAATAATAAAAACATTAAATTTATATTCTTTTATATTGCTGAAGCAATGCCCAAGAGGACCTGTATTGTGGGAATACACATTCATTTATTGCATCCTATACATGAGATAGGGGTTCCTCAGGGTTTATTTCCACTGCTACTAGGCAATAATGTCTAATGTGATAGCCCATTTGTTTAGGGAAAAGAATTCCCCTGCCCAAGCTATGATTTTCTACTTTAATTTCCTAAAAAGTGATGGTTTTCCAAATGACAATCATTTAAGGTGAAACATTTCCCAGCTCTTCCAGAAGTAAGTTATATATCCCTTTCTGCACTTGCTATGTCACATTTTTCTTTTCTTTTCTTTCAAGTTAATTTTTATTCCCAAGTCAACTTACAGAGCTACTTTGTACTTGACAAGGAATATTAGTAAGGCATAACACAACTGCATCTTTGTAATCTTAGGGCCTTCTTACTCTCTTGTTGAGACTATTAAAAATATGTTGAGGTCCCTGGGCTCCCCTATTATCAAGACTGCCATTGTGCCCATGCCAAATTGACTTTGGAGTCAAATGAAATTTTGGAGGGCATGTCAGTGGATTCCCAAAGAGGCCTGCAAAGTGGTTCATGTGAACTCAAAGCTGCTCCTGGAAAAAGAGACAAGATACAGCTGCACAGAGTGACTAGAGCACAGCAATGCCTCAGCCATACATCTGCCTCTTGGTGTGGCTGCAAAATCAGAGCTGTGGTGGGAAGGGTGCAAACTCAGCAAGATCAGCTCTCCACCATATGGAGATTTCCCTGTGACAGCTGAATCTGAATATAACTGATAAAAGCATCTTAAAGGCTGCTTTGTGCCTTCAGAGCAGCACAAAGAAGCTTTATCACCAAGAAGGATTTGGTCCAAAAGATCTCTCCAGACATAAAGTGTCAGTTATTATGCTAGTTTGTAACTAGCAACTGCAAGGATTCTGTTGAAACCTGGCAGAGTAAAAGGCTGGCATGAATATAACAGCTGTATTGATTTATTCAGATGCCCTCATTTTCTGGATGAGACATCTTTAGGTTGTCCTGATATTCTTAGGATCTTTTGTCCATCAAGAATCTCAGAATCTAATCATACAAGAGAAAAAGCCTTACCTAACATTGTCAGAAAGACCAGGTGGGTATACTTTCAATGCTGAGAGTCTTTCATTATTGTAGAAATTGTTACAGGCTCCTCTTCAGTAATCAATAGTAGCTCTTTCTACAGAGTGATGTAACTACTTTTGCTTTCACCTTTTCTGCATGTAGTCATGGGAACACCAAACAACCTGTGAGAATCAGGCTTAGGAATAATTTGAGCATTTGAGATGACTGGGAGGTGGTCACTGTCTCATAATTTTCCTGGTTGCCCGCTTAGCTGTGTGCCTTACCCCCAGTGCTGTCAGAGCATCAGAACAGGTCTGAGAGGCTTTTTCATCCTCCCTTTTATTGACAGTGCTCCAAGCAGTTCTAAAGGGATATTTCAGAAGATTCTGGAAGGTTGTTTGAGCCTCTGGATGTTCTTTTATTGTGAGTAAACTGTCTATAAAAGGTGCATTTCCAAAGCCTGAAGTATTCTGTCCTGAATTCACATGCAGCCTGACCCAGGCAGACCAGCCAGACTTCAGTACTGAAGAGATTACACGGGATGGGACCTCTGTGTTTGCTGCCCTGGCAGATTCCTGAAGAGTATCCAGTCAGGAGAATCACCATATAAAGAACAGTTGTTCTGGAAGCCTAGAGGAAAGCACATCTCTTGTCAATGGTTTTCTTTGCCTTGGCATACATCCAGCCCTCTAGTGGATCCACACTTATGGGATTCAAGATGTGCACACCTGTATGACAGCAGAAAGTCCTTCTCTCTGGCTTTTACATTAAAGCTTGTAGTCTCTTGTTGATCTGCCTCTTGTGACTCCACAGTTTTTCCCACTGCTCTTAGCAATTTTTTCACTTAGAATAGGAAAATGGTAATTCAGATTTACAGTTTCCCAGGTACCATTCATTCTGTCTCATGACAGCACGCATAAAATGAGGTAACTAGAGAAGCAATAATTATCCAGCTGTTTGTCTGGAGACACCTCTGAGCTGGATTCTATTTATTCACCTGGGTCTTGAGAGTTAGGAGACATCAGCATATTCACTGGGTGATATTTAGAATTATTTCACTTTCACCTATAATTTTTTATCACAGGGGTTAGGGAGGTTTCCAACCTGTGCATATGAACAAAAATGACTAAAAGTGCTCCAGGTGGCATTGGGAAGAGAGTGGCTGTCTTGGGATGAAAGCAACTGGCTGTCTTAGCAACCCCCACGTACTGCATTGTTGAAACCCAAGGGCAGGTATCTAGTTTAAATGCATCTTCAGGGAAGCATGATTATATTCAAATATTTTTCTTGCTGAGTTTCAGCATTCTCTATATCAAATATGCTCAGTTTTCAAGTAAAAAAAGTAAAATCCAAGTGCTCTCAGGGCAATTTCAGCCTAGCCCCTCTGAATCAAGCTTCCCTTCTTCTCCCTTCTTACTGGTTATGATGAATGCTCTGCAAGCCACATTACACCCTAATCAGCATTTGCATAATCTTTACTATCTCTGTGATTGCAATATGAGGGGGTTATATATAAGCTAGACAGTAATTAACAGGAGCTAGGAAGAGCCCAGCTCCAATGATTAGCATGAGGCAGCAATGATTCAAGAGCTGTGAGCCTTTCATGCGCAGCACTTGGAAGAGAGCTATCCTGCTAAGGAAACTACTTTGAGTTTCTTAATCAGGAGGGACTGTTCAGATTTTTGGGTGCACCTGCTGGATATTGTGTCTTCAATTACTGGAAATAATCTTCTACAATTCCACTGCTCTTTTGGTATTGGAGGAATAACAAACAAGTTCTGTTGCCACCAACCCACACAAGAGCCATGTCCATCAGAGAAGATGCCCTTCCTGCTCTTCCAGATGCTGAAAGACCTGCTTTGGAAGTGGTGAAATGCCAGCCAAGATTCTGCAAAGGTCTGAGCCAGGAGTACTAGAAAAATTCCCTTGGAGCCTTCAGATGATTGGAAAGGAATGAGCCCAAAAAAAACTGGCTTGAAGATTTTCCACAGTAAATATATGAGCTACTTCTCTCAGCAGAGGTCATCTGCTGTAGCCATGGGATGTGTCTCAGTCACAGAAATCTGCCTGCTGAAAATTGGGCAGAGGGGGAGTGACACTTTGCTCCAGCTGCCATTGAAACTCAGAAAGGCTCCTTAGGCTGCAGCTCCACAAAGAACCCTTAGAGCAGCAGAAGATTCAAGGATAAGTCAGCTTACAGGACAGACTTAGTGATCTGCTGCCAGTGTGGAAAGCAAGGATTCTTTTCAAAACAAAATGAATTTTGCATTTATTTGTTTGTAAGAACAGATAATAATAGAACAGAACCTGTTGTCAAACTGCAGGCAAGCCCAGACACTCTTGTAATTTTAGCAGATGGAGCTGAAGGAGCCCCAGAATATTCTAAGGACAGCCCTCTCACTTTAATAATAGCAGGCAAATGTTGTCAGTGGGTTTGAGGACAAGGAGCTGCTGTGTTCAGCCTCAAACAGAATAGCTGAGCTCTCAGGAGCCTTAGGGAGCTGAGACAATGGGACTTCACCATTCCCTAGGTCACACCACAGCAGTTCCCAAGTCCTTCCCTTTTTCATCCTTCCTAGTTTGTAGCCCAGAGAGATAAGAGCCTTTTTCTGATCCTGTGCTACTTTCCTCAGTTCAGTCCTCAGTGTCTGCTCCAGCTGCTAGGAAAAATGCTTTCACATCCTGAATTAAATGCTCCTCTGTTGCAGACAGATGCAACTTAAAATGCACAAAATATTATGTCATCTTTGCACTGAATTAGAAGCCACAAAAAGCAAATTCTTCTTTGGCCTCATTCTTACCTGGGGAATGCTCATTTGTCTTTGTGCCATTGCTGCAGTCTGACACCACCATAATCCAGAGCAGAAAGAGGCTCCAAACCTCTCCTGGGCTGTTTAAGATACTACACAGTCATAAAACCAAAGCCCAGTATCCCTCCCTCCTCCAGCTTCCTCAGGGTATCAGGAAACATTCTGGTCTGAGCTCCAAAGTGGAAAGCTGTGGTATTTGCACTCACTTTCCTGGAGTTACTCCCAATCCATACTGTGGTAACACTGTCAACTCAGCTGAGAACAGAACTATTTTTCATTAGCTGGGCTCCCATTTCAGTGGCTGTGGAGGAGAAGGTGGCAATCTGCATCTTTCCCTGCAGAAAGAGAAGTTATTTCCAATGGTATTGCTGCTAAAATATAGCTTTGCATCTTTTGTAGACCTCAGGAAGTTCTTTATTTATAAGGGCATTTCCAAACTTCAAAGACATCTGAGCAACTACAAATTGCCAATTCTCACAATCTGTATTGTAAGTTTTGTGATATTTGAGGATTTTTCCTCAAAGTACCATCTCTTGAAATGATGTGATTATGTAAAAATTCCCATTTTTTCTTTCATTTAAACAAAAAGGCAGTCATTTTCCTGCTTTCATGGTTATAGACAGAAGCATAAAAATATAAACTAAGCACACTGCAAAGGCTGAGGAATCAGAAGGCAAAGAAAAATTAATTGAACATATATTCTCTACTAAACATTATAACTAGAAGTCCCTTTCCTACTTTTTTTAAAGATCTGACTCATTATTTTTAAATTACTCAGCTTGGCAATACCATATAGATTCATTAGGCTCTTGGATAAAATTCTTTGTCACGCTAAAGGCTAAATTGAGCCAAGAGTAACTTCGCTATCAACAATTACATGTATTGTCTGTTCTCAGCTTTTTAAAAACATCATCTACCCTTTACAAAAACTCTGTAACACAATGAAGACTAAAGCTTTCATCTAGGCAAGCTCCAGTATATGACAAATATAAAAATTGAAAGGCACAATGGAAATAGAAGCTAATAAAACTTGAAATAGGTGAGATTTATTTCTTTACAGTCTCACTTCTCTCATACCCACCAGACCACTGTCTGTACACCAGGGTAAACCCAGAGTAAATCCAGCAAAATAATCTGACTTTATTGTTCACAACTTACATATTTTGCAGTGAATTGATATCAGTTCTGCTAAGTGTATTTGTCATTCTATTTCTACTTCCACAACTTATACCAAAATCTAGTGACAACAATGTGACTGGGGGACTGAGGAAGCACTAATATTAAGCCTGTGTGTGCAACTTCAGCTTGTCTGATATCTCTTCTGCCCTGCTTCTGAATGTGTATTCTGAAGCCCTTAATGATGCAATCATATTTTTTCCACAGGATCTGCTACCTCTCTGAGTAAGAGATCATTCTGATGAGGTTTGGATATGAAACATGCAGCAAGAGGGACTCCTGCCTTCCAGATCTGTATTTCACTTTATCCTTAAAGAGGAACTTGGTGCTACAGAAACCCAGCCCTATAGAAAATAGGTGAGAAGTGGATATTTGCACACTTAGCTGGTAAGGAATCCAGGATTGCAAAGAGTTTAACATGCTGTGCTTCAAACACCTTCAATGAGAAGGGGAAAGCGTGCAGCCTGCAGAAGAAACACTATCCAGGAGTCATACTTACAGCCCTCTAATTCATAATCAGAAGGTGTTATCCATTATGCTACCAGAATGCTGTTGGCAAGGTCTTTTCTTGGATAGATGCACCCTATAATCAAAGTTGAAGGATGGATAATGAAATTTATTTCTAAAACCCCACCTAACTTCTCCCAAAAACAACAGAGCAAAGTGAAGCCATTGCCAAGCTGATATGAAGATCAATTGAGTGTTTGTGAAGCCCTCAAGAGCAGCAGTGATGAGTACTAGAGAGAAAATTTTAGGACTTGAGCTAGCACATTGCTGACGAAAAGTAAGAGGAATAGAGGTCTTACATGGTTACTCTCAAATCCTCCAAAGCCAAGAGCACTTATCCTTCAAACCCTCCTTTAAAATCCTGTTTACTGCCTAAGAGAATCATCAAGCTGGGATTCAAAGGGCAGAAAAAAGTATGTACCAGAGAAAAACAAATATATAGCACCCTTACTTAGGAGGAAACAGACGGCTTTTCAAACAAGCCTGGATAACACAAAATAAATATGTAGGGCACCACACATTAAATGCTGCAGATAAAACAAAATTACTAAGGGGTCCTCTGTCCATCTTGTATATCAAAGAAATTCAAGTTCTTCAGAAAGAATAGTATCCCACTAAGGACTGCATCATAACACTGTCTTTATTCTGACATGTTTCTGAGTCATCTGAATTTCTGAATCACCTGAACTTCAACCTCATTGTCACTTGTTCATGTGGATTTCTATTTTGGGTTGAGGGCAAGGAGAGTGACGACTATTTTTTCTTTTTCTTTCTTTTTTCTTTTTTTTTAATTATGTCATCCAGAGTAATTCATATTCTCATGCTCAGTTAGAGGAGACTCCTTACATCCACTCCACAGACTCCTACTGCTTGACCTAAGAGAGCAGCCGGTCACAGAGCTGCAATGCCTGGTGCTCTGGAGGAAGAGCTTCTCTCCTGTCACCACAGCATCACTGCCCTTTAGCCACAGCAGAGCAATGAGGCTCAGCAGCCTGGATGCTTTTCCATGCCCTGATGGGGGGTGTTGCACATCTTGATGGGCATCCCCTAAAAGGGACCCTACTTCCTCTCATTCTGCTCATTTCTCCTGTTGTTTTAACTTCACTCTCCATTTCTCAGGGATCCCATCCTCATCCCAGTCTCTCACTATAACTCTAACTCTTGATTTTCCATCCAAGTACTGGTCTCTTTCTACACTGTCAATGCCTTTGAGCATTGACAAGACCAGCCACCTTTTAATCATGTTCATTCCTGGTTTTTCTCCCTTGCACTTGTGCAATTTCCCTTTCCTTTTATATCTCTGTCACCTCTAAGCCTGTGCCCCACACCAGCTATCATTGTGACACCTTTGCCAAAATAAACACCCAGGGGTGGGTTATTGGAGACAACCATGCTGCAATCTGAACCCTTGTTGGTGCATGAAAACTGCAAATAACACAAAATGTTGAAACAGGATTAAAAAAAAAAAACATGCAGGAACAAGGGACAGTATGTTTGTCTGTTGATTCAAGTTCATAGTTTCATTGTCCATCATGCAGTGCACTTCACCTGCACATTTTAAGATATTTATAGGAGGGCCCAGGAAGCCTGAAATCTGTCTAGAACTGCAAGGTTTGAGAATCAAGAATTTTAAAATGCTGTGATCTGCTGAAGAGACCAAAGGAAGGAGGCTAATTTGGCTCAACACATTTTTTTTTGCAACAGTAGGCTTGGTTTTACAACCCAAATGGAATGGCAATATTCTGGTGAGGGTATTTATTGAACAGAAAGTAAATCCAGACTCAGTCCATTCTATAGCCTTAAAAATTAGGCAAAAAATACAAAAATCCCCAGACTTCTCATGGCATAGTCAAAGGCCTTTTCTCATTGAAGAAGGTCAAGGAAAACAGGTTTGAAAATCTAAAATTCAGTTAATTTCTAAAGAAATAGAGAAAAAAAAGACAACACCAGATGATTTTACCATGAAACATTACAAGACACAGGTGCAAGTAAAAGGGTCCCAGTAACCCCAGTAAATACAGCATAACCTGAAGCCTGCAAAGGGATAGCAATAACACACTTAATAACCAGTGTCAAATTCTTGTGCCCTTGGAGTATTCCAGTAATAACTGGAATAAGACTGATTTTTGTCTCTAATCTTATCCCTCTCGTTTCCCACAGTTCAGAGAAACCCTGCTGTCTGGAATAAAGTTCTGAGAAGACAAAGACTGAACAAGTCTTGGCATGACTAACTAAATTAATAGGGATGGCCTGGGATGCTGAGACTCAGAGATAGGTACTGTAATATCTGGAACAATTCTTCTCCCCTTTGTTGTCCCTCAAGAATCTCTAATTAGTTCATGCAGCAGATAAAAGCTTTGAAAGGTCTTCAGGATCCTCCCTTGTAGCACAGTTCCAGCTCTGCCTCAATGCTCTGCTGATAGGCAGGAGGTGAATGGATCTCTTTGTCAAGTGCTCTAACCCCTGCCTCTTGTGTCATCTCCAGCAGCTGACACAGACACAGCACAAACAACAATAACACAATAAAGCAAAGTTCCAGGCACCAAGCTGCAGTTTGAATTCTGAAAGGAGACAGGCACTGCCTGGTGGTGTGCAGTCAGATGGCTCTCCCAAGAGAAGGGATGGATTTAGAGCTTTGGTCAGGTGGCCTCTTGCAAATGTAACTGTGGCAGTGTAAGGAATGTCCTTGTCCTTCAGCTACAGCTCCTGGCCTGAAAACTGTTGCTTTCCCTTAGGAGGGCTGGCAGAGTTGCTTGTGACATAACTGGCCTGCCTCAGGGGTGGGATAGTGCAGCATTGCCCTGGGGCAGGTGAGCAGTGCTGGGGTGTGACAGTGGTGACCTCAGGCAGGGACATGACCAACTCAAACAGCTGGAGGGATGATCATGTCTTACATTGATGCAGTTTCTTCTAAAGTGCTAATGTATATCCAAGGATGTCTCCTCTTTGCAGCTTTCATAACTAGCATCTCAATACAGAAGTTTTTTGGGATCTTCTTGGGATGTTACCTTGCCATCTCCAGGCACTGAGGGGGTCTGCCACCGACCTGCAGATCCTCCTGGGGTGGGTGTGCAGCTGTGTTCTAATTACCCCATCAGTAGGGCAATCCTTCACAGCAAGAAATTGCCTTAGCAACTCAAAGGCACTACTAAAAAACAAAGGAGGGCACAAGGAATTTTTCCCTCTACCAATCTCACTACAAAGTTGGTCAAGTTTAGCCAAGAGTCACTTGTATCAAAAGAGAATATTATTTAACTAAAGTTAATTGTAACTCTTAAATGATGATCCAAATAATAACTTGAAATGAATCTTTACAGAATTAAACCAATAGCAGCAGAAAGGCTTGGAGATGCCAGATGGTGCCCGCCCAGTCTTTAGGGTTCCCAGACATGAACAAAGCCAGCAAAGCCTTGTAAACTTGAATGTCTTCACTGTCAACTGACTTTGCCCTCTCTTCTGCCTCCCTCCCTCATCATCACTATGGTGACTACTGTATTGCAGCCTTTGAAACTCTCTCTTTCTCTCCCTTATTCATTCTTCTTCCTTTAGCATCCCTTTTCCTTTTGACCCAGTCCTGCCCTTTAAATGATAGGATCAGCTCTGGACTGAGGCTGAAGTCATCCCAGCTGTCCAGCCTGTCCCTGCTGCGTGCTTGTCTCATTGCTCATCAATCATCTCCTGAACTACCTCGGTTTGCCAAGCAACATTTTAAGGCAAACTGAAATAAGCAACAGTTCACCTTGAAACACACACTCCCAACCGTGACAGCCAAAGAACTGAGTGACAAGCAGCTGTGCAACAAAGGGGAGGGGAACGAATGTCCTAAGGTAAACTTTCCCTTCTCTTAAAACAGTCTCCTCTGTAATACAGGTAATGAATGCTCATCCATCTTCTCCTTATTGATTTAATCCTGTGTCAAACCTACCTTTTCACATATTCTGGAAGAGATGCTGTTTCCCTCCACGTGTCACCCACCATCACATAGTGCAGCGACTGATAGGAGCGGGGTTGGGGACAAGAACGAGCTGTGCTGCTTCTGATGCAAGGCACAGCCCCAGAGGCTCAAATGTGCTAACTCAACTTCAGCTTGGCAAATGAAGTCCGAGGCTTCAGGCAGAGCATCTCAGCCCTGTGTGCCCCCCTTAATGTATTGGAAGGGAGAGAAAGTATTAAAAGCATCAGATATGTGAAGGATCAAGTACAACTGTTATTTTAACGTGACTTGCTCCCTTTCACATTTTATACCGATTTCCTATAGAAATAAAGCTTATGAGATCAGCTGGGAAATGCACATCTCTCACCCTTCAATCTTCTTTCCCCCATTAGCCAATTTCAAGAGCACTTAATAGAAAGTAAAGTCCTTCAGGCTTAAATTAATTTTTACAGGATTTATAAAAAAACAGTGGCCAGGAAGCAGAGACCATGGTTTGGACTTTCCCAAGTTGACCTCTAATGATTTTGCTCCTGTCACCCTATTTCTAGAATATCACTTTGCTTTAAAATCTGAGGGAGGGGGAGAGGAGGGGGAGGGAGTGGGGTGGCAGGGGTGAATTATGTGTGGAATGTTGTAAGGGCAAAGCAAAGGGGAAGCACAGTGCCATGGTGAGTACACCAGTGCATCAACCAACGCCATCCACAGCAGCCACTGTGGTGCTGTTCAGGGAAGGCCCAAGACAGGATCCTCACAGCCACCTTGGGCAGCATGCCATGGACAGGCACAGGAACAGGAGGGGAATAGGGCAAGATATTGCAATGCCAGAAACAGTGTGCAAAAGCCAGGAAGCCTCATGTAGCTGTGTGGTCACACTGGTGGGACCAACGAGCTTCTCCTGAGCAGCCCACTTTGTGGTCCAGTCAAGGATTAACCCAATCCTGGCCTAAAGGTCTGAAGTCTCACTTAATATGAGCCATAAAAGGATACTGTAGATTAGGGATATGTCATCCAGGAAATGTCTAAATATAGCTTTACATGAACTGAACACGGGGTGCTGACAATGACTGCCACGAATGCGCAACCTCGGGATAAGGATGAAAAATTAATCAATTAAAAATGTATAATAAGAGATAGCAGCCACTGAGGAAGTGCACTGCACAGTGCAAAGGGCTGATTGAATACCAGGGAGCAGCTGTGGCTCAGTTCTTCCACCTTTAGCTGCTGTGTCATGTAAGCCCCGGTACCAGTGTTAGGAACTATCCCCCCTGTTGAGCACTGGGGTGAGCTCTGTGCTGCCTAGAGATTTGAGAGAGAGCTGCACAGGGGCAGCAGCAGGAAAAGGGCATTCCCTGGCTGGATTGTGGTCACTGCATGGACAGTCAACGGTGGAGACAGGCTGTTGGTGGTCCCATCTCTGGAGCAGAGCAAGTTCTGTCGCATGTTGTGGTTAATGGGATGTGAGAGACCCTGAGAGCTCACCGATTGTGGAGGAGTGGGGTGAGGCATTGCCCTGTTTCCCTGGAGCTCCCCATGTGCTGGGAGTTGTGCCTGCTCAACCACAGCCCCACTGCTATTTATGCTGACAGCAGCAGCCCCTCAAAGAGAGTGATCAAGTCAGGGGAAGGGATGGGTTAAAAGGGAGGAGGAAATGACAAGACAATCTCAAGAGAAACATGGAGCAGCAGAAAAACACAGAGGCTGTAAAGTGCAGAGAAGATGGAAAGCAGGATGAAAGGCTGAAGGCAGCAGAGCAGCCGTGGGGAGGTCAGGAAGGCAGAGTGGCTGAAGAACATGGAAGTTGCAGGGCATGACATGCTTTATGCTTTATGATTTATGCAGAGATAACAGTAGATTTGAGTATAATTAACTTAAAAGTCAATATTGCCCTTTACATGATAGGAACACAGATCTGCAGAGAAACAGGCTTCATTATTTTTCCTGCTTACAGGATGACCTACTCCCAGGGAAAGTCACTCTCTGACTGGCTCTTGTAAGGTACCAGAGGTGACAACAACTGTCCATTTTGGCAAAAAGGGAAAAGGTTACTTTAAATGGGCCACAGGATATGTTGCTCTCCTTTGTTTCTCCAGAGCTAAAATAAAAGACGAGCACAGAAATGGAGGGCAGGAGGGAAGAGCTGGAGAAACAGAAAAGACAGCAGCTGTTGGGGTGCTGACTCTTCCTCTCCATCTCATTGTGAAAGAAAGGGCAGAGCTCACACTCTTACCATTTCCTCTGAGATTATTTGTACCAGCCTTGGGCTGATCAGGGCACTGCTCACCCTTCCTGAGCACCCTTGCAGCACTCTAACAAAAATGCAATCTTGGCTGCCTAATCCACACTCTGAAATAGGGGCACAAGCAGACAGAGAAGAGGAAACAGGGAGAGGGAAGAAAGAAAATAAGAAACTGAAGCCAAACAATGAAAATATTGGCTAGATTCTTTCATTCAATTTCCCTAACTACATCACTTTTCTAAGATGAAGTAGATTACACCCATTTTAGTAACTTAGCTGTTTCTGGGGTTTTGAGAAATGCTTGGGCAGGGCAGACCTGAGAGCTAACTACTCCCCCAGAAATGTTTACTTCACCTAGTGCCCACTGCAAGCCCAATATGTGCAGAAATCTCACTCACTCATTATTTAGCCCTTATTAATGACCTTTTAGTTTGCCATGTGAATTTACAGAACCCAGAGTCCATGACAACAGGCTTTTTGTGCTAATCAATTCTGTGGTTTTTAAAATAATTTCATTACTTTTATTTTTTTTAAAAACCTTGTGGAAGGGACTGTGTTCAGCCCTGGGTAACCCCAAATACCTTATATCTGTTGATTTTCACCTGTCTCTATTCAACCACAGTTAGTTCTGCTATAATTTAATGTTGTGGACTCTTACAACTGCTGCATTTAGAAGCACCCAAGAGAGTCCCCACTGCCCATGGCTGGAGCCTGTGTTTGGGGCATTTTGTTCATGGTGGTTTTTCATGATAGGCTGAGGGTTACAGCTGCTAACTCCTCTCTCCCTGCCTTTCAGTGGTGTCAGTCCCACCTCAGCCATCCCAGCACACACACTTGCTCTAAGAGTACAAATGCAAGGAAAAATAAGTTGTTAAAATATTGACCCTGCAGTATGGAGTGAAGCAGAGAGTCTCCTGAGAAATCCTCCTCTGCTGCATTTTATTAAACAAAAATAACCTGCAGAGGCCAGCGAGTGGAATATTTGCCCAAGCCCCAGCAAAGAGATTTGATTTTTATTGTACTTTTGCCTCTTTCCTATGAAGGAAGGAGGATTAAAACACCTCCCCAGGTGGACAGGGGAATCTGAGCAGAGCCCAGCATCCAAGTGAGGCAGCTGACAATGGGGGATGGTGCTGAGGCTGGTGGGGGAGAAGGGTCAGGAGCAAAGAAAACCAGACAGGCTTTCTGCAGACCTCAGTGACACACCTGCATGAAGCCACCCAAAGGACTGATCCTCCAGGACATGTTATACATCTTAACTTTATGCCAGCAGAACTGAAGCAGAGCTGAACAGACATTTGTCCCCACTCCCTGTAAACTTTCATGAGTCAGCTAGGTGCTTGTTGTGCTTTGGATCCATTATTTTTCATAACCTGGTGATTGCTCCAAGAGGTGCCTCAGAGCTGAAGGACAAAGCTGAGGAGCAGAGGTGGGCAAGGACCACACCAGCCCAAGAACTGAACCAATAGTCCTTGACAAAACTAAATCATTACTTAATACTTTTTTAATGCTTTTTTTCAAAGTGTAGAGTCCAATAATTAAATCAAAGTTATCTAGAGACTAAACTATATGTATTGGTCTCTCTAGATTCTCCCCAAGCCCCCAGAGATGGCACCTGTGATACTGGGAGTTCAATGCCAACACTCACAGAAAGACATCAGCCCCTTTCAGTTAATTTCTTGCTCTTCCATGGAAATTTCCACTTCCAGGCTCTTCACTTCATACCCCTCAAGCAAACTTATCTGCATCTCAACTTTGGAAGGTTACTTTGGGGAAATTATTTAATACTGTGCTGTATTTGGGATGTTCAGGATTTTGCAGTGAGAGCTGGCCCATTCCTTTATTAAATAAGGAGTCATCAGCATGTTTTCAAGCTACTCAAGCATCAACACAACCTGAAGTGGTCCTTTCTCACACATCAGTGGCCAAACCCAGCCCAGAGCTGCAGCTGCCAAGGTGGAAAGCATGGCAGCTACCTACTTGGTCATCAGCTAAAATACCAGATTGCAAGGCAAGGCCCAGGCATTTGTGCCACTAACATTCAAAATAAATGACTGCTTGTGGGTCACTAAAAGCCCTTCTTTTTCTCTATCTAAATTACTTATTTCTTGGGTTATTACCAAATCTTTTTAGCCTTCACATGCAGGAATTGCAAGAAGAATTTTTATTTTGGTGACAGACAAACAGAATATCCCTGGGAGAGCTGGGAAGCCCATGCTTCTACAAACATTGGCACATGGGTTTCCACAGGCCAGCACTGCTTGAGACTGTGTGAGCAGTGTCTGGGGAAGCTGAGACACTGCAAAGGAGCAGCTTTCCTCCTGGACGTGTAGTGTTTCCAATAAAAGGATGTTCTGTTCTCTGCCACCTCTAAAAACAACACTGTTTCTGTCATCTCCAGGTTTGTTTTGCTACGTCTGATATTTTTAAATTGTTTATTAAAGCACTGCTGATTTAATTGGTTGTTTGTAATAGCATGTGTGCTGCTGGCTCGAGCCAGGAGCCAGAAGGCTTCTCCCATCCCCCTGACATTGCCAGGCCTCCATGCACACAGGAAAGCCCTTGCCAGTCACCCAGTACCAAACCTCCTCCGTGTGATTCCCTGCCACCACCAGCTGGGGTGAAACCGCTGTGAGAAGTTGTCTCAGAGACTGAAATCATGCACAATATCACCTCGCTTTAATTTCACCATAATTATCGACATTTGCCTTCAAATCCTATTGCAACCACAACACAGAAAGAGTTTTTGTAAGAGTCTCCTCTCCTCACTTCATTTACCAGAATCGTGATGCTGCAGGACCATTGCACTGGAAACTGTTATAAGGAAAACTCATTAAATTTCATTGCAGAAGTGATCAAATATGAAATGTATAGAGCAAAATAATTTCATGGAAAGATCCTAAAAGAACTCATTTCAGGAAAATGAAAATGCAACTGTTTCCATCTGGAAACTGAAAAGAAGACTGTGCTTATGTAGTTACAGTGCTAAAACAAAAACTAGTAAAATACGGAAATCATCTTTGTAATAATTAAATGAAGTCATTTAACTATTACATTGACATATATTGACATAATGACAATAATCATTGATAATTGAGACTACTTACACAAAATACACTAAACAAAAACAATGTTAAAATACAATATTAAGACATAAATACACAAAAGGGAGATTCTAAATTAAGTCAACTCTTTGTTTAATGTGATTCTTATAAAAATTACACTTTTCCAGAAACATACCTATTTCCCAGAATTTAATTTTTCTCTGCACCAGGCTATAGGGTAAAAATGAATAAAAGGTTATTTTTCACTGTTTAATTAATGCTCCATATCTCACACCTACTGATAAATGCTTGGGACTCCTGGTCTCCAGCAATGTGAACAAGCTGCCAGGTCTCCATTTCACTCTGTCCTTTCACACTTTCTTCCTGTCACCCTGCACAGTCCAAAGTCACTTCTGCAGAGGAATGGGTGATGCTGATGTCCCCCTGCCCCACGTTTTCCCCAGAACCAAAAGCAAATAACATGCCATGAAGCCCGTGTCACCTTTCTCTCCAGTGCTGCCCTTCCACACAGAGGAGATGGGCATTACCTGCCTTACCCCAGAGATGGCAGGGTTTGTGTCTGAGCCCATCACCCACCCACAGCAAAGGCACAGAAGGGACAGGGAATGCACACGCCAGGTGCCACAGAAAAAAAACAGGAGGGCAATGGGAGAAATATGAGCTAGAGAAAAGGATGGAGGAGGCAAAAGTTGAGGAAAGGAAAGTGAAACTAAGAAAAGCACTTACTCCTCTTGAGAGGGAGGAACCAGCCCCTGGAAAAGTCCTTATTTGACAAAGCTTTCCTTCTGTTTTCAAATTCCTCATGCAGAAATGTAGACAAGAAACATTTTCCTCCTGTCCTTGACAAAACAAACTGGGATGTGGCCTATAAGAAAAGCTACTGAAGGAAAGTCAGCACTGGCACAAAAGCAAATGGGTCTGAGCTGGCCACAAATCCGTTTAAGGTGGCAGCGAGAAGATGGTGGCTCTGGGGTGGGAAAGGACAGGAATCTAATTAAGGACTTTGATGCATTCATTTAAGGGATTATAGAGTGTGATCACCTCCAAAGACAGGTAACTTGTCTAAATGGTGCCCAAGATCCCCACCTCTGTTCCCAAATCCCACTGTACTTTGCCTCACTTTTGCCAACCTCTCATTCTTCCATGGACCCACACTTCCAGCAGCGTGTTTCAAGAATAAAGGTCCAAAGCACAAAAATTTGGGTGCTATTAATGCAGTGCCACACAATTTTATACAATTACACACATAAGACCAACTCTTTCACTTAGAAATACAGGGCCTACCAAGGACTGCAAGAGTACATACAGATCCATCCCAAAATAATGCTTTCTGTATATTTCAGGAATGAGCCTTAACTATACTTAGGATAAGGAATTTGTCTTCATGTGATGAGCGTGACCTCATCTTCTACAAAGGGAGAGGTTGTGAGAAAGCAGACACTCCTCTCATCCGCAAGGTCCAAATCACCAGTATATTTCATATATTTAAAGTACTGATCTGGAACCCATTGCTGTAGTGTCTGGGTGCCTCATAGTCTGCCTAAAAATAAACAAATATCAGTTACCCAACTGGGTGACTCATAATCATACACGAGCCCCTTCCAGTGTGAGCAGATTGCCTGGTTAATTAACTTGAAATCTGACTAACAGATGATCCTAATACCATCCTCAAACTACCATCAAACCACTTAGTATGTGTAAAAGGGTCAAAGTGCACAAAGCTAGTAAACTAATTGCCTCTTCCCTCGTACATCATGCACTAGGAAAAATTCCCTGTTCCCATCTCAGAATTCATCCTTATTGACAAGAAATGCTCATAGAGCTCTTTCTGTTCTACATTCAAAATATGGGCAGAAGGGCAGGTTTTCATCATGGTACCAGTGAGAACGGTTCACCAAGGCACGAACCCAGCAAAAAATTCAATCCACTCTTGAAATATTCGCTGTGATGCTCATATATTGTGTTGTTGATGCTTCTGATAATTTAACCTCACCTTCCATCCCCTCCACACTCTAAAAAATACAGAGTCTATTGAGAGAATCCTTCTGAATCTTGATCTCATGGGAAATATTTGCTTTAAATAATGCAACTATTTTTAAATGAAAATGTTTCTGAATGAGAAGAGCCCATTGTGACTCGGTAAGTGATTCATTTCCTTGAGTTTAGGTTTTTGTTTTTAAAAACTCCTCTCTTCCTATAGGTATACACACACACAAGAATACATATAGAGAGATAGATATAGAAAAGTACAGGTATACATAAAAATGTATAGGGCCACAAGGATCCCTCTTTACCAAGCCAGACTCATCCCAGAGGGAGCTTTGCTGGCAGGCACAGGAATCTTTGCTGTCCTTTGACTCAGCAGCAGCCCTCACAGTGCCAGCAACATTAGTTTAGTTACCATTCAAAAGGGCAGAAAAACATATCTGGGCTTAATTTCCTTAGAAAGCTACCAAACTCAATTGTTCCAAGAAAAATAAAATTCACCCTTGGGGGAAAAGCATGAACCAAAACAAAACAAAAAACCCTACAACTAACCAAACACATCTACAGATCTTGTGGCATCTCTATGAAGTGTTACAGTTGGCCACCTTTAAAAGAAAATTGAAGTTTAAAACCATGTCTTACTCCACATGCTGCTTGCTTTCCAGTCTAAACAACTCCTCTGGGCTGGAGCAGAAAGCAAGGGGGATCCTGAGAGACATTCCTTATCTATAATCATCACCTATAACTGCATTTTCCTTTAGCTGGCTCTAGCATTTTCCTGGCTAAACCCCACCATTCACATGCAGGGAAGACTTTTTGGAAGTCAATACAGAACTGCAGCTCTCAAGTCATCCTGAATTGACTTTTTCAGCCTCCCTGCAGGTGCCAGCCATGGTTGCTTTTTGACATCCCTGCATTACATTGGCTTTGTTTGTACAAATGAGTGAAGTTCTTCCCCAGTGACTGATTTGAAGACACTTATTACTACCAACAGCTGCAGGAACATTCTTTTTGCTCAAGACATAAAAAGGTGGAGTTTGGAGCCAAACAAACAGACAAAGAAAAGCACTCTGAAGTTGATAAGACTCCTACCAGATTCAGTGGGACCAGAAATTCACCCTTTCTCCTGGGGGCTGGCAGGTGTGTGCAGCTGTGCCTTGGATTTGGGGTTTATTTCCAGCTCCCACCCCCAGGTCCAACTGGGCAGCCCTGCAGCACTTGCACACAGCAGGATCAGGTGTAAAACCAGAGCTCACATCACAAAGAGGTCTCGTATCTCCAGCAATCCCTGCATTTTTCTGCTCAGAATTACATGCTGGCCAGCATGTTTAATGAATGAGAAAAACATCTGGTCTCATAACTGCTCCTGTGGGCTCCACAGAGCTGAGCTGAGGCAACTCTTCACAGCTAAATGTGCACGTACAATGCTCCTCTCGGTGCTGCTGCTTGAGTTTTCTATCAGCCTTCCAAAATGTGTGAAAACAAAGATAATTCAGGTTTTCACCTTGCTTTATTGACTGTTTCAAAGTGATGTTCACCAGTGCCTACATAATTATCTAAGTGAGATAATACAGCAAACACCTTTCAAGCTGCAGGGCTGCACCAGTGGATGAGCTGTGCATATCATTTGTACTGTGAAAAATAGTGTTGAGGAAGCAGGGATTTGTGCTAAGTTATCAATCAAAAGTTTTTGGGGTTTCTGGGGGAGGTTTTTGATTTGGTTGGGTTTTTTTTGTTTGGGTTGGATTTTTTTTTTTTTTGGTAGGAGTTATGAAACTACATGAAAACAAATGGAAAAAATGTGTTGTAGAGGCAAACACAATGCTCACCACAAAAGACATCCCAAAGAAAAAAAATAATTCCCAACATTGTGCTATGTGGGTTTTGTTTCAGGAATAATAATTAGCATGAATAGCATGATTATGCAGTTTCTGCACTGACAGGAGTCTGAACAAAGGCAAGAAAATCTTCATGTTGTGGGGTTTTTTTCCCATTTATTTTAAGATTCTTGTAAATGCCATGGGATATTTTCAGCCCAGTGTTGGGATTGTGGTAGAAAATGCAGACAGTTTCATGTGCTACACCTGGCCCTTTTCTCTGCACTACATGCTTTTCTGGATAAATAACTGCAGTTGCCTTTTGGGCTTCCTTGCTCTAGAAAAGATCTACACAGAGCTACAAGGGAAAAAAAAAAACCTAGCTGATTTTACATGAAAGTAGCAGCAAAACAAATTATACAGTGGATATAATCAAATCTATCCAGTGAATACACGAGAAAAATAGAGACATTTTAATTATTTTGAGTAAAAGCAGTGATGCTGAAACTGGTAACATCCTTTCATCATTAGCAAAGGTTGCCAGTCTTTGCTGGGGGTCAGAGGCTTGTCTCTATGTAGTGGGGATTTCTCATTGAACACAGGTACACACAGCCCTGGTTGTTGAGCTGGGGTCTTTTTCTTCTTCCTCTAAGTAAAGCAGGAGATGAAATAAGAAAGGAGATGGCACAAAACCAACAGATTACTTTAAAAGACATTCAGACTACAAGTTTTATTTCTGTCTAAACTAAGTCATTTGTGCCAATGCACTGTGTGCTGTGACCATTAGACTGCAATAAAGGGAATTCTGCCGTGAATGTTACTGAAGGAAAATAGCTTCTATTGTAACTCCCACCTTGGGACTTGTGCCTGGATTTGTTTTTTGAATGGAGGGGTTATCTTCCTTGCTTTAAAGTTCTAATGTAAAAAATACCTTCATATCTTTTTTATTTGTTTATTATTAATTGATTTCAGTGCCTGAAAAGAAATGCATCCCTTTTGTTTGGGTGAAACCCGGTGGTGGAGTAACACCCCATGCTAGGGGGGCTGCCTTTGCCAGTATCCTCAGGATAAGCCTTTCCTTTTGTTCCACTCTGTGATTTGGTGACATGTCTTAACAGCCTGGGTTTGGCTCCTCTTGCCTTTGTATCCTGAAGCAACAAGGGCAGTGAGTTCTATCTCAGAGCCTGCATCAGTGCTCTCCAGCACACAGGGCTACACTCCACCCATGCAGGCACACCTGCTCTGGACCATTCCAGCTCATGGACATCAGACCTTGCTCCAGATGGAAGCAATTTGCCAGGTGCTACCCATGGATGGCTGGAGCAGATCAGAAATAGGTGCTAAAGTCCAAAGAGACCTCATAACTGAGAGAGCTTGGGACCAGGTTTTTGTCATGGTACCAGTGGCAGAGGGACTCCAAACACCTTGTGATCATCTGGTCATGAAGAAAGGACTATGCCCCAGCACTGCTGCTGTTTGGGGTCACTGATGGCAGGCAGATGGATTTCCAAAATCCTCTCCCAGGCCTGGACCCTGTGATTCAGTAACCAGCTGATGCTGCAACACCCGTGCCAGCCCCGTAAGCCCCAGAGGCATGTCCCCTCTGTGCCAGCAGTGTGTGTCTGTGTGACACCCAGCCCTGCCCTGCCTCACTCTCATATCACAGCCCTGAAATACCTGCTGAGCACCACCAGCACCAGCAAAACCACGTCAGTTCCCACACTGGTTTACACCAGCAGCACAAACTCAGGCTTTGAGCACAATCCTGAGCTATTCTGGAACCTTGCCATGAGCAGGGTCTAAAGCTCCCTCACCCACTTATTCATCCAAAATTCAGGAGAGAAGTTACAGCCCATCATCACCCTTCTTTCTACCAATCCATCATCATCCAAATTTGACTTTGTTAGCATCCTTCCCCAGGCATATTCAGGTTGTTGTTACCTTTCTTGTAAAACCCAATAGACTTACACACCAAACACACAGGCAGTCCAGGTCAGGTTCAGGCAGGGGTCTCTCTAAACTCACTCTGCTGGGTTTTAGCACAGGCAGCCAAACCACTCTGAAGAATTCCAGGGCTCTCTTGGTTTGTATCACCTTATTGTTCCTGTTCCAGGCCAACACTGCTGGTCAGCATCTCCAGGCTGTGTTACAAGGTTTATCCATAGGGGACATCTGAAGAGCAGCTGCTCCCCTGTTCATCCCTCTCCTCCCAAAGCACCATGGCATGACCAGGTCCAACACAGATGGAAAGGCTGCTCTGCCCCTGGGCTTTGAATAAACCTTGAGTCTCAGTGTCATGGAGCCCTGCTTGGGATCTTCATACAGTAAAACAGACAAGTGCAATCAATCAAATAAACAGGTAGTACTGTGCACAGCAAAAAGTTCTGTTTTCTACAAACAACATCTTAAAGGTGAAGCTTGATTCTTACCAGACACCCAGAGAAAGATGAGTTGCTGTTCCTTTCCTGTGTTAGGAGTGGTAACAGGTCTTCATACTCATGGAAATTAGGGAGCTTGGTATTTCTGAGGTCCCTGAAATTTCATCTCATTTGGTCAAACGAGTTAAAAATCTGAAGGGGACAGAGTGATAATATGAGCAAATAGCATCACTTGCAAAGTAGTCAATTAGCCTGAGTCACAAAGACCTCTCCTGCAACTTCTGGACCTCTGTGAGAGCTGAGGGCAGGACAGCAGGACATGTGCCACCTGGACCTTTCATGGTGGGAAGTCTTCCAGTGTGCTGAACAAGAGCACAGCAAAGTGTGTGTCACTGATCTCAAATGGGACATCTCTCTGCGGGCATGAATTCACCTCTGTTTTTTCCCTGCTGGCCCACTAACACCAGGGGGACAATTCACAACATGGGACTCCCATTCACTGCTGCACAAGTAGTAACATCCTGCAAAGCTTGAGGTGGTCCATTCAGACTTCAAACCACCACCACAGGATCTCCTAGAGATCCTCTGATAAAGCCCTTGGTCTCTGTGGCTTAGTGGATCTCATTAATATAAAACTGCTCCCCCTTTCCTGTTTTCCCTTTTCTAGCCCTCACAGTAAGAGCAGAGGTTCAAATGGCATGCAGGAGAGCACCCCAAAAACCTGAGGTTTGTTTCCTCATTTTTTGTTTCAGAAGCTGAAATGCATATGAATTTACAAGTGGTTGGTTGATTCATGTTTTCACAAGAATATCTTTTCCTTCCTGAGCATCCCCACCTTCCCCAGATACGGGTCACACCTCTCAGCAAACACCCTTAAGGAAATGCAGCTCATTGCAACCTCCTTCAGCTGGAATATCTCAGACTGGCTCTTAAGAGATAGCAAACAATGCCAGCAAAGTTCTTTTCAAGTGATACAACTGCATCAGCACTGGGAATTTGCCAGCACAGATATTTTCTGGCAACAGAAGAGTGAAAAGCCACTGCTCCAACCAGCATAACAGCACTGGCAAAACAGCAGGAGAGACCATTGCATCCCTGATAACATCCATCTCCTCTGTTCCCCTTCCCCTGGCCCCATTTTCTCCCCCCATCACTTACACACAGTTTTGGGTCTGCCCAGGAAGGGGAGGGTTGCACTGCTATCTTCTCATGTAGATAAAATGTCTCATGTAAACAAGTCCAAAGGATCTGTGGGAGATGTGGGCTGCATGCTGCAAGACAATTCATTCACTCATCACCTCCTTGAGCCCCTAACCCACAGCATCTCCTCAGATCTGGTCTGACTACAAAGGCTTTGTTTCAAAGGGAAAGCTTTGAATGATCTCTGTGCCAGAGGAGATTCCATGTTGGTGCTGAGAGCTGCAGCACTGCTGCTCGGTCTGTGGGGCACTGCTGAAAGCACTGCAGAGCCAGCGTGGCTGCAGCCCTGTCACTTCAATGAGCAGGGAACTTCGGGGGGGGGGGGGGGGTGGGGCTATTTCATCAATAACATTTATTCCTCTACCTCCTGCCTGTGAAAAAGGAGAGAAGTTCAGTTCTGGACTCTGCACTAATGCAACTGTAAAATGACAGTTTATAAAAAGCCCAGAAAGGGGAAGCTGAGGGGCTGTTTCAGCAGCAGCCACAGTCCAGCCTTGCTGCAGTGACCCAGGTGGGTTCCCCTGAGTGAGGACACGCTGACAGTGTTACAGCTTCTATCATGATGCTTTGGCAGAGCACAGAGCTCAGGGAGGCTTGGCACAGCCTGGATGCAACTTCCAGAGCCTCTGCAGGCTCACACCTTGGCTCTCCTTTCAGCAGTCAGCACATGGTGCAGCCTGACAGTGCCTGGAAGGAGCCTGTGCCACACATGCATGCAAGCAAACTGAAGAACAGGTAGGAAAAACAGAGTATATGAAGTCACATCTCTGCTGGCATGCAGGTGAATCCTCATGATAGACTCTAATCCTTCTTGTTAACATACCTAAATTTCTTACTAGCATTTAGCAAGTTGATGCTATTTGGACAAAATGCCACAATCAACATATAAGTTGGCAGGCACAGCAAATTGAAAAGGCTTTGAATAATGTTGTCCCAAATCCTAGCTTGAAAGCTTATAGCTTACAAACAACATAACATGTAGCAACATTGTGTATTGATTTCATTAAATAATAGCATCGAGGGGGGGGAAATTGCTCTGAATAGCAGCTTTTAGGAAAATCACTTTATAGTCCATAGCATCTGATAAAAAACAGCGCTAGCAATCGAGACCAAGGGGAGAAAGAGCTGAATCAGAGGCCCTGGGGATGCAGTGCCAGTCTCTGCTGCAAGGGTGTGGGAATCCTGCAGCAAATTTTACTAATTCTCCTCCAGCCCTGCAGTAGCAGCATGTGACTGCAATCCCCCAGCCCTGCTCTGCCCTGCATGCCCAGGAAGTGCTGCTGAAATCCTTCATGGCCAGGCACAGCACCCATCCTCCCGAGCAGCACTGGTGCTCAGGCTGGGCAGATCATGCCACAATTAACTCTGCCAGGATAAAACACTTCAGACTAAAAGAGGAGAGATGTAGATCAGATGTTAGGAGAAAATTCTTCACTCTGAGGGTGGTGAGGCACTTGCACAAGTTACCCACAGAAGCTGTGGCTGCTCCAGCCCTGCAGTTGTTGAAGCCCAGGCTGGATGGGGCTTTGAGAAACCTGGTCTAGTGAAAGGTGATCTTTAAGGTCCCTTCCAACCCAAGCCAGTCCATGATTCTATAATTTGGGTAGGGGCTAAAGCAGCACTGGTGGGGTTTCACAAGGACAGCTAGACCAGACTATAACCAGGCAAAGCTGTCTAGATGCAGGTGTTGGTCCTCTCCAAAAATGAATTTTTGTCAGATAAATGTACCCAAGGTCTCCTCTGCTTCCCTTACCCCAAACAGGCCCTAGCAGGAAAAAAGCTGCCTAGTGCATATCCAAGTGGCATTTTCCATCACTTCTATCTCTGTTAACTGCTGGATCTCATAACACTTCCAGCTGGTCCGGCTCCGTGGGGGTAAGGCCAGAGCCTGGCCTCCAGAAAGACAAGTGGGAAAAGCCTCAAAAATTGACAAATTAGCTCATGCTCACAGCAGCACGAACTGTGCTGGGTCTGTGAGGGAGCCATTTAACCTCACCATTAAGTTTCCATCAGGTGACACCACTGCCCCTGCCAGGGTGGATCCCAGTTAATTGAGCTTGTCACCTCCCCATCCCTGGCTCCTCTCATTCAGAGCAGTCTGTAAAGGCACAGACCTTGCCAGCCAGAAGCACACTATTAGTAGCACTGTTATTATTAGCCAGTCTTGTATTTATTTTTTAGGAAGTCCTACTGCTGGACTGCAGACCTGCCTGCAATGCTCTTCCAAGGGGGGGCTGGGGAGGGCAGACTCCCCGGCACCAAACCCATCATTAATCTATTTTGAAAACAAGATTGTGTTTTCCAAATAGCACTGCATGACTCGCTCCCATTCTGCCAACACATTTTTATGGTGGTTTGGGATTTTTAGGGGGTTTCTCGGTGATGGGGGAGGAGCTTAATGACTGATAAGTGTACTAGTGTGCTTGCAGCCAGCCCGGAATAGAGCCTGTGGAATAAAACCCTCCTGCATGGGCTGGGCAGCAAAGTTCTCTTAGGGCTGTAATGCATTGCAGCTGCAGATGTGTCCAGTGCAGTATGCAGCAGTATCTGGAGGCAGCAGCATCAGTGGCCCTGCCCAAGTGCAGGGGTCCCAGCTGTGTCCCTGCTGGGACTGAAGGTGAGGCTCGGTGACAGGCTGCGGGTCAGAGCCGCTCGGAAGGGTTTGCAGTGCTGAGCACGCACCAGTGCTCCAGGTCCGAGCGGGTTTGCCCTCACCTCAGTGCACAGCAGCTCAGGGTGCAGAGCTGGTTCGGGGTCCCAGCTGCTGCTGTTGGAGGAGACGTGTGTTGTGTCCAGCTGGGAAGAACTGAGCTGGCTGCCGGCAGGATGGGGAGGGACAGGCACAGACCATCGGCTTTGCAGTGAGGACAGTATGGAAAGCGAAAGCCCAGGATTTTAGCGGGTAGCTCTGGACCCCTTTGGGGAATTCCCAGCATTCAAGATGCTGTTTGCTTCCTCCCGGGGTCCCCTCGGGAGCCTTGCGGCAATTACCAATGAGCTGGTGGAGCACAAAACCTGGCTGGGACAGGGCGGCAGGCTGGGTCTGCAGCGAGGCCTTCCCGTGCCGGGGGAGCCCGGGGTGAGCTTCTGCCCCTGCCCCAGCCCGGCCTGGCGGGGTGAGAGCACAGGCCTGCAGCCCAGGAAACAGAACCTCTGCTTCCAGCAGCACCTTTGCCTCCGCATGATCCTGTGCAAGGCTCCATGCCTCAGTTTCCCCTCTGGCTCGCAGCCCCCCACCCTTCAGGTGAGCTCTGTGGCCGGCAGGGAGGGAAGCGCTGCAGGAGCCCTCACACGGCTCTGCCCTGAGGAGAGGCAGGGAGAGCGAAGGGGCTGGGTAGGTGTGCCAGCTCTACAGCAGGAGCAGCAGAAAGCACCTTAGAACCTGGGCTTCCCACAACATTAATTTAAAAAAAATGAGGAAACCTGGGTGAAGGGGAAGAAATTAAGAAAGTCAGGTGGGAAACCAGGTGGCTGGTGAAGTCACACAACTTGGGAAACTGAGGCAGAGACAAGCTTCACTTGGGAATCAATTCACTGACAGTGAAAAGCCTTTTCAGCAGAGGCTCTCATCCACTCTTGAGACTCAGACATTCCTGGCAATGAGAATTCCATATGCTGCTTCTAAATGTTGCAGAAAGTCCCAGCTGCTGCAGGGAAAGGAGCCTTCCCCCCAGGACAGAGTCGGGCCGGCTCAGGAGAACGTGAGTGTGCTGCAAAACCAATCTCGGGGACAGGCTACTGGGTGCTTCGCTCATTTGGAACAGCATTGTGCTTATTCATCTTTGTGCAATGTCCCCTGTGATTGCACACGGCTGCATGCAATACTGGGGAAGTTAGGAGAAATTCAATTATATTGATTTACGGAAGAAAGAGACAATAACAAATGTAATGGGTAGTTGCTATTCCATATTTTATCGTGAGCCATTAAGACTTCGGGTTCTAATATCCTCTACCTTTAGAATGAAATTAAAACAATCATTTTCAGGGTGAGGTGCTTCTCCACGCGGAGCCTGGAGCTGCCAGCTAACCAAGCGTTGACACACATAAATCAAGACCTCCTCAAATCTGGGTGCCCTCAGATGCTTGCTGGAAATCAACCAGAGAAGGTTCCTCTCAGTAAAGGTGCTTCTTGGTACAAAAGATGCCGAGCAGGTTGCACACTCATATTGCACACCTAGTCATGGGCTGCATAAATACACAGTGGCAATCTGAGTCTGAGGAGGTCTCTGTTTAACATCCATGCTTCAAAGACCTAGCTTCTACTTATTGTTTAGGAGAGCAGAGCCTACAGCAGGGAAATAGAAAACTCTAAGTTAAGCTGAAGCAAGCAGAGAATTGTACTGGGCTGTAGCATGTTCCAGCTCCCAATGACCAAAACCTGATTGATTTTAGGGGAGACCTGGGGGGGGGAAAAGGTTTTTTGAGAGAGGTAACAAAACCAATCACCCAGATCTTGAGGCTACCAGCTGAGAAATGCCTGGCATCTCCCACTGCTGGATACACATATCACTAGAGGCAGCTTGATGTGCTGCTGCTCTGACACCAGGTGTACAGCTCCCTTCCCACAAGGAATAAATCCCTGAGCCTCTCCTAACCAGCTTTCTTCCTCTGACTCACCTCTCATCAGATTTTGCAGTACCATGATGGTCCAGATGGAAAACAAAATGCAAGTGATTCTCCAAAGCTCTTTCTTTCAGCAAGCATGGTGTGAAACCACCCCATGGATGTGTGCTGCCAGTGCAGGAGTTTTCCTCTCCAGCATTCAGGTTCTGCTGGGGACACACAACCAGGCAGCTGCTCTGTCTTGCAATGGCTGAAAACACAAGTTCTTTTCTATGGGCAAGGGCTAAAAGGCTGTTGAGACACATTCCAGCACTGTAATATTGCTCTGAATAGAAAACAATAGAATAAAACTCTCCTTTCATGAAGTAGAGCATATTTATGTTAATTGTGGTTTAGAAGCTCTGCTCAGGACTTGAGTGAGTGACCATTTGTTTGCATCATCTTAAGCTACCACTGCATGCAGTTCATGGCAATTTAACAGAGTATTTATAGCCAAGGTTAATAATTTCCCTGCAGTTTTTCTTTGCTCCTTGTCACCACCTGACACCTTGAATGGCTCCTGCCCACCCACTGCCTGCACCGAGCATCGATGTGCTGCCAAAACAGCAGCGAGGCCTCTTCCAGCTCACCTGGTCTCAGCTGAGTGATGGGAGCAACTTCTGCTGACCTAAAGCACAGCCTCTGATGCTGCCAGTGCTGAAGGCTTCCCAAAAGCCACCCTCAATAAACACCACAGCAGCCTGCACACCCCTCAAGGGTCTGGTGGGACTCTGGTGCAGCTCCCACAGCACATGAGGAAGACTGTGAAGGCACCCAGCCTTCCTGCAGTGAGCAGAGCAGGGTGCTGCTTCAGCTCACAGCTGCCTGGCACTCCTCCAGGTGATGCTTGCTTGCTTTTCAAAAGCAAGCCACCCACAGCCAAGTCCTACCACAGGGGGTTTCCCCAGCACTGGCTTTCTGCATGAACCCAGAGGCAACTCGTGGTCCAAAAGCACGGCTGGCTGGAAAGTGACCACCTGAGCCCTGCACATGGGCACTGCCCAGAGCTCTGCTCCTGCCCACAACCTCCCAAGGGCTTGTGGTTTCTACCAGCAAAGTCCTCTCTGGATGGGGAGAGCCTGGAGGGCAGCTGCCTCCATCAGGCTCTTCTCTGCCATGGAGCTCCTGTTTCACACCTGTTTAGGTGGATGGATGGATGGATGGATGGATGGATGGATGGATGGATGGATGGATGGATGGATGGATGGATGGATGGAGTGCCTCCACCTCCTCAAGGATGCCCAGCCCCTGCAGGGCAGCTCACTGAGGGCTGTCTCTGTCCCATCCTGAGCCTGAAGCTGTCCCCTCCCACACCTTCAGGCCATCTCTGGGGAGAGGTGACCTGGTGTTTGGGTGGAGGCCAGGCAGGTGGGAGGGGGCTCTGGGGCATCCCTGGGGTGCAGGGCAGAGGTGTGAGGGGAAGCAGCAGCTGCACGCCTTCCCTAGGGAGCAGAGAGATAAGCTGCAAGTTTCAGTGCCAGTTTCAAAGGCAGTGCTTCTCACAATTAACCCTCTGACCTCCCTGCACGCCCTGGCAGGGTCAGACAGGGTGGGTTGCTCAACTGGGCTTTGTACATCTCTGAGGGTAGAGATACTGTGTTCTCTCTGAGGGCTCTGTTCCCATGTTTGCCACTGGTAACATCCAGGCAGGCTGGAATTTAATCTCAGTCAATATCTGAAAATGTCATCAAAGCTGGAGCAAAGCTGGTCTCTCTCACCCTTACCTCAAGTCTCCTCTGTTTCTGTGTAAACCTGTCACCCTCTGCCTGGCTTAGTCCAGCTCTGCTCCTTGGGAGCCTGCACCATCTCAGGGCTACACCAGGACAGCAGACAGTCTCTCAGCTAGACCTACTCCCCTCTCTGAGCTCACCATCCATGTGATAATTCACAGATTCAAATATTCTACCTCTTGCCATTTAACCTTTTTCAGCAAAGTTAATTTGCAGAGGCAGATTGTGAGCTCTGTGGGACAGAAACCACATTTTTCTACTGTGTTGTACATAGTAACAGTTTCTATGTAATATTCCATAGAAATAATAGTCTTTATAAGACAGGCTAAATATAACAGCTCTAATGAAGTTACCTCTGGTCTTAAACATAACATGCCACCTTTCCAGCCTGCGGGGCTTCAGCACACATATTGTTCCCCTTTAGCAAAAATAGGGGAGTAGGATGGTTGTTTTTCTGTCCTCAGGCAGCTTTACCTGCTTGCTTTTTGTCTACAAGCTGCTTAAATACATCCTTTACTTTCCAAATATCATATGGTGACCCTTAGGACATGTCACATTTCTCTTTTGCCACCTCCTCCTGCCCAGGCCGTTTCCCTGTTCTTCCCACTATTCCATGACCTCCTCTCCCTCACCCCTGCCACTGCCTTTCTTGGCATGTCCATCCCTCACTATTTCCCAGCACTACCCAAATCTCAGCAGAAAACAGGTCTGCCACCTTTTGCTATGCTCTTTTTTTTTTTTAATTTCCTGTGAGTATACCTAAAAATGAGGAGATAAATCTTCTATGAAGGAAAACAAAATGATTCCCCAACCTCAGGATAAACAAAATGAAGCCTTTACTGGTTAGCTAGAGCAGAATTGAATGTTCCCTCTAAAAGTGTCAGCATAATAGCTTAAAAACTAAGGAAACTAATGACTTCAGGTGATGAATTAGGCAGCTCAGGTTGATTGCTTCTTGTGAGTTACATGGCGTGACACACAGTGCAGCAACACAGCCATCCAGGCTAAAAACATCCACGGTCATCTCCAGGGCTGCAGACAGTAATGAAAGACAAGGGATTCCTTCCTGGCCTGAACTGAGAGTGCCTTGGATCACTGCACCCTAAAGATGTGAAGTTATTAAATGTGTTTGTTGGGACCATCTGCTCGCAGAGCTGCAGCAGGCAGGGGAGGCTGCCTGCTGTGGCTGCTTGTCTGTAGCTGCTTATCTGGAACCCGAGTCACAGTTGGCTGCTGGTCCAGAACTGAGAAGCGAAAGACACCCAAATGAAATGTAGTCAGCTCGAGCTTTGGCATTTCACTCATGGCTTACCTTGCTTCAAATCTCTTACAACTTCTGCTACACATGCAAAGGAAGAGAGCGCTCCAGAAGTCACAGATACTCTACAGATACACAGAACCAAACAGTGGCTCAGCTAAAATTGAGTATAGATGTGGGAAGCTGGGGCAGGAGGGAGAGCCCAGTATTCTATTATGCATTTCAGGCTCACAGATAGTAGTAGTCTCATTTTCCTTTCCCACATACCACCTGCATTCTCTCCTACTGCAGGCAGTGTTTGGAGAACCCAGATAAACAGAGTACCCCATGATGTGCCAGTGCAGATGCAGTGGTGGCACTTGCTGTTTGCACACAATTGCCTTTACTGTGTAAAACTGTCTTCATGCTCTTGTAAAACAAGCCAGAGCCCCTGTCCCACACTCCTTCATGAGAGCAGGTACACCTGCTGTAGCTGTACCTATAGAACTCTATCTATTCTAAGGGCAAAGAAGGCACACTCATTATTTGTACCCAAAGATGGGCTGGATGAGATTGGGGAGAAGTTCCCTTAAAGTACCCATTTTTCATTCCCTGCAGAGGCCAGACCCAGGCAGTAGTACTCTGTGCTGTGCACTGCAATAGGCTGTGGATCACTGTGTGACATGGGGCTGTCCTGCACCCTGCCAAGCTGTCCAGCAGCTAGAGACAGGAGACCTCAGTGAATCCAGCCAACCTGATGGGCTCAGGACCTTGGAGCACTGTGCACTGCTCTCCCCACTGCTCACTGCAGGTCAGGAGGTCACTCTTTGGCAACAGTGACCAACACAAGTCACAGCCACCAGCCCTGTGGCTGAGGTTGTGTCAGGCAGCCTCTGTGACTCCCTTTGCAAAGGGCAACCGAGCAGGGTGGGGGCTAATGCCACTGGCCAGCTGGCTGGCTCCTGAGGAGTGCTCCAGATAGCAGTGGGGGATTACCTGCTGTAGCATCCTGGCTGGGTGCCTGGTGCCTACTCTATCACTCCCTTTGCCACTGGGACAGGGGAGAGAATAAGATGGAGAATGACCAGCAGGGTGAGATAAGGCAGTTTTATTACAGCAAAAAGAAACAAATGGAGATCTGTGCATGCAAGAGCTGAAGAGGGAAAAGGTCAGTCAGTACCTCCCATCAGCAGCGATGTTCAGACACTTCCTGGGAAGCAGGAATCAGCACACATAACAGTTCCTCTGGAAGGCAAACACTGAAAACTCACTGAAATGAAACTCATTGAAATGCCGCCCTTCCTCCTCTCTCCCTTAGCTTATATCTCTAAGCTGACATCATACAGTGTGGAATACCCCTCTGGCTAATTTGGGTCAGCTGGCCTGGCTGTGTCCCCTCCCAGGATCTTGCCCACTGCCATTCCCTTTGGTGGGAGAAGGAATGTGAGGACACTGCTGCTGGGCAGTAGCCAGAACACTGGTCTGCTCTTATCAACGCCCATCCAGCTACCAATGCAAAGCACAGCACAGTGAGGGCTGTGAACTGTGCCTCAGTCAGGCCCAATACACCTGCCTAATGGGATCTCAGCTTGGGATGTTCAAATTACAAGTAGCAGGTCAATTTAGGGAATTAGACCTGGAGCTCTGTGCTTGCAGGAGCTTGAGATGCTCTTCTGAGCATGACACTGTCATGAGGAACAAGGCACCTGCCAGGCCCAAGGTCTCCAGGCTGGGGCTGTAACTTGACTCCAAAAAAACCAAAAACCCATGTAACATTCTCATTTTCTGTTTTACCACTCAAGAAATGCTGTGTTTTCTCATGTGGCCAACAGCACCCAGCTGTCACTGCTGAGTGAAGGCAGTCACAGTCCCCCTGGCATGCCAAGCTGAGAGTGTGGCCACAGCCAGGGGAAGAGCTGCACCAGCAGGACTGTGGAGAGGCAGGATCTTCCTTCTGCTTTGCTTTCTATTCAAATGTTTTCTCCTTTTATCACTTTCATTCCTCCCCTAACCTTTTCCTGCTGTTTTCTTCCTCCTCTCTCCTTGGTCATGAACCCACCCGTGGTTCCTACCAAAGCCAGTGGATTCAGCCTCCGGCATTTGAAGCTCCCAACACTGATCCAAGCTGTGCTCTCTCTCAACCAAGGATCATCAGCTCCCCACCAAGACTGGTCCCCAGTCTCTGCACTTCATTTCCCCCCGCAGCTTTTCCTCACCAGTCCCCAGAGCCCCCCAGCTGTCTGGGTGGGGTTAGATTTGGAGACTGCCAGCAGATGTCCATGGTGGCAGAGGGCAGCCTTTGGCTGGATCACTGGAACAAAGCTCTGTGGCTGCCTGAGATTTGATGCCAGGTCTGTGAGTCCCTGGTGGGTGCACATGGTCCATCCCTCTGCCCAGCTGTGTTTGGACCCACAGCTCTCCCCTGCCAAGCTGGCACCTCTGCTCACATCACCACCCCCTGCTCTGCTTCCAGCACTTGCTCAAGAGTCAAAACATACTCAAAGTCAAATGACATTCACAGTGATTGGATACCCATGTCCTTCATTCCCACCCTGTTTCACTGAGGCACAGTGAAAAAATACTCTTCAGATTCAGCTTATGCAAGAAATTCTTTCATTAAATGCTCACCAGAAACCCCTCACCTTATCCTTGCTGCTTATGCAGCACAGGACTCGGCATTAATCCAACCTGCAGCCACCAACAAACCAAATTTGTTGCTAACAAACATGCAGAAACGCCTGGCAGCTGATGCATCCATGACCTTGTCTCTGGCATCACAAGGAATTACTGTTTTCCCTTTGCCTGATGCCTTCTGTTCCATTTCCCAGGACGTTGAACAATCAATCATGGGGTGGGGAGGGAAGAGGGGAAGCAAGGAGCTGCAGGACATTTGTAGCCCAAGTGAAAAGCATCAGGATAACAGTCTGGCACCAAGTCATTCTACAGAAAAATTAGCAACGATCCCCACTGCAACAGGAACAGGAGCTGGCTGGATATTTGTCAGGGTTTTGGCATGTGTGGGTTGGGGTTGGTTGGGGTTTTTTGCTTTTACACAAATTAATTTAGAAATGGAATGCAGAGGTGCCTCTTTTATAGTGGCTCAGCTCAGAAAAATGTCGATTTGCAGTTTTTGTGAGGGTTTAGGTGATAATGTTCCTCTTGCTTTCACTGTAGCAGCTCATTTCTACACCGTGGACACACCAGTTTCCTTCCTCTTTGCTCATTTGTGAGGAATATATGTCAGCTATATATATGTTGTTTGTTTTCTGTGTTTGTATTTCAGACCTCCTTTTTTCCCTCTTCAGGCAATCCTTATTGACAGACTAATAAATATTACAGCCTCTCTTTCCTGTGGATTAGGAGGGCTGCAACTATCCGTTCAAATGCTCAGAATAAGCCATTTTTTCACTGCACATAACAGGGGAGGGGAAGAAAAAGCATCATAACCCACGAAGGGCAAGCAGGCAGGGGAGCAGTGTACACAAAACACTCTGTGGCAGCTCTGGACTTGCACTGTACCTGTTCCTGAAAGCTTCATTTGTCATTTCAGGGTTTTGTATAGCAGAGGATCCAGCTGCAGGCTTGAATCACTGTATTCCCATCTGGGCAGCTCACAGAAATCATCCAGGAGGAAAGACACATACCAACCACCACAGGCTTTATTGTTTGCAGCAGGCCAGGTAAGAATGGGTGCAGAACAGCAGCATGCCTGTATTTCTGGACACACAGAGCTGGGGCTGAGGTTCCTGAGTCAAGAGCAATCTTCTGGTCTTCTCAGGCACCCAAATATCTCAGGATGCCACAGCCTCACCTGCTCTCCCAGAGCCAGTGCTGCATTAGTTAATTCCATGCTGCAGTGTGGAACAAGACAGGGAAAAGCCACACCAGATGTGTAGGCAGGATTTGCATCACTGATATATTATGTCTGCAAAATTCAATGCTCTAGGAAAGGCCAAGGCATTGGTGCTTACTAAAATCACTGCTTTTCCTCAAAAAAAAAACTTGTTCCTTGCCTTTCCTGCAGGGAAATTACCCATGGACTCATGGTAACTTTGAGAGGACAGGGCATCAAGTGGATAAAACTGACAGGAGTAAGGGAGAAATGAGATACAAAATTAAATAATGGATTATAACACTTGTCTCTTGTCTGTAAGAATTTGGAAAATAAGAGACAGGAAGGTGCCCAGCACCAGAAATACCATCAATAAAAGCTCATGCAAGATTTTATTTTTATGAAGACATGCTCAAAAGGAAGACAAGCAAAGCATGGCTCTAAAACAAATATAATTTTTCACAGTCAAAAAGATTAGTCTTGCTCAATAGTCTACAGCTAAGTGGGAAGAGCTGGTAATTAGGTGACACTAAAAAAGAAAGAGAACTCTGCAGTCACAGAAAAATGTTGGAGGAATATCACTCTCATATAAAGACAGAAACTGCTGAGGTCTAAGATGGGAGATTTACATCTAACTCAGTATACTGAAATGCCTAATTTAGCAGTAGGTTATAAGGGCTGTCAGAGACACCAAACTGGAAAAGACCCTGCTGAAAAAAAGCCCAATAAGGATTCACTATTGCTGGGAATCACAGCTGCAAATCCTGGCCAGAAACCCATGGTGGACTGAGCAAGCACATCCCAACACCAGGGACTGGTGCAGAACCAGAACTGCGAGACCCAAGACAGATTTGCAAAGTCCAGTGTCTTTGCAGAAAGGGTTTTCCATCCACTGTGAAAGTACACGTGGGCTTCTGCAGCCCTGCTGCACTGACAAGAGCCCAGTGCAGAGAGAAATGGACCTGGGAGCAGCCCCAGAGCCACGAGCACTGAGGGGAGGAGGGGAACCACCTGCAGGGGTCTCTCCAGACCCAAGGCTCTCAGCGAGTGAAACACCAGTGTGGGGGTCTCTTGTCACCTGGATACCTCTGTGAGGGGGTAGAGGCTCACTACAAAGGCTGGAAAGAAAATGTGATCGAGCTCACTGCTGAACTCAGCTAGCACAGTAGGAAATAATTTCTGTCATAGGCAGAGGCAAGCTACAGGTCTGAGGAAAACAAAATGTTGAGCACTTTGTTTCAAGTAGCAAGTTTCTATCCCAGAGCTGAAAACATCTCAAGCTTCAGCACCTGGACTCCTCTCCCCAGTTTGGATGGAAACCTGAGTGTGCACTGACTGTCCAGCATCCCCCATGGGTTAAGGGAGGAGAACAGGCACCTTTGGGATGCAGTTCAGCTCACCTGGTTTAGAGATCTAACTTAGGAGAGCATGAGTTGTGTCTTAGAAGAGGGTATTTTTCTTCATCAAATCAAAAGGGAGGCTTTACAACACAGGTAAACATGAGTTGGTTACATGAGTGATATGGTCTACACATGAGTTGGTCACCATCACCTGAAACCAGTGTGGGATTCATCTCATCTAACTGAAGAAAATTTCCTATCACAGTACAGGAGCTTGCAGAGAAAAAATAAAAAGAAGCAGAACCAAACAAGGGAACAAAAACAAAATGAAAGCCCAATTCCCAGTAGCAGGTAAAAACAATGCAGAAAGAAGTACCTCTAAAGTAAAATGAAAAAGAGACAGAATAAAAGAAAGACTTAAGCTAGTGTTTCTGAACATACTGGGGGAAGCCAGATTCACAGGCCAAGGCTGGCAAAGGCTTGCTTATTCTGGGAAAATATATATATTGATTTTGGATCATTGTCCTTAAAATCCCAAAATAGCGTGATTAAAGATTACAAAACAGTAACCATGTGTCGAAAGTCTATCTGCCAGTCACAGCAGAACAGCTATGGAAACAACAGATAAACAAAGCACAGCTCGTCTGTTACAAGTTAAATTGTTCCGGGGAGGGGAATTGTTGTGAATAAAATCCTCTGAGCCCACAGCGATTTGGCTCAGTGTGGGATCTCCAGCTTATCTACCTCAAGGGAAGCAATGCCTGCTGTCCCAGACCAGCAGAGAAATGTATTCTGAGGTGCCATTCTGTGTGCTGGGGGCGATTCCACCCTCCTCCAGAGGGATTATAGAGGGGCTAGGCCAGTGAGAGCACAGGAAACCCTGCTCAGGTTCGTGCAGGGACAGGGAGAGGGCAGCTCTGGCTCTCTGGGTTGGAGAGCAAGGCTGGCCAGGCCCACGGCACCTGGAAGGGCACTGAGGGGACAGCACAGGGACACACACCTGGGGTGCACTAGGGTGAGGAGGCCAGCCCCAAGAGCAACTAAATCCTGCTGAATTGCTTGTTCAGTGCATGCCTGTCCTTCTGTCCCTCCAAACAGTGGGGCTGAACTGCAGCATCCCAGAGCAACCCAGCCAGGGCAGTTTTGGGAACAGCTTGAGTCTGCAGCCAGGGACGAGCAGAAGATGCCTTTCTTCAGCTGGCAGGAGGATTTTTTTAGATTTATCTCATTCACTGCGAGATGCATCCAAGTCATTATTCCAGTCAGGCAACATCCCCCTCCTCCTACACTACAGCCTGTGGAGCACCCACTGCTGGGCACCTCCAGGCAGCCCTGGGGCTGAGCTCTGTCCAGCTCCCTGCAGGGGCAGGCAGGCTGCTCCCGGGGCAGCCAGCACTGCCCCTGGGGCTGCAGCTCCTCTGGGTCTCCGGTGCCTCCTCTGCATCCACAGCACTGCCACTTCAGGCTCTGCTGCAAGCTTGATGTTCATGTTTGGACACCAGGAATTTTTAGCCCCTGGCACAGGCACAAGAAAGAATGGAGAAGGGAGAGTGTGATGGAGAAGAATTTGATGCTGTTCTGAGCACAGTGGAAACTACAGAAAGAAAAAATAATCCTGCAGAGGTAGAAAAACTGATTTACAGCTGAGCTCATTCTTAGAATGGCAGCCACCAACATCTGCTAATGGCAGTGAAAGTCCTCCCACTTTGGCTACCCATCAGCTTCTGTATAAACTCATCTGAAGGCTGGCAGGCATTCTGGGATGGCTCTTCCAGTATGTTTTATTGCTTTGGCACTTTCAAAGGGAACAAATTTGTGTTCCTGATGGCCAAGGGCCACACATAACCTTCAGCCTCCCCTCCCATGGAGATTTAAACCCCGCTGCATCCCCTGTCCCACTCTGACTCCTTGATGCTGCTCCAGGCTGATGAGTCCTGGCTCAGCACCCACCTCCACCAGGTCCCTGCCTCCCAGAGCAGGATGACAGCACAGCATCCAACCTTCCTTCCACTGGTCAGGAGGGAGGCTCAGGTAACCAAGCCCAGGGCAGGCATTGCCTGCAGCACACAGCAGCCACCCAGGGCACTGCCAGCAGGCCAGGAGAACAGCTACAGCTTCTGCTCAAATTCCTCTGCAAAGGACTCAAGATGCTAATGGGTTTTAATTTTCCATGAATTTGCAAAAGCAGTATCCTGTAAAGCTGCAGATGATTGTTCATGCTTCCTCACCTAGTCTAACATTTATTATATTTTTCAAACAGACATTAGTATTAATTTAATCTTGATTTTTTTTTTTTTCTGAAGCAGGCTATAATTAAATATGCTTTTCCCTGTGACATTTGCTGGGATATAGTGAGGCCAGGGCATTTTTAAAGACTCATTCAATATAACTAGCATTTCAATTAGTGTAAGCACATGAAGTAAACATTTAAAAAAACCAGCCTAGTCATTTGAACTCATTCACATGGGACAATTTTATTTTTAATTGACTGCAGTTTTTTATTTTTTCAAAGGATAGGAAGTCTGATTGAGTGCTGGAAGTCTTAGCAGAGTATGCATGCTAAAGCATGCTGAATTACGTCTCATTTTCTCCTTAGAGCTGTCATTTATTTTCCTTTCCACAACTGAACACTTAATCTCTGTGTTCCTGCCCTTACGTGGGAAGGTTTTCATATAGGAAATTTCCTACTGAGCAGCACTGTTTCACTGAAGGAAGCTTCTCTTTTGGTCTATCCCATCAACATGCCTGAGCATTGACTGGGAAAAGCATGAGCAGTATTTCCAATGCCTTACCCTTCCTCTTTAAAAACAGTAACAGAGAAATATGGTATTCATCTCATTCCTCTGTTTCAGGGAACATCTCTTAAAAAACACAATAAAGGCCTCCTTTGGGAGTTCACAGGTCCCAGCTACCTACTGAGAAGTGGGTTATTAAAGCAAGAGTCACATCTCCCTGTGCATCAGTGCAGCATCACACACCAGACCCCTGACCTTGCTCGGGGTGCTGGGTAGGAGGCAGCAGCACTCTGCAGCAGGAACAGCCATCCAGCCTTTAATAAGTTGTCTCAAATTACCATAGGAGCCATTAAGGAAAGAGACATTTAATTACAGTTCTCTGTCGGAGGAAAAAAAAAAAAAAAAAACAAACCCCAAGCATCATTTTAATCCATCTCCCACAAGCATGGGGAAGGAAGGCCACCCTCCCTGTGCCAGGTCACCCTTCTGTACCACGGTGACCAAGGGTCACTGGGAAAGGACACCAGTGACTCCTGGAAAACAACAGGGAAGGCTTTACTTTTCCAACCCACTATAAAGGCAGCTGTAATTCAGCTCTGGAGAGGTTCTCCTGCTTGGAGAACGCTCCCTGTGACCCTGCAAGCACCTGATGTTGCACAACCCTGAGGGTGGCATATTTGTGAGAGAGCTCCAACACTTGGGGCTTGTCACCGGAGCCACAGGGAGCCAGAAACTCTGGCTGAAGCTGAAGGGGCAGGCTTGGGGAAAAGGTGAACCTGATCTTCCCCTGCAGGAAGCAGAGGCCAGGGGGCTTACAGGGCAAGGGGGGCATGTCCCTGAAGTGACTGCTCAAAGGCAGGAGGCTCCCACCATGGCAGCAGCAGCTTGTCCTCGAGCAAACCAACTGGGCTGCAGTGAATTGGGCAGATCTTTGGCTCCAGTTCTCCCCAAGACCTGGAGAAACGTGGGGACAGCACTCAACAAGAAACTCGGCATCTGCACCTTTTCTCTTCCCAATAATACTGCTGCCATACCAAAATCAAGCATGATTACAAAAGCCAACAGTGCTTCTAAAAATAAAGAAATACCAGTAAATGCCTACATATGAAATGCAGCATTTTATCTAACGCTCCCAATTGAACTAAACGCTGTGCTGCTCACTCTGCCGTTCCCAGGAAAAGCACAGTGCATCTCCAATTGATTTACCCTTATTACTCATTTTGTACTGGGGTTTGCAAATTCCTCTCCCAGCACAGCACAGAATTTTTCTCCATTGCTGACAAATGGCAGCTGGCTGACTCCAATAAATCCCACTTGGTCACTATCAAGTATCTCCATAATAATTTCTCCTAACCCAGTGGGTGAAACACTGCCGGCACTGCATTAGTGGGAGGCAATTTCAGCAGTTGCTTTTGTCCTTCCTCTAGACTCTTTCACAGATCCCAGAGGTTTCCCATTATTTCAGATGCTGGAGATGCTTTCCTCAGCTTAGGTGCAGGAGGAGATTTCAATGCCATCATCTCTGGGTGGAAAATCACCTGTAGAAAAGCTCAACCCAGAATCAGCAGCCACTTCCAAGGGGAACAGAACACCCCCCTGCCCTTTTCCCATTTCACCTGGAGGCACTTGGCTCGAGCTGGAACCCCACAGACCCCACAGCTGGAGTAAGATTTGTGAGCAGTTTAGCACCATGTTTGGTTTTGTGCTGTCAGTTCATACACCCTGCCAAATGTCCTTAACATGACACTTCTGGAGCTGGCATTTCCTGCCCAACAGGAGTATTGCTGACCCACAGGCTCTTACTAATTTATCCCTGGCCATGCTCAATATTCACTGACAAGACCCCAGAGCGAGGGTCCATGCTTCCTTGTCCTGGGTGTGAATAACTCACCTCCCCCTTTTTTTGATTGAACTTGCAGCATGTGAATACCAGAGATAAACAGGGTAGAAGGAGCAAGATGATGAGTTAAACATGGAAGCAGACCTGCCTGCCATGCCGGTGAAGCTCCTCCATTGGCAAACCACTTCCCCACCTCTCCCTATGGCAGCAGAGGGGGGGCACAGGAGAGCACCACAGGAATGCAGACCTGTGAGCTGTGTCTCTCAGTGAAAGGTGACATCTAGAAAGCTCCTTGCTGCAGCAAGAGGTGGCACTCCTGGCTCACTAAGCCACTGGAGCCAACCCCAAACCCCCCCAGAGGAGCCTCCATCCACCTCCCTGCCCCCTGGGCTGGTTTTGCCTTGAGATCCTGGTGCCCCCCAGGCCTCCCAAGGAAACCACGTTGTTTTCTCAGGAACACCTGGGGCCTTGCCTGGACTTTGCCAATTAGAGGCAGAGTTGCAGAGACTGCAGAAATGCTCTCATTTTGTATTTCATTTTTTCATTTAGATTAGTTCAGGGATCAGTAAATGAATGAGCTTAGCTCAAGTCCCACAAGCCTGCTTTTCCTCCAGGCAGCTAAACACGCTGCTCGACTTGCTAGGCAAACATTTAATCACTCTCTGCACTCAGCATCTTCTGTCACACAGGAGGTGGGCTCTGGCTGGGCTCCTCAAAGAGGCAAAGCAGCCACACAATTATTTCCCAAGCAAGCTGTGGCCGATGCACGAGGACAAACACAGACAGGAAATCAACTTTTGGGAAGAAAAAACCTTGGATTGGGTTAAATGGATTTCTTGACTTCCAGAGCATCTTCAATGCAGCCATGAAAAAGAACCAGGTAACTGGTTTCAGCCAGTAACCTGCCTGTCTGATAACTCATTCCAGGAAACACAGGAGAAGGGAGATCCACCTCTGCAGGTCACCAGTGCCGAATACCACGAGTTTGCACTGAGGACATTTAAATTCTGTAAAGTCCTCCTTCCAATGAGAGCAGCAGCAAACTCACACTACTTGGTTTATCCAGAATAAGACTGGGGCATAGCTGCCCCCTCATTTACAAGCAGCAGGCTGGGAAGAAGTGGCTGATCAGTGCTTTTAACCTGGCAGAAGGCAATGCAATGAGATATGCTAAGTAGAAAACAAAAAAGATGCTGGGCAAATTAAGGCAGCAAAGGTAACAAAATTGAAGCCACTTGCTTAGGGACCTTGTGAATTCATCATTGCTTGAAGTCAAACCTGGGCATCATTCCAAGAGCTGCGTTACAGCTCGAGAATAAATTACAGGTGTGACAGGGCTGATGTTCTGGAAGCACAGAGATATGATAAAGGCTGTGGAAACAGTCACATCAAGCGGATGCTATTATGAATAAATTGGCATTCCTTACCTGATGGGAGCTGCTGAAGTCTGTGGGAGAGGAAAGGGGAGACAGGCATAATTAGGGCAAGCTCCCACAATTGCCTGTACAGATGGCCTGTCTTCCTGAGACATCTCCTCCCAAAGAGAACAGCACCACTTGGCCTGGCAGGCTGGATGAAGCCTTTGAGGTAAATACCAGCAGTGCTGGGCTTGGGAGAGCACTCCTCCCTCAGCTACCAAATGCCAAACACATGCTCCACATGCAGCACCTGCTCCCTCTGCTGACCTGGGCAAGTGGGGACTTGCTCTGTGGGACTCTCTGCCCTCAGCTGGGCACCTTGGGCTGGCATCCAGCACCTGCAACCTACCATGTTACATGAGAAGGCAGCTGCAGGTTTAAAACCTCACTTCTTGGTTTCCAGCCTTCAAAACCTACAAGAAGTCATCCCACTTGATCATTTATCACTAGACATGTGGGTCCTTCATGCATCCCAGCACAGCTGATGCCTTCCCTTCAAATTATATTCATCTAGACTTTTTTTCAGAGAAATCCCCAAAATAAATCATTAGTGATTCATAACTTATTGAAACAGTCCCCAATTCTTTGGAATAGGTATTGCTTAGGCTGTCATTTGACAAGACTAATCACTTTCCAGGGCCACTGGGAACATCTTCCCCATGCCTGCCTCCTCAGAGCTTTACTGACTCTGGCAAAGTACAGGCTGGAGGTGCCACCTGGCACTCCTGCGTGGAACACAGGCTGTTGAGAAGGACTTTCTGTACAAAGATAACCAAACTCAAAGTTTCACAGCAATAAGAATGTGGCAAATCTGTCACTCAGCTCTGCTAATTATTAATTCCCTTTGCTGCCTCATTTCCAGGACTTCGTCAAGAGTGGATTTCTAGCCCTACCACACAGCCTGGGCTGAAGCATCCACCTGTTCACCCTCCCTGGCCAAAAAAACCATCTCCTGCAAAAATAAACTCTGTCAGTTCAGGGCTCCAAGCTGCTCCCTGCTCCAGGGGCACAGCCTACATTCAGTGCCTCCTTTCCATCCCTCAAGGACTTGCACCACCTCCCTCCAGCCCCTCACCATTCCTGCCATCGCCTTCTGCAGCCTCAGCCTCACCTCTGGACAAGAGGATTTTTTGCCAGCAGATTTCAGTAGCTTTGAATAGCCAGAGTAATGCAGATTTATGCCAAGATTCCCACATGGAAGAGCTCCTCATAAGGGGGGCCAGGAAGGAGTGCAGAGGAAATGCAAGAACACATCCATGCCCCTTCCTCCTGTAGGGCTGACAGTTTCTTTCCTAGTTCTGCTGCAGGTGCTATTTAAGACAGCAGCCTGCACACACTGCCCAGCTTCCAGCCACAAACACAAGGCTTCCAAAGGCTTCTCTGAGCATTAATCAAACACTTCGGGACACACAGTTTTCACGTACTAATTTACTTAAATGACATGTTACTTTGTCTTCTCATCTGAGACACCTAAACAGCTGAACAGAAATCACAAAGTGAATCTCAAAGGAATAATTAGTATACAAAAAAAATAAACCAAGCCAAGCTAAAGCCACCCAGGCAAGACCCCTTGGGGGTCTGCCTGCAAAACAACTCATTTAGAACAAAACAGTCACACACTGAAGAAATTTGGACACTGTTCTCCAAAGCTCCAGCTATTCTAGGAGAACAACCTGCTATAAAAGGCTGTCGTGAAAGAAAAAGGGAACTTGTGATGTGCAGCCAGATTCAGCAGGGAAAACAACCCAAACTTTTAATCCATTACTCAGGAATGGCCTTAGAGACAGGATCATGGCAGCAGTCCCAAGCCCAAACTCCCCCACAGACTGCAATGGGGCTTCCACTGCTCCCAGCATAGGTTCCAGGTACCTTCTGTTGATTTCTAGACACCCACGCTGATCTGCAGCTGGAGCACAGCCCAGCAATCTTGTTGGTGTGTGTAATATCAAGACATTCTTCATGTGCTCTCCAACTTTACTCTCTGCTTTGATTATGCTGGTTAGGAGTTTCCAGAAAAACCTGCTAAAAATACCATCATTGCCAGGGAGTAAGCCAACACCAAGGGCAATATCCTTCTAGTGTCAGAGAACTTCAGCCCTCAGAGAGCAAGTCCATGCTGACATCCCTCTAGAAGCCTCCTGCATCCAGCTAAGGGCCCATTTCTCCAGTCTGGTACACCACTTCAGCCTCTGTGATGTTCCTCCAACAGGGACGTGCAGCTCAGGTCAGCCCCTTCCCACCAGCACTGGCTTTTCATGGGTCTTACACCAACCAAAAACAACCCTTTGCTATTAGACAAGATCCACCACAAACCTCTTTTACAACACCTTGCTTGATCACACTGCCTATAACGACATCTCTGGGGCTTTTGGTAGCCATGTACCACAAGGATTAGAAATTGTCTCTTTCTTAGCTACATAACTGCTCTGCTATTACTGTGAAACATCAGCTAAAGGTTTTACCTCCCAAACATCCACAGGTTGGCAATGCCAGCCCTAACTGGTCATTATTCTAGGACTAATCCATGGAAAGGACACATCCTAACACTGCCCATCTGCAGATGTCAGCTCACGGGTGAGGTAACCTTGCCTTAGGTTTGGCAGAAATTAGCAGCAATTATAGTTTTGCTCCACCTCCATGAGCATGTTAGCAACTCGCAGCAATGCTGTGAGTCCCCCCAAGCAACCAGCAGTTGTTTGAAGCCTTTAGCAGGTTCTGAATTTTTAAACAAAGACATATTCTCCTGAGGGTTTACAGGCCATTAAGTAAACATTTAACTTTTTAGTAAAATGTAAAAACATTGAAAACCATCTCAATTACTCAGCTTTCATTTCTACAGCACTGTGACCTCTCCATCCCAGGAGGCTGCAGAAACAAAACTGAGTTACTAAATGAAAAAACACACCTTTGCAAGAAAAACAGAGATGATTCCACTGCTTTATGGCAATCTTTAACTGCAAGAACAGCAACAAAAATCACAAACATCCTCTTTGCTTCATTTTCTTAACAGAAGCAAAATATCGCAGAAGGATGGAAAACTGGACCACATTCACTGTCCTCTTGTTAGTACAATTACTAGTGAAATCCTTGAGATTACCCAGTTCAATCCACAAAATTACCATCTCCAGTGGACAAAGTGAAAAGGAAGATGTTTCATGAATGCAACATAATTCCCTGTTCTGTGTCCTCAAACAAACAGGTCCACCAACAACCAGGAAGCCATTTGAGGAGCTGGACATTCTCTCAAGTCAATAAAGCATTGCTGAAACCTTGCTGCTCCTCAAACAGCACCAACACATCCCCTCATCAGCAAGGCACATCCTTGTTAAGTTTCTGCCTGACCCACACCTAATGAGAGGCTGACAGGTCACAGTTTAAAACCACATTTTCTCTAACATTATGAAGTTATTTACTATCCAGCTGATCCAACTCTACCTGCAGACTGTGTAAATGTACCTAACAAAGTTTGGATTAGGCTCCCTATTTTTAATGCCTATAGCAGGGACTACACCCCCTCATTTGGGGGACTTATGGTTTAAAGCATTAATACAAAAAATACTTTGGGAAATCCAGCAGAAGTTAGGGAGTCATAGGTTATTTTTATATATACATATACGCACACAAAATCAGGTTTTCTCCTCTTATTTTAAGAGATTTTCTCTGCACCTTGAGAGCCAGGCTGGCAGAAGAGAACTCAGTGTATTTCTCATTCTGGAGGCCCTAGGCAGTGAACATTTGAGAGAAGAGAAGATGCAAGTCAGTTGATATTTATTATGATCTTTTTTCTTGACACTGAATGCTGAACCACAAATCTGGAGCCCTGTCAGATGCCAGCACTCACTGCTAACAATGCACTAAAATAAAACCGTGAGGAAGAGAAGTTATCCATCCATGCCTTGGGCTAAAGGCATTGTTCATAACAAATTGCTTGACTAGTTTATCTTCCCTGTGTGCATGGAACAGTTCTCTTAAATTATTTTTCTGCTGCTAAATCCCACAGTGGTTCTGGGTCACTCATTGAAAGTCAAAGCAAGAGGCTGCTTGTGATGGAGCACAGGCACAGGGTATTGTTTGCTTCCCGAGCAAAGCACGGCGCTGAACCCATGGCCTCCCCTGATTAATTGCAGAAACTGAAATCTTTATACAAATACTTTTAAAGGATAATTTGTTTAAGCTTAAAAGTTATCTTAGAATATTTGTGCCAGTGAGACTTGACCGTACAAGGGGGAGAACCAGTCACGCAGCAAAAGGGAATCAGCTTAAAGGAGAACATCCAATTGACTGCTTTTGGGTTTGGTTTATTAATAGTTGGTTTTAATTTATTTTTTGGGAGCATTAACAGCACAGCATATTGATAAGAGACACAAAGCTACTTTTGGCATTAGAAAAGCTGCCCCTCAAGTTGTACTGGAAAGGCTAAACATGGTAGAAAAGATAGCATTGTAACATTTTCAGCATTAGTGACACTGCTTCACAGGATGCTTCTTACCTGAGCTGTCCCTTTGAGAGAGGTGAGATCAAAGGAATTGAAATTTGGCCCAGTGGGGTTCCCCACACAATAAAGCTACATTTACAGAGCACTTACAAGGTTCCAAGCCACTGGGGAGCTAGTTCTGTAATCAGAGACAAATTCCAACAAGCAACGAAAATTTGGAATCTTGAGGACGTACCTGTATAGAAGCTCCAGAAGTTTCCAGCCATCCCAGATTCCCCACTGTATCTTGTGTCAAGAACACAATACCCCAGAGGAACTCTCCAAAGCATTGGTATGAGGCATCAACATTTCTTTGTCCAGCTGCAAGCACAATGCCCAGCACTGCAGTGAGGGCTCCAAGTCCTTGTCCCCTCCTGGGTTAAGCCCAGGCAGCCAAGGCACCAGTGTGGTTAAAGGCCAGCTCCCACAGCAGAGACACAGCCCTAGGCTCTACCTTGATCTATAATAAGGAAGGGAATAAGCACTTTCAGGATGTAATACATGAGATCAGTTTTCAACATCTAATTTAGGATTAAATTAATTATACCCTAGAAAAGCTTATTTCTCTCTAAGGGATTCTGGACAGCGAGCTCAGGCAGTGATATCCTTATCCACTGATGAATCCTGCACCTTGCCATAGACTAATCAGGCACACGTGGATCTCTGGCAAACCCACTGCACCCATTCTTCTGTTTCATTAATTCTCTTTCCATTGTGTCTTATTCTAAACCTTGATACACAAGGCAGCATCAAGAAGTCTGCAGCTGCTGAGATCTCCTATTCATCTTCTTCTAATAGAAATCAGCTCAGTTTTGTCACACACACAGTTTCATCTTCCATTTCAAACGGAAATCCAGGTCTTGCTAAGCCATGGTCTCACATGCTAGATGTCAGACACATTAGGTCTGTGTCCCCAAAGTGTGCAGAGAGGGAAAAGCATCTCCCACTTCACATTTTATTGCCATGTGAAGTGGGAGATGCTTTTCCCTCTCTGCACAACAGGAGGGAACACCTTCTCCTGTTGCAAACTACCTTCATGAAACGAAGAACACATCCAGATCAGAGCAAACAGCTCACCTCTCCTCACCCTCGTCTCCAGCTACAAACAAAAGATGTCAGCATGACCTGACTCCCATTTCCTGATCTGCCCAGTGTGAACTCCTTACCTGGTCAATGTTTTTACCCAAATCAGAAAATCCTGCCCTTTGGTGCCCTTGTTAGGCAAGGCTGCAGCCTTCCTCCATGCAAACTTCTCCCCGTTCAGCAGGGGAAACTTCCAGGTGATTTCTCCATCTATCAAAGTTCAGATCTCCTCTACACTACTGACCTCAATAATTCCCTTCTTGATAACCCTAGAAACTTTGTTCCCATAAAATTTTACAGTGACTCCTCCTTAGTTCTTCTGCAGCAAAAGAAAACAATTTCTCTACCACTCTCAGCAGGCCCTTTGCAGAAATGTTTTTGTTTGTACACAAGTTTTGTTGACTGTTTACTAGAAGCATGGCCAGAAATTACAGTTGCTCTTACTATTTCAAAGGCTATTTGGGTGGCCAAGCCAGAGCATGCTTTAGAGGTAAGAGGTTTGATACCTGGTTTTCTCTCTCAAACATTAGTCTGCATCTTTCATACTGGAAGATGGTTTATGAAATTAAATCCAGGTTTATACTGTTACTTCATAAGGCTGATACTTGGGGATCATATTAAGATATAGGCACACTTAGCAGCACCAAAAGTGAACTCTTCTTCCCTTTCAGCCTGAGCTCCAGCTTGTACCACATCCTGCAAGGCAGCTCCTACTCTAAGGGACAAGTGCTCGGTGCCATGTTCAGATTCCAATTTGTTTATGTAGGACAGGCATTAACTCAACACTGCATTCCCATTTACAAGCACATACCATTACCAGGCACAGGTACAGCACCCGTGTTTCCAAAACCAGTGGCATTATCACTACTTTACCTTTGCTTCTTGACTCCGTGTTCAGGCAGGGGAAGTCCCCGTTTCCTCACCTTTTTGTGCTCCCTGATTGAAAGAAAGGTCCTTCCTTTTTATTTGTTTCTCTTTGTTTTACTTTGGGGTTGGGGGGCACATGGGCAAGAAAGGCTGGTTTGTAATGAAGATTTAAGTGCTTGGAGTCAAATAACTCCCCTAAGAAAGCAGATTGCTACCTTCCAATATTGGTACCGTATTCACTACCAGCAGGAAAATTACAAGGAATGCTTTCCAGTAAGGAAACAGCCTCAGCTCTCAAAAATGCTGCTTGTTCTTCCAAAAACCCAAATCAGTCTCCATCCCTACCACTCTGCTTTACAATATAGAAATGCATGACTAATTCCTGGCCTCCATAGGCTGCAGAGCTGGAAACCACCAGTGTCCTGCTGTAGGAGTGCTGCTGCCTTTAACACACATGAGCAAAGCACAGAACTTTGTGTCACCTGTCCTGTGCTAACCCTGGGCTCCCAGAGCACTGCTGGGAAAACTGCTCAAAGCACCTTCCCCCAGACAGCCCCACAAAGTCCTGTCTGTGCTTCTGTGTTTGGTGCTTAGCAGCACTGCAGCACGTGAAGACAGAAAACATGAGCTCATGAAAATTCCAAGGTGCAAAATTTCCTGCCCTTCTGAGCATCTTCAACAGCAGCACTGCACACTGCTGAGCTTTGAGGGCAAACGTTGCCTTTTCCCATGGATTTAAATGTGTTTCTTTCATGTCAAAGATGACAGTCTTGTTAACTTGTACAGCCAAGTACTTTGTACACGAAGCAAAGAGGCAGCGGTTTATTCTTCAGGTCCTCCTTATCTGAGGGATGGCACTGTCAGGGAGGGGAAACCCCTTTTGTATCTCCTGACCAAAATCTGAAAGGTAGGGGGTCAGTTACACATCAGAACCACATTTTACACCAATAACATTTTACTACATATTTTATTACATCAATGGCTTGAAAAAATTTTATTTGATGTCAGCAAACATTGGAAATCATAGAAAAATGAATTATGTAGAATTTCACAAAGGAATTTACCCCACTATAATTCCTCATACAGTAAAATAATCCAAAACCAAATGTTACTTTTCAGTGGCTAAGCAATTTTATAATGCTATGAACATTCATCACAGTAAGTGTGCTGAATAATAGAAAACAGGCAAAAAAGACATTTAAAATATTACTTACAACAGCATTATTACAACATACTTTCTTTAAAATCCCAACGAGTATTTCATCACTTCAAAAGCTATACAGCATTTCCATTATATTTGCAAACTTAACCTTATACATCTTTTAAAATCTTGAAAAAACTTCTTTTAAGCAATCTATAAGCAGTTAACAAAATTGATAAAATCTACATAATGGAATACTATACACTCCAGTATAAATTTTATTTTAGGAGAATATGAATGTAAACACTCATTATTATACAACATGCATAGACTATACTGACCTTCCATCTTCTGAACTGTAACTTTCACTGCAATTGTGCTTTACTATCAACAGGAAAAGCTGCATTAATCCAGGGAGTGGCAGAAAGTATTTGCTTTAGGGGCATTGCACAAGATCACTAGATTTTGACTTACTGAAGACAAGCTGGAGCTAATAAAATAATTTTTCTCTTTTTTTTTGTAAAATATCAGCCCACTCATCGCTGAACGGGCTATGTACAAATTCATACCAATTTGAAAAATAAATGCATTATCAAAAAAAAATCTCCTGTGATATTTTTACATTTCATTGACTTGGAGATTTTTGTTCACAAATCCAGTGATCAAGTTAGTGTAATGCACTGTTTGGCTCATATTTGGTGTGCAAGAATACCAACAGCATCTTAGCGAATTCATAGAATAAAAACTGAAATTTAAAGTGACAATGAGAATATTTTAATACATAATGTTTCTGATGTATTTGTACAGGAAAGAAAAATGTTTGTCAGGACATTGCTTTAAGAGAGTAAGAGTTTCATTCTTACTTTAACTATTAAAAAAGTGTTCTAGTGGATATTTATGGGGTCTTCCTGGTTGCAAACTTGTAAAAATATATTAAGAAACCATTATCCCCATAGGTATTAAATATATCGAGACACAACCATTGTGGCTGCACTACCAGGTATGGCTACTACGGTCTTAAGCATCTGATTGTACATTGTTGCTTTACTGTTAAGCACAACTGAGGCGTGTATTTTTTTTTTTCCCTTGGTTATAAGATTATATTACAAAAATTGATCACTGTTTCAAACCAGTTAAACACGAATATTCAAGTAACAAGGTTGTTTTAATGGATAAGTGAAAAAAGAAGTTACCTAGCACTTTACACAACTACATAAAAATTAAATAGAACAAATGAAATTTGTTTATGCATATGCAATACACTTTTATATCTTTAAGATTTCTAAAACTAAAACTTAAACTATCATTTTCTTTAACGATACCATATTTTGCACAATAACTTATACTTAGGAGAAATAATTTCCCATTTTCCACAAAATATATATAATTATGACATTCACATCGATAGTTTAAGAAACAAAATTTAAGTGAATATTCTTATTTTATGCAGTTATCTTTGTGGACCCTTCTAGTCAGAATGCAACCAGTTGATGTATCTAATGCTTGACCCATTTAACAAAAGAAAAAGAGGGTCTTCACCTAAACAAGGTCAAACCATTTCAAAAGCTAAAATGATTTCATCGCATTTAAAAACATAGTTCAAGAGAATGTAAAAAACTAAACGTTTAAAATACAGTGCTATTATATTGCATGTATCAACTACAATAAGATAGCAGTAAACTGAAAAATAATTAAACAACTTTTTTCTTCCTAATATCACAAATTATACACGTTTCCCCCTACCCCATGGGGATGAAGCCAAAACACAACTTTTCTGATAAGATGGACAGATTTGAGGGCAAAAAACCAATGAGAAGTCCTCACAGGTACCTAAGTCTCCAGCAGAAGCCTCTCCTGATGAGCTCCCCAGCTGGGATGCAAGCTCCCACACCAAGGAGGACCTGTCTCCACACACTGGTACCAGCAGGAGGTTTGATATTTAATACTAGAGTGTTTCTAAAGAGCAGCATTGCTTTACACCACAACTGTCAACTGGATTCACAGTGCTATTTGCCCGGTCTTTATTCCTAGTTCACACTGGCTAACACCTAGCATTCCTTCCCACAGAGACTCCCAGCTCCAACTGGCACAGGTCTGAAGGAACATTTGGGCCACCAGAGCTGCCAGTTCACAGCAACAGCAGTACAGAGAGGGAACAGCTCCCTTCCATCCTCCCACCACCTCGGAGGATCTCTCTGGAGCTACCAGAATGGAGCTGCTCAGAACCAGCTGCCACGTGGCTGAAAGGGCCCTTTTGGGGCCCCACACTCTAACCTGCCCTAGGAAATCTCCACCTGTGCTGTGCCTCTGTGTTGCTGCCCAGTTTCTGACATGGAACTTTGCTCACACACGGCCCAAGGCTAAGACCACACCTCAGTGCTACAAGGGGCCACATCCTTGCCTTTCCTGGGGCTGTGACCACAGCGCAGGAGGTGCCAGAGCCAGCTCTGCTGCCCAGCTGGCATTAGCCTGCCCCGCTTGGGTACAGACAGCAGAGCCACCAGAGCACACAGCATGGCACAGCCACCACAGCACCACAGCACAGCCCAGCAGCCAAACCTCAGCACCAAGTCCAGGGCCTGGCCCTGAGCTCCACCAGCCTCAGGGCCATGCCACGGGCTGGCTCATTTCAAGCAGTGTGAGAAAGGCTGGTGCTGTACATCACTGTGTGCCATCTTGGCTTGGATCTTCTGCAGAGGAAGAGAGGAGAAAGGTCCTTTTTTCCACCTGCAAAGACACCTGGTGGTTTCTTCCAACATCATTAAATTAACCATTTTTAAATGCTTTGTGACTAGTGTTATTTTGCAGCTTTCCACTGGACAAGAAGTAATACTGCTGCTTCCAGCTTCCCTGGACACTGCTCGGCAGTCAGCAACCACCTCGTTCAAGGTGCAAAGTCCTCCCACAGGACTTGCAAAAACAGTTCCAGTTCAAGCTAGACAGGCCACAGCACGGGCCATCCGAGCAGAGGGCTGGGATTTGAAAGCTGCATGCACCAAGTATTTGGAAAAGCACCTCTTAGATTTTAAATTGCATATTTTGGTTCAGAACATGAAAGCGATGTGTGCTTCAGAAGGGTTAAAATGGCCAATGAAAATTAACCCGGTTCTTCTCCATTACACTTGCAAGAAACCAAAAACTACTGAAGGTTGAATTTTGTGCTCCAACCCTCATCCAGACTTCCAGTGAGAGAAGCAGTTTGATGTCTTTGGCAAACAGCGCTCTGAAGAGGAATGAGACACTGGGACAGAAAGTGATCTATGGTAGCCAAATGCAAAAAGGCACATATTCCCCAAAAGGAGAGGCACCAGAGAAAGTTGTTTTGACTTAATCCCACAGAGGATCAGGAAAAAGAAAGTTGTGTAGCACTCACTTAACAAGTTACAATGCAAATGCTGAATGCCAGGGGTTAAATAGCGTATCAAACAGTTTCAGGTTAAGTATTCCCTTTTGCACTAAATAAAAGCCATTAAAATATACAGGAATAAAATGCTCAATTAGGGAGCTTTCTATGAAGCAAGAACACACAAATACAGTGGAAAGAATTGCACAAACCAGAAGTGTAATGAGTTACATCTACAACCTTGGACTGACCAAACCTTAGAAATAACATTTCCTATCACTTTGCATTATTCATGATTGCTTGCTAACGTGTCCTGTCACTGCAGAACAAACCTGCCATGGCTGGCATGTGCACAGGCCCCTCCTTTATAGAAAGCTCACTAATCATAGTGTCATCATAAGAATACACAGGAAGCGGAGACCACAAGGCCATGCAGCAATACATACTTATACCCTAAGGACCAAGTGTTATAGGAACCCCTAACGTGTAGAGTTACTGTGGGGCTGCTAAGGAGCTCCTTGTTTTGCAGGTTGGTCAAAATTTATAGACAGGTGTTACTGGTTCTAGAAGTCCCCATGCTAAAGCATGACGTTGGTGAAATGGAGAGCTGAGCTACCTGGGTGCTTTTGAAAGAAAGTGGAGGCAGTATGGAGGAATGAGGGGAGATTAAGGCAGATGTAGCACAGGACTGGAAGCGTTTGCCTTTTTTTTGGTAATAGCTGCTTGTCCACAGATATGATGCAGATGGCTGTCTGAGGTTTGCTAATACCTGATATCCTGGATAACACAGTAGTCAACACAAATTGTTCTAGGCTACAGCACCTTCTCACGAAGCAGATGCATATCTGACATCAAGAACAGAAGTAGCCTGGAGGGAAGGGGAGAGAAAGAGCAGATATTTAGTTTAAAATGAATACACACAGGCTTTCTTGCATCTCCAAACTTCAGCCCAAATCCATGGTACTACAGTGACAAAACATACAACCCTGCCACATGGGAGGAATTCCAACTGCTTTCCCTGTTCTGAGGCACACTGGGATTTGTTGTTGGGAATGTAAACATACAGGAATTAAGAGTGGAGTTGATGCTGCTTTATAACCAGCGGCCTCATCTCCCCCCTTCAAATCAAAGGAACTATGGCCCCTTGCTATGGCAAAGCCCAAAGCCCTCAGAAGCTGATGAACCTTTCATGAGGCTGGTGGCCAGACAGCCAAGGCGTGCCAGGGAAGAAAGCACCCGAGGGATTTCAGTGTAAGGCCAGCAAAGTCTTCTGGCTACAGCTGAGTCCACCTTGACCAGACACTGCCTGTTCTCAAGAGCAGGCACCAGCCATGCAGCACTGCACAAGGAGGGAGCAGGAGCCCTCTCCAGCCCATGCAGGTCACTTGTGTCACAACCCCAGTGATGTTTCACCTCGGCCCCAGAACCACTGAGACAGACACCTGGGCAGCACTTTGCTCGTGCCACCTCTGAAGGCAGCAGCACCACATGCACAGCTCCTTTTGGGCTGGTTCCCACCACTCAGCACCTGGGCTGCTCCAGAGTGGGCACCTTCCATCACCAATGTGAGCATCACAACTGCTGCTCTAGTAGTAGTTTTACCAGACCTTGCTGTCATGCCTCCACTCTCCCAACTCATTTGGGATCCTCATGGCTCCAGTATCCACCCACGTGGCCACATCAGCTCACTCCAGCTCCTGCTGAAGCCATTTTTCCCTATGTCCAGTGAGACTCCCCTTTTTTGACCTCAGCTTTCAGAAGCAAGGGTGTATTTGAAGCTAGGAAGAATCTCAGAAGGCTCAGAGAAGAAAAGCTCTGCATTATCAAGATACAATTCTGCAGGACACAGGAAAAGACAGTGACAAGAGCCATATATCTTTCACATTGGTGGCTATGTACTAGCACCAATGCTGCTTTGCTCCATCTCTCAATTCTGGACAAATGGGACAATTTCACTCACACATGCCTGTGAAGGCAAATGTTCTGAGTCTGGTTTTCTTCATCTGTCATTCCTTTGGATTTAGTCCCCAAATATAAGCATCTTTGAATTTCACGTTATTAGGTTTTGTGAAGCAGTGAAGTTCTGCTTTTTGAATTTCTGAAGGACAATGAATGTCCAAGTGATCCAGCCCTAATCAGAGCAACAGAAATATACAGCACACTGGGAAGTCTTTACTCCATGCTCACCAAAATTTGCCTTATGTTGTTGACTATGCTTGCATTTACAATGCACAGTTTATTCACCAAGTTGTCTTATAAATTAGGTCAAAGGGAGTCCTTGATCAGACTTTTTAACACACAAACCTCTACCATGGTTTTCTTCTACAAGACTAAATTCTAAATTTTTGTAACTAACTTCCATACTTAAACACCCTACAGTCTCTTTGTTAATTTCAAACCTCCATGGCCTTTGGAAAAGTGTTAACTCTCGGAACCTCCATCAAGAAGAGGCTGTTCTTAAAATTTGCCTTTACAGAAACAGCTGTAAACTCAAGGAAACTTTGCCCTTAGGTAACTCCAGAGTGAAGTTCCATGCACTCATGTTGCTTATAGCTTTCTTCCCTTCATTTGAGTGAAACCACTCACCAAAAATGAAAGAGCAAGCTTTGGCTCAGAAGACTCCATGGTCCCACAAAGCCAAACCTAGAAAGCTGGGAGAACTGAGTGCAGGGAAAACATCCAAGTGAGATAAAGATGCATGGGGTTTCAACAGAAAGAGGTATTAAAACATCTGTGTTCTGATAAGATACACATACTGTCAGAGGGATGCAAATTTACTGCTCTCCTTCCACTTTCATACAAGCTTGGATCTCCCAGTCCCCAAATCAGTACTGGGACTGTATATCCAGATGAAGTGAAATATGCACTGATTGAAGATTGACAAAAATGGCTTTTGCAAAGACAATATATATAAATTCACACACACATCTGCTTGAACTGAGCTCAGATTGGGAATTTGATGTGACTTTTAAACTGGATTTACCTCATCTTCCTCTTCAGACATTTTAGTGGAATTTTCAGGAGATTTTACAGGCTTCTGGCTATTGGTTCCATTTGTCTCCTCTTTGCCATGCTCTGCCTCCCACTCCTGTAGGACTTCATCTATGTTGAAACGACGTCGATAATTTACAAAAAAGTTTTTCACTTGCACCACAGATTTGTTTCCAATCACATCAGAGATTGCCTGAAAGTCTCGGCCGTATTTCCTGATTGCTAAAAGGAACAAAAAGAAAAACAAAAGCAGTGTGTTATTTCCATAAAGATCACAAATCAGGCTCAAGTCACAGCATAAAGATCCAAAGCTGAACTTCTGTCAAGGTTTCAAACTTCTTCAGATTAATGCAGAATTTAAAAAAGAAGTCTAAACTGGGAAAGAGACACAGTTAAAACCAGCGCTGAAGAGAACGGAGGTGTAGTAAAAGATGGGTAGAGTCAAATGTACCAGGCCTGTTTACATCTGCCTGTACTGCTTGAAAAGTTACATAGACAAAGATGACAGCAGTGACTCCAGCTGAGTTTCACTTTCTGAAAGCTGGGACAAGCAGACACTATTTGCAAACATTCACACGATGCCATTTATATTGCTCAGGGAGGGGAAGGGGGAATATTGTATCCCTGTTCAAATACATTCTTTGGACATTAGTACATGGCAGTGTTGAAGTCCTCCCCCTAGCCACTGAAGAGAAACTCGGCTCTGAAATGTAGCAGGGTTTTGACTATCAACAACTGAAGTACAAATAAACTTGTAGTGCCATACCTTGTACAGCAAGAAGCTGCTCATCTGTGGTCCAACGTGCATTAAACTTCTGGACGACCTAGAAAACAACAGCAACAAAAATTAGGTAACTTCATTTGTATAGTTTCACCTGTATCTGAGCTCATAAAAACCTCTCAAAAGTGCAACAAGGAATGCACTGTTAGTCAAAGTGTATCATTAGCATTTCTCTTCACAATTAACAAAGGTCAGAAAATGATCTCACCTCTGGAAGTCTGTATTGTTCTATACCACCTTCAAGCTTTTCTTTGAGCGCGCTGTTTGTCTGTTTGATATTCTGAATCTGAAAAGAAAGTTTCATCTCTTTAAGAAGGATTAAAAAAAAAAAAAAATCTTTGGACAAGCCTTTTTCCAGCAGCCTTGGCAGGAACCTCACAAGCTCAGCCTTCCAGTTTTTTTCACTGCCTGCCTTTTCCAAAAAGAAATTTTGCTATATTGGAATAATGTACAGCAGGAGGCAGCTGGCAAATCAGGAGATCCCATTTAATTTATTCTGCACTGTCTACAAGTTATTTGTAACAAGAACTGCCCCAACTTCCAGGTCTGTATAAAGCCCAGCATAAGAAGACCAAACCCATCTGCAGCAAGTAATGAATCAAAGACTGCTAAAGAGTTCAGCTTCTCCCAGAGTGCCAGGAAAAAGGCTTCAGGCCAAAATACCAATTCTATTAAGTTTAATAAAGAGCTTGAGACAGATCTCTGCTTTAGAAACAGCAAAATGCTCAGATCTAGGCAGCAAACTCATGTAGCAAACATGTATTTACTCACAGATATTTGAAAAACATTTGTTTAAAAGGCAGATCCATCAGGGAAGTAAAAGGTACATAGTGAGTTTGTATGATACCTGTCTAGAAAGACTAAGCCAAACATATCTGCAACTTCTAAAAGTACCACGTGAAAAGGCAAAGGAAAGCTGCTGCAGATGGAAATTGCATACTGCTGAAACCAATGTCACCTGGGGAAAGTTACAGTTAAAGCTGCAGAAGGAATTCTGAACTGCAAGAAAAGCTAGGTGCCAACAAATGCTCCTTCAAGTCCCGGCTATGAACTCTTCCTTGTTTTACTTCAGGTCGAAAGCAGGCTTGCCCACAGAAGTAAAACCTAAGAGATGTAAAACCCAGAGCTGCATTCAGAGCACAGGGACAGCAGCTTGTCCACTGAGGCATGCAGCATTGTGCATCATCACTGCCAAGCCACAAACTCCTGCCAGCTCTGCAGAGTGCAACAGGCACTACCAGCAAAGCCAGCAGTCACTCTGTGCCATCCCGCTCGTACCTGCCGTTTGATTGAGACCAATTCCATGTCCAGTTGTCTGAGTACAGTGGTAGCAGCTGTTGCATTGGCAGAAACAGCCTCCACATCTTCCTGGGAAAGGAACATTCCTTTGGGAGGTTTCCTCTTTGCTCTGTTCTTGGCCTGTGTACTGTGCTTCTCCTTCTTCACCTGAGGGACAGTTTCAGCAGGTGGCACCTAGCAAACAGCAGTCAGTCATTTTACAGAAGTATCCTTAGAGATCCCTTCCAGTTCAAACCATTCTGTGACTCTGAATTTTAGCCACCATCAAAGGCTGGAGAACAACAATGCCAGTATGCAGACAGCATGACATTTTTGTTTTAAATGGCATGTCATGCAAACTGTCTTATATAAATTCCTCCTTTCCTTTAGCAGCTTTCAGTGTTTACAGAGATACTGTGGTTGCCTTCTCTGCCCATTCTCATTTTGAGAGACAGATGCCCAATTCTGCATTTATTAAATGTTCTGGTTAATTTCAAACCTCCAAAACCCTTCTTCTTGTTTTCATCATCAGATCTGAACACACCACCAGAAGGAAACCAAGTGAAGTGTGGAGACAGAAAGAACATAACTAAAACAGTTTACTGAGAATTGTTGTACTACCTGACAGACACAGTGAGGAATAAACCAAATTTACTTAAAGGCAAAGGAGTGAGGTGACAACAGGGTAATTCTTAGATTGTTACACCATTTCTTGGAAGCCAGGTTTTCTTGCATAGCACTTGTGTATCAACTGTTCCATCAAAATGGTGCAGTTTTACCTAAAATAAACTTCAAGTGTTTTTTAGAAAAAGGAGTATTTCACAGAGCACTTCCTATTTTTATCCCTTACATCTAAAGCAAAGACAGGTAGATTAGTCAGGACACTTACTACAGATCCTTCAAGAGTACAGCTGATTCTAAGACAGCTAAACCATTTCTTCCAGAAGTTATATTCAACAATCAGCTCATACCTAAGATTTTGCACCCAGTAACTGGATCCTGGCCAAGAACACAGATCAGAAGGGTGGCAAGGAGAGAAAAAGCAGATGGGAGACAGTACGTCTGAATCCTCTGCTTGATCACTGCAAGCTTTAAACACATTGGCTTCACTTGGTGCTATTGTTTTCCTCCTAATTTGCAGCTACATGCAGTTTCTACACCCAGTTTGTGGCATTTGTCCATTAGCATTGAATGCTTGCATTTGAAACCACATGAGGCTGAGCACCAAATCCCAAGTAAATATGAGGTTCTGACTCCCAAAGGAGTCCAGCACAGCTGCCATGGATAAAAGCTTTCACCTCCTCATGGGCACAATGGCCTGAGCCCCACAGCAGCAGCAATGTGGACCTCTGCCTGCTCTCAACCTTCTTCTTCCATCCACTGGTGCAAAGAATTCCATGAGATGTAATGCCTAGGGCAAGCCCAGAGGCAGGAGGAGGGATACCCCTATGTGTCTCTGCAGACAGGAAAGCAGGTGGTGAGCAGGAGAAACCAGACTGGCTCAGCTATGAACAAGTGAAGTAAGCTCTGCTCTCTGCTTCAGAAGGGAGCACTTTGATAACTGAGCCAGGTAAATTATTCAGCATGGATAGACATTTCAGATCCACTCATATTTCATCTACAGACACTGCTTCCCAGGACCACGCAGCAATGCCTCACTGCAGGTTCAGCCTGTAGTTGACCAACAGGCAATGCCTGCAGCGCAAACATCCCAGCAGCTTCAACATTAAAGAAAAATTAAAGCAGTTTCAAATTACTGTTTTACACAGCTCAAAAAATGCAAAGCTCTTTTGTGTTGCAGACAAGAACCAGAGCTCCAGCAGAACAATTTCTGACAGCTCCAAATGCCTCTAGGCCCCAGCAAAAATTGGAACATCTAGTCTGTCCTGGAAACTCTTCTTTCCTGGCCACACACATTTCTCTCAAGAATTAAACCAATTTTTGAAAACCAGAAAGAATTAAAATGCAGGAATTTAGAAGGGATTTAGCAGTGCTCCTGTTTATTTACATATTGCCACTGCTATCCAGTGCACTCAGTCTTACAAACCCCCTAATACAATGTTCCCTTCCTCAGATTTCACTGTGTAAAAATAAGATAAAACTATCTCAAGCTACACAAAAACAGAGCATGAAGTGGGAGGTACTTCCAGGAACAAGGAAGAGACAAAGGAAGCAGGTCTAGGTCATGACCTCAGTATTACAGAGTCACTATGCAAGGAAATCCAAACAGTTGCACTAACAATGAAATAAAAAATAAAAAAAAAAGATTCCTCTTCCAATGATCCTCAAAAGAGGAAACAGATGAAAGATTTCAGACACTCTGAGAAATCCCAGTAATACTAGGTAAGTCAGAGAGCAACCAACAGGTCTCAGAGCTGAAAAACCCAACTCTGCAGATCTGGGACAGGGAGGTTCCTTACGGTAAGAGTCCCGGGCTGCTGGCACATCACAACCCCTGCATGTCTGGCCACATCATTAAAAGAAACCTAATGATCAAGGACTAACTTACCTCGTCCTGGGTACCTGCTCCCTCTCTCTCTCAAGCCATTTCAATAAGCCCTAAGTTCAAGTACTGTAAAATCAGAATCACTGAATCATTATGTCCTCCAAGATCATGGAGTCCAACCTTTGACTGAACAGTTGTCAACCAAACCACAGCACTACCTGCCATGTCCAGTCATTTCCTGAACACCTCCAGAAACAGTGACTCTGCTATGTTCCCAGGCAGCCCATTCCAGTGCTTAACTCTTTCAGTGAAAAAATTCTTCCTGATGTCCAACCTGAATCCTCCTTGAGGACACTTTCTCTCATCATGTCCCTGGATGCCTGTGAGAAGAGACTGACCTCCACCTTGCTGCAACATCCTTTCAGGTAGCTGCAGAGAGTGATAGAGGTCTCCCCTGAGACTCCTCCTCTCCAGACCAAACAACCACAGCTGTACTCTGAACAGGCTAGGAAGGCTGTCAGCTCCATTTTGTCCTCCAGCACAATCCCTGTCCTGAAAAGTCCCCACAAGTCTGCCATGGCACACACAGCCAGACTGCATGTGCTGCATGAGTTTCAGATTGGTTTGAGTGCCATGGCCTCAAAGATGGGCACAAAGCCCCCTCCCACACTAAGATTTTCTACAAAAATGTCTTGATAGTAACCATCCAAACCAGACATCTGATCTGGCTTGGCCTTACAAGAGATGCAGCCAAGCTGGTGAAGAACTCTCTTTCCCTCTTCTTCAGGAAGTTCAGGACATGTCAGCATTGGTTAGGAAGGAAGAACTAATAAAGGTTGAAGAGAGTTCTTTTACAGATGCAAGCTTTTGAAGAGCTTACAGAAAAATCTTAACAGTAAATTCATTAAAATAATGGGAAATGAGACAATAGTATTATTTATAAAACACTACAGAGCTGCAATACATAGCTGGAACTTAGCCAAGTGAGAACCCTTCCTGTCTGGGTGTTGCTGAGGCTTCTGAGAACTCAAGTTTCTTGTAAGGATTAATACAAATGGCTTCACATCCACCCTGCCCCTAGGAAGACATCAGGAACATGCTGGTTCCTTCAGTGGAAACAACAGCAAAACTTTCCTGGAAAGTCTAGAGAGCACCCTCATGTGGGTGAAGAGCAGATGGGAATGCTGTGATTTTTCAGTTATTTCCATTCAAAATTATTTGTTGGAGGAATTAATCTGAGAGTGACTGACAAAACCATTACTCTGGGACTTCTTTTTGACTGTGTGGGATCATGTTTTTAAAAACCTCTAGTGGGTTTTCCCTAAATACAATCTTTTAAAAAATTAAGAAATTAAATAGAATGACTGGGAGAGAAATCAGGCTAGAAGCAACCAGGAAAGGGAGGCAACTTCAAGGAAATAAGGTCTTAAGCATCTTCCTGTAACTCATACATACATACATAACCCACACTGCTGCTGAACAAGGTGTTTTTATTTAGTAACAGGTAACCTGCAGGTCATACACATGGAGATGAAGTATATGATCTCCTGTAGGGCATCACAGGCTGGGTTTCCAGAACTGTTGTATTTGTGTAGCTATTTTCATCCAGAACTCTATGCCCACGGAAAATGAAGTACTTGAAGTGAAACACAAGTACTACATTTTGAGCTGATGTAACAACAGGTTAAGGTCACCCTGCCAGACAAAATTAACTAGGCACAAAAGCTTTCTCCTTTACTTTTCACCAATACAGCTGCAACCCTGGTGCTAGTGAAGCGACAAGTATTGCTGGGGATTTCAATACATCAGCAATGTACCTTAGAGTCTAAGGTGTACATAAACACACTTCTGTTGGTCTACCTAGAACAAAAGGATGGATTCCCCCTTCACCAAGCCATCTCCATAGGGGGACGTGCTTCTACTCCATATTTCCATGCAGTTATGTTGATTTAAACCACTGAGGGTGGCTTAAGCTAACAAAGCCAAAGAGAAGATAAAAGAAACTGGAAACAATCACATAGTACATTAGCATGGGATGGTGAGGTGTTAAATTTTCCCAGCTCTATCCATAACCACTTCTTTATCTATACTTGTCTTGATCTAAGAATAATTCTGAAGACAATTCTTTTCTTGTATGACAACTAGATAAAGTACTAAAGAAAATTAGATACTGTCAGCTTCTACATGAAGTAGCTAGTAAATAAACACTTTCATTTGTACAGGAGTAAGAAAGAATTCTACCTCCTTTTTGCTCTCCTTGTTTTGTTCAACTTCAATGTCAATAGGGTTATTTCCATTTGCTTCCTCCATTTCATCCTCACTGGAAGACAAAAGCAAACAGTACTGCATTAGTTTGTGAGGCTCTCTTTTTCTATAAACAGCACACTAAACAAAAGCATGAATGCCATAGCAAGCCCAAAAGCTTTCCTTAGTTTTATTCTCAGGATGTGGCTTTTTGGGGGGTTGGTGTTGATTTTATTTGGCATCAGTTTAAGTCAATAAATTCTTAATTCTGAGGATAGTGCATACAGGAACACTTCTCAGCAGTGTACTTAGGCAAAATAAATCTACACAGATGAAGGCAAGAGACATGAAATTAATTCCACAAGTTATCTTTCAAAGAACACGGGACACTAGGCATTTTTACTTCAGGCAAACTGAGACGAAAAGGAAGACCTAAAAATACAGCAAGTAGCTAGAACACAGATTTCATACAACTCCTTAATATTTAGCAAAACAGAGATGCACAAGATTAACTCTCTCAAGAACAAGCACAAAAAATGCTTGGGTTTTTTTTTTTTTTTTTGTTGCTTTTTGTTTTGTTTTGTTTTTGTTTTTCAGTGACAGCCTCACATTTTATTCTCCCCTGGAAAAGAAAAAGACATTATCAGTTAGAGAGTAATAGGCATGAAATTGAGGCCATATTGAAAGCAACCTTGGCACACCTGTCCAGTCTGGCTTAGGTGGCATTTTAATCAGACATTAAATCAAACGCGTTCTCATGATTTAGAATTTTTGTACTGTACACAAAGTCAATTGCATTGTCCATTTGAAATGATGCCCAGAAATAAGCTGATGTAATCAAAGCATTTTTATTAATCAAAAAAATAAACCTATTTTGTCATATCAGACTTGAGAGCCTGTGCCGAGGAGCATCAGCTGGTGCAGATGTGTCACAGCTCCAGGGCAGGGCATGGCTGTGCTCACAGGGAGCAGGAGCCAGCAGGCACTGCACGTGCTGGTGAGCTTGTCTGTGGCATCAGCTCTCACGTGGCCATGTCCCTGCTGCAGCCACATCCTAAGGAGGAATGGGCTGCCATCCTTACACACAAGAGCAGGCACTCATACAAGCCACTTCTGTCTCGCCAGCTGATTCACAAGACTTTTAATCTGGGTAATGATGATTCCAGGGAATCCACTCCCAAGCATCCTCTCCCAGAGTGCACACACAAAGTCCCTCACATACAACTTGCAACAGGTGCTGAAAACCTGGTCCCAAATGCACTGAGAGCTGTGTTAGTGGCAATCTGAGGGGTTGGGGAATTTCCCTACCTAGCCACAAAAGGGATATTGAGGTATGAGTGAAGTACCTCAGACTGCCTCCTCTCTTAACCCCATCTCCAAAAGAACTTCCTTGTGTTCTCATCTAGGTTCAGATTTCAGCCTTCTCACAACAGTCTATGCTGCTCTGATAGTTTGCTCTTGTATTCTACCAAGTGCCCTAGACATGAGCTGAATTAAAGCCCACCTCCTCATTTCTGCAGTTGTAGACAATGATTGCCATAACCAGAGAACACTTTTGAAATTCTGCCATTACCAAATGGCACAACACAACCTGAAAATCCAGGCACCCTAAACTCAAGCAGAGTGGATTCCACACCCCGCATGGCTGCACTGACAAATCCTTTGAGGGTGCAGGGGTTTGACTATTTTACATAATGGAGAGGAAGAACAAATCAAGCTGACAGCCTGGTGCTTAGTTTCCTGCAGATGTAAATCAAGTTAAGCATTTTCAGTCCAGCTGCCTTCCTCAAAGGTTCCAAAATTACAGCACACGGCAGCCCATACAGCTCTTTCCCATTCACCAGATGGTCTGTGGTTCTACTTTTCCTAGCAAGCAGGCATAGGTACTGAGAGGTGTATTTCTAAATTCCAGTAATTCCATTTGTGAGCACAGAACAAAAAGAGAGAGGAGTATTAAAAGACCTTAAACTACATGGTACAAGACAAACACATACTCCATATAAAAGATTTCCCCTCCCCACTAACTTAGTAGGAAAGCTGAAAAACTAAACAAACAAAAAGCCCCAACAACCAGGATGGGGAGCAGAAAAACAGTCTTTGCACAGAAGAGAAAAGAACAGAATGGAAAAAGAGACTCAGGTCAAAGAAAGCCAAGCAAATACTGGACAAGTTGGCTGTCAGTATTCTCCCTGGCCCTGCTTGCTAAGCAAGTATTGCTGACCTAACGGAGAGATGGGAGAGGTTGAGTGAGTCACTGGTGCAGCACAGCTCAACCCTAGAAACACATTTCTTCCCCTTTCCCAAACAAGACTTGCTCACATGCAGTGGAGCCAGCAAACAGCCAACCGGGAAATGCAACAACCCCTCTGAGGGCAAAGGCATTGGCAGAATTTTGCCCAATTATGTCAGAGTTAGAAGTCTTCCAAAGGCAGGCACACTTCAAGTCTGGTTTGCAAAGACCTTAACTGCATTTTAGAGCAGGTTGAGAAGGCACCTGCATCAAGCAGATGGATTTGCTGCTGTTCAGAGTGGTTGTTACTGCCACAGTCACCTGAAACCTCTGCCTTTCTCAGGCTCTTTCAGCTCCAGAACTAGGTGAAGTCACCAAGTGACAGTAACTGTACAGATACTTACACTGCTGACATACCCTCAAGGGCTTGTATGGGTATCCAGGAGGGTGAGCTTGCAGAAAAGGCATGAGTCAAGCTCATTTGCCAAATCTCAGTGCTTAATGACCTCCTGAACACCACCAGCCTCACCCAAATGCCAAAGCAGCCAGCACTCCCTGGAACAGCCCAGCCAGAGAGCTCATCCTAAGTTCCCCTGTGCTACCCTCTTCTCAGTCACTCAAAATCAGAGCCTTAACTTCATGTTTCTCAGAAAACAGAGCTTGGCCTGGCAGCCTTTTCTTGGTCACAGTTTTCTAAGAGGCAGGAGAGGAAGGGTCTGTATGTGTACAGGCACAGGCTGAGAGGGCTCCTGCACTGGAGCCTGTTTCCTGTAGCAGGTGCACATTTTCATCTGCTGAGCATCACGTGGAGGAAATAAAGGCACATTTCAGCTCTTTCATTAACTCCTTTTACTGCCCTGCTTATCAGCTCTTCTGGCTCTGCTGACAACAGTGCCAATCAGATTGTAAACAGCTTTAATTTCCATTTCCCAACCCTCAAGCCCTACCAGAGAAAAAGTTTTAGAATGGGACTGTAACCAGAGCACTGGAGGGCAATCAGGAACTGCAGTGTCAAAAAAGGGAACACAGCTAGCTGCCAACTGCCTTTTGGCTTTAAGCAAAGCAAAACACAGCAGGGAAGAGAGGTGGGGAAAGGTGTGGTACCAGGAAACATTTTGGGGAAAATCCGACATCTGGTTTCTTACAAGCTAACAGGAATTTCTGGGACAGATTAAAGAAATCAGCCTTTCTGCTTGCAAACCTACCTTTCCTCACGTTCCCTTTTTTGCTTACGAGCATGACGATCCATCACACTAGTTTTAGTCCTTGTCTTCTTCCAGGAGTAGTAAAATTTCACCAGGCTGGCTATTGATTTGTCAGGAAGCTGTAAATTAAACATGTAACCTTTTATATGTTTATATGTAAAGTATCCCCAGAAGTTCACATACAATTGGCCTGTTTTTCCAAGGAACATCTGACCTCTTGACATTGGATTCTCTCAAAGGCCCAAGCAAGGCAGTTCTGCAACCTTACAAAAATTATCTGTGGGGGAGCGTTTCAGGTGAGTGCCTACTATTTAGGACATCAAGATTTCTAAAAAGCATCTCAGCAAGCTTCCACTCACCAGCCAAGCAGCTGGTTCCCTCCAGAATAGGGGAACACAGCAAGAACAAATCTGGAATGAGGCCTCAAAACTGAGGTAACAGTTTTAAAGCCAGAACAGACCTAAAAGCCAACACACACATGTAAACAATCACAAAAACTGCTGAATTGCAAACATCCCAAGCACATCTTTGATGTTTGGTTAAATAGGTTTATTCACACCATTCACATGACAAAGTCTATTCAAAGGTCTCAACAAAAGATATTTTCAAAAGGTGAAATGCTACTGTATGGTGAACTGAGGGTACAGGAAAACACAAATTTTTTTTTGTCCTCTTACACAAATGCCATTACCCTGTAACTAGGAAAGAAAAGTCTGCCTCCAGAAAGCATGAAACTACATTAAGACTAATTCTCTGCTTTTGAGGCGCTCTACCTGGATGCTCTTACACAAGACTTTTAAAAGGTGGAAGTCCAATCTTTTCTTATGAATAAAACATGTTTTACTGAAGTGTCTGATTCAGTCTGGAAGGCAGAGCAGGTGGGGAGGAAAACAAAACTCTGAGCAAGAGCCACATCTCTTTCACTCGAATACTGCAGTTTAAGTCTTCACCTGAGACAAAGTTCTCAAACTGCAGACTGACTTTAGGTTCTAATACCAGATCACACCAGCACTCCCTCTCTGGCCCACAGCTGCACACAGGCAGATAGCACCTGTGCTTTGCCAGGTGGGTAAGTCAATGCTGTGTTGCCAACAGCCATGCAACAGGCTGGTCTTCTGAAATTAAAAAGAGTTCCACAGAACGAACTCAGGGACAAGGCTGTTCATGACAAATATCCACTTGGCTATTAAGAGTGCCAAAATATCAGAACCAGCTCTGGTAAATAATGTAACTTGCCTTTCATTCTCTGGCTTTGGAGATTTCTCCCCTCAGTTCCAATCTGCAGGGGTGCTAATGGGACAGCATCTATAAACTAACAACTAACATGCTCCTGAGCCATTGATTCCTGTCCCCTGCTAAACACAAAGCTTCGTGCCATTTAATTCCTTTCATGCAGAATTGCTTTCCTGGGAGTAACAGTAAAAAAATATCATTACCTAGGGAACAGTGCATGAGCTTGGCATCCCTGTACTGGAATGCACTTCACTCAGGGACAGAGAGCCATGCTTCTGCACATAAAGCAAATTGAGAATTTCTTGCTTTGCAGTTAACCAACCAACAGGACGGGTTTTATGTTCTCTTTTCCCCAGGACATTCCCCTGCCCTATTTTTCCTCCTATATAAGAACACAGGAATAAAGCAGCTTCACTCTTCAAGAGTTCCATCACCTGACCCAAAGGAATGGGAGACCCTAGGACTCCAAGAACATTGGGAAATGAATGTCAGTGAAGGACATGGAACATCAAGGAAGACATGATGAAAACAAGCCTCTTTCTGCCATCCTTTTGAAAAGGGACCTTCATCCTTGGACAGCAAGTGACCTTTTGCTTTTCAGCAGGATCAGCAATACAGACCTGTGTCACATCTGCTTTAAAGAGGCTGAACAGGCTGCAACAGCCTAGGCTCACTTCAAAGGGTCACAAACAGTGGAACTGGGTCCTGCTGGAACACTCAAGAGGCTACTTTACTGAAGGAGAGCAAAGACCAAAGTCTAGTTCCCACCCAGGTGATGAACCACTTGAAGACACTCTCAAGATACAATTAATACAAATTTTTACAACCCATCCTCTCCATCTTTCAAAAGAAAACTGCACACTCCCTAGCACTTCCCTTTCAGGCAGAAATCTATCTTGAAGGTTTCAATCATACATTTAAAACACTATCATTACAACCTAAAGCAAAAGACTGAAGCTTGCAAGGATGTATAAACCTCCAACACCGCATCTGCTGACAGTCCAAAATCACATTAAGCACAGAGTTTATCATTCAATAAAATTAGTTCCTAAAAATCAAGTGCAAGAAAAGAAATCAACCTTGCACAGAAATGATCTTTAGTGCATATGTGTGGGCATATGTGTACAGACCATGCCTGACCTCCAGCTGAGACAAACACTACCATAGCACACAGGGGACTGAAAACTGTAATTTCCAACCAAAGAAACCACACAGTCATAGTTATCCTGAACCAGTAAAGCACTTCAGGAAAATACTTCTACAGAGACTCTGGGAATAACATTGTTTCTTTCTATTCAGGGTAGCATTTTCCCTCTAACATCCCCTTTGGCCTGTTCTCTCTCAAGAGCGTTAGACACACATTCAACACAAACAGCACTGAAGACGACAGTCTGTTCTGCTTGCCCACTCCTGCAACACCACTTACCATCTGCTGGATCCTGTGAAAGGTTTTCCCATGGAAACTGAAGGCCTGTTCAAACAAGACCTTGTCTTCCACTGTCCACTCATCTGGGAATGGAGTAAAGTTTGGCAGATCTGCCAAAGACTTCTCGATGTTGTGCTTGTGCCAGAACAGCATCCCAAGAGCCTAGAAGTAACACAGACACCAAGGTGACAATTGTAATCAAAAGAAACATCACTGGAAAATGGAAAGGGAGAGCTATGACATTTTTCTCAGGCAACACATTAGACATAATTTTAATTCTCAGCTACATCAGATGCTTTTCTGAGTGCAAGAAACCTGGAATCTGCCCCCCAGCTAGGTTGTGAAGACCAGCCCAAAGTTTATCAAAATCACACAGGTCATCATGTAATAAAATATTAGCAACAGAAAGGTGGGAGAAAAAACTTAATTACTTCAGCTTTACTGATCATGGTATGCACAGATAAGTTGAGCAAAGGCTTGGCAAGTCTACCTAAAAAGACTGGACAAAAGGCAGCTTCTTCCAGTGCTGGACTCTATTTCCTGGTAATTAGAAGGATGGTTTCATTGACTGGGAGTTTTTATAATTGTTTACGGGGTTCTTTCTGAGGGGGAACAGAAAAGAGAAGAGAATGAAACAAGAACTGGAAGAAGGAAAGGCAGAGAACATGCACCACCTTGACTTGCTGCTAAGAAGTTCCTGGCCCAAAGAAGGAATAAATCTCATACATTCTGGGGGCTGCTCTTTTGTTCCCTTGAGAGAGACCTCATTCTGCTGCTGCAGTCTCTGGTTCTCAGTTCCAAAAACAAAGTGCCTGTGCTGCACTTCACCACCTGCAAACCCTTCCCTTTTGCCATCTCCGAGACACTCGTGTAGCCCCCCTCTCCCAGGGCTCCACAGCCCCTGTGTGCTATGACACAACACTACCTCTGGCATGCCAGCAACCACTGCAAATCATTTTGGGAAGGTCTGACTCTGCACAGCTAAAAAACAGCCTTTCACAATTGCTGAGAAGTGAAAACAATCCCTAACATGCTGAGTAAAACGTAAGAGTAACCGGCTCATCATATGCAAACTCGGCTCAGGTTTCACAGCCACAGTTACCCTCATCTAGTAGTTTCACCCTGGCTGCCCAGCATTACAAAATCCCTCCAAAATTGGGGTTTCCCCATGACTTTGCTATGCAAAAAAGTAGTTCCTTTATGGGATCTCACACCCCTGAGATTCTGCAGAGAACATGCATATAAATGTAGTGTTATCCAAGATCTTGCCCAGATTCTACTGGGCTCTCAGTGCTGCCTGGACACCTTCTCCTCCCTTTCACCACCATGCAGAACAAGCAGTAATCTCAGTGGTAGCACAGTCACTCGAGATGCCACAGAAGCCACACAGCTGTTTTGGCAAGGATAGGTCAAAGAAACTATTTTGCAGTCATGAAGGACTGAGTTTTCTCTCCCCTGACAATCTCATTCAGCTTCAAATATGAGATCTACCTGACATCCCTATGAGGAAGCAAGGGATAAACAAGGAGCGAAACATTTTGGGAGGGCAGGGTAGCATTAAACAGCACTGAGGTGTTAGTAAGGACTGAGGGAAGAGCTGCTTATCTAAAGCAAGAGGTAAACAAAAAAGATTTTCCTTATAGGCTTGTTGAAGAAGAGATCAGTATTCATCTTCCACCTGTGCTGCCCTGGAAGAAATCTGCACTCATACACAGGTGAGCACGGGCCTTTTGTCCCAGGGTGTGTGACAAAGGCTGGCAGGAAAGGCCAGGTCACAGCCAGACTTACTGTGGTGCTTCTAGAAGTCTGTGACTACTACAGCACAGCAACCCACAGCTGTCTGCAGCACCAGCTGAAGAGCCTGCCCTGCCAGAGCTCACTGGCCTGTGGGGAGCCCTCCCTTCGCCTGCCCTGGGGCTGGCCAGGCTGCAGGGACTCCCACCAGCACAGTCCTGAGCCTCCAGCCATGATCCAGCAGCAGCAGAGCCAACAACAGGGCACTGAGCCACGGGCAAGGGGAGTGGAAGGACAGGGATGGGAGCCGGGCTGGCACGGATCGGGCAGCTGGACAGGAACTGTGCTGGGCAGAGCAGCACCAGCACACGCCCCAGCACCCTGCCAGCAGCTCCCATCCCCTTCCACAGACTGGCACATCTCAGCCTTTAAAGAGATGTTTTGGGCAGTGGGCACAGGTGGAAAAAGGCAATCTCTGTATGATGACTGTTATCCAAGCCACCTGGACAGAGAGCAAAGTGACCGGCTGTCAGGGGAACGCGCGTGTGGGAGAGAGATGCCTTGGCCAGGGAAGCCCAGAGACAGTGGCCAATTGCTAAAGTGAGCTTTTACTGGCTTCCAGGGAGTCTGCAGCAGCTTGTCCAGTTACCCAGCCAACAGCAACTCTGATGATACCTGCTGAAGACAGAGTTTCCCTTGGTGACACAAATAATCATCCTGATTTGAAAGCCTTGACACTTGTCCCTGTAATACAAAATGAATGTGTGCCTTCCAGAGCAACACAAGCTAGATCCTCTCCAGTTATTTCCTGAAAATGCCTAGCACAGCTCTCTAGGAAATCCCAAAGGGCATGGCAAACATGTTTAACTCCTAAGTATTATGTGAGAGTGCTACAGAAGGAATGAGAATTTTTAGGAGCAGGGACACTTTTACAAGCTGCTCAGTCACTTTACACTGTGATGTGGCAAGGCATGCAACTTCTGTACACAGAGGGGGAGAGAAAAATGGAGAAAAAGACTCAAAGGAATGAGTGGGAGGTCTGTATTTTCAACATTAAAATTAATGCAAATCTCTGTTAGCTATATTTAAGTGTTCCAAATCACAAGAACTCAGTGGTTTGTTTTTTTTAAATCACACAAGCTTCATTGTCATCAGTCTTCTCTATCAGACTTCACTTTCCAAACAACACTTCTCCACTAAAATAATGAAACCCATTTCTACTATTCCAATACCATCTCTTTTGAAATGTTATCCACAATAATCAATACTAGGGTATATCAATATCAGCTGAAGAGAGTTACTATCTTTATTTTCATTTTAAGCTCACAGCCTTTTGATGCCTTCATGTTCGTTTTATTGCTGTTTTCTGCTCTTAGAAACTACAATTATCAAGCCTGACCATTCCTGGTTTTGCTGGAAATTTTGCTGGTTATCTCAACTTCAGTGTTCTTGTTCAGCAAGAAATCTTTTTGAGCATGATATCAACCACAAAGTCTGACTCAAGGATGACAGCAGAATCATTTACCTAGAAGCCCTTTCCCATCCCAACCATTTGTTTCTATGCTCACAGCCTCTGTCTGAACAATTTCATAAACATTCAGGTTTTTGTACTTGTAGAGACAGTATGTGATTTGCCAATACACTATGTCATGACATTCCCTGCCTTCCCTTTCCGAGCAAGTATGAGTGCACGAGGAAACTCCACAGAATTCAGAAAAGTTTCCCAGGCACAGATCTACTCATCTCCCCAGCAAGTTTTGAAATCATTGTCAGTTAACACAGGAAAGATTAGTACACAATCCTAGACCACAGGGAATAAAGGAGAGGTCTGTTCCTCAGACCAGGGTTCCCATCCCTAGGTTGCAGGTACTGGATAGGGGTCAGTGACCATTGGCAAAGTCATCCCCTGTTTACTGCACTGACAGCCAAGGTGCTCATCTGTGAAATGCAAAATGATTTGCAGCACACTTTTAAGGTAAATAACTGTGGGTATCAGTTTGCCTCAGAAAAGCACATGATGGCTCAATAGCTCATTAATAACTGGCAAGACATCCATGAAACAGAGATGGAGCAGTCAGCTGGAAACTGCAGTGCAATCAGGCAGCCATCCAAAGATAAGCCAATCTTTTTAACATTGTTTAGGGGTTCTGAAAGTGCTCAAGAAGCAGTCACCAGAGGAAGCATAATACTCATGGCCAGACTCCATTAGAAATTATAACGGTTTTGTTTTTCTTCTTTTGACTCTTGATGTAAAACTAGGGGTAAACTCTATATCCACAGAGTACAGGCTACTATTAAAAACAACTGGTTTTGGGACAAGTAGTAGAGCAGAAAACACAAAGTACAGAAAGAAAGAAGAAACTCTAGGCAGTCTCTCTAACTCATGCTTGAATACTTGCTGAGAAAGATTTTAAAGTATTCAGTGGGTTGTTACCTGCTCCATATTGTATCCATGCTTCTCTTTAGCAATGGCAATATATTCATCCACTGAAAAACAAAGAGAAGGTGTAAGTGCATTTCATATCATGATCTCATCTCCCCTTCCCTTTCCCAGTCTAAACCCAGGTCTGCAGCTCTGACTTCAGCCCTCCACAGAGAACTCTCATGAACAGCTACTGTTTCCAACAATTCAGGAACAGAAGGAAATGTAAGAAAAACAAGCCACCAGACAAACTACACATTTTCCTTAAGCCTAAATGGTCCATGACAGCCAATCCAGTTCCAGTACTTCTGAAACGCAGCCTACAGTATTTCAGAACTTGTTCATCAAAACTGTAGACATGACTTTGTCAGCTGCTTTTTGGGGTGTGTGTTCATTTTGTGGTGGGTTTTTTATTGGTTGGTTGGTTGTGGTTTTTTTCATAGCCCCAGAGTAGTTGTTTTCTTAAGGAAAAACATCCCCAGACACAATCCATACTTTCCAATACTGCCAGAATCCTAGTGTTGCATGACTACTACAGACACCTTGGTAAATTTTTCAATTCTTAGGTCTCAGCAATTTTTATCTTGGACCAAACCCACACTCTTGTATCACTACGACCCGTGAGCTTTCAATCTTTACAATGAATGTGCACTGAGAAGTTACATTTTGTATAGATGGGACTAAACCCAAATGTCTCTCACTCAGAGTGACTGAGCCCACATTATGCCCAACAGCACCCATTTGAGAGGAAGAGATCAAAGTTAGTAGCAGTGGTGGTGTTGTGAAGTCTGTGCCCTTGTGTCTGACCATAAATAGCCACACTGTAATGAAAGTAACACCACTGAAAACAAAAAAATTAATCTAAAAGGTGAGACTCCTGCTTCATGTAGAGGAGTGGAAGATGCCAGAAGCACTGGTTGCCTGTATGATCCCCAACAACATGCTAGTAGTACCCTCACATAAAACTGATACACACAGCCAAATTTTTCACCCTTGTACAAAAATCAGACTTCACAATGAGTCACATAGCAATGAACTCAAAAATCATTCCCCCTTCTTTTTCTACAGATACCCAGGGAGGAATGAAAGCAAGTTACAGTGCTGAACACCAGACTCATGGAGATCAGGCACAGCAAGGAAATGGTTCTGTGCACTCTGCAGCTAAGGAAGCCACATTTCCCACAGCCTGGACCTCATTATTAATTTCAGGTCTCAAATGTGCTTCTTGCCTATTTTCTACCTCTATGAACACTCTTATGGAATAGCACAGTATTCTTTAAAAGCTCTTCTGTCAAGCTGGGAGATCCTCAATTATTCCTCCAGCTTATTAAACTAAGCTATAAGCTCAAAAAGGTACTGGGAAAACAGAAAGGATAAATCAGAAAACACACAGCAGGAGAGCTCCAGTCTCTTATTTTCAACTTGTCATTAATCATAAGAATTTAGATCTAGGTACTTAAAGTAGACATCCCATCTTTAGACTAGCCAATATGACATGTGATAGAAATCACAGACCTTCATCTGAAAAGTACAAAAACTGTGCTAATTTTCACAAAATGGTGTTGGAAAAGAGGGACTTGTTAAGTGTCCTGCAAAAGTACATGAGAATATTAATACAGCCATATGTTGTGGCAGAAGAGCGTGCTGTAAACACAGGCACAGTTCCACATTAGCAAGGACATTCCATGAGGTTCTTGTCCTTCCAGGCTCCCACCTGCACACCATGGCAACTCCCAACAGGCTGACAAACCTGTTCATTGCTCCATGTTCTAGATCCATTCAGTAAAAGTTTTATTAGCCTGCTGGAAAAAGGTCTAGCCACAACCATTCATTTGCACTGCTACAACACAAACACATCTGTCTCTCTAAGTCGACAAATTATTTCTAAGAACGATGTTGAACTGGGATGAAAACCATCCCTTCTTGCAAACAACCTTTTCTTGCACAAGCAAAACATAATAAAATAGTTGCAAAGGCAGTGGAGGTGCTTGGGACAATGACCAACTTCCTAGGCTCAATTTGCTGCATTGCCTAATAGAACATCCTGAGGGTTACCAATGCCTAGTATGAGCCCTGAAAATCAGCTTCACCACAGGAAAAAAAAAAACAAACCCAACTTGCAAAACCACATCACAAGCAGAGAACATGATCCAGAAGAGACATACAGGGCAAACAGGGACAGAGAAGGGAACTGCTCATACACACACCACCCCTTCCCTCCATATGCCCAGTGGGGCAGGGAACCTCAGTAGGATAGGGGCAGAACAGCAACTTCAGGTGCTTCCAGAGTTACAAAACCACATCAAGAACAACGGCTGCCAGGAAACCCTACATGCAGCATTTCCCTGTAGTTCAGCTAAATGCTCTCTGCTTCCTTAAAAAACAGGCATTGCACATGCAGTGCTATATATTTTGTCTAAGGAGGACGTGAAGGAAGGAGGAGGGAAAGGAGCTGAATTCTCTCAAGTCCAAGGCTGAATTAAGCTCCTGAATGCTAAGTACTACTGCATTAACTACCCTGCTTTCACCATGGAAAGATCTACAGCTCCTCATTTGATTTCAGCATCTCATCCTTTAATATATACAGAGAAGAGATGAGGTCGTTGTCCTTTCCAGCATATTATCTTTCTTATGCCTGATGTTAAGTAATGAAAACGTACTTGCTCCCCAAAAAAATCATTACAGCATTTTCTCTCCTAACCAAGCAAGAATATTAGCAAGGTCCCCACATTTCAATAGGATTTCTCTTCAAACAAGGCAATACAGCACTGAGCCAAACAGTAGACTATGAGTGACTAGACAACATGAAAGTAAGCTTTCAGGAAAAGATGCTTTTACTGTCACGGTCGGTTCTGTAACACCTCAGTATTATATCTCATTGTTACAGTGGAGGAAGAGAAAAGAATAAGGCAATAAGGCAGTAAACTGACCATGAGCACACAGCAGTAGTACTCCTAAACACTAAAAGAGCATTTGTGGGTGAAGGACAGACAAGGAGTACTCCACCATGCTCTCCTCTTGGCTTGTTTCCTGCCTGCTTACTGCCAGTCTAGCCCCTCCTGCTTGTCATTTCTTGGCTAATGTGAGCTCACTTGCTTTGATGCGTGCACCCGAGAGGAATGACAGTCCCTTGAGCAATCCTTCCGATTGCTCTTTCTTTACCTTCCCCCTCCATATGCAGTCAGCAAGGAAGAGCATGGCACCAGCTGAGTCACGGATCCCTTTAGTCTCCCATACCAGTAGAGCCTGGAATTTCCACAAGCTCAATGCTTTACATGCCACACCAGATAAAGAAGTGTCCTCTTCCATCTCTGCCTTCCCTCCACACCTCTGGCGAGCACACGGCAGCGGGCACGTGAAACTCTGCTCGCCGCGTTGCAGCGGCATTCAGTCACGCTCGGTGCGTAACAGCAATCTGTCCAGACATCACAGTCCAGAGCCAGAGCAGCCTGGGGCAGGGCCCTGCTTACACCAGAAGAGACAGCTTGCCAGCACAGCTCTGAGCTGCTTTCCAGAAGAGAACAAGCAAGAGCAGTAGAGCAATCCCAGCTCATTCCCCCAGCATAAAATACACCACCAAGCACTCTTCCTACCAGCGTAACTTTTTCCTGAACAGCGTGGGTAAGAGTATCCTCACCTCCAATCCAACTCATTTCCCTACGCCAGAAAGATATTTCAATACAGACCAGGCCAAAAATACAATGAAACTTGAATAGAAACAGTTGTGTGACAGAAGATGCATTGCTCCTGTGAAGGCTCTTGTTGCTACTAGAAACCAGATGGGGGGAGGGACAGAGAAGAGAACCATAAAATGTATTTCTTCACCTACTTGGCTACATTTCTTCTCTTATGTGCATTTTAGCTGTGTTGGGGTGAGCAGGATCACTCTGTCCACCCCACACCCAAAATGGAGTGAGCATTGGCCCAAAGAGCCCCTTCCTACAGCCAGTCGTGCTCAGGAAAGCAGCAGTAGCACAAAAGGCAGGGATGCAAAGGGAACAGAGCCTCACATACACACTGTCACCAGCAAAGAGGGGCACAGAGTGCTCAGATGCTAAAAGACATCTCCTGAATAAGAGATGACTGAAGGACCCTGGGTGTAGCACTAAGACAGCCAAAGAGGTAAGGGAAATGGAAGTGGCAAAGGAAGCACAGAAAGATGTTTCCACCCCCCACCCCACTAGAGAGGGGAGTTTGACCAAAATGGTACCCTTAACCCCCTGAATTTTATGTTCTTGCTCCCAGCCAGCCTTCTCATAAAGACTTGCCTTTTGCTAACTCACTTCCCTGCAAAAATTCTTCACCAGAGGCAAAAGAAAGAGGAACCTCTTGGCTGACACAGGGAAGGAGGTAAATGAGCAAACAACTGCATTGCTGATTTTCAGTCCCACATCCTTGAACAGTGAATTGAGACGTAAAACATAAGCATTTATTTCAGAAGGGCGGGAGAACTGTGAAAAGAGGAATGCCTGAAAAGAATGACTCCCGTCATCACCATTTGATCACATTTCAATCTCTCCGAGTGGGTCCTTCTGGAGAATTTCTCCCCCCTTCCCAAACTTGCTTGTCAATGACCCCACAAGAATCACATGGTGTTCAGCAGACTCAACGACCCTAAGGCAGGTTTGCAGCATGAGTGAGTGTGCTAAAGCCCATAGAAAGCAACAGGAATGCAGAGGTAGAGCTGTTGCTGCAACCTCAGTTCACCCCTATTACTAGGGTACTGCAGGAGCTCTGAACACTTTGCATATTACGTGATGCAATACCCTGGCAGAACAGGGTGAAATGAGGACAAAAGCAGCATCCTTTGCAGCCTCAGTAATGTGCTTCACAGGGTTTGATCAATGTTGGAACCTGCAAGGAATTCTGGATGTTGCTATACATCTTTCCCTCCCCTCCATCTCCCCTGAGAATAGGAAAAAAAATGAAAGAAAAGAAAAAAAAAAGAGAGAGTCAAGACCCAAAATAAATCTATACTATATAAAGAAAATAAGGACATGTAGACACGTGAAACTTTTCCAAATTCCAAAACACAATTATGACGGTACGCAAACAACCGAGCACAGTTTTCGCCTCGCCTGTAATAAAAACGAGCAGCTGCATTGCCGTCCCGCTGCCCTGGTGGCACCGGTGGAGCACTCCTGCCACCTCGTGGTCCCAGCCCGGGAGAGAAAGCTGCCAAAAGCACACCAGCCTGCTCAACTGTCTCCCTAAAGTTAGCTGCAACTGGATGCAGGGGAAGCAGGCAAAGATCCTGAACAAAATCACCTGAATGAAACTAAAGCCTACGTTATCTTAGAGGTCGTTCTAACCTTAATTATTCTGTGTTTCTGTTCAAAAGGTTCTTATGCCTTGGAAAAGCTATTTCTTCTTCTTAGTAAGATGTGATGTAACAGGCAGGAGAAGAGAGGGAGACAGAGCACAGAGGTGTTTTGTGTCCTGCGCTGACCCACCTGGGCAGGCACACAGCCTCCTTTAACACAATTTCTAGGAACAGAAAGTGCTGGTTACACAGACACAAAGGCTACTTAAAAACCTCTTCACGCAACTGAAGGCACAAGAGGATTTGGGCTTCAACTCCACAGCAGCTGCAGCAGGTGAGGATAAAGTCTGGATGCAATTGCAAGGCACAGGAAAATTTACCCCTTACTGGAGAAGCTTACTTGAATAGGACAAAGAGAAAAATATGTTGCAGCAGGACATGGTAACTTGAGTCTCTCCACAGTACCTATCAACCTCCCACCCACTTACCCCCTGTTGCTCAGATTTTACTTGTATATCATCTCTTGTCCAGGTACCAAGGACCACAGGGTGCCAGTGCATTAGAAGTCTCCTATGGCAGCAGGACCAGACTAAGCACCCCTATCCTCCATCCACCACTTTCCACTAGTGAGCACAAGCACCTGCCTGGAATCCCAGGGATCCAGACTGACAAACTGTGCCACCCAAAAGCTCTTTCCCAGCCCATCAGCTCCCTCACCCAAGCATGCAGTTAAAGGCATACAAGCACTGAGTGGTGGCTGGCAGTATGGAGATGCTCCGACCTCCTAGGAGAGGCAGTCCAGGACTGTCCTGTCACCTACCCACACAGGCTGCCCCTTTGTCCTGTACCTGCTCTGGAGCCACTCAGGGCACTGACCACCACAAAAGCTGAAAGCTACTCATAGAAGTTTTATATGGTTGTATACCATATAAAAATCCCTTTTATTGGGAGGTTGCACAAGCCTGAGAAGAGATGAGCCCTCCTAGTTTCAGCAAGGAATGAGACTGGCTGAAGCCGAAAGTGAGACTCATTCCTTGCCCCAGCACAGCACAGCAGCAGGGATGAGCAGGCAGGTAGGAACAGGTCTACATAAACTTGCACTGGTGAGGAAAAAAGCTGTTCACAGAACACACCTGGAGCGTGGAAACTGCAGCCTGACAGAGAATAGATCAAGGAATAAAATGGAGTGCCCCACTGCTGGGAGATTTATCCCTTTAAAAACCCTAATACCTACCAAGAGTTTCCTTTGTCACACAAAGGCAATCATCCCCAAGCAGTGCACGCCAATAAACTAAAAAGAAACACTGTATTTCCTACCTCCATTTTTGTTATTGTTAATACTGCTCTTTGCATGGCCTGCACCTAAGGACAAGTTCAAAGTTGAAACCTTAGTGATGGTTAAAGACTCCACTCATCTGCCTTTAGATTTTGCTACACCAGCTAGAAAGCTGAACTACAGACACTGTATACTGGCTAATTTGCATAATTTTTGTGGCTTGCCAAAACTGTATTAAACTCTTTACCAGGAAAGGCCTTTTGCTAGTACACATGTAACTTTCAAAGCCATTACCAATGGATGTTCCCCCCTGAAGTTGCACCCTCTGCTGACACCATCACACCATGAAAAGTCTCAACAGACTGCACGTACACAGGGCAGTGTGCTAATGAGGACTGCCAGAAGGAAAGGCAGATGGGTGATGCTCTCTGCTGCTGCTGTACTCCTTCAGAAAGGCCATGTGGATGCCCATGGTAAGGACACACACAGAGGATCCTCTGGGAAGAAAGACTGCTTCTTATACATCCATCACATTCAACCTACAAGCAGAAATTTGCTCTGCCATAGCAAATTAGTTACCCATAGCATCGTTTGCCATAGCAAACTGAACACCAATTCACTTGAGGGATTGCACAGGTTTAAATATCTACAGAGCCCTGGGTACCACGAGCCCAGATGTTGCCAGATGTGCTACAGAAAAGGATGACAGAGATCTGACAGAGTAGTAACAAAGAGGAAATAATTGTCTTTGGGACCTAGCACAGAACAGGAAGAGCCAAATGAGATAACCATGGGACTTAAACTGTGACCATATCAGAGCATGGCTATCATTTAGCACTGCAAGCCTGATCCTAAATCAGACGAGACACTGGACTGCATTAAATGTAATGATCAGAGCAATTGATATTGGGTTTAAAGCCATGTGAGAGCAGAAACCCAGCACACATTAGCTTCTGGCAGGGAGAAAACATTCATTCCCATGTATGACCTTCCAAGACAGAAAGGCAAGTTACAGACAGGATAAATGCATACAGAAAACACCTAAAAAACAAAGTGAGTTTATGGCAGAATAGCTCTTGGCATTATTCAGTACTGTGCTCTCAATTCAGTCTGAGAAGCCCTAAAGCCAGATTTCTTCTGCTGTCAAACTTTGGCTTGAGTTCACTCTGCTGGGAGGTCACAGCCTAGGATTATACACTTCAACTACAGGCAACACACCCAAGCAACTCAAGTAGCAACTTGAGCATTATCAATACAGTTGTGGCAAGAGGTAGATTATTAAAAAAAAAAAAAACAAAACCCAATCATATTGTTCAGTGCAGGGGATTCTAACTTGGGTTAGAAGAAACTCCTTTGCACAGATTTTTGTATAGAAATTATCATGCTCACTCCTTGAGAATGCCTGATCCAGTGAATGCTTTCCAAAAGCCGTATTTGCTAATTTGGAAAATAATCAAAAAAGCCAACAAACACCACACCAATTTGACACACACTAATGAGAGAACCAGTATGGGAGACCCCAGAGTCAGATTATTAACAATCCCATACAAGGCTTCAATACCCTACCTAGGAACATTCTCAGCTCTTCATCCACATCATGCTTTATACATTGAAATTCTTGGTCTGCAAAACACTCAGCGGGAATATTATAAAGCTTCACTGAGTAACCTGCTGCCACCCAGCTTCAGAAGCCACCAAGGAATATTCAGAGTGAAAACACTCTAAAGAGGGTAAAACCTTCCACAAGGTCCATTTTCTGACCTCAAAGAGATTTTGAAAGCTCCTAAAAACCAGAACTATTATATTCTCTGCTGTTGTAGGAATGCAGACTAATGAAAGCCCTGCATCAGAGCCAGGCTTCCTAAACAGCATGTGTTACTCCACTTCCCCACAACACAGGGTCTTTGTGCAGCATGAGGGAACATGCACAAGGGGTATGCAGGAGCAGAATAGCCATCAGGTTAAATTACAGCTCGTTATTATTGTTACTGATAATAAGGCCTGTGACAAGAAAGGAGAAGCCACGCTGACTCCCTTTATATTGGACACAAAAGCAAAAGAAATGATCAATTTGTCCCATGGCTGCCTCCTTGAGGGATGCCACTTGGGCAGAAAGGAAGCATCAGGCAAGCCAGCAGTGAGCAAGAGGAAGGAGACAAGTTTGAGTCACACAGTTGCTGCCCTCAGCAGATGTGCATCACCCCACTACACACAGGTCAGCCTTTGGGAGACACTGACATTCGGTGCATCCATTCTTGCACTTATCTACTTCCTACAGGCTCAGAAGCAGAAGTGGTGCAAAGCTGTGTCTGACCTCTCTAAGTAGACCATGCAGAAAGACAGCAAGGTTCCACAGCCAGATCTTGAATGACATCATTCACAGAGTAGCCTCTAAACCAAAGCAGTAGTGTTATGTTGTCAGATATTAAGGTATTAAAATACTGCCAAATTAAATCGATTTAGAAAAAAATCAAGTTACAGATTCAGACAGCACATGCTGAAACTTGGATTACATGCAGGCTCTCAGCCCTCAAGGCTGACCCTAAGACACTCTGTGGAAAAGCCTATGATAAATCAATGTTACTAAATAGACCCTGGAATATCAGTGGTGGGTTACCATGGTTTTAGTCAGGAGTCAGACACCCAGTCCTTACTGAGAAGTTATTATGTATATATATTACCACTAATGCTTGTAGTGCTAGAAAATTCACTACAACCCTATGACAATTTGAACCTGCACAAGAAGCACATGAACAGGGAAGTAACTTAACGTAGAGTGCAAAAGTAAGAGTACAGGAAAATTAAGTAGTAGGAGTGGTTCCTAATTAGAGCAAATGATGCCACAACAAACACATAACGATGAGGGAAGCTCTGGCACATGTCCTGGAGAAAGCCAAGCTGCTTTGCCTCCTGCACTAGCAGGTCTGTAAAGGTCACACTTGGCAACACATGAACTTATCACAGCAAGCTGTTAGGGCTATGACCTCCTCAAGCATTCTTCCATGAAGACATCTCCCATGAGAGCTCCTCCCTGCCTGTGCACAGCTTCCATCACTTACCTATAAACATACACTTGCTGACTAACTTTGCTTTAAGGAAAAAATAATAATAAAAAAAAATAAATAGAAAGTTACCCTTAGTTCCCTGATCCTTCCTATTTTTTGCTCACAGCTACCATAAGGGACCAGAAAAAGCAAGCTAGTCCTCTGAAATGCTCAAGCCTGCCGTTCCCAGCAGGCCTGGAGCACACTCAGCCCGTCCCAGGGCTGGGCCAAGCAGTGAAGCAGCTGCAGCCTCCTCGTTCTCGTCGCACTGGTCCTACAACTCACGCAGCGCCAATCAGGCTGGCTAAGGCTGCTCCCAAACGAATTCCAGATCAAGGCTCAGTGCCAGGTAACTCTTAACACAGCCATCATCACTCCATTACATCCACGTCATCCTGTCTCTAAAGTTCTCTCAGGAAAAAAAGCTTCCTCTGAGCCAGCAGTGGCTGGATCCCACAGCCGGCATTTCAAAGTGGGTCAGCCTGACACGTTCGCAGAGGCCTGGATCTCACTGCAGGGAAAAGGAGGAACAGGTGGCAGGAGAGAACAAGGCACATGAAGAAACTGGTGACTGCCTCCCCCCTCCCAGCACAGCAGCAACAATTCCTCCAGGAAAACACAGCTACCTTAGATAAGACATCCTTTTCCTGGATAGTTTCCAAAACACTGTCTTCTTCAGGCTTTTTTTTTGTTTGTGGGCTTAGTGGGAAAAAAAAACCAAAAAAACAAACCACAACAACACAATTCAGTGTACCTTTGTCACAATCCATCCAAATATGCACCCTAGTTCTTTCAAACTAAATTGCTTTCCTGACTCCACTACTGTGAAAGGGTTAAAAATTCATCTTAATTTAAATATGCATTCAGGATGCAGATATATCAACCTGCAGCAATAATGATGAAAGAACTGCTCTGAGATTTCCACACAGGGAGAGCTACAACAGCAACTAGCACGGCAGATGACAAACAAAGGGGAAACTGCAGCTAAGTTTGAGGCAACTCAGCCATTGCAGGGATACATCCACAGCCTCTGAATGCTGGTTATCTTCTTTTTGCTATTCATAATATGCTACTATAAGCATCAAAAGTTGCCTTAGTTAAAACTAAAAATTGCATTCCTTCACCTTTGTCTTTTGAGCATTTTCTGAAGTGCAGTGACTGCAGCTGCTGGGAAAAGTGGCCATGGCATTTATATTATTTCTATTCTATTTCTATTTTATATTATTAATTTATATTATTTCTACAGCTAAATTCAAGCAGAACCTTAAATTAAACACTAATTCTTTCATTTCTGAATTCATGGAAATGCATTCTTCAGCTACTGTATTTACATCCAAGCTTCACAGCTGCCAGGTTTGCTGCATAATATGAAATTTGGATTAGGGATAAACATAAACCAAATTCTGCTTTTACATTAATCCTTTTTGCTGTCACCGGGACAGACAACAAACTGATATTTCTATGTAAGGAGCATACACAAACAGCACAAACCTGAGTTTGGATTTTTTTGCCATCTTTACTTGAGCAACAAAAGGTCAGCATGTACCTTCAGGAGACAATCACAACTCCTGAAGTCCACCCCTTAGAGACCTAGCAGCTCTTTTTTCAGTGCTCATACTTTTACTACTACCAAAAAAAAAGGAAACCATCAGCTCAACAAGTTATTTTTGTTTGTGTCCTTGGACACAAACAAGCAGAAAAATCCCAAACAGGAGAAGCAAAATACATATACATCTTCCCCCACAACCTCCCACAGCACTCAGCCAACCACAAAAAAACCTCAAGTATAAGCTCAGCTAGGAGTTCAACAACAGGTTTTTCTCTTTGGTAGCAAAGCCCAAGCGGCTCCTACTCTCCCATCTCTGGCCAAGGTGGCTGCACTTTTACTGAGCACCAACACAACCTTTTGTGGAGTCACAAACCAGGTCACCATAGAGGACACAGGGGAGAGTGGATTCAAAACAGAACAATTTCAACTGCTTCAAGAACCCTGATTAGGTCATGATGGAGAGGAGAGACTTAAAAACATCTTTTCTGATACATAAAAGACTATATCCTCTGCCTCACTGCTGCTGCCTGAGGAAGGGTGCCTGTATGCTGGGGAGGACATGGCTCTCAAATATCCCTGAAGCAATATTCCCTTCCATTTTAAATGCATCCTGTAAATAGGGGCTTTATTTTCTAAAAGGGAGATTTTAGGATCAGCACTTTCCCCAGTCTACACTCTCCTATTTGTGGTTTTCTGCTTATATTTATTGCACTCTACACCCCATGGAAAATGATAGCTAATGACGATAGTGACAGAGTCACATGTTCACAGAATTCACAGGACAAAATAAGTAAGCCAAGGGGAAAAGACTATGTCCAAACATAAGCTCTTCTTCAAACAGCTATGGCTCAGATACACACTGAAAACAGAGACCAGCCACAAAAAATCATGATCAGACACATGCAGTTAATCTTGGAAGACATTTTCATGTTCTTTATTCTGATAGTCATTTTAAATTAGAGAATAGACAAAATAGATTCCCAAGCTTGCTCAACATTCTCTTTACTAGAGTAATCCAGAGCCCATTTTATGCAAAGATTAACCCTTGAACTAAAGCTAGAGACAGACTCTGGCCACTTAAACCTGCAACCTGCCCTCTGAAATTCTGGTATTCACCATCACAACAGAGGAGAGCTACCAAAACTCACCTGCACCCTAAAAAGGCTGCAGACACACTAAGGACCAGAGCATACTTAAAAATGTAGTTGGGACATGGGCTTTTCAAATCCCCAGTGCCAACTCATAACTTCTTAGGGCGGAGCACCACACACTCCCAGTTACCCAGCCTGTGGCACAGTCAACTAAACCTTGCCCAGCCAAACACCACAGGGTTAATATCTTTAGTAACCATAGCAACCAGCACTTCTTCCTCCATCAGAGCCTCAGCTGGCACATTACTGCCTTCCCAGCATCAGGCTTTGCAGCACATTTAGGGACTGCTCCCTTTCCCCCCAGCCACAGGGTGTGGCCAGGCACATTAGGAGGATGTGGGAGCACTCAGCTGTTTCACCTAATTCTGGCATTTCTCTGTCCCCATGTCCCGTGGGTCCTTCTATTTCCCCTCCACAGAAGGGAAGCAGGATGTCTGAATTCCCCCCATGTGCACCAAGGCAGGCACAATGTAAAGCAGGGAGCCAGCTGCAGCCTCAAAAGAAGGGATACCACAGGATAACATCGGGAGGGACTGGTGAATGCTGAAGCTGGCAATGCCAATCAGCCACCAGGTCAAATGGAAGTAGCACTACAAGACCAGAAGATCCAGCTGCCATTCATGATCCAGTGTCCCAGAGGTATTAGGAACAGTGTTTGCCTGCTCAGTGACACCCCATAAACTGTAAATACACTGGAGATATCCACCAAGGTACCAGTGAGAAAACAAAACTCCCATCTAGCAGCACACATTTTCTGTCAAGAAGAGAGACAAAAAATTAGTTTCAAAGCAGAGCTTATCACTAGCAAAACAATACATCTTTTCTTCTTGTAGTGCACTTCTGAACTGCAGATGCATAAAAGCAATAATCACATCCTACCCTCTCGCCTGGTGTCCACGTCTCACTCCTGGGCAGCTGCTGCATGCCAACACTTGCTCATTTCTAAACCAACCCAAAGTCATTTTTTTGGTTCCACTCACTGGCGTGCTTGGCACAGAGAGAGACACTGCTGTTTTATTAATAGCTTCATGCTGGCCCAGCTCAGTCCTGTGCAGGGCTTCCACAGCATCGTTACAATGCATTTTTCACTATTTCCCCTCCTCCTTCACCATGTGCCACTCTAAGAGAGCAGATGCCTGTCTCCCACCTAGCTGTTCCTGCTCCTCAATGTCACCTTGCTCAAGGCATCATTCTTCCTCCTGTGCCCTTCCCCACCCTCTGTGACAGTCCCAGCACAGCCAGAACAGCTGCCCTCCATGGCTCCAAGTCCACAGAGCCTCTCAGGAGTCTCACTTCGAGAGCAAGCTCTTTGTGAGAGGTGTGACCCAGCCACAGCACAGGGCATTTGGAGCAGAGCTAGAAGGGGAGCGGTTATTTTAGGTCAAATGTTCAGTTACTGCATAGTGACATTTCTTTTTTTCATCTTCAAAAGAGAAAGGACAAACTTCTAGTTTTGGGCTAACTTTGTGACTACTATGGTAGCACTGCTATGCAAGTGACCCCTCAAAGGCAGAAGTCTGGCAGTAGATATGGACCATGCTGGCAGCATTCAACTTTGGTACTAATATGAACAAGGCAGTAAGTGATTTGTTCCCAAGATTAATGGTCAGCAAGGCAGAGGATAAAAAAAAAAAATCAGCAATATGCCAACACATACTTCTGCTTTCATCTTCTCTAATACATCCATCACTTCATGGCATCCAGGTAAAAGGTTTTCCCAGTGTGATTAAAACATTTCTTTAGCACATAGGGTGCATGGGACCCAAACAAGCTTTTAACTAATTGTGTGAGCCTGGAGCACCAGGTATGCAGATATCCACCAGGCCTCAGCTGGCTATCACACTGGTCTTTCCAGGTTTCATTTCAGCAGCTTACAGGAGACCATCCCACAACCTCCAACAGTTTAGCCAGTCCTCTGCCAAACCCATCAGGTGCACTGCTCTGAGCATTGTCACAGATCTGCTCAGTGTTTTTTAGCACAGATTCCCCTTTAACAAGGGTGGGCTGCCCAATTTCCACTGAGTGCACAGAACTCTCCCGCTCACGAGAGCTACAGCTCACTCTGAGGAAGAGCTAACATGTGCTGCTTCCATCTTCTTGCTGAGCCCCAGCCACAGGAACAGAGAAGAGCCTTGTGATTCTCAGGCATAGCATGAATTCAAGGCTTTGGAGTACAAAAAGCAGTAATCACAGGTACCAATGTGTACAATGTGCTGACTGGAAGGATCTGTTCACCCACACTTCAGCCTGAGGAGCAGCATTGAAATGGATGTGCCAGCTGGGACTCACCAATGCACAGCCCAAGGAGCTACACCAGCCTCCTGGAGAACACAGGAGAACTCCCCCCTCTTGCAATTTCACATTGGCAATGAATGATCTCCCACACCAATGATAATACATCACAAAAATCCATGGTTTAAAAAGGCATCAAGAAATACAAGAATCCCTCACTTCCCTGGATAACTTCCAGAAGTCAATCTCCACAAAAAACCTCCACACACTCGGACATTTCCTTTCAGTCTGTGTGGGCTTATTTTGCAGCCATCTATTTGTATTATGTGTGTCTCTTATTATGTCAAAATTTCTCTTTGAGAGAATAATTGACAATAGCCCCCTTTCAGTCTCTCTTCAGTAAGCTAAACAGATGGAGTTTGCTTCAGCTTCTGTTTCCAAATTGTTCCAGCGGCTCCTGTCCCCACCCTTTTCTCAGTTTTTAAACACTAAAGCCAGGGTTCATTCCTCTGAATGCTGCTGGGTGGAAAGGCAGCAAACTCTTCCAGTGACTACCTCACTCATTACACCCACATAATCTTCTGGGTCAAGCAGGACACTGGGAAGCTTTGCTGAATTACCTGCCCACTGTTTCCCCAAGATTGCTCTCTAAGCTACTTCCTCCCAAACCCCAGGCTTGATGTAGAAAGCCAGAGATTTCAGTACTGAGATTCATAACCCTGCAGTTGGGTCATTAAGAGCCCATTGCATTGGCAGCAGTCCAAGTCAGGAAAAGACCCAAAGCACTCGACAAGACTGTCAGTAGCATTAATTTTATTTACCATCCTGTCAGTCTACAGGCTCACCCACAATTCCCTATCAATTCCCACATCACTAATGGAAATGCTGATCATCATCAGTCCTCTCACACATCCCCTTGGATGTCATTTAATTCGGATTCACTATCAACAGTGCCAAGACTTGTCAGTGAACTTGAGAGACACTGGAGAGACCTCCTGTCTCCTGATGTTCTTTCATCATAAACCGTAAAGCAGATTAGAGAACTCTGCTTGTGATACATTTAGTAAGTGCTCTACAGCCATTGCAGAGTACTGGTGTTTTGGAGGAAGTTCCCATCCTTTGCAAGGAAGGGGGATTGAATCAGCCTCTCATGCAATCAGTGCCTAACAGCTTACTTGAATACATTAGAGCAATAAACTTATTTTTACCAATCAATCAATTTTTAGTTTCAAAAAACCAAAAGCTCCTACTTTCAGCAGCATTTGTTTTCACAGCTCATTTTTAAGAAATGAGACAGAGACAGGAATACCTGATTCCTTTCAAAAGGATCAGCTCAGATTGACACAAAACAAAGCTATGACCAACCAGCTCCTATCCTGTTCTCTCCTTCCCTGCACAGCTGCCCTCTTCTCATCTGCCACCCCAAGGTCCCCTTAGCCTCTCACAATGCTCCTTTGGATTTTTACTACTACTAGATACCTAATTTCTTAACTCCATCCCTCTGTATCAAATAGGCACCTGGGAGATATTTTCTGTGGCATGTACAGTGCAATAACCTCATACTTCACTTCCCCACACTCCAAATGAATTTTACTATTTTTTTGCTGTACCTCTTCTGGAAGGTGAACTCACTAGTGAGTCTTATACTCTTACTAAAATATTCAATATTTTGAGAAATTCATTCTAGCCCTTTTCTTATATTCACATTGTTTTCCTCAACACTTTTACTGTACTGACAGACAATTGCCACCTAGTTTTTATTTACCAGTATCAAAACTACTTTTTAATTACCTGTTATGTTCATGACATCTTCTTAGCAGATATTATACCCTCTCTATGCTCTTTGAGTATATTTATGTGCCAATTACCACAGAATACTCAGTTAAGGATTATCTTACTCAGTTCTTCCTTTTCCTCCTCCATTCTGTCTTCCCTCTTCAAGAAACCAGTTTCCTATCAGACAGGAGTTAAAGGTTCCAAATCTGAGCTGAGATTCAAAAGACATCCAGACTTGAGAGGCAGCTACAGGAATCCTGTGTCACAGACAACCCTGGAATAGTCACTCCTCTTGGTGGTGGCAACTATTTCTTGCTGTTTTACCTTTGAAGAGGTTTCTAGTCTTAAGTAACTGTCAAATACATTCCTCTCCTCATCAGCCTTATTTATTTCAGCATCTAATAGCCAACAGGGAGCAGACAAGGAGAGAAGGCAAATATGATCCTTGCAAAGCCCTTTTTATCTGCAGATCAGTACCATTATCATTCTGTAACTTAAGGGGTAACTTGCTCAGTAGAACAAATGCCCCAGGGCAGAGCACAGTCCCTTCATGACAGAGCCAGTTGGTGCACAGTCTCTGCTGCCTTAATTTGCAAATGCCACTACATCTTCACATGTACCTTATCATGCATCCCAGGCCTTGGGTTTACAGGAAAATCAGGTATTGACTTAATAGTGCCACCACAAAAACTGCAGAGGAACAGGAATGCATGATTCTCATTCTTGGCCTCCAAAATAAGAAATTATTAAAAAAACGCAAAAACCCAAGGTATAAGCAAAAAGTCAAAATAAGCTCTTTTCAGCTCCCTCCCCCCAAAAGCGCTCAGGTTTAGTTACTACATTCAAACAGCAGTCTTTTAATCAAGGAGTCCTACTTATTCATGAGGAGAACTGTAGCTAGACAAGCCTTTCAAACACTAGTTCTGCCATCTGGCAGCAGCACTGAGACTTGTTCCCAGACACACACAGAGCGCTGTTAATTGCCCTCACGTGGACTTGCAAGGCACTGCAATTGTCCTGGAATTTAAATCTCCATGGGCTCCAGATGTGGATTTGTCTTTGTGGAGGAAAAGGTACTACTAATTACCAAATATTTCCCGGACCCCCAACCCACCCCCCTTTTCATTTTGCTCTCCTCTGTTATTTTTGTCATCTTCCATAGCACCAACAGCAAAAAAAAAAAAGCCAATTGTGTAGGTCTGCAGATGAGTAGCTTAAAGAATTCATACCACGGAATAATGTTTGTCACATTTCTCTTGCTTTCCCTGCCCCCATGGATTTGACACTGAGCAGCTGCCCAGTGGAGAACAAAGATCATCTGGGGATTGCTTTGTAGGCTTTTCTTTTTTCAAATTAATTTTAATTCATAATGGAAAGGTCACAGACATAACCTCTCTACTAAAAGTGGCAACTTTGCATTCTTGAAATGATACATGTAAGGAAAGAACGGAATAAAAGTAGTGGAAAAGACTTACATTTTGCTTCAGACAGATTCTGGTTAGGTGACCAGACGAGCATGCCGAGATTCTCTCTCTCCTGACTTCGCCTTGCAAGTTTGGCTTAAGAGAAAACAGATACAAACCAAGTTACAGAGAAAGTAATTTCAGATGCAAAATGGATACAAAAGCGACTTATCACACATCTGCAACTTTTAATCAAGATATAAAACCCATCCACAGAGTTAAAACCCCATCTTCCTATTCAGACCTGAGGCTTTTCCTTGTTTCTTCAATGCATCACCCTCTATATAACATGACAGATACTGCACACTCTCATGCAGTACACTAAGCAGCATACGTTAGATCTAAATTAAAAGTTAATTAATGTTTCTCTTCCAGCACACTTGATTATTTTTCTTCCAGCCATCATTAAATGAAAAAGGGAGGAGCTAGGCTCAGGCAGCCTGGACACCATGAGACTGCAGAGTGCAGACAGATTAACCCTTCAGGGTAGGCACTTGCATCAAACCTCCCACACTGAGCACCTCCTGCACTGTCCGAGCAGCCCTTGTGTGCCTCTATTCCCCATACAACCAGGAATGTCCACCCCAGTGACACTGGGTCCCTCAGGTCACAAGCAGGTCCCAGTCTCAACTGCTCCACAGAAATCCAAATGAATTCACACCCACACTCGGACAAATCTGATTTTAACCAGCTTTACACCTGGCTGGCAGGAGAGCTCTGAAAGTCTCAAGTGAGGATCCACAGCTGCAGGTAGTTCAAAAAAGCAACTTCAAACTAAGGTATGTTTCAAGAGTAAGCTCTTGTCAACTCTGATGATGTTCGGTCACAAGCAGTCAAAAGAGGAGGAGGAGGAAGAGGATGAGAAGAGCAAAAAAAGGAACTCCCTCCTTTGAGTCAGCGCACACTCAGCCAGCCCAGCCACCCGCCCTGGCAGAGAGAAACTTGCAAATCTTGTTATGAATGAGTACCTACAGTACTATTTCCACTACAAAATGCCATATAACGCTCAAGTTTTATGCAATATTTCAACACAATGCTATTTTCTCTGCATTGTGCAATTAGACATACAACCACCACCTCATGATGCACTAAAACAGGTCAGAAAAGATCTAGTAACAGAAAATTACATTACAGTGCTATGAACACTCATGGTTTCACCACTGTTTTTAACCTGAAATCTGCTCAGCTAAGAACAGTCAGGGTTTAGATGACAAAAATATTTTAACATTAAAGTACAGATAGCACGTATTAAAAATAACCACCTGTCAGCAACATTTATACTGAACTAGCAGGTTTCTTTCATGATAAATACCATGATTATCTTTCACTTGGATTTTTGGGAAGGTTTCACGTTATTTTAGGGAGGTTAGCAACTGTGCCTACAACGTATTTTGCACACTGCACGTTTATTACTTTCAACACTAGGCAAAAAAAAAGAGTGAGAAGAGACAACATCCTCTGTTGGCAAGAGATGGGAGGCGAAGACCAGACACAGAACACAAAGAGTGTCTGAAATTAAAATTACAAGTCCTGGAACATTTGGCATTAAATTTTACCTTCTTCCTCATCTCAGGTCTAGGCTGGAATGCAAAGAAGGAGTCAACCCTAAGCCTCCCCTTTATCAATTTTTTTCTCTTCAGTCTCCTGGAATTCTGGAACAGCTCCACAATTCCAGGATGGCCTGTTGTATTACAAAGTCTAACATGGGGTTCACAGAACAGAAGAGTAAAAAGTCTCTTGCCTCACTTTAACCTACACTGAAAAACACATTCTTATCCCATAAAAATACTCAAAGACGGCAATCATCAGTCAGGACTCCATGAATTTAAACACTTTCATCCAAATCCCAACACACCACCAGTACCCACTGCAGCTCAGGAGCCTGATGCCAACACTGCCAAGCGAGGTGTAACACCTCACAATGTCAGGCAATGTCAGCCTGCCTTTAGCAAAGAACCCACCTAAATCAGGGAAAGGAGGAAGTTTTCTCCCAGTTTAGCAGTCTGAACCTCCTCTCTTCTGGGACACATCAGGTGCACATCCCAGGCCAGCTGCCCTGTCAGGAGCAGTGCTCCATTAGCTCAGCTCACCCACAGTAAGTTGGATGAAGTTTCACCTCCCATGGTTAAAACCCCAAGTTAGGCTTTGGGGCATTGCACAGGGAGCCCCACAGCCCTTCCAGGCTGTGACCTGAACCAGCAGCCCTAGGAGGTGATACCCAGTGCAGGACCTCATGGCAGCCAAAGGCAGGGTGGAGAAATGTGTTCCTCATGCTCCACTGCAGCTCCACAACAGGTACCCAGGAGCCCCCTCTGCCAAGGAAATGCCTTGGGTTAGGAGCTACCCCCTTCCAGCCACACATTCCCTCCCTGGGAATCACACACAGAGGTGCCTGCAGATGCTGGGCTTCATGCCACCCTCAGAACCCCCTTCTGCCCAATTCCCACAGCCCAGTGCCTTCCTCTCTCCAGCCTCTCTGGAACACCGACCAACCAAGTTACACTGGGCTCATGGAAGGGTGTGAAGCAGCACCTCCAGTGCTCCTGCAACTTATCCCCTGCTCCAGCTCTCCACCCAAGCCCACACCTATTCACCCTCGGGGCTCATTCCCTGGCAGCTGTAGAGGCCAGTCCAAGGCACACAGTAGGGTTATGCTGAAATTCACGCTTTTCTGCAAAGGGCAGAAGCACCTAAAGGCCAACACGCACAGAAAGATGGGAGTGGGGATGCTCCTCAAATATCCATAAAGGCTGATTCTCTCTCCCTACATTCCAAAATAGTCGCTAGGTTCTTCACCTTCCAGGACCACATCCTCCCCAGCACTCCTTCTCAAACCCACAGACCCACATTTACTGTGCCTCATATGTAAGGCAGACATGACAGGCATTCTTCCAGTACAGTGCTGACCCCACCATAAACATACTCAGCTTAAGTACTCTTGCTCTTACTGCATGATGTAGCAACAAAAAGCTTAAGAGCTTGCTCAGAATTTAGAAGCACATTGAAATGCAATGACTGCTTCACAGCAACAGCCACGAGAGCAGAAGAGGGGCCTCAGAGCAGTGGCTGTTACATCCCTTTACAGCACCATTCCAAGCACAGCTGCAATGCTCACCAACACTGTCCCATGCTTCTGAACAAGGACTACCAGGACAAATTCTGACACTCTGCACTTCAGTGATAAAGCTGTAAAGATAACTCAATTTAATCTGTTGCATATTTCATGTAAAAATAGCCACGTAAGAAGGGCAAAGGTTCCTCTTTTTTTAGGAGAAAAGATCAATTTAGGATCAATGAGGTTTGCTTGTTTAAGCAACTGCAGTTAAACCAGTGCAACCTGTGTTTAGAGAAGCTGCATGCTGGCAGACAAGAAGATCTGACATTTCAGGTAATCCTGCACCTTCATCTAGCTACCCACCAGATATTTGTAAAATCTCTGCCACAGCCATTAGCTCGGTGTCACAGATGATGTGGGAGCGAACACTCCGTAATCATTTTCCCACTGTTAGCTTTCCCATTTGTCCCAAGACTGTCAGGAATCATGGTTGCTTCCTCCAAGAGGAAAACCTTCTACTGCAAGCAGCACCCCCTAAATTTTGTTCCAGTATCAGAATTCACAGGGAATGCAAACTTCCAATGCCTTTACCCAGGCAGAAAGTGCAGCCCCAACCAGGCACAGTATCATGTTGCTTTTTCCACAGTAGCTACCATATCTCTCTCTTTTCTTACCTCTAGAATATAACCCTACTCCACAGACTATACACTAAAACTCAGGAGAGAACCAATCCAGCTTAAAATTCACTTTGAGAAGAAAATGTTGTTTTAAAAGTTTGTCCCATTTTACAGATGTTGTTTACTGCACAAGCCCAAGAAGTTCTATTGTGCAAGGGAAGAGATAAAGCAGAGCAGAAGACATATACATCAATATTATTCTAATGTGTTGTGGGGGCTTTTGGGTTTCTCTCCCCCCTTGGAGCTGTGAGGACATATCTCAAAAACAGTGTGCAGAAATACCTTGATTTGCACAGGAGAGAAACAACACGGCCCCTTAATTTCCCATCACTTCTACCCAAAGACTGAGGCTCTCCATCCCTGGGGGCTCCCTGAGCTAATGCACAGGCACAGCACATGCAAGAGCAGCATACTGCAAGATTTGGAACCCTGACCCACAGCAGTTAAAGCCCTCCTCACCTCTACCCAGGAGCTGTCAAGCCAGGACATCTGATAGGGAAAGGAAAACAGGGATGTCTCCAAACAGGAACTACCAAAGGTCACTGTACCAGCGGTCACACATCAAGTCCCCCCTACAGGTCAGAGAGTATGTTCCCTCTCCTTCTGACCCCTCCCCAATTTCAAGTTAGCCATGGAATAAGTGGCGTCAGAAGGCTCAACAGCACCACTGCAAAAGAGCATTGTTTCCCCTTCCACCATCTACCTGACAAACCAAAGCAGAGAATCTACCTGTGCTTAAAAAAAAAAAAAAAAAAGTAATCCAAGAAAAAAGGTGTTAGCTTTAACTCCATACCAGTTCCTGGTTTTCTACTACATATATGTAGAGACAAGTAAGAAGAGTAAGGAAGCAGGGACAGCCAGGACTCCTCCCTCACCCACAGCACCAGTTTAAATGTCCTAAGGACCACGGGTGGAATGGACACCCTACAAAAGGAGCATGCAGGGAGGCAAAACACTGCCTGCAAGCAGGAGCCCAGCACCACGCAGCTCCCGCAGCTCCAGCCTGACACATCACATTTTATTTCCTTCTCCACGTTAGAGCAGAAACATGCCAGAATAAACTCAGTAGGAGCAGAGGCCTCTCAAAGAGCCACCAATCACTCTGTCATCTGTTATTTTGCTTCTGTGCAAGGCAGCAGCGCCAGCTCCCACTCGAGTTCCTGCACTTGAGGGACCTGCTCCGTCTCACAGCTCCCCCCAAGGATGCTGCATGATCCAGCCACAGCTGTGAGCCATCCAGGAGCTTTACATTTCCTCTTGACACCTGTACTGACCCCTTGAAGAAATGATACTCGCCTCCTGCAGATGTCAAGACACATTTTGCTCCTAGTTGCATCCTGCCCAAGTCAAAGTGAGGCTTGGGCAGGATGCCTCCAGCATTTTTCCTTCTCCATAACCTTCAGCAGTCTCTGATGTTTTGCTGTTGCTGTTTGCACAAGGCATTTCAGAGCTATTGAAACCCTCTGGATTTCAAAGCAAAGCCCAGTAACACATGACTGTGTGAGAGCACTGCAACACAACCATGAAGAGTGGGACCCTGCTCTTGTCAGCTGCTTCTGTTATTTAGAATAAAGTAACTCAGAAGAGTAGGTCCACAGTCAGGTGCTGGATACAACTACATACTTCTGCACCTTCTCTGGAAAGCAAACATGAGCTTTAAACCAAAGTTTAAAAGCACTTGCCATAAAACTACAAACAATTCTTCAGGTACTGATCTTTTGCAAAACAACAGGTAAGAATATACTTCCAGATCTGAACAATGTCTTCCATGAAGTTAATAAAGGTTACACAACAACTGAAATACCCAAGGTTAAGGATGGCAAGATACCCACATTCAAAAGCTACTGCTTTACTAACAGCACTTACTGATCTCTCCCAACTGGTACTAACTCATTTTTAAATCACACAATGCAGATTTTAAAAGAAAGAGTAAGAAATACCTCTTCCTTTTAATATGCAACCCTGAGCATAATATATAAAACATGCATTGTATAATATCCAAAGGTGAATAGATGCTTTTATTGTTTGGAAGAGCTGGAGTTGCCATATAATAACTTAGCTGCTGAATGCTTCTTAAAGCAGTTTTGGATCAAGTCTAATGTATTTACTTCCAGCAAAGTGAGATTAAACAAGTGCTTCCATTCCCAACCCTGCATTTTCTTTATCAATGCAGAACTTAAATTTATTGCATAGTGTAAAATTCCCTATTTACAGTACCCATGATGGCTGTTAAACAAAATAAGGCAAGGGAGGCACAGGCTCCCATAGTACAAAAAAAATTCTCTCCTATGGGTTCACTGGTATTACTCAGGCTCACAGTGTAATTGTAAATGCACAGCTGTGGTACAATTGCACAACACCTATGTGACACAAGAGAATTCAAACAAAATTCAGAGTCAGAAGGAAAGCTTTTTCCACCTTCCTTCCCCACTACTGGCACTGGTGTCCCAAGCAGCAACTCAAAGACATTTGAAGAACTTTGCTGCTCATATCCACTTCCTTCTGCATGTGACTTCTCCCTGAGTCAGCAGATAATGCTTGTGATCCCCTTTCATTCCTGTTTTCCAAGGATTGCCTAGTCATAGCAGCTGGTACTTCATAGAAATACCATCACTGAACAGACTATAGGAGCATTAAATGAAACAGAACTGGAATCCTGCAAACTGAGAAGCATTTTTAATTAAAAAGCTATAAATGAAGCAGCAGTTAGCTCTTCCTATACATGACTACACCCGGCTGGCACTATAATCTATATGCAAATAAAGTTCTGAGGGCATTTTTGTATCTGCCTAGGGAAACAAAAGCAACTATTTGGGTTTCTCTACAGAGCAGCAGCACTGGAAACATGGGGGGAAGCATTATTGCCTCAAAATGACTGTAGGTGCTGTGCTACAAAACCCCAAAGTATCACGTTACAACTGTGAGCAAAATATTGCTTTAAAAATTACCCAGTTAAAGATTAATCACCCAGCAATGATTACAAAGGTCACTTTGCAGTGATAAAAATTATTGCCATTAGAAGAACTGAAAGAGAAAATGAGAAAAAGCATAGATAGCAATAGTTGCCTTTTCTCTAAAGTAATCAAGTTTTGACCCATCCTAAGTTTAAACTTTGCATCTTTGTATTATTGTTTTTAAACCTTTTAAGAACACATCTGATCCAAGATGCCTTTCCAGTTTAAGAGCCAGCAGTAATGCAAAAGCTGTGGCCTACATTCTGCCCACAGCCCGGGCCAGACCGAACAATAAAGCCAGAACAGATGTTGAGGCCTTGCCTTGTATTTTTTTCTTGAATAATAGGAGTCCGCTCATTCTCTCCTGCAAGCAGGTGGCACCAATGTGCAGCCATAGATGAGGTCTGAATAACTATACAAGCAAACAGCTTTTCAATATGCACTTTAAGTGTGTAAAATCTTCTACACCCATACAATTCCAACCTGAGCTCTTCAGTGAGTTCTGCACATATAAGCCCTGCAATCCATACACAAGCAGGAAGCACAGTATCCCACCAGGAACATGAATCTACCCCTGCACATGCTTAGCACTGAGCAGCACACCTCTGCTAATCACAACAGGCTTTTGTCTAGACATGGCTGGGGTTTTGTACTGAAACGTGAAAGGGTTAGGGTTTTTTTAAAGGGAAAGCATAAAATTAAGAGGACAGAAAATGCACATTTGATCAAGATTTTATCAGAGATCTCTTGCAAGCCTTTTAAAAACACCATCCACTTTTTTTTCTTTTAAGGAGGACAGCTGCTAACTATACCACAGCAATCCTGAAAGCACAGCCAGAAAGCAGCAGGCAGAACAAAGCCAAAGCCTGCAGCACACGTGTCACATGTGTGACACACTGAGCTGCTGAGGCTCACCTGCCCTCCCGTGCACACTTCTCCCTGCTCCACGGCTTCTGTTCTCCCCAGCACTCACCCAACAAGATGACACTTCTTTCCTTCTTTCCCCTCCACACTTTTCCCCTTCCAGTCTCATTCAGGTGACCAAAAAGTTACACAGGAATGCCTACACAAACACAAGCTAAGATCCACTTATAGAATTTAATACACAGAAAAGGAACAACAGTAACACAGCAGTTTCCTCAAGTGCCAGGTATTGTGCTGCTAACAAACATCTCAACACTGCTAAATCTATTTGGAGCCAAAGAACCTACTGATGAGGAAGCAAAGATAAGGCAAACAAATCCTCTGTCTTTCCATCACAGATCTCGATTCTGCTGCCTCCCCTGATCTTTGACAATCAGCAGCTCCCACATGCACAGCTCCACCTTCGTACAGCCTCCCATTTCTTTACTAAGCTAGCCCTCAGCTCTTCCCACCCACTGAACACTGTCCTCTCTTGTGCTCCCTTAAGAACAAGGGCAGCTGCTTGGGCCAGTCCTGCCCATTATTCACAGGCAGCACTTAGGAATAACAAGACCAGGACCAGCAGAGAGACTTCCTGAGCCTGGTACTGTATCTGCATCACTGGATTTAATGGCCCTTCATAGAAGGAGGGAGTAAAAAAAAAATCCATCAAATAGACTAATCCTTTTGTAACCCATTTGTAATTTTGGCATCTACAACATCCTGTGGCAGAGTGCTTCAATTTAATTACATGTTTGTTGTCTGAAGGAGAACAAAGAAAGCCCATGCACACACTCCCTTCTCTACTCTGAAGATGCTACCCAGCCATTTCATTTGGTGGCCCCATTTCCTGCCTTATGAGAAGCAGAGAATAACTGTGCCCTGTTCACCTCGTTTGTGCCTCTTGCTGCTTTACAGATCTTCTACTACCCTACTCTCAGTCATCTGCTTTCCAAGCGAGACAGTCCAGGCTCTTCTGCTTCTCCCTCGTATGGAGATGGGAAACAAGAACAATTCCTGTACTTTAGTTATCTTACAGCACTAAACAGCATGTACACATGGGGGAGGGATGGGAATGGGGCACATCCAGAACTGTACGCAGTGTTCAAAGGCAGGGTACAACACAGGATTTATAAAACATGCCATAATGAGGTGTTATTTTGTTCTCAGATGCTTTCACAACAGCTTTTAACAATACACTTGCCTTTCCATTATTACCATTGGGTTGATGAAAAAAACCCACTGTCTACCAAGATCTTTATCTGGAAAGGCAATACCAAATTTAAAGACCACTGCTGTACAAACAGTTAAGGGCAGTTCAGAGACCACTACTGCACACGTACAGTTAAGGGTTGTTCCACCCTACCCCTCAATATTAGATAGCAGTAACAAGTGCCACCTGTCACAAGACAACACCTTGCCCACTCCCTCCATTCAGCAGATGCCCAAACTCTCTCCACCCCTCTGCTGACCCCTCTTCCCATTCACACACTGTTTTCTGACAATAGGACAATCCAGCTGTTAGTAGTAAAAATAAGGTGAGAAACAGAAATAAAAAGATACATAATTTGAAATGGGGAATACACAAGTGTTGCTTTATTTGGAGAGTGACTCCTCTCCAACCCCCAGGTGCAGGACCCCTTTACCTTCCCAAGGCTTCCTTCCCCAGGAGAAGTGGCACAAGGAGCAAGAAGCCAACAGGAAAGTTTCTCAGACCTTGCATCTCCCCCTCTTCCCTTTCCTGTTAAACAGCAATGCTGCCTAGACCACCCATTCAAGTAGTCCCCACTCCTCAGCTCAGGCCACCCTTTTCCATTCCCTGGCAACCCACACAAGCAGCATTTTACCCATCTTTCCCACACATTAAGAACCAGCTGGCTTGTTTCTATTGCCCAATGCAAGAAGAAACTAAAAAAGTCTCAAGTGTTCACTAAGCACAAACTACTTTTTGTATTTTTAGCAATACCTCTTCCCTTCCCACCCATCAAAAGTTCGCGACAGCCTTCTTTTCAGATAGCTTTAAACTGATTAGTGGAAGTAACAAGTGGCTAGGAAGCACCACTGATATAAAATGTAGATTCTTGGTGAACAGAGTGACTGGGGGTTTTTTTCCCACTTCCAAAAACTGTGCCAGGATGACACAGTTTGTGTCTAGACTAAGTAGAACTCAGTCTCCAAAGAGTATGGGATGTGGGCACCTCTCACCCTCACCCCACACCTCAGGAGATCAGAATACATTTTAAAAAACTAATGATCAGCTATTCTCAATGGCTTACAAAATAAGAGTGCTGGGCACACTGCTTGGCAAGACAGTACACTGAAGGACAAGCAGACAGGACATAGTCATGTCTGCATCCACACAAGAGTCTACCCAAAAGGAAAAGTGAGAGAGAAAGTCCATGTTACTCTGCTCTTACAATATACCAAATAATTTTACCCAGTCAAATGAACCAATCAAGCACAGTCAGCTCTCAAAGATGGTAAAGGTCTGTCACCTTATTACTCTTTAAAACCTAGGTCAAACACCAACACTTTTCAAGGCAACTTTTCAAGCAGGAAAATCCATCACACAACAGTGGCAAACACATCTTCCAAACTCCGCTGAGTGCTTTGAGCAGGCTGGACATCCACCAAAGGAGGTACCACCACAGCACCTCCCTGATGGAGGTAGTGCCCTCCAGGAGCAGCAGAATCAGGCCCTGCCAGCAGGCCCAGGAGAGGCCTCACCTCTGTGCTGAAGTCACCTAAACTATCCCATTTCTACCCAAAGCTGGTTTTATAGAGGTGGCCTGGCTGGCAGAGCTGTGGAGACAGCAGCCTCTGAAAAGGGGACACAGTGTCCTCTCCCAGCACAGCCACCCCCAGAAACAGATACCTGTCCTCAGGCCAATGCCAGCATACAAGAAGCTTACACATCAAATCCCACCCAGCACTGAGTCATGCACGATGTGGTGTGCAACTGCAATCAACAGGCTGCGAGCATGCCCAGTTTAACCCACACAAATCCGACTTCTGAACGTCTGTGACAGTTGCATATCCTCCTCTCACCCCCATCCATGACACTCTTCCAGGTCCTTATCCTCACAGCACCCCTACCAGCAGATGAGAGCTTTTATCAACACGCGCGCGCGCAAAGCGCTGCCTGCCAGGCTCGCAGAGCCTGAGTGAGGTTTCCCCAACCCCATCTAGGAGCCCTAACTGTGGCTCATCCTCCCTCACCACCCCACTCTCAGAAATGCTGAAATCAAATAGGGACCCACAAATAACACATTTGTGGTATTTCAAACCAGATCTTGAAAACTCAGTCTGCTTCCAGCTCTCCTTGGAGATGACTGGTGCATTCATTAGCCCACAAGCTCCCCAAGGTACAGACAGTCCCTCTCCTTTTGTCTGCATGGGGCCCACCTCCACAGGGTGCTGTAAGGATAATATTCATACCCAAAAACACGAAGTCAGATTTAACATGCCCTTGAAATGCAGGCGGCTCCCGGATCACAATTTTCCAACAGATTTCACAAGTTAGTTTGTTTTTTTCCCCATTTCTGCCAAACTCAGAGGCGCAGTACTGACTATATTTAAAACGTAGCTAACAATCCTGGCATTCTGGTTTTAACATTCAACTTTTACTAAAAGACTATCCAAAACAACTTATCTGGTTTCTCTCCTTCTCCCACCTTCAAAGAATCTCAGAACTAGTTTGTCCTGCATCTACATTAATAATCAGAGCAAGAACACCGTATGATAACAGGAGAGGCTAAGCAATCCATCACTGCTGCAACACCAAGCACCGCCTTGCACTCATTCTGCAGATTCCCACTTCACATTGAACCTAGCTGATCCTAAAAGGGGCCAAGTAACACCGAGCCAAGCCCTGGAGACACAGGCTCCCGGCATTAAGCAGCAGCAAGTACACTTGCAGCCCAGAGGAACGAAACAGGGGCAGAGCTCTGCAAAGACGCTGGATTTTCCTGAGCTGCCTCTGCTTTAGGATTACAAACGCTCCTTCTGCAGTGCCAGCATTTGCATACCACAGCATATTTACAAAGAAATCAATCGGGACACGAGCCCGGAGGTGAACACGGAGAAGAGGCCCACGGCACTCGGGGCAGCCTGCAGAAAAGCTCGTGGCTTTCTGCTCAGAGGCTCCGGGGAAATTCAAACGGGCAGGATCCCCTTCCCCACCCTGTTTAACAAAGAGCACAGAAGTTTGCAGGCGCAGGGCCCTACAGGCTCTCAATCGCAGCCACCACGTGGTGAGCATCAGGAGCAGAGCTCACACAAAGAGCCGAGGAGCAGCAGGAGCCGGGGGAGAGGGCTGGGAAAGCCTCGGCAGCCAGGAGCCGGGGGAAGGGGAGCGGCAGCCTCTTTCCCCAGCCATCGCCAGGAGGAAGCAAGTACAAAGGGGACAGTGAGGCTAGGCAGATAAGGAGAAGCCCGCGGAATGCCAGGCTGGCAGTGCAGATAAAGTGAGGAGCCAGGACGCTGCTGGAGGGAGCCGAGTGTGGTTTGGTGGAGCTGAGGGAGGAACCCGGCCGGGCACCGGCCCGGGAGGGGAAGGAGGCAGAGGAAGGGCTTGAACAGCACATACCTGCACCAGAGCATGTCGCTCGCACGCTGCAGCACAGCACACACACAGCTACAAAATTAACTTAATTTTACCGTGTTCGGGGCCATTAGTCATTCCAATCCGAGGAGTGAGATCCTATTCAGCACATAAAGGCTTCTTTATTGAGGCTGAAAATTCTTGTTTTCTCCAATTTGGGGGGTGGGGGAATATATTTTAGGCATAATTTATGCTCAGGCCAAAATAACCCCTCTCTCCTTTTCTTCCAAAAACCATCATTGTTGTGAAAGCAACCAGATTGTCCCTGCATATGTTAAGAGCACAGAGGTCTTGTTTTCCCTTTCCACAAATTAGAGAATGGAAAAAGCAACAGCAGCAAAAAAGTAGTGGCCATCCCCTAGCAGCTGTTTGACAGGAATACAGATGTGCCTCCCTGCACATCAGTTATGCTGCCCCACACTGCTCTCAACAAATTCAATGTGGCTTCCCAGTTCATTTGCTTCACCCAGTGACCACGGGATAACTCCACAAAAGCAACGAGTGACTCTCCATACTGTACCATCCTGAGCTCCAGACACCTACAGAGGCATTAAGCAAGTCCCTGTCCTCCTACCTTCAGTGCTACCACCTTGGCCACTGGAACAGACTCCATATTAACACCTTCTGAGCATCAGTGATCCAAAGCAGTTCCTTGTTCTGCCACCAGTTTGCTTCAAATCCCAACCTCAGCTCCCCCAAGCTTGTACAGAAGTGCTTAATGGGGCTTGTACACATGAATGCAGAAGTTAAAAAAAAAAGCGCAGCAACAAGAACAAGGCAGCAAGGGAAACAAAACACGCAGGGACATAAAGAGGACAGAGAGCCTCAGGGGAGGCCCAGTATTTAGAGTTACTAGAGACTGAGAAGCTAAACCATGCTAAGGTTGCTGGGTCTTCAAAGGAGGAAAAAAGTCTGCAGAGCATCTTTGAGAACACAACAGCCGTACAGGTGCATATGCAGGCTGGAGCACAGAAAAGCTGAGACATACTGGCACCAGAGAAGAAAGCAGACTGTCAAAACTACAAGACAAGACAGGCCAAAATACATATCATTTACCTGTAGCGAGGGGCTCTGCCAAACATTTTAAGACACTTCTGTATTCCTCAGCAGAAGAGCTGTGTCCTCTTCACTTCTGTCCTGGCCTGCATTTTCTCTGTAACTTTCCCAGCACTATTTATTGCTTTTACTGAAAGATGACCATTTTCCCTGACATCTGGATTTTCACAGGCTGCTATTTCAATAAAATACTTTAAAGAACAGAATATAAGAACAGGTACCATGAAACAGGTTGTAGCAACCTCTATTCTTAGTTCAGCTGAGCTCTGATCTGTGACCAGAAGCTGCAGGTACTGCTGCAACCCTGTGCATTTGAAAGTCTTTAGTCTTCTGCTCTGTGCCACCACACAAATACAAATTGCTACAAGTCCAGTTATATCTATGTTGAAAAGCAAGAATAAGTGTCAAAATAATTTAGGGTGCATTGGTTCCACATACTTCTACTCTTCCTTCTACCTCAGAAAATCCTTCAGTCTCACCTCCCCCCTTGCACACACACAACCCCTCGGCAAGAGCTTTGCACACATTAAACCAAGACTTGTTAGCATGGCCAGGGACCCTGCTGAGAGCCTCAGCTCCCTTAAGACTCCGACTGGTCTGACTTTCTAACAACAAAGCTATTTGTAGTCAGATCAGTGATTCTTGGTATAATTACTAATACCTAGCCTGAATATACAACAGCAAAGGAGGAAGAGCCCACAGCCTGTAAAAAATACCAAGCTTCACTTAAAAATACTCAAGAGTAAACCAGCTTCACCAAACAAAACAACTGAAGCTCTTTTCCTATGCCAGGTTTCTGCAGCATGCTTTTATTGAGCAGAACAACAAGAACATCTTCCTCTACCTGTTCCTAAGATCCCACTCAAGTGATGCCTGCAGAAGGCACTGCCTGGCTGTACTGGGCCCAAATGCAAGACTCCAAACATGCTCTTGTTAACACTTCCTACACCTCCACTGCTGCATGAGGGCATCCAGCTGCAACACGGACATGCTCAGCCTCCCACACCTCCACAGACACTCTCCACTATCCTGCAACAGCTGTGGGAGCTTCCTGCAGGAGAAGATAGAACAGGTGCTGCTGTGCAAGACACAGAAGCAGCAGGGAAATGGGATTCCTTGAAGCCCAAGACATACACCATCTTACCATCATTCAGCAGGAACATGGTCTAAGTTCTCAGCAGGTGAATGGTAGATCTTTGCACCCAGATATTTTTTTCTGGTATATTAGAAATATATTACATAAGACTCAAACACAAGCATTTCTGCTTCAGCAAGGCAAGGCATGAACACCAGTAATGTTTAAAAGATCATTGGCACAAGGCAGGGAGACAGAAAAACCCCTGACAATTCCCAAGAAATACAGGATATTCTTTTCCTCTGTGATTATCACAGGTATCAGCACAGGTATCCAGGCTGGTAAGGCACATGCTTGATCAACTCACATGGCCTCCAGAAAAACAGTCCCAACAACAACAGTCTCAGACCTGTAACCACCTTCGGCACAGTACCTCAGCCTGCCAAACTGCTGACAGCTGGGCCTTGCTTGTTTCCCTGCCCCCACAGAGAAAGACAGAAGAAAGCTGCTTACAACACTCCAGAAAAAACCACTTTCTCATAGCGGTGTTCCAGGTCCACTGCCAGCTGTTCCAGACTTGCAGAACAGGACAATCCCATTGCATCTGATGCTGTCCTGAACCAGAGGCATCAACTTACATCCAGGAGAGTTTAGACATCTGTTGTTGCTGAGTTTGGTCTAAATCTGCTAACAGAGTCCCCTCCAAAAGCTTCTGTTTCTCCTTCTTCCCCCCACCTCACTCTCCCGCCCCTAGACACAACAGTTTGACTGCATGTTTGAACAGGTTCATCAAGAGACATGATCAGTCCAAGAACAGTTCAACAAGTCCCAGAGTCCTGGCATGTCCCCTGACAACCTCAGCAGCTCCTTATGCAACTACCCAGGCAGTATGCAGAAGAGTCACATGAGACTAGCACAGATCCTGGGAGAGCAGGTTTTAAGTTATTCCTGCACAAGAAAAAGGAGTGATAATTAAGCAATGTCTAGTAAGATTCCTGGACTCTGTTTGAAAGTCCTTCCTCCCTTGACTAGAACAGTACACCAAGAAAACTACACTCCCTTTTACAGAGTCTGTTTAAATATCAGTGCTATCTCCGCTAGAGAACTCTGCAGCAATTTCTAGGAAAGATGACACCAGAGCACCAGTTTCCACATCCCTGGCTTACTGCCCTTGAACAGTTCTTTCTGTGCAGAGTCGGCAAGGTTGAGAACTTGTTTCCGTCTGACACTGACTCATGATGCAGCCTCCCCTCCCTTGCAGCCTAACCAAGAGCAGAGCCCTGCTGAAGTCCCCATGTCTACAGGAACAGAAGACCTATATATTTTTTCCACTAAGCCCCACTTTGCTCAGTCGATGCTACCAAAAAGTTAAAGCTTTCACAACAAGCTTCTACTTTGCTTCTCAGTCCCTAAAACTGAACATCATGTGGCAGCAGGCTCAGCGAGTGCCCTGCAGCTCTCGCTCTGTGTAAGGCAAGGGCACCATGCCTTTGCTCTGCTGCTCACCCCCCTGCTAGGAAACATTTCCCCTGCAGGAGCAGGGCAGAGACAAAAGGCACAGGAAACACACCGGGCACGGTATGTAGAAACAAAAGGTAAATATTTGTCTCTTACAGCCATCTCCCTATGGAATACTGCCCGGTGCACACATGTTGGGGGGGTCAGTTGCTGCTCCCTCCTCAAGTTTATGATCTGTCATGTCCAACTGTGCCCTGTGATGCTGGCACCTTCCTGAACAGAGGACTCAGTTCAATTGTATCAGCCAAGGACGTGCTACCAATACCACTAGGAAAGCAGATTTTTGTGCTTTCAGAAGCAATTCCTCTGCTGTTCCTACAGAACCATCAATTTTGGCCACTAAAACCTTGCCACAAGGGGAAGAAATACCTTTTTTTTTTTTAAATAGAAGCAGCAATTATCCTCCCTGGTTTTGCCATTTAGCTATCCTAACAATCTTCCAGTCTTCTTGGCTCTCCTGCATAAAACCCTTGAAACTATGATGCATTCCCATCACTTCTGCTGCTGTTAGAAAACATTGTGAGATTCTCTCGTTCCTCCCATTTCTTTCATTTGGGTGATTTGGGTGATTTTAGTATCATTCTCAGCACTGCCACTAAAAGTAGCACTTGTAATCTGAAAGGGGAACTTCCCTAGCCACCTAAATTCTGGTAGAATAATGTACACACATAGAGGATAGAAGATTCCTTGGTTTGGGCATGTGCTGTCTCCTTATGTCATAATGTAAAGACAATCAGTCTCGTTCTCCTTATCCATCATCCAGAGATGTAATTATTTCTGGGAGTTTGGAAACATGGGGAGTGAAAACTACTTTCTTCTGTCTACCTTTCCCAGAAGTTTTCAAAGGAGTCAGCTGTAAGAACTTGGAATTTCACTGTCTCATTTAGGAATGAGAAACATGTCATGCTTATTTGAGTTAGCTCATAAATTTCGACCAGGTATGCTTTCAAATAAAGTTCTTTAATACAGGGTACATTTGTCACTGTTCAAAGGTGAAGCCAGAACACCACAGCACACTGCAGTAATAAATGTATTTGTTGCCAGTTAGTGAATCTCTAAAATGAGACAAAGGAGGGACAAAAAGTGTCAGAAATAGGAAGTATCAATATTGTTAATTCAAACAGAAGGTTAAATATCCTGGGGGCTCTGAAATGGTACATAAATAAAGACCTAGTGTCATAATGCAAACATAAAGAAACAAGTACAACACACCAGTCTGCATGGAAGCGTCCTTCACTGTGACATGAAAATACCAAGGACAAAAAGTAAACCTGATCCCATGTTATCACTAATTAAATTCATATGTACCAATTTTCTTTTTTTAAATAAAACATACATTCAAATTCAGTAGTGACAGAAAACATTCTGAATAACTTAATTTCAGCAGTCATTTCCATTTAAAGCTTTTCACTTTTAATCTTAAATATATCTCAAGAGTATCTCTTCTGATTTTTCCACAATGGACATGGTGAGAGGAAAGGGGACTCAAGAGCTTATAAATTACTCTCTTTCCCTGTCAAGTCCTCACATCAAGTACATAACTTCCATGACTTTTCCATTGAGATTAAGAGGTATTTCATGTACTGAATCTTGCCTAGAGAAGAATCTGGCCTTCATGAAACACAATGCCATCATCCATTAATCAGTCCTAGGTGGCTTTTACTTCCAGTTATAAGGATGTGTTAGTCTGACCTTCTGACTTAGAGCCCAGAGTTCGCAAGATACCCATAAAACCATTTTATTCATTTATTAAAACAAACAATGAACCCGAGGGTATTATTATTTTCTTCTCATAGACCTAAAATATCTGATCCTTGGAATGGGACTCTCTGCATTTCATTACTGATTCATGAAGACCTTCTCAGCTAAGTTGCTTTGTGGCCAGAAGTCCCATGTTTTCTCCTCTGAAGCAGCACTACAACAAAAGCTTAGATCACCTGCTAGAATGCTTATGCAGCGCAGTTCTGAAGAAAAAGCTGTATAAAAATGGATTTATTTCTGACTACCATAGAAAGTGACTGAGCATGGAACTAGGATGCTATTGGAAAACCATGTTTTGTTCCCTGGAGCAGAAGTAAGTCATTTAGCTCAGTGCCTCAATTTGCTCCTGCCTTCAACACCAGCACTTTGCAGATGTACATGCAGAGGGCTAGAAAGCCTAAGGGCCATGATCAGGACATCCCACACTCCAGGGCAAGAAGAATTCCTGCACTTCCACGAGCCAGATAACGACTGATCTTGGGGGAATTTGTCAGAATGCAGTTCAAATTGAGAAGACCACAGGAAGTCAATTCCAGTTACCTCCTGGTGGCCATAGCATCCATCAGACCCAAAGAATGAATCAATCACCCACTGTTAACAGCTCACCAACACAGGCAGATCACTGTGCCTGCTGAAGAACCACTTCCACAGTAGACTCAACTACAACAATGTCTTCTGAAGTGAAAGGAAAAAAACCAACAAACAAAAAGGTGGAATCCTGCGGGAGAGCTACTGCACTTCAAGGTCACATCCCCAGTTATGTCTAATTTTTCCAGGACAGACACCACCAGCAGTTGCATATCTGGTTCCAGTGCTAATGAGAGCAGACACCAGGGTCAGGCCAGTTAACTGGGCAAGTCTCTTGGAAGCTTTGTGCCTTTTGCTTCAGACAAAGGCCTTTCCAGGGACCCACAAATCATAAAATGGCTCCTGGCCAGAGGGGGCAAAGCAAACCCAAAAACCATTCACTCCAGCCAGACAAAAGAAAGGTGCCCTTGGGCTCACAGCCTCAGAATGGAGTCTAGTAGGAAATGAGAAGTCTTGACTACCTAGAAAAGTCTGCAGCTTCCCAAATATTATTTAAGGTTTCACAAAACTCCCTTCTACATAGGAGACCCTATAGGAAAGAAAAGGAAGGCCAAAGCAAGCTATTTAAAAGTTACTGGACTTCCTCTCTAAGGGTTATAAAGCCTTAACTACAAAAGATTAAATTCACAGCCTAGTCCAGCTCACACAGGAAAAGCTTTCTAGTAGTGACCAGGAGTTAGAACCACGTGCAGATCTGTAGCCAGAGATGTGCTACACAGCTCAAGCTTTACTTAAACTACTACAAGAATACAGCAGGACAATGATACCCATACACCTGAGCTACCAAAAGGAGTTCATGAAGTTGTTTCTTACACCCAGGAATCTCACCGCAGAGTACAGTTAACTTACCTGCAGCTGCTGAGCCAAGCTAGGACAGTTATGATATAACTCAAATCTCTGTAGAGAGGAGATGAGAGCAAGATAAACTGAGCAGTTACTGGTGAAAAAGGAGCCTCATCACATTATGCCCACTCTAGCACTGCAGGGAGGTTCCTCCAGGGTTATACTGGCATGATTGTATCAATTCAGCAGCAGAACTTCATCAGGAAGCCAAAATTCTGCATCCTTTGGGTGTGCTCCTCAGAGGCTGCTGAACTAAACCTTCCTTTCCTACAGTCAGGTTAAAACACTCGGCAACCTTCAGGCTGTGTGTCCACAAGGTCCTGCCTTGTCCCCCAGAAGGACAAGGCAGGACCAATCCCACCCTCTCTCAAATCCCCATATTTCTCCATAATGAAACTTGATAAACTATTATATGCCAAGAGAAAGTCTTGCCCTAGCTCAGGATGACTGACAGAAAAGGAATTTAACTCTGTCTGGTAAAGTGTTGGATGGAAAAAAATCAGACTGAACCACCCAGTTATTTACAGCATTGCAGACTTCCTGTTTTGATGTAAGTCAGCAAGATCCTCTGGAAAACCCAGGAACAAAGAGCAGTAGTTAAGGGTGATAAGTTAGTTACAGAAAAGCTAATGATCTATCTCTGTTAAGACTTCAGAATAGAGGAAACTGCATCTATGCCTCTCCTTTTCTAGCACTATTTCAAAACCTAATGCACAGGCAAAGGAAGTAATAAAGAAATAATAAAGTAAAGAACTAGAAAGAAGAGCAAGGTATCAGTCATAAGAAAGGAGACTATCTCCACCTTTGGAGTTTCAGATACAATTCTCCTCCCCTGCTTCCCCAGTCCATCCTTCTGTATGTGCATGAATAAACATCAGTTTATTCCAACCAGGCACTGCCACTCTGTGGTTCCAAGTGCAGAACATCTTTGGGAGACAAGTGGACAGAAGTGATTCTGAAAAGTTCAGAACAGTCTCACCTCCCTATCAGGTAAACTGACTGAAAAATATCTGCTATTGAAGCAAAAAACTAAACAAATGAAGACATGACATTTAGGTTCTAGGAATCTTTTTGTTCTTATCATAAAAGCTCTTAGACTACTAAAAAACATTTTAACAGATCACTAAGCTTTAATCAAGTCTCTTGCCACCTTAGGATTGTGGAGAATCACAGGCGATAGGATAAGACAACAACGTGGATTAAAACTAGCTACATAAAAGTGATAGGACAGGGAAATAAACCCCAATCCTTTCACATCATAAATTGGAAAAGAGGATAAATGGCAATACAAGGCACAGCCTGCAGTCCTCCAACCCACAGGGACTTGTTCCACTGACCTAGCTGGGCTCTGGGTCGTGGCATTTACACTCTGAAGTTCATGGATTCACTCCATAGCAGTTAAGTACAAAAGCATCCCTGGAGTGTTCCCGCTATGTACCCTGCTGTATTGGCAGAGCTGTGCTTTGTACAGTTATAGTGAATCACCTCCCAGCAAGTTCTGCTGTAGAAGGGTGTGGTTTACTGGTCACACAGCACCTACATAGGGCATTTCTGATTGCCAGCAGATGACCCATACCTCTTCCTCAATATAAACTAACAGTGTATCCCACCATCACAAGCCTGCACACAGCCAGTACTGCAAAAATTTTTAAAGCTGTAATGGATAAAACCATGGGGAAAGACCTTTGTATGGTGACAGAATCAGTCACAGTGCCATTTAATAAAGATGTGCCTCAAGTACTGCTCTCAAAACACCAGCAACATTGCTCTCTGCTTCCCTGCAAGCATCTCTATATCAGAACATGGTGCTGCACACCTCTGTCTTCCAAGGCCCTAGACCAATTACTGAGAAAGATCATTCACTTAAAAGCATACAATTTCACAGAGCTGAGAAGACACAAGCAGCAGGCAGCCGGACTTCTAGCAACTTCTCCTGCACCCAGAGGCTCCATCCGGGATCCTCTGCAGCCACTGTGCCAAGCAGGGACCAAGCCAGCACAACACACTTCAGACTTGCTGCTTAGCCCATCAGTGTTCACACTCTGACAATGAAATAGCAAGTTTCCAGGAGTAAGTAGCAGGGATTTTTGTCACTAGATGGATGGGTAACTTTTGTTAGCGTACTAAACACAGCCTGCACAAAGTCTTCTGATAACCAAGGAACAACTACAGACAAATCTGTCTGATACACAAAATGCCCTGCACAACTGGGAATGCACCTTACAGAAATACATTTGCCAGAACCCTTGGGTGCATACTATTGAGCAGGCTGATGAGCCAGTGTTTGCTTTATTCTTCGCTCTGCAAGCCATTCCCGCAAGGTACTGATTAGGACAATGTATGCTTGGCTGCAGGATCTAGGAGAAGCTGTTCTAGCTACTCTGACCTCTTGCCCTCTTCTTGGCTCACCTGTGTGCCCATCTGTCAGAACACACGTCAAACTACAGCCTGATGTAATTGGTCATAGCCTTGGAGCAGCTCCTGCTTGTCCATGTCACGACAGCATCTCTTCATGGTAAAGTAGGTCACCAGGAGGCCTTGAACCCTGAGAGGGGCCTCCTTAAATTATGCTCCTGCATCAGAGTAACAAGAGCTTATTCCCCTCAGGATGCCCTAAGGCTCCATTATAACTGAACCCAGGCAGATAATTTCACTATCCAATAGACCGTGGTTTTCACAGACCACAGCAGACACATCCAGGACCTGCTTTTAATCTCTCCCTTCCAAGAGCCAACTGAACACGAGTTCTGTTAAAGTTTGCAAATAACAGGCTGTTGTGCAGACACACCTTGCACAGAGTGGGCTGGAACAAACCTGAGATGAGCTACCAAGGACTTCTGATGAACATGGCAGGCACCCAGCACCCTCTGGCTACCTTGCACATGGCCGAGTGACAAATGCTGTGGTGTCTCTGTAGACCAGCTGTCCTCTCATCACTTCGTAGGGGATAGTTCTCTAGTTGTCAATCAGTGAAGGTTCTGAATTCATTTCCTGTTTTAGACCATCGTGGGGAAAATCAGCATAGCTCAGAGGCACAAGACAATGAACAGTGTGACTGATGCAGAGAGTGTTTATTCAGGCAAGCAGCTAGAGAGAATTTGGAAGAACTAAACATGCTTCTATTAGCATCACTTGACATTCCCTTTTCCAGCTTTTGTAGCAGATCAGGCCTTTGAGTGATGGAAATTCTGGGCTTTAGGCACGTGCTTGAATCCAGTCTGCCAGAACACTTACCTGAAGTTTCCCTGCCTTCTCTGGTACCTTGTATTCCCCTCACAGATTTTCAGGGCACAGGTCTCCAGATTTTCAAAAACCCTTTTCTGTGACAATCTCACAAACAAAAAGCATGGAACACAAATTGTCAAGAAACACCCCCCAACACCTTTGTGTAAGGGGTAAGAGGGTTTCTCCTGAATCAGTGAAACCCCCTGGCTCCCAGGGCAGTGGCTGCTCCCACAGAAGTGACACTCAGAAAGAGGGACAACACCAAAGCAGCCAGACCAGAGAACTCCCTCAACTTCAGTGGTCCCTGCAAACAGTTTTTCTCTCATGAGCGAGCAAGAGAGGCAGCACCATGAACTACAAAGTTAAGGTAACCCAGAGAAATGTGCCCATACATGAGCAGCACTGGACAGTGCAGGGAATCAGGTCCCTCATCACTCCATTACAGGCAGAGGGAAGGACTTAAACTTTGAGATGTGTCAAGGCTTCTCATCAGGCACAGAACAGGTCTGGCACAACAGAGTCTAAACCCAACACACATTTACTGCTTATGTATCTCTTTTCCTTCCAAGCAGCCTGAAGGGGAAATGTGTAAATTTAGCCTCTGCTTTCCCCGTCAGAGACATCTCTCCCTCTTGCCCAGTGCACAAATGCAGGCTCCTCCCAGAGGTAGCCAGGCAAGCCAAGCACTGGCTGCACCTGCTTTGCTTTGCAATAAAGCCAGATGAAGCACACTGTCTCCATAAGGAATTCACAGTGGAATAGTTAATGCACCTTAGCTAGCCTGCAGCCAGAAACACTTCTGACTTTTGGAAGACAGATGACAAGGGAACATTTCTTCCTGTTCTACCTCCAGAACATGAATTAGTCTGTTGTGGTCAGAGCAGACCTCAGATGTATCAGTTCTGTTCATATGACAGACCACAAACACTGACATCTCCTCTTCCCATCTCACTTGTCACCAAATCAGATGGGGAATTCCAGCCCTGCCTCATAAAGCACAAACTCTTCCCAGGCTGTTTTCTTCTCTGATGTTTCTACATTCACACACATTTGTCCACTCCACTCTCACCCTCATACTGAACAACACAGGTACTTTTAACATAAAATGGAGAAAGCTAAAAGGTTCAGCTTTCTGCCCAAGGTCACACTGGAAGTCAAGCTATGAGCTTCCTATGGTGAAACACCTGTCATCATTTCCACCAAGTGGCAATGATTCTCACGTGTCAGGATTTCAGGTGACTTTGCTTAATGAAACCAAGCTCTTCTTGGAGTGCTCTCCCTGCCACCACCTCTTACCTTCAGATGTCAGTGTTCTTTGCTGCAGGGCAGAGTACTCTAAACGAAGTTTACCTTCTCTTATTAAGGGAAGACTTGTCTCTTGTCACATTTAAAAAATCAACTGCAGGATATTTTTTTCAGAACAAGGTTTTAAACCACTGGGCCAAAAGAGGAAGGGGAAGAAACACCATCACATTATCTGTATACCACACTGGTTCACCTCCCAACTGATCTGTCATTCATTCAAGTCCAGCCTCCACTGTACAAAAAGTAGTGGCCCAGCTGGGGGCTAAAGAATAAAAAACTTAAGAACCTGATGAGAAGCTTAGCTGTAGAGAACACACATGCAGAGTAGAGGTGCTAATTACTCATCTTACTGCCCAGATTAACTGTACTCAAAGTTCTGTCCTGAACAGGAACAGCTTCTACTTTTCCTGTGGCACACAAACGTCCCAAGCTCCTCTATGTGAAGTTAAATACCAAGAGCCATAAATGCTGCAGGCAAGAGCATTTATTTTCCCCAATCCCAGCACAAGCTCATACTCTGACAATTCAAATGACTGAAAGAGGGGAACAGGCTATTTTTCTTCCCTTCCCACTGCCCACCTCTTGTTCCTACACATCTAAACCCTGGAAGGAACCTATCAATCAGCTTCACTTATCAGTCAAGCCACTGGCTGGTCAGATGTGCCCAAGAGCCCTCCAGAGGCTCGTGTCACATCCCAGCATCCTACGTGTGCTTTCCCCCATCACTGCCCATTAGTCAGACATCTATACAGAAGGGCCATTTTTGGTGTGCTGACAGCTTCCCCTGTCCAATTCATTCCAGGGTCTGTCCAGGATCATTACTTCATTCTCTCCCTCGCTTCACTAACACTCTAGCTGTGCTTGGCCACAACCAAAGACTATTTATTCATGGCCATTTGGAGGCATTATTCCCACCACTTCCCTCAGTGCTAGCCCATGGTCCTACTCCACTCAGTGGTAGTTGCACGGAGGTAGCTCACTACAATGTAAGTTAAACAGCCACTTAATCATCTGTTTCCACAAGAAAAGCTTTATCATCCTACAGGTATGTGACACAAATGCATCACACATGTGTGAAACAACAGGGTGTAACTGTACCAAAATCCAAGTAGAATGGGGATCTCATGGCTGTATAGCAATGGCACCAAGTGCCTGTTCTTATTCAACAGGGTTCTGGGCACACCCAATGAAATTCACACCAGAGTGCCCATCTGCTGCATCAAGGACACCCCAATGGCAAAGGAGGATCCTGGTCTGAACATGTGCCATGGGGACAGTGCATGAGTGACTGATTGTTGTCCAGAAGGGGTAGACCTGTCAAATAGCACAAGAAACAGGAACTGACATGAATCACAAGATCTGTGTTAGACAAGGCCTGTCCCAGCCTCTTAGAGGTCCAGAAATGTGGATGATAATATTTCCACCAAATATTTTCATCATATCTTCAGAAAAGATACAGTGCTTTGTGCTGCTCAGGGATGAAGCAAAGTGTCTGTAAAGAAGGAGGTTAGAGGTGGAAAGAGAGAAAGCTGTAAGGACTCCTTAACCCAAACAAGTATTTAGCCAAGAACTTACATGGAGTAAAACAGAGAGGTGGAAGAAAAGGACCTCTACTGTAAAACTCAAGCCTGAACAGAAGTAACAAGACTTTAGAAAATGCACTTAGAGCTGAATCCAGACTCAAGAGCCTGCAAAGCCCATGTCCTGCAATTTTACTCAGCTGAATGCCATGCCAAGAGCTGGCCTGCACAGTGACTTACAGTGTTTGGCTCTTCCTGCATGTGGCTCGGGCACATTCCCCAGAGCCAGCAGTTCACTCGGCTCACTCACACTTCCAGCAGCCTGCCACAATCCAGGTAACCATACCCGAGGTCCCCATGCCCTGACAGCAGTACAAAGGGACACTGCCTGGCTTCAAAGGACAGGCAGGACAACCAACAGGAGAGTAAAATACGCTGGCAGGACAGCAGAAACACACAGCAGCAATCCCACACACACCTTTTCACAGGCCATGGCAAGCAAGTCGTGAGCTCCATGGTGACCAAGCCCAGCACAGCAGGGCCATGTAAATAGTGCTGTGGAGGACATCACACGGGAAATCACAAGTGACAGCAACAACAGCAGGTGCCAAACACAACATGTACCCCACTATGCAAGTCCTCAACTTCTAAGCACACTGGTTCTGGAAAGGGCAAAGCAGAAGTCACAGCAAAGACCACCTCCAGCTGAATGGCCAGAGCAGCTGCAGGTCTGGCAGAGGGCATGTGAGCAGAGAAAGCCACAGGTCTCCTTGCCTGGGAGGAGAGAAAGCAAGGACATCACCAGGCAAGCTGCCTGTTTGTTCAGGATGCCAGAGCAGTAGCCAGCCACATATGTAAGCCTCTAACACAGACAGGAAGAGCTGCTGCAGGCTGAAGCAGAAGCTCAGCTCAATGAGGAGGTGTCAGGCCATCAGACAGCAGCTTTTGGCTAGTTCAAGACTGTCATAAATGTAGATTCCCTTCTAGCACCACCCCACCAGCCTAGCCCTGGCTGTCTTCTGCTGTCAGAAATTCAAGTCAAGACCACATTCTCCAAAGTTCAGGAGAGTGGACTTGCACTCACCTGAACTGAAAATTGTATGTGTTTAATCTGTCAAATCACAAAACAACAGAAAGTATAGCCAAGTATCTTCAGAAGAGGACACTAAAAAATGAGATATTTTTAAATTTCTATTTTGCCAAGTGTCATTTCCCAAGTGATCTTGGTTTTCTTTCTTCTTTCTATTACCCACCTCCCAACTTAGACACTGAAGTTTCCAGCTCTGCTCACCTCACAATCCTTCTCACATCACTGTTGAATCCTCACTGATTCTTCTCTCCCTATAGTTGCCCTCCAGGACTACAAAATCTTGCCAAAATGCAAAAGACAAAATACATTGTTGTTGTCAAGTCAGCTTGTCCTTTTAACATATGGCACAGAGAGTCTTGTTTCATCTCAAACTCAAAGCAATGAAGTTTAGCAGTCAGCTCTCATTACAGTATTGCAGGAGGAGAAATTTTAGGCTCATTAGAAAATAGTGTATTGAAATTTCTGTATTAGATTCACGAACACTGGAAGCTACATTAAAAAAAAAAAATCAAAGGCAACAGAAAGACACATTTTATACAGGCTGAAAGCAATCCTGCAATTTTTTTTAAGCTTTTCAGTAACATAAACATGGCCTTTGAGTTAGCATTTCATTTCAAACCACTTCAGAAATATGTGACTGCTCTGTGATTGTTCTATTCTTGTGGACATTTTTGTTGAGAAAAGTAAACCTGGATACGTATGTTCTCTAGTCTGTGGTCACTGACTCCCTAAAACAAAGGGAAAAAAACCAAGGATATCAAAATATGCTTTTAATTACTTTTAAACTATTGATGAGAATCAGGTATTTACTCCCTACTGCACAATCTCTATGTGTCAGGGACTGTACAGCTCACCAGGATGTTCTCTTTCAAACTTGTTTAAAAATGCTTTTTCATTTTGAACAAGTTCTCTACCAAGCCCATACAACAGGAGAACTGACATGCAACAGAATTGCTTTGCTGAAATTCACTACAACTGTCATTCCTAAAGTTCCCAGGTACTTCCTGAAAACATCCCCTTCCCTCCACTCCCATGAGATGCAGAGATTGATGAAATACACCTCGGCAAAGGAAACTCCAGAGGTAAGCCTCACTCAGATCTTGGCTACAGCTTCACTTAGTCACAAAAGTGGATTTTAGTTAGAATGATTATGCCCAAAAAGATATGGAAAGATGGATTTCTTTTGAAGGCAGTATCCCATATCAAATCTGTTTCCACCTAGAGCACAGCTACTTAGAACATTTTGTTCAAACTGAAAAATTTCCAGCCCTTTGATTACAAAGGCAACCTGCCAAGTAAGAGTATAAAATTAGCACATTAGTGCAGTAGTGTCTTCCTTAGTTTGGATGCAGCTTCAGTGCCTCAACTGCATGCCATAGTTTTACTGGGGTAAAACTGAGCTAAGAGTAACTAGATTCATTCTTTTCTACTCCAGAGGCTGAGATCACTTTTGCAGCAGTGAAATACAGGTATCAAGCCAAATTACGTCTACTGACGAATGACTAAGAGCAGAGCAGCAGTGAGAGTGCAAAGACAATCCTAGCACACAAGGAGAGCCCTGCTGCAAGAGCCAACAAGCACAGGGTAAGCAAGCAGCACCCGACCCTGGCAGCCCTTGCTGCTGCAGGGCAGATTGCAGCACAGGTGTTTCCCACTGTGGCTTGCAAGTGCCAAGTCCATTTTTCAAACCCTGGTTGTAACTGCTGCTGACTTTAGAAGCATAAGCTATTTTTAAAATGCATCATAAAAAAAAAAAGGTTAAATACAACCTTTTTCCTTTTATTCTCATGTTTGATAAACATTTCAGCAGGCATCTATCCAACTTAAGCAAGCTCTGGGTGTGCACTGCTCCAAGCTTTGTCCCAGTGCTGGCTGCATGAATTAAATCCACTGCCTATACGAATACACAAACGATTTCTCCTAGCCCATCACATCTCCTCCTACCCCTCACCCAGCAAACACTGAAATAATTTCACAATTAACACTCTTGCACCCAGTGGTTTCCTTCTCTCCAGCTGAAGGACGTGGCTGCTGCTACAGAGGTACTGCTGTGGGCAACACAGAGGGAGCAATAAGCAGACAGGACAGCATTCCACCAAACTGAGCTGGAGACGGCTGCTCCAAGAGGAGCCCAGCGTGGGCTCCCAGAGCCTCTTTCACAAGGGCTCAGGTAAGAGGGCATCCAACAAGTGCCCAGCAAGTGTCTGAGCAACAAGGACTGTGTCTAACTCTCCAAAAGCTCACTCATTTGCTTTTATGATCTCTAAAAATATTATTAGGGGTTCAAGAAGTTCCATCTTTATTTTTCCCCCATCCTTTAAACCAACTTCAGCAAGATGAGTACAATAAACAAAATGAATCTGCCTAACATAACTATTCACACACACACACACTTTAGACAGCTTTAGCATTTATAAATGTTTTCCCAATCTCCATCCATCCTTTCAATCCAGCAGTGGTCAGTTTCAGATTGGTATCTCCACTCTGCACCAGTAAATTGATGTTCCCCAGTCACCAGTTACACCAGATCTCCAAAACTGCAAGACCTCCCAACTCCAATCATCTTTGCATCTGCTCCAGTAGAAAAAGTAATTTTTCACCCAAATCTACAAATACACTCCTAAACCCACGCCAAATTTTTAGCCTGCTGGCAGAATGGCTGGATTTGTGCCTGCCCTGTTTGCACCACAAGGACTGCACCTGACTTGTGTGTGGAGGATAGCTTGCTGTTTCACCTGAAACTGCCCAAGAAAAGAAACTGATCCCATGCACTCCCAATCCAAGGCAAATTTTGGGGGAGAATTGTCTTAAAAACCAAACCAAAAGGACTAAAAACCCATCTGAAATATAGAAGGAGCTAGAGCACAATGCAGCAGTTTCCCAGAGAGCAGACCCACTTCTCAGAGCCAGTACACACAGGAAGAAATGATTTGCCAAGCAACTCAGCTTTTGGGCTGAGATCCAGAGGACAGCTCTGAAAAATCATCTTTCCACCACCAAGTTCCCACCAGCAAGCCTCTCTCCCAAGTTATCTGATACTTGCATAAAGCTGAACAGGAGAGGAGAGGCGATGAGAACGTCAGATGAGATCCAGCTGTACCCTCCGAGCTGAGCCTCAGCACACGCAAGGATGAGCCCGAGGCTGAGGCTACAGCCAAGAGAAAAGCTCTTGTGTGCTCACTGCTCCTAGATTTGAGCCAGCCAGCAACCTCAAGGTTTGCTTTACCCACAGAACAGGCAAGGAGACCTCCCCTCTCCCTCCAAATTCATAGGACAGACTTCAGAGCTACTCTCAGCATTCAGCCTGGGTGCTCAGCAGGCAGGGGCCAGCTAAAGGCTCCACCAGCACTCAGCCAGTTCCCAGGGCAGCCCTGGCTGAAGGAAAGATCACCCTCTCACCTCTCTCACACACCTCTTTGCTCTCAGCACCAACAGCTCAGAAGAGTGACATGACTGGCTAAAGTGACAAATACTCCAGCAGCTAAAGTGGGGGGGAGCATTTGCTCCTACAAGAGCAAGTGGCTTCCACAGGAGAAGCTGAGGCAGAAATTCTTCAGTGATGAAACAAAAGCCTTAAAGAGCCTGAAAAGGCAAAAACGTCACTGCTACACAAATGCTTGAAAAGCAGACAGTCCAGAGAGGCATGCAAGTTATAAAAGAGGTTAAGGGACAGATTTCTAATACATTTTCCTCTCTTATAGAGCAAAATTATAATAAAGTAAAAATCATGACCACTTTCTTCCAGCCTGAGGGAACAACACAACTACAATGAAGATCAAACCTGGCTGTCTCTCCTGGATGAACAAAGAACCAAGAAAGAGGACTCAGGAGCACAGAGAGGAGCATGGAAATCCAAGCAGGGCTGAGTTAGTAAGGTGGAGAGAATCTGTAAACTGTAGTAAAACTCTAATGAAAATTGGAGAACCACAAATAGCACTTAAGAAACAAACAAAGGGCTGAGACATACTAAAGGAAAGAATTCTTTTCTTGTAAGAGTAGACTGCAGAAGTGTTTTGGGCAAACCAAGCAGGTAGGCTTCCTCCCCAGAAGCAGGTAATTTATGGAAGGACGAACAAGGACAACTGCAGTTTGTTAGGGTGGTCAGTAAGAGAAGGTATAGCAGTGAGCCAAGATGCAATGAGAAAACAACTTCAAAGCAATTGCTGTGGGAGGTTAAATTAGGTAAGAGTGTATTTTGCTAGGAAAGAAAAAGAGCAGGTGGTAATTGGGAGCATCTCTATAAATGGCCTTATTCCAACAGGAATGACAGTTACTGCAGAGCAAATGCTTATAAAATAAAAAAAATCCATTTAAACCAGTGGCCAGAGCATAACTAATTACTGCTGTGATACAGGAAGCCAACAGCTGCAGGGACAAAGACATGCTGGAGCTCAGCCCTCAAGCAGCATATAGGGGCTATCACTCTCTGAAAGTTTGGGTCTCCAGTTCCCTCTGGGCCCCATAATGTGCCATACATCCTTTGTCACACGTTGACAACAAAAATAACTTGAGGGAACAGGCTGCCCTTGTTTCTTGAACATAAAATGCCAAAACACAAGCTTGGGACAGAACAACTTATCAACAAGTTGAAAGGTCTACACCAGCTCATGCAGCACACAGAGCACCTATGCTAACAGTGTGCAACAGCAGTGCAATTTTTGAAGGTGTTTAACCTTGCCTTAGTCATAATTTTAATTTTTACAGCTAGAGTTTAAAAGTGATCTTGTGATATTTTAAGCCCATGACCTTTGTTTAGAGTGTATGTCTCTTGTAGCAGTACCTATTTTAATGCAGGCTGAAACTTTTAGACCGAGTGGCACAAAGGTTTTGCATTGGGAGGCACACAGCTTTACTTCACAGCACTTGTTTTTTTGCAAAAGGTTGTGTCAAAACCTACCTGCTGAAAGTGCCACCCCCCCAGCCACCACCTACTCATGATTCAGATGGAAAAGAGGGGTTTCCCCCAAGGTTGGCTGGTGTCAGGGGACTCTTCTGGGGCTGGCTTCATTCTGCCAGCCTAAAGAAAGACCCTAAGTTAGGGGTAGGCCCAGTTACCTTCCCCCACAGAAGTGGCAGAATATCTGGAGTGGGTTTTTTTGTTGTTGTTAAGACTACTTAATCCACACATTGAGCTGGGTCTGCCTAGCAACAAGTTAGACTTTTAAACTTGTATCATCCTACTTGTGTTCCCATGGCTACTGTCACGAACAGTGTGGCAGCAGCTGCACAAATCAGCACAAGGGTCCCAGGAGGGACATCTTTAAGATTCCCAGACAGAAAACAATACGGAGAAAGTACAAATGCTACACCTGGTATGCCTGCCTGCCTTCACAGTCCTCTACTCCTCCCAGAAGCACCTACACCAGCTCCCTCCTCAGGATGGAGGGACGTCAGCCAAAGGAAGAGATGCACACACTGGTACCACTGAACATTTTACATTCTTTAGAACAAAAAAGCTTGGGTTACAGATGCAACACTTTTAGCTTCTCACACAGCTGTTAGCGACCTAAATGCAGACCTGTGCACAACTCCAGCCAGCAGCACCTGCTGCATGGGGCAGTGGGCTCTCAACACAGGGTGGGAGGAGAAAAATCCCCCCAACACCATTTACACAGGGCCAAAACTCAAACCAGTGTCACTGATGAGAACAGGGGATGAGTTTAGACACCCAAAGAAGGTGGGAAGTCAAAGGAAAGAGAAAAAAACTCCTTGCATTTCAATGCAAGCTGCATATGAAGAATTGCTACAAAAACAATCCTGTCACATAGACCAAATCTTCCCAGTCCTGTCAACTCACTTCTTCCAGTCAGGTGATTTCCCACTCAAGGGAGGTTTTTCTTAGTCTTTATCCATCCCCAAGCCCTGTGTAGAACTAGAATCTCTCTGTAGCCTCTCCAGGGACCAACAGGCACTGTACCCCTGCATGCAAGCCTTGTTTATCCATATTCCTCAGGGATTTCTGAACCCAGAAGCCACAACTACGATTACACATTTGTTATGTTGTGCTTTCACATTAGGGTTACAAAGTCTAGAAGGACACCAATTCAAGGTCGTGCACACTAGTAATTATTCTCAATACCAAACTTTCAAATCAAAGTCTCTCCATGAACTAAAATCTGATAAACCAACCTGATAAAACATCCAGTCATCAAAAAGTATATGCACAAGCTACCATGGCAGGTTATCCCAGATACCTGCAGAGAGCAGAACTGAAAAGCTGCAATAGACAGCCACGTGGCTGGACTCTCCTAATTAGACAACTGCACTGCAAAAGCAAGCTCTCTCAGGTTAGTGTTTGTGAAACCCATCCAGGTGAAGAGCAGAGAGGAGGGGGAAAGAAAGATTAAATAACTTGAAGGACATAAAATTCACCACCTTGAACTCCGGCCCCTAAAAGGCAAGGATATTTTTCCAGAGACACACACAGAGTACCTATGAGACCCTAGTGATGTCCCCTAAACATACCTGCATGATAGAGGGACAGGGCTGAAGGGGGGAGAATAGACTAGAATTGCTTCACAAGAGAGGATTTCTGCAATTTTATCACACTGCTGCAGCCTCCTCCCCCCAGAGAGGCAACATTTACCAATACTTCCTTTATGAAGTTAAAAGAGCAAGCTGCCGCATAAAGCTGAATTTCTGAAGATACTTGGAAAGGTAGGTTAAACTCTCTGGCTTAATCTCAAAACCTTGCATGAGAAGTACAGAAAATTTACTGAGTTTGACATCTACAATAGTTAAAGCCAGTGCTCATCACAATTAGCTGTGCTTCAAAACAATGTGAGGAGCACAAAAGCATCCCAATTCTCCAGTATGCTGGAGAAACTTTCACTGCCTTCACTAAGGCTGAACACATGCTCTTGCACTTCCAGAAAGCACAAAGTCATCAAAACTTTCACATGGAACGATAAATTAAAGGCTTGAAAATTTTAAAGAAACAGACACCTAATCAAGCATTCCTTTAAAAATGCTTTTTAAGATCAAGTTTAGCTTACAAATCAACCTTGTATTTTCAAGAACTGAACTTCAAACTGCTCTTTCAAGTTTAAACACCTAATGAGGGATTGCTCATCTTGTTACACTGCCAAGCCTAAGGCTCAAAAGACAAGGTCACCCAGTGCAGAAAAGAGGTACAGACTTCCTAGGAAAGGGGCATACTCTACCTAGCCCAAAGTTCTCGTTTTTTATTTGCTCTCTATACCCAGCTGCTAGTCACCATGTGTCAATCTTACCTTACACTTGGTATGGGTAAGGCAAACAGAACCAGAACCACAACCAGAAATTGCTCTGTCAGAGGGAAGCAGGTACTAGCACTAACCACAAGTTTCTGAGGAGGCAGTTACTTCTGATTTACCTTCCTGGCACATCTTAGGAATTGCATATTAAAGTTACAACACAGTTAAATACATACATATGTCCAGCAGAGCACTGTCATCCATACTCCTCTGCAGGTATGTGACAGGGCTGGAGCCCACTGTAAGCCGCATTACCGAGTGCGCCTTGATCACAGAGGCAAAGATTTCCGAGCTAATTATAATGACTAATCACAGGGAGCTCTAAGCCTTCACTTGGCCAAGTCACAGACCTAACTAGGACTGAAAACAAGAGTTTTAAGAGCACCTCATTAAGCAGCAGGAACCAGCTATGAAGAACAAAGCAGTCACTCTACCTAGGATTAATTCCAGTCCGGCCATTAATACATTTGTCAGTACATGAGACAGCTATTACCTCCACATACAAACACTGCATGTGCCAGGCAGGGAAGGAAGCCACAGGCTTTGGCTACACCGAGATTTGTTTGTTTACAACGGCATTAAGGTTTGAGAAGGATGTTCTCAGTGCTATTTGAATAATGAGAAAGCTCCAAAGCCATGCCTTGAACCATGTTTGAGCGGGAGCTGTGCTCACCTCTAGAGGCTCTGCACCCCTTCACAGGATGAGTGAACAGGCTGGGTGAAAGCTGAAAATTGGGCAATGCAGACTCAAAAGCAGTCTCCCCTCAGGCAAGCAGCCCACAGGTGAAAAAGATACGGCACCAAATCAACACTGTACTCCTGCTGAGGTGCCAGAGGTATGGATGACAAAATTTCCAACTTGAGCACTACTCACCTTTTTCCACAGGGTGGATTTTAGAAACAGAGGATAAGCTAAAGTGTCAGCATCTGCAAGTCAGCTTCACTCTGTAGTAACAGGACTGCAGCCTTTCCTGCCCTGGAGATTGAACCAGCAGTACATACCACTGACAGAAAAAGATGAGACAGACTCACCCACACACCAGCAGAGTTGCCAGCCCAGTAAGGAGACAGCAGGAGTCACCTTCCCCCTTCCCCAGGGCTGCTGGACACCAGCCTGACCTTTTGACTGTACCTAAATTCCTGCAGTGCTGAAGCAAAAACCCAAGGGTTTGGCAGCAGTTTCTGGTGGAGCAGCTCGAGGTGGAGGACCTTTTCATCTGCTCTGCACTACAGCACATTCACAGAGGCTGTGACCTCTGAGAAGGAGGGCAAGACAAATATAGCCCATGAGGAAGTATGGCACTGAGCAAACTACAGCTAGGGGGAAAAGCTCCTTTTCTCCCACCAGACTTTAAATTTTCCAGTACCTAATTTTTCCACCACCTAATTCTGAAAACACACTCTTGTTGGGGATGATGTACATCTGCTCAACAACACTGAAAGATCCAAGGTGTGTGTGGTTTACCAAGACACCAGGCAGCCTCTGTCAGTCCAAACATCCTGGGCATTAGTACATTATGGTTTGGTATTTCTGATTAGATCAAACACCCTCTTAACTCTTCCTTCTTTTCCAAAGAGACTGTTGCACCGAGTTCCTGCCTGCTGAGTTTAAGGCACAGTCATTTCAAGAGATGAGATAGCTCTCCAGCATACCAGTATTTCCAGTTTCAGGAGTTTGGTTCTGAATTTTCCACTTGCTTAGATGGAGCTCCCAAAGTCTCACCTAAAAGCACTGTTTTTTTCTCATCCCTTTTCTGATGAGTCCATTCAGCAAAACACCTTTTTTTTCCACACCCATTGGGTACTCACACTACTTGCAAACTATTAAGAGTGCAAGTACAGGCACAGGACTAGCTGCAAAGAAAGAACCAGAAAAAGTAGGCTGGGAGTTGGATTTGTCAAGTGTAAGTCATAAGGGGCTTATAATAACCTCCTGTTAAAAGGTCACAGTCCTGACTGTGTAGGTCAATAGGTGCCTCTGCCCAGAACCCCATGAAGTAGCTCATGATACAAACTAATAAAACATGGTCTTTACAGCCACTGGAGAAATACAACAGTTCTAGGGGAATCAGACACCCAGGGGCTGTCCCAATATTATACTTCTAATCTTTGAACCTAAACAGGCAGAGAGCAGGCACATTTTAACAGCCAGAGCTGGATGGATGTATTAGTTTCCTTCCCTAGGACATGGCCATGCCACCACTTCCACACAGCAATCAGGCACTCCAGATAAGAGACAGCAGTGACTATCTTAGTTGTTTTTTGGTTTGTTTTTTTTTTTTTAATTCTTCTTAGACACAACTACACTGACAAGGTTTCTCACTATAGGGAAAGAAGTTGCTGGTTTCATTTTTTTTTTCCCCCTTGATTTCTTGGCAATGCTGAAACAAGAGCCACGAAAGGCAGCCTGGGAATGCCAACAGTTTGTGCAGGAGCACACAGAGCACAGCTAACAGCCTGGACCAGAGAACAAGCTCCTCAAGGATTAGTGACATCCTGGCACTGAGCACCTCCCAGGAGGCTCTTCTGAACCCAGGGGTGAAAGCACTACAGGTGCATTTCCTTCCACCATTTTTACTGCTACAGTAACAGTACAAAACCAAAAAACAGGGAAGACAGCAACACTGCAAGCAAGGGACTGAAGTCTCACAGCTGACATACATCCCAAACTTGCATTTCCACAAGACACTGTTGAGTCAAACCTGCTTTTCCACATCTGTTTCTACTGGAAAGAGCACCAGAAGCTGCTTGCCAAAGATGACCAACATAACCAATGTCCAAAGATACAAGATGTGACTTGTATTTTTACTGCCATTGCAACAAATAAGGAAATCTAAAGTTGTAATGCTACAAAGGACAAAAAAAAAAAGTTCATCTGCCTTCAATACCGGTCAAAATTTGGGAGTAACTGCTCTCTTCAGGGAGTTAACACTCCTCAAAATTATGGAAGCTTTAATCATTAGTGAAATTCACTGGCTGTGTTAAAGTGCTCACTAATGTTTTCTTCCTCCTATTTTCAGTGTTCCAATAGCATAAATTAATAAGCAACAAATAAAACAGTCAAGTACAATATCAGTACTTCCCCATACGAAAGATTTTTATTTAGCTTTAGGATATGCAATGTTTCCTTCCACTGAGTTTTTCCATTAATAGGACATGTGGGTTTCATTTGTATGGATTAAAAGAACCATAATAGTTTGCCTCTTCAAAATCTTCCGTGTCTGTTTCAGAACTCACAAGAAATGCTGACCTACTAATATCAGCCTTTGTTTAACACACAGAATTTTGGGCTGGCAAATAATTGATTCTGAGCTCTCATGAGAAGAAATAGCAGACACAAGAGCAATTGTGCAATTTTTCACATCATATCTGTGAACTCAAGGCTGAATAGTGAAACATAGAGGAAGTGCAAGTTTTACTGAGTCTTGTGAGCTCTGGCACGGGATTTTCAGCCCAAGAAGTTTCACCTATTCTTTTCCCAAGATGAATTTGCTTGTTTAATACACACATTGCCTCTGCAAAAGCCTTGCATTTACTGTACAGCTGCTTTTATTATACAAATAACAACAATAATAAAGCTGTAAATTTTTGAGACAATAAAATAAGCAGGATCAATGTACTAAGAACATACTTTCCCAAAACATGGGGAGATTGGAATAGGTAAAAAGGATGGCAACATCAACTTTGGCACAGCACCTAGAGGCTCTGCCAGCTGATGGAATAGGCCTTGCCACTGTAAAGAGACTTACTAAAGGAGCTGTGAGTAAGAACCACCTCCTACAGAGGATTTCAGACACAAGCATTTTTACAGTCAAAGAATCACATCAGGCCTTCCCTGGCCACAGCAAGTTTTAGCCACAAGGAATATTATAAACCTATTTATAATATTTTAATATTATAATTTTAATATAATTTTAAGGTATTTTAATTCAGAATGTGAACTTGTCATTTTCTGGTTTCTGGAACTGTTATTTTCTTTCAAGGATGAAGGAAAAACAAAGCAGCAGCACAACCCTTAACCCTTTCCTCACACTCTGGTAAAGCAAGAACTTTCTATCCTTCCCCATGCCAACAAGAAGATGATGAAGTCCCTTCACTTCCTAAACTTAGGCAACCACTGAGAACACTCTTCACTTACAGACCACACCATGCAATAGTTTTTTGCTTTTCTCTGACTATGCAACTCATGATACCCAGATTTACATCCCACCCCTGCCTTGTTCTAGCTCTCTTTTCTCCTGCAGCTGCACAGAAAAGGATTTCAGATCTTTCAAAGCTTTCCTAATTTCACTGCTCTTTGCAGCAGCTCCCATGTGGCTGAGAAGCGAAACAAAATGAAATGCTTTCTCTGCCCCTCTGCATGGGGACAGAGGAACTCCCACGTCAAATGCTGATGTAAGAATAAGCAGTTACAGATATACCTCAGCCCAAGGTAGAACTGAACATTAAGTTTAAAAAAAGCAATGCACACAAGGCCTGCTCTGTGTGATTTTCCCCTCAGACACAGCCAGAGCAGCACCAGCACTCAGCATTCTCCCAGCCAGCTAACCTGAAGGTGAAAGCCTCCGCAACTCAACAACAAACAACTTCCAAGCTTTAGGATCTTTTGGTCAACCAATCACTAGAACTTTTAGTGAGAAACAGACACAGCATCTGTGCACTCTGATAACACTATTTCATAGATTTAACTTCTGACATTACCAGCGAGACAGGACAACTTAACAGTTTTAGTCAAAAGGTCTAAGTGCAGCATTGTTAGGCTTATTTAGAGCTTTCTTTCTTGAAGAGGGAAACAAAAGAGACATAACAAATGAACTTAAAGTAGCTTTTAGCCTTTAGGACCAAGAAGAGACGACAAAAATCGGGAACAACGTGGCATTGCAAAATGATTCCTGGGTGATTCCACAACAAAGGAAACAAACTCTTCCATACACAAGCAGACAGAAGTTCACTCCAAACTTCATAACTAAAAGGTTTACTTTTCAGAAACAGAAGAAAATCACCCAGAGGCCAGTAAAGGAGGATCTGATGTCCATTTGACTGATCATTTACTTTGGGTGAAGCTACTGTGAGCTTGCTGTATTACACTGTGAACTCAAACACAATCACCTGCTGATCCCATGTTAGGTACAGATTACTCAGGAAAAAAAATCGTTTCCTCAGATCACACACTTCCCCCTCCCTTCCACTCCACACAGAAAGCAATAACCTTTGTATAGGTCACTGTATGTCTGTAAGTTTAAACCAGAACAATGTACATCTGAGTACACAACAGAGAGGAAGCAGCTCACAATATTCTTCCCCCCTCCACCTATTATGCTCAATAAATGAATTGCTCAAAAGAGCATAATTCACCAGGGTGACCGTAAAGCCCAAGTACAGTTGTGGTACACGGCTGATAAGTCAGTGTGATGCACGTTGTGTGCTACAGAAACGCTGCGTTTGACCTACAGATTGAAAACCAGTGTCAACTGCTGCCTAGCTAACAGCTCGCCCTTCCTCCCCCTCCCTCCTCCTCCTCCCCCCGTCCGCCCCCTTCTTCCTCCTGGTCAACCAAGAGATGGACCTCCCTTGTATCTTATTTTGTCAAGAAAACCAAGGGGGGAAGGAGTGGGGAAAAAATATTCTGTAAATGAATACATGTAATAGTGAACTTAAGAAAAAAAAAATCCTCTTTGCCCTCCCCCCACCCTGAGATCTTAACAGTTAGGAACGAACATATATATTTAATAATAAAAAAGGCATCCAACATTAGTGCACAGTCTGAGGATGACCCACGATAAATCTTTTTCCTGAGTCCACACAACAGTAACTCTCAGGATTATTAGATAAGGAGACACTGTGGCTTTCCACACCATTCTTTTTGTTTTAGTGTTGAGAGGTGCGGAGGATTCAATTAAGTTTGGGCTGGGCAAAGGGACAACTCCAAACGCTAGGATCTCCAGACAGAAGGAGGGTTTTCACTAGCTAAAACCTCCACTTACAAAGGAACAATACCAAAAAAAAAAAAAAAGCTTAGATTTCAAACTAAAGAGGTCAACAGCCTGTCTTTCTATATACGGAGATACATCAGCAGCACCGTGCTTCCAGCACCTGCCTCTCAGCACAGCCCCAATTCCTTTGTTTGCTCAAAATTTGCTTCCATACCACTTTAAATTAGCTTACAAAGAACCGAAGCAGAATAGCTGGAACGTGAAACAATTTCTTTTTGAGGACAGAGGCAAACAGCTTCTTAAGAAGAGAGAAAATTAAAATAGAGACCTAACTCACTTCTAAATACCTTCGAAAAAAATTATAATTATAACTTGATGTCTTCTAGTTCCACCCCTATCACTGAAACCACAGACACACGAGTTCATGAGAGGACGGAACAAATAAAAAAAGAAAGAAAAACAAGCAAAAAAAAAAAAATCCGAACAAAAGAAAAAAAAAGAAAGAAAAAGAAAGAAAGAAAGAAGAAGAAGAAAAAAAAAAAACCCACCCAACTGCCATCTCCTGCCTCCTCCAGCCCTGCCAGCTTCCCTGTTCCTCCCTGCCTGCAAAGCGCCCTCTGGAAAGCATCGAGACTTCTTTTATCAACCGTGTGCGCTGGGAAGGGGGGAGGAGGGGGGTCCTTGTTCTTGCTCTGGCTGTTTGAGAGTGCAATTAGGGGGAGATTATTTCTGGACCCGATGAGCGGAACCGGGGGGGGTGTGGGGGTCGTACCCCACTCATCGGGGGGCGCAGGGTCCAAAGCCCTGGATGAGGGGGAGGAGTTGCCCCCCCATTAAAACATAATAAAGACTTACCGGGGTCGAAATCGGGGACCACCGCCTGGTACTGCGGCCCGACCCTCATTCCGCCGCCAGCTGAGGGAGCAGAGGCAGAAGCGTTACCCGCGTGGGCCCGAGCGGCCCCCAGAACAACCCCCCAAAGAAACGCACCCGCACCCGCTCCTCACCGTGCTCCTCATCGCTGGACGACCCCGAGCTCCCCTCCTCCCAGGAGTTCACGCTGCTGTTGCCGTTGGGGGCGGCGGATAAACTTTTGCTGCCGCCGTTGTTGTTATTATTCGCCCCGGCGGCGTTCTGGTTCCTGCCCCGCCGTTTCCCCGAGACCTCCGGGCCCTTCTCGATCATGGCTGGCATTTAGGGGAGGAAGGGGAGGGGGGGGTGTGGAGAAGAAGGGAAGGGGGGGTGGGAGAAGATCAGAGTTTAAAAACTGCGGGGGGGGGGCTGTGGGAGGCGCCAAGGGCGGGCGGGAGCCGGGGCGGGCCGGGCCGGTGCGCGGCGGTGGCGGCGCTGCTACATCCCCCACCGCGATCGCCCCGAACTTTGAGGCTCATCCCAGCCCTGCGCTGGGACTCCGCTCAACCTGCGCTGCTGCCCGCGGCCAGCCCCGCCTCCCCCCGCTCCTGCCCCTTCCCATTGGCCAAACCTACATTTTGGGAGGCCATCCCGCCCGCCCATTGGCCGGCGCCGCCTGTCCATCGCGGCGGCCCGGCGCTTCCGTTCGCTGGGCGCGGTGGAGGCGGACCGCGGGCCGTGTGTGTGCGGGCTCCGCGATCTCTCCGCGATCTCTCCGCCCAGCGATACCTCTGCTCCGCGCTCCTCGGCTGCCAGCGGAGCGGGCGGGAGGCGGGGCCGCGCCCCCCGCCGGGGAGCCCCTCCCCGGCCGCTCCCCCGGCTCGGCCCCGGTTCCGCCGCCCCGCCGGGAACTCGGACCCGGGAGAAGCGTGGCGAGGGACTACTTTGCCCCCCCACCCGCCTCCCCGGTGGCGGAAGGTTACGGCGCAGTTTGAATGGGATTCCATACAAAGCTCAGTTGCCCGCGGGGAGCTGAGCCCGGCAGGGATGGGAATCTGTGCTGCCTCTGTCCGGGACGGCTCCCGCCGGCAGCAGCGGCGAGAGTCCCGCCAGGGGATGGCGGTCCCGCGGCCCGGAGTGGCCCGAGGAGAGCAGGGGGCGGCCCGACCGAAGCGGCGCCGAGAGTGCGGGACAGCGCCGGGGCCGGGGAGAGCCGGGGCAGCGGCAGCGGGAAGCGGCACCGCACGGGCGGCGCGGCGCTGCTGCCCCGTCAGCGGGGCGCTGCCCGCTGCCCCCGGGGCAGAGCCGCCCGCCGCGGGCACCGCACGCTGCCCCGGGAGCCGCCCTCGCCCCGGGCGCCGCCCCGGGGCCGCCCAAGTAACTCCGTGGCTCCCCCGGTCTCCGGTGCCGAGCCGGGCTCCGCATCCCGCGCCCCGCTCCCCACGCGGCCCCGGGGCGCAGCCGGCCCCGAGCCCTCCCGGCGGGGCGGCCGCGTCCCACGCTCCGTGCCTGGCCCGGCGGCGGGCGAGGTGCGGAACAAAAGCGGCAGCGGCGCCGCGATCGCTCCCCTCGGCACACGAGGCTCCTGTCGGGAACGCCCGCTCGGCGTGGGGGAGAGCTGCCGGGGGAAAGGGGGTGCACAGCCCCGCCGTGGCTGAAACGGGCAGCCAAAGTGTGTCCAGAGCGCACGCTGCTCTTTGCGACCCGAACCCCACATCGGGCTGAGGCAGCACAATGCACGGTCATGGAAAGCAGCTTGCGGGGTGTGTCTGCTATTTTCATTCAAATTAACTTCTGTAGCAAGTTTTTTTGTTTTTTTTGGTTTCTTTTTTTTTTTTTTTTATTGGCCCGAGCAATTAAAAGTGCCATTTGACTAGCAGCGGTTATCTCGTATCAGCCAAACTGTTCCAGCCACTCCCCGCCTCCCTCTGCCATTTTAATCCAAGAGAATTTGCACAGGGGGAGGGGGAAAGAGCTGCCGGGGGAGAGCCATCGGCTCCAGCCCTGGCCTTACCCTTCCTTCTCTGTCTTGTGCCTAAGGTTATCAAAATTATTTCACTTCCAGGGAGTAGTTTGAAAAAAGGGTCCTTAATACTCACGTACTATTTTTCTCCATTAAAATTAAGAAAATAAATACCTTGTTGAGGTGTGTGGTAGTTTGCTTCAGCACACTGAGGTCTTTAGAGTATCTCCTTTCCCATCTTCACTCGGTATGTGTGTTGTGTGTACATACTGATAGGCAGTCAGTTTCCTTTGTTTACACATGCATGTACCTGTGAGTATTTATTCACCCCAGTTATTTGCCACTGAAAAAATAAACTTATTTTCACTATATAAAAATAAGTACATGTATAGAAAGAACTTCTTCTAGCTCACAAAACTAAAATTTATGGTGGTGGCTCTAGATCCCACATTCTTTGAAAATACCAGTTCTAAATTAGGGGAGTAATCAGTGATGCTCTTAAACCCCAGCACTGACAGCCACAAATGTTTCCCATTGCAAAGTGTATTAGTTTTGTAGTAGAGAATACATTGTCGTGATAGACAGGAATGCAAACATGGCTGAGTATTCATTATCTTTCTCCTCTGTATTCGAGGATTTCTACTCCAGAAATGCAAGGGCAGGAAGGGAACGTCTGATCTTTCATTTTAAAATGAGCTTTGAAGGTCCCAGTACTGAAGGGGAGGGGGGGGAAGTTCACCCAAGACTTAAGCTGAAACGAACCTGAACCTGAACTTGAACCTGAGACCACAGATGACATTTGGAACTGTGTGTACAGCTTGGGCTGAGACACACACGTGTGCACAGTTTTGCAAATCTGGGCCTAATTTTGATCTTCCTTCACTTCCTCTTCCTCTCTCCCTCCTCCTTTCTTCATGGCCATTACCCACTTAGGCCCCAGGATTAAAATCTTAAGTCAATCATCTAAATTATTCATAGCACAATTTCCCTCACTTGAACTGTTGAGACAACACTGACTGCCGGCACTTCACCCCCGTGTGCCTGTCCCTGCCCGGAGCGGGGCCGAGCAGCCCCATCCTGTCCCGGGCTGGGGAAGCAGCACATTCCCTGCTGGCCGGCCCTGGCAGTGACACGAGGGATGCCACCGCTGCCCGAGCCGTGCCCCAGGTCAGCCGGGCACGCTCTGCCCTCCTGCCAGGCTGCCAGCCTGCCCCTTGAGCCCGGCAGACGATAAGCTGGTGCCCAGAACAGCAGCAGGTCTGTGCCTTCTGCCTTGGCTGCCAAGGTGTGTGTGTGCCCTGTGCATGTTGTGTGTGTGCCCTGTGCATGTTGTGTGTGTGCCCTGTGTGTGTGTGTGTGTCCCCTGTGTGTGTGTGTGTGTCCCCTGTGTGTGTGTGTCCCCAGAGCAGGAAGTCTCAGCGTTGTCACCCTCACAGCCCGTTTGCACCTGTCACAGCTGTTGTCCCAGGCCAACAACACCCTCTTCAATCAAAGCAGGGCTGCTCTTCATTTTCCAGCCTTTCTGCAAAAATCCACGAGCCCTGAATACAACGTCTCTGATGCTGATGGAGCTCTTTGTTTCTAACCATTGAGAAAATTCTTCCTGTTTGTTTTTGCTTTCTGAGCAGTGGTGTTGGGTTTCTTTATGCTTAAGCTAAAAGCCTGAATTTTTGGGAGTGTCCCAAAACAGCACAACCAATTTTGGTGTTTTCTGGAAGGAAACTTTGAAAAATTGTTTTCTGGACATAAAGAAAACTCTTTGCAGAGTGTAGGCGAGTCTGTACACAGACACTGTATACAAAATAGAGAACTGTGTTTCACTTTTTAGCAGCAACAGTGAATACACTTTATGCAGCCTCTAACTAATGCCAAAAGAGCAAGAAATTCTCTGGCTCACAGCACTTGCTCTGGAGAAAACCTGTGTTAACACTTCATTATTTTTAAGTTCTGCAAAGTGGGACAGATGGGAAGGAAACCCTTTGAGCACGAAGAGAGCCTCTGGTAGGTACAGGGTCTTGTTTACCTGGATCAAAACTTTATTTAGACACATCAGGCCATGATTCCACACATGACTGCACATACCTGTATATCCTGCTCAGGCTCCTCAAGAGGAATTTTGTGTATGATCTGCAGCAGACTCAGTTATGTAAAGCAGGGATGTATCTTACTCACACCTGAGCTTGGCTGCAGCTTCTGGACAATACTGTAATGTAGTGGTTAACCTGCTCACCTGTTTAGATATTAGAGCAAAAAGAGTAGGAAAAAAAGTCTCTTCCTTATGGAGACAGTGTCACTGTTGTGCATATACTGTGGCCTAACAGGTTGGACCAGCCAGGACTGTCATATTAAAAAATTTCTTGAAATTTTTTTCTCTTTGTTAAGGGAAAAGCACCTCTCCTTGCCAATTTTTAAATGAAAACTTTTCTTATTGTCATTAACCCTGTAAGTCCCAGAAATAAAATACAGATTAAGTAGAAATACAGCCAGGATGCCCAACAACTGGACAACTTTTACTCCCTGGATGAAAAGAAGAGTTTCTGCTGCCTCTTTTTTGGCCTCCTTCCTGGCCAGGTGAGTGTTCCAAGCCTTTTCCCTGGCTTGGGAACACTCATCCTCGGGGCTGCTAGTTCTTGCAACAAAGGGTTACGAGAGTTAAAACCCTTCCCATTAGCTGAAGTTGTAGGAAATAGCTCTCTCACCTCCTTCAAAATGTATTTTCCTTAAAAACAGATGCACTAAAAATGCTTACCCCAGTGAGAATGTTCCTGTGTGTTTACACAAGTATATATGTATGTATGTATGTATATTATGTGTGTATATATATTTTTATATATATATATAGCTGGTTACCAGTAGTAAAAGGACAATTAATCACGCTCTAAACTGACTGGTTTTAATACTGAAAGGCTATTAATCAGGAAAATGTTACCCTTTGAACAAGATGTTTATACAGTCAGCACTATGGGTTGTTTTCTTTCCCCTGGTGCTAAACTGCCTGAAAATGCAGAGAGGAAATCGGGTTTATTATCTCTTACTTTAGAACTTGGTGCTCCAAGTTCAACAACAATTTTGGCTGGTATTTTGAAGGAATGCACATGAGATGATGCCAGGTTATCTTAGGTTTCAAGGGGACTTGGGTGTTCAACCCCCAAATTTCTGGAAGCATTTATATGCCTAAAAGAAACAAACAGGCATGATGTGCAAGCTTCAAAAGCACCTCCTTTTGCTGAAAAAAAAACCCAAGGGGAATCTAATTTCATTTTAATGTGACTAAATGACTTAAAATCTGTCCCTAAATCTCTTGTGGGCCTTTGGAAATTTGTCCTTGGAGCCTTTCAGCCTAAAAGTTGCTTTTAGAGAAGGAATTATATAGTAAATTTTAATCCAAACTTTTATTTCCCACTGGAGAGAATGGCTCATATCCTGTAGTGAGTGGGAGGCCAGCGGAAAAAAACGAGGGGGGAAACTGTGGTGGGAGTGAGAGGGTGCAGAGCTGAGGCAGGATCAGCAGTGGGAGGCAGGAAAAGGGCTGCTGGCAGCTGCAGGGTGAGCATGGCAGGAGCAGGGCAGCCACTGCAGCTGAGGAAACACTGCCTTGGCCTGGGGCAGGGCTCCAGGCTGACCCAGAGGGGAGCCACCAAGAGATGGCCTGGGAGGAAGGAGAGGATGAGGCTGGAATCCTGCACAGGCAGAGGCTGGTGATGCCAGGGAGAGCAGTGGGATGAGAGCACAGGACAATCTTGTGAGCAGAGTTGCAGAGAACACCCTGTCTGTCCCCAGCAAAGTGGGTTTGTTTCAGCATTTGTGCTAGGAGATGTTTCACAGCTTGTGAAGCTGATGGAACAGGAGTCCCCCATCTGTACATGCTACTGTCACCACCCTCTTTGCAGAGTTTTGGCTCCTTTTTGGCAGGGGCACACAGCTTTCCCTGCCACCCTAGGCTGCCTCACAGGACCCCACTTCCTCCCTTTCCCCCTGGGAGCTCCTCTCAGTGAATTCAGCTTGAAGCTGTTGAGGAGCCCTGTGAGCCCCTGCACCGCATCCTGCCCCCATCCTGCATCTCTGATCAGCCCTGGAGAAGAGCTCAAGAGGAGAAAATGGGAAATCACAGCAGTGAGGGAAGGTGAGACAGACCCTGGTGGTATTAACCCCTCCGTAGCTGGTGCCTTCTCCTAAAGAACAAACCCTGAGTGAGGTGGGACAGGCACCTTCTCCTCCCTGAGGATGAGACATGCAGCAAAATCAGAGTAGAAAGCCTCAGATAGCTGATGGGTTTGCTTCAGTCAGTTCTGTGTTTAAGTTAATCTCCATATCTGATGAGAGACACACTGTGTGAAGAGATTCATCACTCCTTAAAAAAACATATGGGGGGAAAAATTTCCTTTTAGGGAGCCACTTAATCATAGGGATGATTGCAGTTAACACAGCACTTAACCTGGGAATACACCACTGTCTTTTTATAGACTTCCATTCCACTTGTCTCTGGGGCAGCCAGTGAGCAGTGCTAGTCTGTGAAGTGGGATGGAATTGCAGGGGACAGCTGCCATCATTTTTAGGGTGTCTGAGAGTCAAATAACATAATTCTTTTCACAGGAGATTTGGAACAAGAAATGCACACAATCCCTTCAGAAAGCTCTCTGTTGCAAGACCTAGTGGGACAAGGATTGAGGTTTAACAGCAGATACCCATTGTAAGAGCTTTGCAAGGAAGACAGTCCCTTGCATTTCAGTGTTTAAATCAACCTGTTTTTTTTTTTAAATTGAGTGAGGGAAGAGGTTCTCCCCAGGAGCTCATGCACTACTGTGGCATTACCTTTGAAGGACTCTGCTGTGTCAAGGATAACAAACCATGAGAAACACCGCCCGGATCCAGCAGGAAAACTCCTCTATGCCAGCCCCTCCATGGTGGCAGCTTTCCAGTGGCCCATGTCACTGTGGGAGCAGAAAAGACTGCCCAGAGAGAGGTGTCCCACCTTTGCAACATGTCAGGCAGCCCCTCCCACGGAGGTGCTGAGCCCAGGGCTGTGAGCACAGCAAAGTCCCTCGGCCAGGTGGTCTCCTGCCTCCCTGGGAGTCCTCCATGTGTCTTGCTGCTATCCTGGTAATCCCAGCAATGGGGAAGAGAAGTCCAGCTGAGAGGCAGCTGCTTGCTCCTGAAATCATACCAAAAAATCCCTGCATTGGCTTTCTGCCAGCACAGCCCCCTTTACTCCACCACTCAGCCAATCTCTTCCCATGACACAGGGATCCTAGGGAAATGCAGCCAGGGCTGTCCTACAGGGCCTCTGAGCACTGGCATCCCCAGGGGAAAGGGAACTACTAGAATTAATCTGAAACTCCCCTCAAAACTCACAGTCACAGGTCCAAGCAAGCTGTTTCAACAGAGTAAAAATGTACAGGTTGGTATGTCCATGAGAGTGAAGAAAATCATCTTATTCACGTCCTTGTGATGTATGTGGGGATTGCTCTGCTGAAATCTCTGGAAATTCCCTTTGTTCTGTGACCACATCCCTAAGGCAGCACAGCTCAACAGAACTCTAGTGCCAGCTTTTGATTGTACACTTTCTCTTCATTCAGCCTAAATATAATCTGGAAACTCAAATGCTAATGATGTCAGAGGGAGGAGAGAGAAATACAAGTTAGTTCCTTACTAGTATTTGTCTAAGGAAAACCCTCAACACATGAAAACCCAGAAAAGAAATTTTTAAAAATCAGTGGAACCTCTGTTTGGTGTCAAGTGAGGCACTAATCATGAACCAAAAGAAACAATTTTCTAAAAAGCCATGACCTAGTACTTCTTAAAATCACAATTAAAAAAAAAAAAGCTACATTCTTATCTGCCCCAAGCTTTCCCCTTATTAAACATGGAACACACCAAATACAGATTCATTTCCCCGGCCCAGCAGCACTGAGCACAGGAGATGGATGGTCTTTCATTGATACCCTCTTACAGCCACTGCCCCTCTGGGATTCCTCTGATGACACCAGAAACCTTGCACCAAACTCAGATATCAGACCAAATCTTTATTCTGTGGTCTTCCTCCTCTCAGTTACATTGGTGTAAATCAAAGGTTTAAACTGAGCCTGTTCAGTGGCACTGGAAAGCTCTGGATTAATATCAAGCAAAGGCATCTGTCTCCTGCTGTTTCTGTGCCTGTGGTATCAATAGTGATTTTGAAAATTATTATTTCCATACAGTCTATAATGACTTAGAAGGAACAGTTACAGCCTGTTGTGCAAATGTGAATAATACTTGCTTTTTAAAAATGTGGATTTTTCATACGACAGGAACTAATGGCCCTTTCAGAGCAGTTATGGTCTATCTTGTCAATTTGGTTTCTATTCATGCATGCTAAGTGAATTTTTATAGCTAAACTAGGAGTCCTTAAAAAGGGGCCTTATACTGGAAATGCAGATGTGACTTACTGTGAGTTGTGCTAGGAGATCATCCCTGCCCCTGGGGAGCCAGAGCCAGTAATCAGAATTCCCTTTTCCTGTGCACATAACACGACTTGCAGGCACTCTTTCATCTGCACTGAGGCAGGAAGGAGAGGCAGAATTAGCCCCTCATTACAATAATGTTTCTCACACTTTCTCCAGCTACTCTCTGCAGGCATTAGTAAAGGGGGCCTGGCCGTCAGAAATGCTGAAAACCTACATCTCCAGTTAAAAGAAGCCAGAGAGCAGAGTGCTCAGTGGCTCTGAAAAATCAGAGCCACAGAGCTTTAAACAAATGCTTTTATGCTCTTAAAAATATAAATATACAGACTCACCTTAACTTTACTCTCTACAGTGAGTGCTTTGTTGAAAGGAAATTGTGTATTTTCCAGACTGATATCTCTTACAGCTTCACTATAAACTGTACTGCATCCATACATCAATATATTTACCTGACTGCTTCACAGCTGGAAAGAAAATGAAGCCATCTCAATCACCTTCACATTCAGCAATAAAGAAACCTGATACTTTTTCCTCACTCAATGCCAATTAAAATACGAAATGTGGATAATCTGATCTCCACTAAATATTCCAATCCCCTCCATAGCACAGAGTGGATATACCTCCATCCTCAGTGGGAACCTGAACCTTTCCTAAGACTGGAAAAAGCAAAAGAACAGAGGCTGTACAGTCTTATTACTTATTTATTTAAAATGTTGTAGCCATGCCTCCCTTCATCTCTTGGCTCCTTACCCAAAACCTGTGTAATGAGCAACATCACAGGGCCTGACTACAGCAGACACGACACCTCTACTAAAACAAGTGCATTTGTTCTGATTTATGGCAGCCAAGGAGCTGCCACAGCAATACCCACCTCTCCAGAAAAATGGTACACCTCTGACAATGTCTTCCCAAGGTATTTCTCACTGATCCCATGCCTTAGTGCAGTGGGAGCCATCCCCAGCCCAGCTTCTAATCCCGTCTCCATCGCTGCACCGAGGGCTGAACCACCTTGTCCTGGTGGTAGAGGCTGTGCCCTGGAAAGGCACGGAGCCAATCCTGGCATGAACCCATCAGATATGTACAAAGGGAAATCTTGACAGCATCTGTGAACAGAGTTTAAGAGAAAGGAACAAAATAATACCACATATGTTAACAGATTGAAATGGTAGCTATGGTGACCACGGACAAAGAACAAACCATTTTGACTGAATTCAGCCAATTCTTTCTGACAACAAACTGCAAGTATAAAGCAAACTTTTAAAAATCCCTAATGAAATTATTATACCAGATCCATTCAGCTCTGTTTGGCTTGTTTGCTTTCTAAATTTCCATTGCAGCTATTACATTAAACCTATTAATCATTGATGTAATCAAATAATTTCCACCAAGTAAAACTGGGAATTTTCTCACTGTAAAAAAAATTTTTAAAAAAATTAATTGATTGCATTCTCAGGGAAAAAAAAATAAAAGCAAGGAATAGTTATTGTAAAATGGCAGATATTCATAATTCAGGGCATTTTCTTGTGCATGAGAAAGTGTCTGAGTTTTGTAGAATACGGGCTTGTTTATAAAAGTTGGATTATTTTCCTATCCTGATATGCATCGTAGCTATGAGAAATGACTGTCCTGTTTGTTGTGTATCACAGTGTCAAACGTCTCAGCCTCTCTTTCCTCCAGCGTGCCATGGAGCTGGAGCTCTCCATTGAGGGCTGGCCAGTTGTGCCTAAGGGAACTGAGCTGAGGACAACGTGGGAGAGCAGGAGCCGAGCTGTGCAGGAGCAGAAAAGCTGCCTGCTAAGAGCCAGCGCTGCAAACAGGCAGGGGATGGGGAGGATCACTCCAGCCCCAGCACAGCGTGAGGCTGCTCCAAGTGCTGTGCAGCTGCTCGCCTGCTTGCAAACTCGCCCCAGGAGGCTGCCAGGGACCAGAGGAGGCCCCTCAGTGAATGTCACGGTGGAGGCTCCAGCCCATGGCCTGCTGTGGAGCATCCATCTCCTCGAAGGAGACCCCAGTGCCTGCTCGGTTTCAGTCTGGAGGCTGTTCCAGCACACCTGAAACAGGCAGTGCTGCCCCTCCGCCCTGTCCCTGCAACCCAGCTGAGCTCACTGGGGAAAATTTCAGAGCACAACACAAAATCTTACTTCTAACCTGTGGCAAAGCTGCTGTCATTTCCCTGGGTGAGGGCTTAATATTTAACTCGGCGTGCTTGGTCCCTTTGCGGACTGCACAGCTCCTAACAATACGAATTTGCAGCGTAGCTGTGCTTTCGATGCTCTGGGAGCAGTAACTTCAGCTTTCTGCAGCGCACAGACACTCAACTCTACTCTGGCATTGCCATTGCACGAGCTCATCGCTCTTTAAAGAACAAAACCTAAAAAGCAAACTTGAAAGAAGTGCCCACCATTCGGACGCTGCTCTCTTTTATCTGTGTGCTGACGGAAGCTCTAGCTCAGCTTTCTGCCAATTAAATTAAGCTCCCAGCTATGCCACCGCTGCCTGCGTGACGACGGGCACTTTCCCCGGCTGGCTCTGCCTCCAGCTCCCGCACAGCGCAGCGGGACCGGGTTTACAGCCTTTCCTCTCTGCCCTTCCCTGTGCTCTCCACCCACACTCGGCTTTCGCTGCTGCCAGCGCCCAGGGCAGGTCCTTGGGGACTGTGCTGGCTCCGTGCAGGTCCCCAGGGAGCAGGGCTGAGCCAGGGAGAGCACATGAGAGAGCAGGGCTGAGCAATGGTGAGCACATGAGAGAGCAGGGCTGAGCCAGGGTGAGCACATGAGAGAGCAGGGCTGAGCCAGGGAGAGCACATGTGAGAGAGCAGGGCTGAGCCATGGTGAGCACATGTGAGAGAGCAGGGCTGAGCCAGGGTGAGCACATGTGAGAGAGCAGGGCTGAGCCATGGTGAGCACATGAGAGAGCAGGGCTGAGCCATGGTGAGCACATGTGAGAGAGCAGGGCTGAGCCAGGGTGAGCACATGTGAGAGAGCAGGGCTGAGCCAGGGAGAGCACATGAGAGAGCAGGGCTGAGCCATGGTGAGCACATTGAGAGAGCAGGGCTGAGCCATGGTGAGCACATGAGAGAGTAGAGCTGAGCCATGGTGAGCACATTGAGAGAGCAGGGCTGAGCCAGGCTGAGCACATGTGAGAGAGCAGGGCTGAGCCATGGTGAGCACATGTGAGAGAGCAGGGCTGAGCCATGGTGAGCACATTGAGAGAGAGCAGGGCTGAGCCAGGGTGAGCACATTGAGAGAGAGCAGGGCTGAGCCATGGTGAGCACATTGAGAGAGAGCAGGGCTGAGCAATGGTGAGCACATTGAGAGAGCAGAGCTGAGCAATGGTGAGCACATGTGAGAGAGCAGGGCTGAGCCATGGTGAGCACATGTGAGAGAGCAGGGCTGAGCCAGGGTGAGCACATTGAGAGAGAGCAGGGCTGAGCCATGGTGAGCACATTGAGAGAGAGCAGGGCTGAGCAATGGTGAGCACATTGAGAGAGCAGAGCTGAGCAATGGTGAGCACATGTGAGAGAGCAGGGCTGAGCCATGGTGAGCACATGTGAGAGAGCAGGGCTGAGCCAGGCTGAGCACACTGAGAGAGCAGGGCTGAGCCAGGCTGAGCACATGAGAGAGCAGGGCTGAGCCAGGGAGAGCACATGTGAGAGAGCAGGGCTGAGCCATGGTGAGCACATGAGAGAGCAGGGCTGAGCCAGGGAGAGCACATGTGAGAGAGCAGGGCTGAGCCAGGGAGAGCACATGAGAGAGCAGGGCTGAGCCATGGTGAGCACATGTGAGAGAGCAGGGCTGAGCCAGGCTGAGCACATGTGAGAGAGCAGGGCTGAGCCATGGTGAGCACATTGAGAGAGCAGGGCTGAGCCAGGGTGAGCACATGTGAGAGAGCAGGGCTGAGCCATGGTGAGCACATTGAGAGAGCAGGGCTGAGCCATGGTGAGCACATGAGAGAGCAGGGCTGAGCCATGGTGAGCACATTGAGAGAGCAGGGCTGAGCCAGGCTGAGCACATGAGAGAGCAGGGCTGAGCCAGGCTGAGCACATGTGAGAGAGCAGGGCTGAGCCAGGGAGATCACATGAGAGAGCAGGGCTGAGCCATGGTGAGCACATTGAGAGAGCAGGGCTGAGCCATGGGGAGCACATGTGAGAGAGCAGGGCTGAGCCAGGGTGAGCACATTGAGAGAGCAGGGCTGAGCCAGGCTGAGCACATGAGAGAGCAGGGCTGAGCAATGGTGAGCACATGAGAGAGCAGGGCTGAGCCATGGGGAGCACATGTGAGAGCAGGGCTGAGCCATGGTGAGCACATGTGAGAGCAGGGCTGAGCCATGGTGAGCACATGTGAGAGCAGGGCTGAGCCATGGTGAGCACATGTGCTCCTGTGCTTTGTACAGGGACAGCCGAGGAATCAGCGCTCCGTCCTGCTGCGTCCTCACCTGCTCAAGACATTTTCTTTTGCTGCACCTTAAGTGTGGCAAGGAGAACATGGAAGCAGGGGAAGAGGGGAAGAATTTAGCATGTTTTCTTTTGGTATTGCCAGCAAACAGTAAAGAAGCAGTTACTTTAATTTTATGTGCAGTAAACCCTCACTAGATGGCTCCTTACAGCAAGTAAATCTATTCCCCACAGAAGGAACGCTGGTGTGGCATCTGTGTGAGAGCAGAGACAGCGTGTTGCTAACTGGGCTGTGTGGCTGGCTGAGTGCTGTGCATGGAAAAGCAGGATACAACACGGGGGTGTGGGTGAGCAAGTGAGCGCTTACACGAATTCCGAATGACACCACTCTGTGAGTCGTGAACTGTGAGTCACATGGGCACCGGTGTCTCAGGCACATCAAAAATGCAACTTGCCCTTTTCTGTAGGGTTTTATGCGAATTTGTTTCACGCTCAACTCTCTAATTCAGAATGCAGAACTGGGCTGTGGTCAAGGGTACCAGCAGTGGAGATCCTGCAGCGGAAACAGCTGATCCCAGCAGCCAAGGTAACAGATGGTATTAAAGCTGAACCCCCTAATGTCATGTAATCACTCCTAAAAAAATAAGCAATGCTTGCTTCTGAGATGCCCCCCCATTACCATCACGAGAACATGTTATTTATAATGTGTGTATTGGCAGGATGTTCTGGGCAGAAGAGCAAAAAGAAATGAGCTGTCATCTGCAGTTAACCTCTCATTCATACATCACTGTGTGCATTCAGTGGTTCAAGGTTATGCAAGTTGATTGTGCCCTCATTAACGAGCAGTGTTAATTGGTGTCTATCCTGCTTTGAGATAAACGTGTATATGATGTGTTAAAAGTACTGCAGGCTGTGAAGGAGCTATATGGTACACAAATGTATAGGGGCCCTGCATAGGGAGCTGCAGGGAGAGGTTGTGAAATGATAGGACTGATTTAAATCCACCAGCGATTCCAGTCTGTGCAGCCCACGTCCCTGCAAGACAGCCTGGTGCTGGCTCGAGGGCCAAGTGACTTCTGCTGGCACAGCTCTGCCACTGTGTGTGCCCCCAGCTCCCCAGTCTGGCTCTGGTCGCAGCCCCGAGCACTCTGCCTACAGCCCACTGTTCAAGGTGAATTAGCAGTGATTTCAGCTTCCCTTAAGCCCCGGAGCTGTAACCTCTGGCCACCAGCAGCTCATAGGTGGTTTAACCACCAGTACACCAGGGCAAACAGACACAGAGGAAGGTGCTGTCCATCTCCATATGAACTGCCCCTGCTCTGGAGTCAGATGCAGTGGAGCCAGGTCGGCTCCTGCTCTCTGTGTCAGCAGCCCTTAGGGCTTTATCCGGCCTCTTTTCTCTCACATTTCCCTCTGCTCATGTGCTGGCATGGTGCTAACTCAAACTGAGCTCATGTACACAGACCCACGAGTCTCACCTGTCCCGGTGAGGACAGAAAACAAGGTTTGACATTGTGTCAGTCTTGTACATCATGAAAAGACCTTTTTATCTTTTCCCTGAGAGTTGCTGAAAATTAGCACAGATAAATACCCTGAACAAGGTCATAATCAACACACAACATTGATGCAATTATTACTTAAATTAGAGAATTGTGGCAATTACATTAAATAATCTATATTATATTATAGAATGTGATAAATGCTCAGAAGAATTGAGTTACATGTCTCAGAAGCAAGCACAAGCCATTCCAGGCCAATACAAGACTTTACCAATAAAGTAATATTTGATCATCTAATTAATGGAGTTGTTATCTCCCCAGAACAAGAGGGGCTTAGAGCTTTTAGGCTGTTAAACACTTTGTCTCAATGCTTAAAAGCAAGTAGCACGCACTAGACCTTTCCTTTTCTCAGTAACGTTCCCTTGAAATGTGGTTGTTTACTTCAGGCCTTGAAGGCCGGATTAAGAGTGGAGATTGTTTGCTTTAAATTATACACACAAATTTTATTGCCATTCCTTCTGCCACTAATAAGCTATTTAATAAATGTCAAAGTGGCAGAGCTCACCGACTGCAAAAGTGAAAGGGTCAAATCTGTGAATGCAGAAATAATACTGAGATTTTCCTCTCCTTTCATGAAATGTACTTGCAGCACACAGCGTTGAAGTGCTTCCAACTTTCATAGCAACAAGGAGAAGCAGCTCATGAGTCAGCCCAAAGAGGAAATATGTCATTAGCCAGGGAGTTTTCAACATATGCAAAACCATCGACTTGTCTGTGACATCCAGGGAGGAATTTTTATAATATTCCTTGTAGTCAGCAGTTTATTGCCAGAGCTGTGGGTGTGGCCAGGTATCTCAGTGGCTGAGGCTGTGATTGCCCCCAAATTCACGGAGCATTTCACTCCATGACTCTCATGCTCCTCCTATTCGAGACAGGAAACAGATGAGACATAGTTTGTTTTTGATAACTGCTGGAAAGACCCAACTAAGTCCTGGTGGTTGTACCTTGAGTTCCTCTTCATCCTTCATATCGTGCTCACAGCACCAAGGAAGGGGTAGGGCTCTTATCTCAGCTCTCTGCAGTTCCAGCCCTTCTGTAACTGAATGAAAATAAACACAAAGAAAAAAATAATCAGCTTCCTACATTTTCTTGCCTGTGTAAATTATGCATCACACTCATTATAGGAAAAAGGAAGACGCAGATTTGGAAATCAGTCGTGAGTTTCTCCATATTTCTTGAAATTATGCAAGTGTTACAGCTGCATACACAGGGGACTTTCTTTTTTCATGCAGCTTTACACCAAAAGAAAGGCCTCAGTTGTTCTAGTTGGTGATTAGGCTCAATATTATGCCTCTGGGAATGGGAAGCACAGGGACTCAGAGGAACAGAAAACTTAATGAATTCTTTATTTGAAGAAGAAAAAAAATTTCAAAATGTTTTCCAGAGCTCACAGGAGAGATTCTGAGGCTCTTCCCTCCTCAGGAAAATGCAGCTTTTCAGGTGAAAAAATTAACCCTTGTCTGCTCTCAGCTTCTCCTCACCAAAGGTTCCTTGCCCTCAGAGCCCAAGCTGAGCTGCATTGCACAAATCTCCCACTGGCTAAAATGAAGTCAGCGACCCCTTTACCAGCTCTTTTCACTAATGTGGCTCATACTGGCACATCTCCCTGCAGGACTTGGGGCTCACAGCAGGATGACTCAGAAACCAATCCTGAGTTGCACAACAAGCTCCAGAAAGACAAGGAATACAATCAGTGAATTTGCATATGCTCACTGTGGAGGGAGCTTGCAAGTGGTCCATGAGCCAGGCTTAGCAGGACCCTAATTTGGACAGGCTCCTGCATCCAGGTCTGACCCACGAACATCAGACCTCAAAATGGAAAGCACTGCACCACAGGACAAAGGGACAGCAACCCTGCCCAGCAGGAGCAAATAGGAAATATCCTTCTCTGGAAACACCTTTGGGTAATGGGGGCTTTCCTGATGTTGGTGTGGTGTGGGTTGGTTTTTTTGCTTTTTCAAATTTGAATATTTTATGTAATGGAATAAATAAAAACAAACCCCAATCACAGGATTGCTTGCAGAGCAACTGGGCAGCTGGCAGAGCAACAGTGAGGCAGGGCAGCAAATGCCCACTGTCACCCTGAGGCAGAGCCTTCTGGTGCTGCTGGGTCTGTGACACCTGCCTGGGGACAACACCAGAGAGGCCACAAACCATGACAGTGAGACACCACTGGAGCCATAGGCCACCACTGGAGCCGTGGGCCAGCCTCAGCTCCCAGCTAAGAAATGCCCTGCATCCAGGGACTCTGCCACAGCTGCTGGGACACAGCACTGCAGCACTGAGGGGTCTTGTTTGACAGGAGCACCCATGGGCTCCTGCTGAAGAAGACCCTGCTTCCAGCCCTGTCTACACCAGGAGGTGAAGACACCATGGTAAAAGCTGCCCACTGTCTTATTTCATCCCAGATCAGATGACCCTAAATCAGTGAGCTGTGCCTGATGCTTCTGAGTGCACTCAAGCCTGCACATAAAAGAGGACTGGCAAAATAATCATGTTGCAAAATGCTGAGAATAGTAGAAGTGGTCACCCAGTGTATCCAGGCTGCTAAGAAAGCTCTTTTGATTAAATCAAACACAGAGCACAAGAAAAATGCTCACATCATACATGATGGTATCTCCTGGGCTGCCTTCTACTGAGATGAAAAAGAAGAAATTACCCATGCAAAACCCACATCATCCATAATCTGCAATGCATTTGGACAGAGGGAGGCCAGCCGTAATTCAAACCATGTGTGTTTGGCTTTAAAACCAGCATCAGCAGGACTCAGCCAGCCTGTGTGCCATCCTGCCTGCCCTGGATTCCCTGCTTCTCTCTCATATTCAGCATTTCTTTCCATGTTCACAGCTGAATCACTCTTGCATCAGCAGCATCACCATGGGCAGTGTTCCTTCTCCAGGCAGGCAAGTGGCAAGACCCCCAATCCTGCTCTGCTCGAGCCCTCAGCAGCACAGGACCTCTTCCAGGATACTGTGTCAGATTCCTGCAGGGACCTGTGCAACTTTTTTTTTTTTTTTTTTTTTTAATCCCAAATTAAAACTTAAGCTTCAAAGGCAGAGATCTAGGGGGCTCTCTTCATGCAGACACTGTATTTCCTGGAACAGATCCTTTAATTTTGTGGTGAGCTGGAGTTGAAGACATTTGTATTCAAATCCTTATTTAGGCTCTAATGCTCTTTAGTATTGGATACAGGGATTTTACACTGGAAATGGCACTTTTGACTTTACTATCACCCCAAACAGACAATCACATTTTAAGCTGCTATTTCTTTTCCAGCCTTCTTACACTGTTCTCCACACTCTCCCAGAAACTGTAATTATTCTGCCACATCTACTCGACTAATAAAATTCATTCTGTTCTATGTTCTTCCCTCATTTTCTTCACAAATCTTACACCATCAAATAAAATCAAGGTTTCCATTTGTAAAGTGGTTATCAGCAGCTCAGCTTTTACTTACAGTTCTTTGAACAGGCTGCAGGGATGGTAGATGGGTTGAAATGTAATGCAATATCATATACTGTGGTGTGACCTCCAAGCATCACTTTGTATGGGGTGTCCCACAGTACCCTCTCCTTTTAGGGGGGGTTTAGCCCTAGAGATGATAACAGTACTGGTTCTAATAATTTTGCTGGATGTTAAAAACAGGCATGATCTAGTTGATGTTCATGTCACTCATGCCAGCTCACCTCAGCGTGTGCAATCCTGCCTGAACACAACAGGATTTGTAATCTCCATGGGTCCTTGCAGAAGAGCCCTCACTCAGGGATCTCTCAGGGCTTTACAAGCTCACCTTGTGCTTTTTATGCTGCCTAAAATCCACAGGGATGGACAGCACTGGGTTAGTGTTGAGGCAGGGCAGGCACAAGACCACGTCCCTCTAAAAATAGTGACTGAAACTCCCTCTGAAGGATTGAATGCATTTAAAACCTCACCATGCCCCAAAAAATATGTTGAATATACACAAAAGATTTGTTTGGATCTCAGTTTACTCCCAGATTTGCTCATCTTTTTTTTTCATTGGAGGCTTTAGGAGCAGCAGCTTTTGTAGCTGTCCAGCAAAGGATTCATTCTCAAGTGTCCTTTGCATGCAGCTGAGCCTGTGGTGTCCATGGAGTGCCATGCACCTCCTCCACTCTCAAACGTGCAAGTTTTTTCCTCAAATGTTCACACCTAAGCTGGGATGCACGGGTAGAGCCTCCCACTCACCAACACTTAATTCCCAGGCCTGGGACCTGGGAGAGTTTTGTTTCATAGGCTGGTATTGCTCATGCTCTTAAAAAAAAAAACCAAAAAACAAAACACATTAAGGATGAGCTTGAATTTTTCTGTACATTCCCTTTGCAGAAAACAGAGACTCCAAAAAAACTGGGGAAGGGCGATGAAAATCAGATGTCATTCCCAAAAGGCAACAAGACAACATTCATTTTTATAGCCTCACATTCCCTCATCTAAAATCAATAACACCCCCAAATAAATAAAAGAGGCATACCCATTCAGTAGATCTGGGGAATACTGCAAAAAAATGAGTTAGGAATATTATTTCATATCCTCAGCATATGGATGTGCTTTGCTCTGGGAGCAGCCTTCCATGAGCACTCCAGCTAACAAGCTTGCTGCACAGCAATCTGAGCAGCAAATTTTAAAAGAAGGCCCGGAAAATATTCCCCAGAAGACAACTTGGAATAACTAATCATAAAAAACTTCACACTGGACAGCTAATTTAGGAGCTCTGATCATCCTTTCAGTAGCTGGAAATATAACACTCGATGTGCTTGTCCAGTCAGAGCAGATGTGTGTGACTCAGAGCTCGCCCTGCACTCAGAGGCAGAACTGGCTCAGAAAAGTCCTAAGTGAGAGCAAGAAGGTGTGTGAGTGTGTGTGTGTGTCAGGGGCTTCCCTCCAGCACATTATTTACTGTGAATTACTTAGGCAGCCCCAGATTTTATTTGATAATTTTTCCCTTGATGTGCTCCATATAAAGGCAGTGTTAGCATTAACCAAAGCTAATCCACGGCGCAGTTGGGGAGGGGATTATTTTGCCAATGATTGGTTTCTTTAAACATGGACTTGTGATCAAAGCAATATGGTTCTGATTTTTTCCTCTATTTTTTAGCTTTGTAGTGTGGTTCTTCTAAATAGTAAGTTACTGCTCTAAGCACGCTGTGAATTTCCAATATAGCAAAGCTTTAATAATTTGCAGCCATAATTGTTCCTGCTTCAGTCTCCAATTCAATTTGGTGTGGAATTCCCATCTCCCAACACAAAGCTTAACTCAATGGTATCTGTGTGAGACAGACTATGAAACTAGTCTGGTATAATGGATTTCATTAAGGGATAGGCAAATTATTTTCATCTGTAATCTATTTTAAATGGAAAAAAGGGCTTTGAATAAATATTTTTCCTTCAAAAATTATTAACTTCTGTGGGGGGAAAGAGGCATGGCTATTGTTGCTTATTTTTTTCTTTGTTTTCATAAAGGGTTTGAAAATTATTTTCTGGTTGAATTATTTATTTGGTTGAAATAACAAATATTTAAGCCAGGGGTGGAAACAACATCTTTTTATTTTACTGAAGAGTCAAACCATGCAAGGAGCTTTCACTCCTTGCCTGCCCATCTGTAACCTCTTCTGATGCTAAAATCCCAGCTCATAGACTGACATAACAAGCATCACCCATCTCCAGACCTCCATGGCCATTTCTCTGCCTGTGTGTAGATTTAGTAGCCTCAAATAATTTTTTAGTCTAGCCTGAAAGTAGAAAACTCTGAAATTTTAGCACAGATATCTGTTTTTAAGAGGGAGCCTGTGTTGGCAGAAGACTCTTAACCCTAACCTGAACAAGCACAGACTAGTAACAGGTAAGTGGAAAGTCTTATTCAAGCCCTGCACATGGCAGTAAATTACTCCCCTGATGAATAAAAGCCATTACTTAGTATTTAGCATCATAGCAAGAAGCCTCTTCGGCCTGTTCCTAACAGAGATGTTACAGTTAATTTAGTGTAAAATTATCACCTGCTGTACAATAAAACAACAAACTGCAGTCAAATAATCTCTTAATAAATGAAAATGTGTAATAAACTGTGTCAGCACCACAGAGACTTGGCAAGGCTGAATACCCTAAAGGTACCAATCCAAACAAATTCACCATACAATATATGGCCTATGTCATTTCTGGTTCTTATCAGAGATGATTCATCTGGGAATCCCTGGCACTAAGTTTTACCTCTAAAGGCCAGGCAGTTATTACAATGATATAATTTCTGCCACATTAATTAAATATAATGCCTGTTAGCCCCTTTATAGGGGTCTATAAATTTGTTGTAAACATATGCTGTAGATGGGCATATGTAATCTACAAATGTAATAAACGTTCAGTCAGCTTCCTCTCCTTGCAGAGCTGGGATAGGTCAAATTATCACAGTGCCAGAAAAACCACAGATATACCCAAAGGTAAACCTAATCTTGCTCCTGTCACACATTATGATAAGTATATATATATATATGTTGACATTTATATATATATACACACACACATCTTCATATACAGAGACCTGTGTCTCTGCCAGAGAGGGAGGCAGCACGAGCACAGGAGGCATGAATTGGTGGCAGCAGGCAAGAGGACATGCAAATGCTCTCACTGCCAGATCCAGTGTTGGTGAACACCAGCAAAGGGCCACCAAGTCACTGCAGCTCAGCACAGTCCTTCTGCTGGACTCTTCCAACTGCAGGGGAGCTGTGGTTATGTTAAATTGCCTAAAGTCTGTATTTGCTGGAGATTCAAATGCTCACTTTACCCAGTAGGAGAAAGAAATAAGAGGGGAGAACAAAGAGGAAACCAAAGCCAAGGGAACAAAAGCTGGGTAACAGCTGCAGTCAGCCAGACCCAGACTTTGAGCAGCAACATCAGACTTTCTGAGGCATCACATGAGAAAGCTGAGGAAGATCATCCCCATTCCTATGCTCCCCTGGGAAGAGGAAAGCAAGATGCTCAGTGGGCTCTGCTTGCCTTGAAGTCCAAGTCCATCCATTTGAAAACCACAAAGAGATCTTGGAGGATTGGCCTTCCTCTGCCCCCCTCCACACTGGCTGCTTTAGCGAGCACCAGGGCCTGGTGCCTCCAGCCACACAAGGTTTTTGCAGGGGTGTGGAGCAGGTTGTCCCACCTGGAGGTCTCCAGAGCTGCTGACACCTTCTTGCAGAAGGGAGCCCGAGGGTGGCCTGCAGCACAGGCCATTCACACTTCATGCTCACTTACTCTTGTTTTGTTTCACATAGCTCACAAGGCAAGGGCAAGGGACAGCTGGTGACAGCTGGAACCCATGGAGGGTCAGAGCAGGACACAACAGGATGCAGCTACCTAGAAGAAATGTTTAATAAACATCACCATCAGGAGCCCTTTTATCTTCCCAGAAATATTAGTCAAATTGTGAAAAACTTCAAAATTACTTTTGTTTGTGTGCTGTGTCTCCTACATAGGCATTTCTGATCGCATTCCCACTAACATAGCAAACCCTGGCATCTTACAATACAGTCCAACTAGAATAATGGCTTCACTTTAGACAGCTTGGGAGCGCCTGGCACCCCATGCCAGCCCTCTGAAGGGCTGCCCCTGGTGCAGGTCAGAAGCACTGGATAATCCTTTATGTCAAGCATCCATCTGCTGCTGCTTTTATAATACAATCTTCACTGGTACAGATAACCCCGGTCCATCAATACTTCCAACCACAGTCCGGTACTATGGGAAGCAGGAATGACCTCTCAAGTCTACTGGCTCACATCTGTCTTCCAAGCTGTTGCTGGTGTCTTTACACAGGTAATTGTGCCCCAAAACTCCTTAGGTCCCCACTCCTCCAAGATGACTTCTGCAGAAGAGCAATGGAACAATTTTTCTCAGGCTGTCAGGATGGGGAAAGAAGTTGTGCTGATGCATAAATTTGGCTGGGCATCTGGAGGTAAAACAACATCATTCCAGCCCCTGCCTCCAGAAGATTGCCAGCATATCTTTTTCCATCCAAGTTCCTGGCTAGAAGGTTGCCATGACACTGCTGGAGACCCGTAAGAGGTTTGGGTGCTGCTACAGGGCTGGGTGCAACCTCTGTGTGGGTGTGAGTGAAGAAGGTTCAGAGCCCATGGGGTAACCACACCACTGTGCTGTGGCTCTGCCAGGGCACGTCTCACTCTGGGAAGCACAGAAGGTAGCACAAACCTCCCTCATTCTGGTACACCCTCCCTTTGTCAAACTAAAGGGGCCTCCAGCCAGAGGCTGTTTCACAAAGACAGGGCCCCCCAGCACATGGCAGATGTTGGGCTTCTGACTTCCATGAGTGGGGCTGGAGGCATCAGTTTATTCTCTTCACACCACCACAAATGGCAAAGCTCTCACCCAACACACCTTCTTAAAAGGTAGGGACTGATCATTTAAACACAGGAAATGAAAGTGACAGCTAGAGGAGACTTCTCCTCCACCCAGCTCCCTCCTTGGGAAGCTCCATTCCTGTATAAACATCTTCTGTCATTAACCTCGCTGGACAGATTCTCCTCAAGCTGTGAGGGCAGCAACTTTTCTTCAAACTGAGCTTAGCTGAGCAGAAGATAAATACAGCATTTTTCCTCAATTACATCAAACAATAATGGATTATCAGGACGTGCCAGCACCCTCTGGTAGCAAGAGGGGCAGTGCAAGGGTGGAGCTGGTGGTCTCTGACACCTGCCCTGCCAGGGGTCTCAGCTATGCCAAAAATGGGCAGCCCAGGCACATTTCTGCTGCGGGGGCAGCTGGTATCTAAGCTGGCCTCAGGGGCAAAGTGAAATGTAAATGCTCTGTGCTTCAAGCCAATGCTAAGGTTTTCTTCACTTTTAAGAATGCTTTCGACCAAAATGGTGCAAGATTCACTGTGTTGAGCAGTGTAACATCTGCATCTCCTGGCCCAGCCTCTTCCCTGTCAAACTGCCACATGTGCTTGCAAAGGTAGCAATAAAAATAAAAATTAAAATTAAGCAGTACAGTGATTTTTTTTTCCTTTATAAGGCCAGGAACAGTCTATATATCCATTTTTATTGATACAGTGCTTGAGCAAATTCCTGCCTGACCATCAGGCAGGCAGGCAGGCTGCCAGGCACCATCTCTAAAATCCACAAAACAGAACTGGTCCAAGTCACCTCCATGAAGTTTCACATGGAGTGACACTGTCTGAAGGAGAGAAGAAAAGGAACTGGATAGCCAAAGGATGAACATAATTCCTCAGCCTTTAGTTATAAAACAGATGGACACCAAAATGGACCAAGAAGAGGACTTGGAAATAGTGTGGTTTTACCTTCACAAGTATTTTCATTCTAAAGATGGAGAGGAAGAGTGAAGCAAGTGTGGTTTTATTACAAGGACTCATGACCTGAATACTGGAGGGATCTTTGGAGACTTGTGAGGGCCCTGACATCCATGGGTGGCTGTGCTCTTCACCTGGCTGTGCAGATTTGCATCAGGGAGATATCTCTAGCTGCTTCCCCTCTGGCAGAGGAAAACCAGCAAGTCTATTGTCTGTGTCTGATGCAAAGGAGAAGTCACCAATAATGGGATGCTGTAGAAAACCTTGTCACTACCAAGAGGGGCTGAGCCAGGCTCAGTCTCCAGCCAAGGGCAGCTGATTTGACACCTAATTCTGGCCACCAGGACACCATGCTAACCAAAAGGACATCACAGCAGTGAGACTATTGATCTGACTCACTTTGTGGTCCACAACTGATGCCTGATAGGAACTGCTGCCTGTGAACCTGTCCCCCACAGCACAGGAAACAAAACCATCCAGGGTGAAGGCAACGGGCAGAGCCCAGGGCAGGGCAAGCACTGGTCCTGCTCCCTGCTCACTCCATGGGGAGGTCCTGCTCCCACTCTGCTCAGTCCATAAGGGCAGCAGGACTTTAAGTACATCCCCACATCCTCCCAGCCCCAGCATCTGCCTGCTAAAACAGTTAAACCACCCCAAACTGCTATGGTTTCAGTTTATCATGTATCACGTACAGATCTCTCAGCGCTCACTGGCTCTCATGATGTTTGCTTCCCTCAAAATGTCATCCTATAAAAAATACCTAATTCAGCAGGGGGAGGGAGTTTGATATTTTCTTCTGAGGCTTTAGGTATGTTTTTCTTTTCATCAAGCAAAACCACTTTGGCCTTCTATAACTGGAAGGAGAGAAGTGTGATCCAGGGCCTTGAACTGCTGTTAATGCTGAAAAGGAGGGGCTGTAGTTTCCTTATTCCACCCCAGAAGGGCCTCTCTGTCTGTAAGGCTTGTGACTGTACAATTTTACTGTATGATCTTATTCTGTCAATGAAGGGGACAGACCACTGCCTGCACTTGTGTTCTTGCTGCTGTCACCAGGGCAGCCTCTGAGTCCCCCACTCCAAACAAGATATTCAGCCTCAGCATGTCCCTTTCTTTGTATTAAGAAAATGGCTGTTTATATGATTACTATTGCTACTGGCACTTCAGTTTGATGTGAAATGAAATGCTTGGTTTGGTACTGAACCACGATTTTCAGGTTTTTAATTAAAATTAATAAAGATTGAGTAAAAACAGAAGAAAAGTTTGAAGTCTGAAAGTCTGAAATTTTTAGAAAAACAAGGAAGTGATCAGCTTTACTTTGCTTTACCTTTCAGCTGTTTCAATGTCATTAAATTTAGCAATTTTTGTGGAGGAAACCCAGCCACTCCAGTAATGAGCTGTAAAGCTAAGAAAAATAAACAAGAAGAGTTTCACTTAGCCTTTATCTGTTGCCAAATCACATGTGCCTTTTGCCTGAAATGCAGTTGCATTACGGCACAGATGCCCATTGAAGGAGGATTTTCTCATAACACCCATGGCCATCCCTTACATCCTCAGACAGGATTCACTCCCCTCACCTGGGATCACTTTGCTTTCAGTTTTGCCCAGTCCTGAATTTTGCCTTCCCCCATCAAAGGCATTGTTTGCACAATGGTTCCTTTTGCAGCAAGGGCAAGCAGCATGGGCAGCAAACCAGCCCCCTGTGCTGTAGGACTGCTGCAAAGGTGGGGGGATCCCCCAAACAGGGGGAACATGACTCCAGCCAGGAGTGATTCCCCCTTGGCTGTGGAGTCCTGCCCTGGGGTTGGTATGCACAGGACCACACCATGCTCACATCCCTGACCTCACAGCACTTACTGTGCCTTCCCCATGCAGGACACAAGCAGAAAGGTGATGCTTTGACTTTCTGGGGTCACTCCTGACTTACACCACCACCACAGCCAGTTCAGAGATTCCTACAGGAGTGGCACTTGCATTTGGTTCCACATTATTACCTGGGTGGTGACAAGGAGCAGGACTTGGGCCTGTATTATGGTGTCATTATTTTGATAAAGATTTCTGCTTAACAGACATTTTCCCCCCTCTCTGCTGGATGCAAACCTCACACAGAACCAAAATCTGTCCAGAAGTGCATTAGAATGCAAAACTATTTCTGCTTCACAGAAGGACCCTTCCCATTGGCACCTCTGATACACCACAAGGGTGGTTCTCATTGTATTTTACAAAGCCCCTATTACAGTAAGGGGAAGAAAGGCAGAGTGGTGTGGAAGCTGTTAAACATTTAAACACCAAGCTGTTAAACACCAAGTCTGTCAGAAATTCGCATCAAGAACACGAAGTTGCAAAAAAGCCACACGCACACCAAAGAATTCCTACAATGGAGTTTCCAGGCCAACAAGTGCTGTTCTGCATATGCCCAGCCAGCAGGTATGAGCAGAGCCTGCCCTGCCAAGACAGTTTCTTGAATCAGACCCAGGTATCCCTGCCTATAGTATTGCTGTACAAACTGGGGAAGAAGAACTGCTGAGCCCTCTAGACATGATTACACCCATGTTACTGGAATTATACAGGGTCCATATTGCAGAAAGAAGGAAACAAACAAGAGAAACCTGCCTGCTCCCTGGTCTTAGCTGTGCCCAGCAGCAGAGATGGTCCCACCACAACCATGTCTCCAAAGTCTGGGCTTTTCAAAGTGTGTGTTTCTTTCCTGGCTGTGTGGTCTGGTCATGGCAGAGGCACACAGGGGCTCAGCATCCTGAGCAATGCACACCAGCATAGTTCAACAGCAGTGGCTCCAAAGGGAGAGTGAAAACGGTTATTGCTCAGTAATTAAAACTGAGTTCTCACCTGGCACACAAATGGGACATGGAGCAAGAGAGGCTGCAGCTAAGGTTTAGCATCCTTGGGGTACAGCTGTGAAGGCAAAGCATCCCATCACAACATGGCTTTCTGAGCCCTGTGTTGGGGCTGCAGACCCAGGCACAGCCAGTGCCCATAGCCAGCCCTGCAGGAGAAACCCCCAGGAGAGGCCTGGAAATGGGAAACAGCTCCATGGACAAGCTCTGCTCACATGTGCACAGCATGGATGTAACCCAACAGCAGCATAATCAACAGAGAAACAGCAAAACAGCCACCTCAGGGTTACTGAGAGAGAGGGGAGCTGAGCCCACTTTTACCCTGCTTAGTAGGGAAGAGAAAATCCAATTGCATTCTCTTTGCAACCAACTACTCAACAGCTTCCTTCTATTCCTTTGTTCTTTTGTCTTTTTCTTGCTCTGACTATCCAGGTTTTCCTCTCAGTGTAACCAAGCACACAGCTATCCTGAAACCATTTTCTCCTCTTCCTGGAGAGGAGAAATATTAAAGAACAGGTTTTCCTCCCTCAGTTCAGCTCACCTCTCTACTTTCCACAGATGCCATTTCCCCTAACCTTAAATTTCTTCTGCTGAAAAAAATCCCTCAAAATAACTAATCCTCTTGCCTTCCTTCTCTACCTCCCACCTCCTGTTTCCCTATCCCTGCTCCTCTCCTGTTTCTGGTTTCTTCCCTTTCATCTGGTTTCTCTCCACCAGCTGGTCTCTACATACACACAGCTCTCCCCTTCCTTCTCAGCCTCTCTTCACCCTATTAGCATTTTTTCACTTGTGCTAATTAGGCCCTCGGTTAACATCTTTTCTGCCTCCCTTCCCATGACTTCCTAGTCCCCCTGTCCTGGCATTTTCCCTTCCAGGGCTGCTTTTAATGCCCTTTTGGGATGAAGAGGCTGCATCTAGAGGTCTGTGTGGGCTCTGGCAATGCCTATTAAAATACCCTTGCTCAGAAAGCTGCCCAGTCTGCATCCCCACACCGCTACCCTGCACAGCTCAGCACCAGCAAGGAGCCACTGTGGTGATGATGATCACCCCAACCAGGGCTCACTCCCTTAATTAAGAGGAGGTCAGGTCATTACCAGCAGGTCAGGCCAACGCCAGCTCTGAGCACAGCCAGGCTGGGTGCCCTCCTCTCCCAGAGTCCCCAGCTCCACGTGAAAACGCCTCCACTGCAGTCCCAAACCACAGCCAGCACCAGTCCAGGAAGGGCTGTGCATCCCTCCCTGCCAGGGGGAACAGGGGAGCATTTCACCTCAGAGCTGATGTCCCTGAGACCTGCCCTCGAGGACATATGTTACAGCAGCAGTGTGACTTGTAAACAGAGCCTTGCTCTGCATCCTGGTGGCACGTTCCCAAGTCTCCAAATAGCACAGGTCACTGACAAATTGTATGATTCACATGCCAAACCCTTGGTATCTGGGATGGTTCTAGTTAAGAATTAGAGAAAGGAGGGCTTGTGGCTTCCGAGGAGTCCAGCCCATTGCTGGGAGAGGTCAGAGGGGTTTTGGTCTGTGTGTGTGCTTTTGTCAAAGCTGGACTGGAAGAAAGTTTCTTCTCCCAAAAATGCCTTTGAACTGCTTTTCCCCGGGGTATTTTTCTCAGCATGGGATCCTCAGGCAAAGAGACCTGCAGCTGTCAGAAAACAAAATGCCTGCAAAGAAAACCAGTCCAGTTCAGTGTATTTTGTTTCAACATCACTGTCATTCTTCCTCCTGATCATCACTGCTTGCCAGAGCAACCAAAGCCTTGCTACTGGACTAGACCCTGTGCTGAACATGGGAAGATGAACTCTCTGCTACAAGGGGAATCATCTAGACAATTAGTTCCTGTTTGAAAATAATTTCAAACAAAAGATCTACTTTTTTTAAATGTCAAAAACATTGAACCATCACTTATCTGGCAGCAGCAGTGTGGCTCATACAAATAATCCACCTGAGGACACAGGAAGGGAACACAAACACTGGGTTTTGGCCAGCACTGCTTGTGACACCCAGACACTGCCTCTTTCTAGGCTGCCCTAAAGGCTGTAGGGAAGAGCAGGTATCACTCTTACAGGAGGAACTGAGGAGCTGGGTGTTGAGACATGTAACCACAGGGCCAACTCTACCCAAGCATCACCCAAGGCCCACAGAGAACAGCCCTGGCAGAAAGCTTTGCCCCAGCTCATCACAGCCCCTCCCCAAACCACAAGGAGCCCACAGTGGGACCAAAACCCAGCGAAGGGCTCTGCTGAACACACGTGGGAGCTGGCACAGGAACACTACTGTCCCTCCCCAGCCCTGCAGGGCCTTTCCAAGGACAAGGAGCCACCGCAGCTGCATCTCTGCACTGCAGCTCTTGCCGCTTGGAGGAACACCCGTTTGGGATGTGTCTGACCCCACATGAACCTCTCCCTCCTTCCCCTGCCAACTGCAAATGCGTCACCGAGGGATACTGCCAGAGCCAGCCCCGGTGAGAAGTCGGGTGCTTTTTATTGCAAAACAGATGAAAATTAGGCAGTCTGCACACAAAACTGTATCAAAAAGTATTTTGACAGGGATGAAGTTATTCCCATTTTTTGCCTCTAACAGATTTTATTTTATATTAAACCAAAAATTTCTGTTTATTTTGAATTTTCTTTCTCTCTCTCCTCCCCTCCTTGGATTTAGAAGCTGTGTTAGCAAATGCCACAATGCAGCAGCAGTGCCATAAGCTCCCAAACAGCCTCCTTGCTGACCTCAAGCACAGGCAGCGAATGAAGGACTCCTTTAAATTGCTTTCTGTTTTTCTCTTTGCCTCCCACTCTCTACTCCCCAGGACACAGCTTCCCCTGGGACTGCTGAGCAAACACAATCCATCTCCTCTTCCACAAATACTGAACTTATTCTGACAGGGATGAATCCTCCAGGCTTAGGCTGCACCCCTTCAGCTGTCTCTGGGTTTGTGAAGGCTGAGAACCACACGAGCTCCTCCCCAGGTCAGGCTCAGTGATCTCTGCCTCAGCAAAGCTTTGCCTGGGCTGGGTAACCCGGCACATTGGCAGTCCCCTGGGATCTGCATCCCTGCCCACCCAAAATATCATTCCTTTGCAGCACTTGCCAGCTGCAGGGTGGAACAGGCCTTGCTCACTCCAGCCATGGCATCACCTCACCAGGTGTGAGCACCAGCAGGTCCCCCCAGTCCAACACTGGTCCTGGTCAGGTACAAGCACAGGGGCCTGGATTCCCCTGAGCACTGCAGCTGGCTGGGAGCTACGTGCCAGGGCCATGCCAGCTGTGGGAAGATGGGTAATTTCCAGTGAACCATGAGGCTGGAGCAGCCCTGACAAACTCTATCTCATCCTGCATCAAGCCAGCCCATACAGTTTACTTGTCAGAATGTTTTAAGCCCCTGTGGATGTGCAGCAGGAGCTCCTGCTGTACCACTGCTCTGTAGCAAGGGGGTTGTGACAGCAGTGATCCAGGCTCCAGGAGCAGCTATTCACTGCCCTGGCAAACCAAGCTCGTGGCTCTCCTCTCATCCAGCTCCTGGTGCTGGGGTCAGACAAATCTGCATCACAGCACAAAGCAAAAAGCAGCAGCATATTTTAACTGTGCTTGTTAATAAACAGTAGCAGCAACCCCATCCAGCCAAAAAGGGAGAACTCTAAGGCAGCAACAGGCTCCAGATAGGATTAACAGCACATATTCTGGAGATGAGGTACGGGTGCAAGAGGATGCAGTAGAGACGAGACCAGCAGTGCTTTCCTGCTACCAGCAGTGATTCATCCAAGAGAGCTAACTAAGTAAAGTTTTCCCAGACAAACAGAGCAAGGTTTGTTCCTGTAAGTCATTCCAAAACAGTTGGCTTTTAGTTTTCCATTGAGCAGCAGCCATTTCCTAGTCTGCTCTTTCCAGGAAAACCTTTAGAAAGGTTGAGGGAGAAGAAGGAGGGATGACAAGGGAAGGCTGTTCAAGAATGCCTGCAAGTTAATAAGAAGACAGTGTGGAATGCTCTTCTATGACAAAGTGGGAGCATCTGATCTTCTAAAGATTCCACAGTACTTTCTTGCTTTATTGATTTTTTAAGAGGTTTGGGTATATTCCCATTTGGCCATATTTCCAGGCAGCTGTAGTGTGAGTTTTACACACCCTCTCCCTGAGTCAGGCCTAAATTTCCCTCCACCTCTGGCATGGAAATTGCTCTCAGGGGGATGCAGGCAAGACACAGCTTCCCTTCCCATCCCTACCCCCAGGGCTGGGTGAGGGGCTGGTAGCACTTTTAGAACTCCAAAGGCCAGAGCTGACCTGGGGCAGGTATCACCCAGAAGGGTTTAAGGGATGGAAGCTCCAAAGCTCAGCTCAGCAATACAAGATCCAGACATCATGAGACAATTAATCCCAGTCCTGGTGAAAAAAGGACAAACCCTGGCCACCCCACCACCAGTCCTACAATGAAAGTGAACATTTAAAAGTGCTTGTTTGCAGCACCCTAAATAGAAAAAAAATATATATTTGCCCCCATCACAGGCTTTGCTTTGTGAAGGGAGGGAAATGGGTTTTCAGGGGCTTTTTATACCTTTGTGAGCTTCCACTACAAAAACAAAAGGAGGATACAAAAGCCCTGTTTCCACCATCAGCAATAAAATGTTACACAGCTATGAAGATGAACTTGAGATTATAAAGTAAAACTAAGTTGAAATTTCATACTTTTGCCTTAGGTCAAGAAGTTGCATTTTCAGTGGAACCTTAATTACTTCTTCCAGCTGTAGGTCTTAAATAAGCCTGTCTGTCAAAAGCTCACAGATTGGGTTGAAGTGGAAATTTCTGCGTAACCAAATTTGGAGCAGATGAAATTAAAGAAAACTAAACCACAGAAGAAAAACAAAATGACATGATGTACTGAGCTGGAATTAATTTTGCTTTCTTGACAGCCTTCTGGAAGGGGTCACCAAGTCCCACATGCCCATGCCCAAGGTGTTGGGCAGGAGGAGAGGAGAGCCACAACAGTGTTAGTGCAGTGCAAACATCTACCAAAAGTTGAAGAAAGCCTAGAATAACTAAAGTCAAACTTCATTAAGTCACTCCTCAGTACAGCTGCATTTTATCATCTCCCAAGGTCAGTTTTCATGCGAGGGAGTGTCAGAGTCAGCAATTCACATTTTTATTGAAACACCACCTTGCAGCAGGCTCCATGTTAAATTTAACAGGTGCAAATTCCAGCAGGACAGGCAGCTGAGGTGGTGTTGTCTCCCCCATGGGGAGCCCGTAGTCCTGGCTGTGCCTCCTCCAGAAACCAGCTTAGGGCAGAGCCAGGGCCACACTAGGCTCAAGAGCCATGGTAGGGTCCCACAGCCCCTCCAGCATGGTTCATGCTGCTCCACAGCCTTCCCTGGGGACAATGACCAGCCCAGCATGGGCAGCCTAAAGCAGGGTGGACAGAGCAGCAAGAATGCCAAGAGGCACTGTTGGGGCATTAATCTGCTGCCAAAGCACATCCCCCTGAACCTTCTAAGAAGACATGGCCTTAAACCCCAAATCCACATGTAGAGTAGGTCTAGACTCCCTCAGGTCATCTTCTTCCTCTCTTTTTCCCTAAAGAAAAGCAATGTGTTGTTCAGCCACTGTAATAGCTGGGTCAGCATTTGGCCTGGAGGAGAATGACCCTCTGCAGAGGAAGGGCCACGGGAGCAATCAGCTTCGGAGCCAACAATCCATATCCAAAGGTGTGGGCACTTCATAGCTACACCACACAGCTGCTGGCCAGCTGCCACAGCTGCTTGCCAATGCTGGCCTCACTACTGGCAAAGCCTGGAGCTTTTCTTCAGTGAAGGAACCCAGTCACCCACCCCTCCCCACGCTTACTCTGGTCACTGGTCTGCAGCTTTCCCCTGCCTCCATTTCAGTCTGGGCCCACTCCTGCTCGTTCTGTTGTGCCTGATCATGTCTAAGGAAGCACAGATAATCAGATAACCACCACATTCAAAAAACAAAAATGAAAAAAGAAACTCAGGACTCCCCGGAGAAGCCACACTGCATCACCCGCTGTCTCAAAACAGTGGTGTGATAACAAACCTTACCCAGACCAGGAAAGGAAACTGATCCCCTATTCTCTTCAATATATTGGGTAAAATACAATCTCCCAGACCCCATGAAAACAAAGGGCTCCCTGCACCCGCCTCCCCCCCGCCCCAGGGAGAACAGACAGCTTGTGACAGCCAGCCTCCCCTCCCAGCACCTCGGACTGTGCTCCAGGCACGAACAGTCATCCCCGACATGTCCTGAAGGAGCCGTGTCCGGGGCAGGCTGCTCTGCTCGCAGCCGGAGCGTGCTTGTACGTGTCATCCACCCCCACCCACGCCTTGCTTTGCCATCTCAGCAGTGCTCGGCACTCCCTGGGGCTTTACCCCCCTTTTCGGTGACATTCACCGACTGCCAGGCCCCGTCCCGTCTCTGCCCTGGTTGGCAGCGAACAGGAGATGCTCAGGCCGCAGCACTGGGGTGGATTCAGGGGAGAGCCGAGCCCTCGCCCAGCGCCAGGCCCGCCCCACCCGGAGGTGCAGCCGCGCCGCTCCCGGGCCGGCTCGCTGCCGTCCCCACAGAGATCGCATTGCCCTCTAGTGGAGCTGGAGGCACAAAAACCCTTCAGCAGCGGCCACAATGACTGGGGAAATTAACACCAAAAAAGAAAACAATATCCAGCGGATCAGCCCCCAGCCAGGCTCCTGCCGGATGTGCGGGGCCGCTCTGGAACAGCCGGACCCGGCAGCAGCGCGGGGCCGCGGGGGGACGAAGGCCCCGGCACAGGGAGCTGCTGGCTGAGAAATACCAGAGCCCTGAAAAGCAACGAGCCATGGTGCAGCTCCCAGCCATCCCACAGGATAAAGCCAGGACATTCCACAAAGCGTTTGGTTCCCCTCCACACTCAGGGCTGGAGCCTGGGCTGTCAAAGGCTGCTGCACTTCAGATGAAAAAGCAGCAAGAGATGTCCCTCTGCCCGGGAGAGATGGAGGGTTTTAAGTTGGCAGTTACCGAACTCTAAAGTGCAGGTGCTTTTTGAGAGGGAAACACTCCAACTATTTAGCCGGAGTGGTGGGTTCAAAGCGATGGGAACAAAGCAATGGCTCCAAGCTGCTCCAGCCTCCCAGCCGGCCACTGCATCGCTGAGCAGAGAGGGATCGATTATCCCCCTCAGAACAGGATTTCAGAGCATCTTGCGGGACCTGTGAACTATCAGGGCTGCAGTTCATCCCTTCCAAAGCAGGGCAGCACAGCTAGGAGGTGGTGGCCCTGGCAGTGACAAGCAGGCCGTGGCTCAGTCCTGGGACATGGGCACCCACAAAGCCTGAGGGAGGCGGGAGCAGCCCTTTTCCCCAGCAGGGATTTCAGCGTGAATCCTTACCAGCTCCCACAGGACAGAGCCACAAGAGAAGCATCCAAGGAAGACACAAAAAGCCAAGAGGCATCACCAACCGCTATGAAAGCTGCCCAGCTTCCCAAGGGGTTGGTTTTCCTTGGCACTCTGACTGCAAACCCAGTAAGGGAGGATCAGTGCAAGACCTGGCCTGCTCATTACATTAACTCCAAGGAACAAGCCAGACTCTTGACTGGGCTTGATAGAAAACCAACACAAATTAGAGGAGAATGGAACTTTCAAGTCACTCCTCCACCTAAAAATAGTTAAAGGTAAAAGAAACATGGCTATTTTTGGTTTACAGGTCAGCACAGACAGTCCTGCACCTCTGCTCCATACAAGCATCCACCCACCCCAGAATGCCAACAGTCACACCAGGAGCTCGAAGCCACTCTGGGCCAGGGTATTGTCCCAGTTATCCTTGGAAAGATGGTCTAACCAGACTACTTTGGGCCTCTTGCAACCCCTCCTCAAGTGCTATCCATCAGCTTCTGTCTAAAGTTTCTGTTGCTCTGTGGTTTTTGCAGGGTTGGACAGCTGCCACTGCATGACTGCACCACCGAGTCATCCAGCTGGAGCATTGGCTGAGGGGAAGCTCATCCAGGCTCAGATACTGCAGGGACTGTGTCACTCTTGGACACTCACAACCCCATTCCCAATAAAGGCATCCTCCACACTCTTCCTGGGGCACCACCAGCCACTAGGTAAGGAAAGGTTTGTGGGAGGGAGCATCTGGATCCTCATGTCTCCTGGGAGTGTCACCTGGTTGGGATACAGGTCAGATTGCTACACCCCAGCAGGACATGAAGGCAGGGATCCACATAAAAAGCAAAAGTCTTCTCCCTCTCTTGATCCACCTCAGCCAGGAAGGTTCATATCCTCTCATTACCTGACAGCCCTCTATGAGGGAGTTTCACCAATATTCAATGAGGGTCAGGCACATAGCTGCTTTTTGGGTTTTATTTCTCTGTCTGTATTCCTTGCATCCATGATTGAGGTATAAAAGCCATGCAGGTGAGGTCCTGGTGCATTTTCTATTTGAGACCAGGCAAGAAAGAAAAGGAAAAGGAGGTCAGTGCACAAGAGGTGCTTTTCCTCCAAGCCTGGGTCAGCCAGTCCCCACTGAGAGAAGAATCATGGAGGTAAACAGCACTCAGGTTTCCCCTGAAAACTGGGAGCAGATGCTGTGCAAGACACTGGACTGAAGTGCACAATGCCCTTTAGCTGGCAGTGGGATGCAGCTGTTGGCTCACCTTTGGTGAGGATATACTCTTGGACTCTACAGGACATTTCACATGCCTCTCACACACAGGCCCATTAGTCAGATCTTTCTCTTCCCCACTCTTCCAGTTTTATTCCTATCCTTTACTCACACATCCACCCAGATCCTCCCATCACC